>NC_138549.1:111963831-112663780 GCF_964273705.1 Natrix helvetica | reverse complement strand
CCAAATCCACAGCTAATTGATCAATTTTGTTGTCCACCTTGAGAACCACCTCTGATAATCCGTTGCGATAGTTTGCATATTTTTATCAATTTGATCGGACCTTTTTATAGTGTCTTGGACCATTTGTTTAATCTCTTTAAGTTCCTTGCCTATAAAGTCCTTCAAGTCCTGGAGATTCATTGGGGGAGCTGCCCCTTGATCCGTTGCCATAATTAACAGAAAAAAAGGAGGACAGTTCTTTCCAGCTTTCTCACAAAATACTCTTCCAAGTAGGTCAGGTTATGCAAATCGACTTAAAAGTTGTTAATAGCTATTTTAGCCGCCCCAGCTATCAGCAAGCAGTTAGCTTTCGTTTTCTTTAGGTTTTCAACTATAAATCAACGCCATTTTGAATCCTTTGTTCTTAACCCACGCCTCTCAAATTCAGCAGTAGCGTTCTTTTTTTAAAAAGATTTTTCCCCCCCACTTAGAACTTACTTGCAAGTGTCTTTCTTCCTTCTGGGATGTTGTTAGAAGTTGAGGCTGATCCCAGCGTCTGGCTCCACATTAGCGGAGGACATCAAAAGACCGGAGAATGCAACAACTGCGAGGGGGGGCATTCCTTGCCGCACTCCAAAGGCTATAAATCCTTCCGGAGGGCTACAAGTGGCTCAACCCGACAGCTGAATCTCTCCCTCGTAAATTCCAAGAATTTACGAGCGTCCAAGGTGTTAAAGATCTTTAAAAAAACACCTCTACAGCCTAATGATCTGACAAGCTCAGAGAAAGCTTGCCTTCGACGCTCAGGGAAAAACCCGGAAGTCCAAAAATATGATCTTGACAGACCCAAACTAGATCTAGGGTCTTCTGAAGGAGCACTACGGTTAGAGTCCTGCAAATCTTAGGAGGGAAGCTGTTTCATTAAGCAGTTACATTGATAACATCCCATCATGTGACATTGTCTTACTGAGGGCACCCATAACATGCACAGCCTGCCAGATCTGGAGAGATGAACTGAAATCACAGTGACAGGCTTTAAAGACATCAGCCAGGACTTTGACTTGCACCTAGAAGTCTACAAGGATACAGCTATGTAGCAATGATTAAAAAGTAAAATGAAAGCTATTATATATCTAAATAGCTGAATTTTGGAATGAAGAATTGGAATATCCAGTTTTAGAGAATCAGTGAGTCTAGCTGCTAAGAAATATGAAATACACTTTTTATAATTTAAATTTTAACCTAATTCATCAATAATAGTTTGTGCTTATTGGACCCTTCAACAAATTTTGAAAAAGGGAAAGTTATTAGATTTTTTTGATAATCCTGCCTTGAATCAAGGCTACTAACTCTTCTCTCTCCCATGTGCAATCTGCAGTTTTCTTTTTGCCAAATTTATATCAGAAGTTTTATGAGTCAATACAACGATGTAATCTCATAGATGCTACCTGGACTATTTTGAAGACTAGTAGAAGGCAACATTTATTCAGAAGTTGAACTTGTCTATCAAATTTACATCCATCACTGAACATATTGCTAGATTTTGGAAATATATTAAATATAAGTTTGAATAGGATTAACCTAATTTCCTTAATGACGTTACCATGCAGAATATACACTTCTGGAAGAAAAAGTAAAGGAAAAACCATTTACATTAAAAAAAAGATTAAGGATGCAAAAATGGGTATATCTAAATGGATTCCTTGGAAAGTCTTCCATACATACATACATACATACATACATACATACATACATACATCCTGGTCTTGTTGTATTCGGGTCTTTTCCTGTGTAAGATTGAAATTGTCTTGGCAACGTTTTGGCGAGGTCTCACTCGCCATCTTCAGGCTGGTGTTTTTGGCTTAAAGCGTGGTTGGAGCTGCCATCTTTCTATAAATTTTGGTGGGGGTTGTGGAGTGCTGGTTTTGTTTCAGTAAGTGGATTTATTGGCTGTATGGTTGTATCATGATTGGTAGATTGGTGCTGATTGGTGCTGGCTGTGTGTCTGTTGTTGTTTTGTGTTGTAACGGCCTGGGTGGTGGGTGGGGCTCATTTGTTGACCAGGGCTGGTTTTCAGATGTCTGGTAGGCAGGAGGTATCATCACGTTTATTCATGTTGTGGGGGTGTTTCTCTATTTTGATAGCTTCCATAATTATTCTCTTGTTGAAGTGTTCAGTTTTGGAGATTAATTTGGTTCCTTCAAAATTAATTTCATGTCCTGTAACTTTAAGCTGCTGGAAAAGGGAGGAAGATTTTTCTTTTTTTTTCCTACTGCATTCTTGTGTTCTGCGATGCATGCGTTTTATTCTCCCGTTTGTTTGTCCTATGTATGTTGCAGGGCATCGCAGAACACAAGAACACAGTAAGAAAAAATGAAAAAACTTCCTCTCTTTTCCAGCACCTTAAAGCTACAGGAAATGAAATTAATTTTGAAGGAACCAAATTAATCTCCAAAACTGAACACTTCAATAAGAGAATAATTATGGAAGCTATCGAAATAGAGAAACACCCTGCAACATGAATAAACGCCTACCAAACATCTGGAAACCAGCCCTAGTCAACAAACGAGCCCCACCCACCACCCAGGCCATTACAACACAAAACAACAACGGACACACAGCCAGCACCAATCAGCACCAATCTACCAATCATGATACAACCACACAGCCAATCAATCCACTTACTGAAACAAAGCCAGCACTCCACACACCCCACTAAGATTTATAGAAAGAAGGCAGGTCCGACCATGCTTTAAGCCGAAAACACCAGCCAGAAGATGGCAAGTGAGACCTCACTGAAACATTGCCAAGACAATCTCAATCTTACACGGGAAAAGACCCGAATATATATACACATACATACATACATACATACATACATACATACATACATAATATAAAAACAGACAGCAGTCAGAACTAAATTAATCTGGATTGTATGACAGCATATTCAAAGACCCTTTGGCAGAAATATAGCACATGGTAGTGAAAAAGATTGAAAGTCTCACTCTTGCAAAGCTGACAAATGTGGGCATAATGAGCACAAAATGAGCTACCGCTGTGGCAGGAATAGACTAAACTCCATAACAACCTTTGTGGATTTGCTGCCTCAGTCATAAACCAGGACCTGGTATCTTTAATTTTAGCTCAGCATCATGTGACATCAGGCATTATGGTTTGTAAATAATAACCTACATCATACTATGCTTACTCAACAAACCATGACTGAATTTGACCTATTACTTAACACAACTCATGTGAGATCCAACAAGATGGTTTTTATTTTAATTTTTTGGGACAACACACATGGAAAGAACACATCCATGAACACCAATTGGCAGTCAGAAGACATGACAAAAATTCTTTAATTTCACAAGATATAGACAGATTTAACCATAGTTTCAATTGGGAAAATGTGACAATCTTAGATCAGGCCAAGTCCAGAAATGCCAGGGAATTTCTAGAGACCTTGCATTTTGACAAATCAGCCATCAATAGACACAGAGACATTAACAACATCTATAGACTATGCAAAAGAGGCAATCAACCAGCCCAAAAGAGAACAAAAAGACTCCAGCACCTCTCCGCCAGTAATCAGCACCTACATCAGCATTGGTTATCAGACTCCCATGGGGCCATGCAGGGGTAACTTTGTTGTGTCTTGAGTCCCAAGCTTGATTGAATCCTGCTGGGTGATGTCATCTCCCCAGGTGCCATTTGGTGAGCTCTGTTGCTAGATGGGTAGAGGGCTAATCCTATCATGTATTGACTTTTGTGTTGTAGATAAGATGGTCCAGCCTTTTTCTTGTAGATAAGTTGGCACCAAAATATCTGCTGTGGGTGGCAGGGAGCTGAAGCTCTGAGTTTATGTCTTAAGAGTTCAATTTCTCTTTTAGGGGAAATATTCTGCCTTTTTAATATTTCCTAAAATATTTCATTCTTCTAAAAGAGGGATGTCCTACACCTCCTTCTAGGACTAAGAGAAAGTAACTGGCCCAAGATCACTGCTGATGGTAGGCCAGGAAGGCAGAACTAGAACTCACAGTGTCCTAGTTTCTAGTCTGGTGTCTGAACAACTATGCCAAACTAATTCTCATACGCTCTCATATTATTTTTACTGCATTTTACAGATTTTTCCCCTAACTTTCTTGTTTTGCAAATAACAATGTTTATCACTGTTTCTCAGAACAAAAAGTAGAATTTTCAAAAAAGCCTTTGTTTTACAACAGCCTCATAATTAGTATAGGCAGACTTCAAACTCACCAGGTCTATTGTTTTGTTTTTTAATAGAACCCTAACATTCAAACAGAGAATAAGAAAAACTGCTTCACTAAAAAAACTGATGCACCAAAATAGGCAGTAAATTGGATAGGATGGATTTTGAATGACCTGCACATGCTTAGAGTTCATATCCTATATGATTTTCCCTTATTTGTTTCCACAATTATAATTTGGGAAGGCAGAGAATATTCTTTTTTCTTGCTATGCTGAGTAATTAAAAAAAGGACTAGCTTGATAATCTATTGTGTATCATCCAAAATATTAGTCCAGCCTAATTGTAAGTCATTTTGAAATACATTTTTAAAAAATATATAAAATATTGACCTCAATTAGAACCATATTGATATACTAACATATCCACTGAAATCAGTGGGGTTACGTTAATACAGCATCTAAAGCATATAAACTGTGCAACCAAGAGCCAAAAGCTATAGGATAAAATATTCCAAAGTACAAAGGAAATCAATTGTAAGAATTGGGAGAAATAGAAATGTTGATGATAATGATTTTCTAAAAAGAAAAACAGGTCATGCAACAGCTTTTTCTGAAGATGCCATCTTAAAATGCTTGCAACAAACATCAAGAGTCAGTTATCAAGTCTAAACCAAGATAGACGACTACCTAAATATATATATATATTGTACGTGCATACTTCACATAAAATCAGCCAATCAGTAGAATTATTTTAATGTTTTTCTGTCAAGCAAAGATACTGACCTACCAACCATTAAGATATACAATATGGATATTTTTGTATGTGTAAAAGCTAGAGAAAGTTGTTGTTTATGGTCAGAAATCAGTGCACACTAAAATTTACATCTTCTGCAATCAACAAGAAGCATATCTTGTATTTCATTTAGATCTAGGTTAAATATTTGGTGGAAGCCAAGTCCAATTAATATAATTTGCCTGAAGGCAGATAGCGTGATAAAACAGTTGCCATAATTTTTTACTTGGTCCTTGTATTAAAATAACAGTTGCTGGTAAACAGGAAGACTAATGATGCCAGTTGATGTTATTAGTGGCTAATAATTGCTTAATTTGTCCACTAATTGACCTATGCTACTATATAGGCATTGGACCATGTCGTGGGATTGGAAAAAAACAAGACCAATATAATGTTACTTCTGAGAGTGACTTCTGGAAATAGAACTACTTGTTGCAATATATTTCCCTTTCACAGATGAGCAGATTAATTGGCCTTCCAATTAGTATGCTATTAAAGAAAATAACTATGTTCCCATTATTCCTCTGCCCTGGGTTAAACAGAATGAACCAGTTGACTCAATGTGAATAATCTATTTGAGGGAGAGAAGGAAGGAAGGAAGGAAGGAAGGAAGGAAGGAAGGAAGGAAGGAAGGAAGGAAGGAAGGAAGGAAGGAAGGAAGGAAGGAAGGAAGGAAGGAAGGAAGGAAGGAAGGACATGTGTTCAACCAGAGCCTCAGAATAGAATATAGTTCTGGATATAGACTTTCTGATACTGGGCAAACCTTGGCACAGAACAAGACTAAGAGAGCTGCTTCAATCACAAATGTTAGCATCCAAATGCATGGGACAAACCCTAACATTCTCATCTTTGTATACCATTTCATTGAGGGCCACAGCAGGGTTGTGTTTAAGTTCAGGGGGCTGGGGTGGGCGTGGCCAGGGTGGGCGTGGCCAGCTTGACATCACTCGTATCGGGGGCGCCTGTGGTGGCACAAGCACTCTGTCAGCAAAAACGGCTCCCGGGCTCCATTTTCAGCTGCAATGGCTTCCTGCAACCCTCTGCCAGGGAAAACACAGCTCAGGAGGGCCGCCCGCAGTCCTCCTCAGCTCCATTTTTGGCTGTGATGGCCTCCTGAAACCCTCTGCCAGCAAAAATGGAGCCTGGGAGGGTCACGGGAGGCCCTCCCAAGCTCTGTTTTCATTGGCAGAGGCAACACGGGCCGGTCCTTTGCTGTTTCCAGGGCAGCCCTGTAGGCCAGATCTAAGCACCCTGCGGGTCAGATCCACCCCCGGGCCGTGAGTTTGACACCCCTGCTGTATACAAATATATATATTTGTATAGAAGAGTCCTCCTTTGTATTGAATGAAAAAAATGCACACTTCAAAGATGTCAGTGTAACATACAGAATTTAAACTTAGATCAAAATTAGAATAAGCTAATGAGCGTTGAGAAAAGAAAATAAGAGCCATTTTGGACTAATTGTTAAGGTACCGAGCTAGGAACCAAAAGACTGTGAATTCTACTTCTGCCTTAAGCATGAAAACTGGCTGGGGAACCTTGCAGCCAATCACTCTCTCTCTCAGCCCAACCCACCTCACAGGGTTGTTGTTATGGGGACAATAGGATGAAAGAGTTATCTTTGCTACCTTGAATTATATATGTATGTATGTATGTGATGGCCTCCTGAAACCCTCCGCGAGCTGCACTGGCTGCCTGTGGTCTTTCGGGTGCGTTTCAAGGTTTTGACCACCATCTTTAAAGCGCTCCATGGCATAGGGCCCAGTTACCTGAGGGATCGCGTCCTCCCACATACATCCCAGCGGCCAATTCGCTCTCACAGGGAGGGGCTTCTCCTGGTGCCGTCCGCTAGGCAATGCCAGTGGGCGACGCCAAGGAGTAGGGCCTTCTCTGTGATGGGCCCAACCCTCTGGAATGACCTCCCCCCCGACATTAGAACCACCACCGACTTCCGCTCCTTCCGGCAGAAACTAAAGACTCACCTGTTCCAACTGGCTGGCCTGGCATAATTTCTACGCCTATCTCCTGGCATTTATATTTTTACTGGTTTTTAAGGGGATTATTCTGTAGACTTAATTTTATTGGGTATTGGGATTTTAATGTCTGTTTATTTTAATTATTTATTAGCAATACAGTCCTGCACATCTTTTATCCTCCTCTTATCCATCTATTTTATATTTGTATATATATATATTGTCCATTTAGTAATTTTAATTGTTTTAATTTTGTTCTTTGACATGGACTGTACACCGCCCCGAGTCCCTTTCGGGAGAGGGGGCGGTCTATAAGCGCTAATAAATTACAAATTACAATTACAATGTATGTATGTATGTATGTATGTATGTATGTATGTATGTATGTATACATTTTGAACTTGGAAAAGAAGAAAGGAAAGGAAAAGAAAAGAAAAAGAGAAGAGAGGGAAGAAAAAGAAAGAAAGAAAGAAAGAAAGAAAGAAAGAAAGAAAGAAAGAAAGAAAGAAAGAAAGAAAGAAAGAAAAGTTTTCTCTATGAAGTTTTAAAATGTATTTGCCTAAGTTCAGACAGGATCTGTTATAGACAAGTATAAATATAACGTATTATTTTGTGCCTATAAATAATTCTTTCTCTAGAGACAAATATTGAAAATGGTTCTTATCTTTGTATTAGAAAACAACAATACCAGTCAAATAATGATGGAGAAGACAAAGAGCCTAATATTTTAACAAGTTTATGTTTAATAAACTGTTTTGTTAACTACCAGAGGTAATGAAGATTTTAAAACTGTGTTATATTTAGCCGTTGTATTGGTACCCGTATATCTTAAAGTATGCTTGGAGGAGCATATATTAAGCACAATTCTTAGCTAGATTATCATTGTTTTTCAAACTTGGCAACTTTAAGATGTAGGGATTTCAAGTATCAGAATTCCTCAGCCAACATTTGCTGACTAGAAAATTCTGTTCTGTATTGTGCAAATATATTCTAGGAGACATAAACATAAATTCATAATACACATAATCAACTCTGAATCAAGTCTCTCCTATATCAACCTTTCTTATTCACACTGAAGTAAGTTACAAATAACTTAAAGCATGTATTATTGGTTGTGTATTATTTCACATCACAGCATTTCTACCTAAACAGTAGGGTTACTTTGTCAGCCTCGCAATACTACTGACACTGGCGGAGACTGAAAATATACACCAATGTAACCCATTAGCACTAACAGAGAAGAAAAAAATTCAGAGCCATTCACAGTGAGAAGACTGGCAAATTTCATAAGCCAAGAATCTGATATGACAAAGAAGAAATGGATATAGTTAGATGGCGGCAAAATGAATACTCTTTGCATTCTGCTCTCTTTATAAAAATTTAATTTGTATCACATATATTGCCATAGTTGCTATTGTTTATTCAGACTATAGTCCTGTATGAATTGTTGCTATTATCTTTCCTCACATGCATTTCAAGTTTGTCCTTGATGTTTATTTATACCACTAAAACAATGGAGGGGCTGCCTAAATGGCTTTCCTCTAGCTATCCTTTGTTTGTTCTTCCTTGATCTCAAGTCTCTCTCAATCTGCTCATGTCAAACTTCTCTGATTTTACTATTCTCTTCCCAGTGTGAATGTCTCTTTATAATGCCTACACAGCCTCTCTTTCTAGTGCCCCTCCAAGCCTTCCGCATAACCTTCCATAAATGTTTCCCCATTGCATTTAAACTGTGAGTTGTGTGGAATTGCTTTTGTTCTCCTATTTATGCTTTAACTATCATCTCTTTAGTCTTTTGTCTTCCTCCCATGTACTATTTCCCAGAGCAGAGTCCACAAGCTTATTTCCTATAAAGCACCATAGAAACAGGCAAGCCTACTACTAATTAAATATTCAATGTGTGCAGATTTATTCCAGAGAGTTGTATGAATTTACAGCTATGAAATGGTTTACTTTCACCTTAATTATTTGCAAAGCACAACTTTTGTACTGAAGACAAATATATATGCATAATACCAGGATTAAACACATTTCACCCAAACAATCTTTTTTTAAAAAATGCAAATAAGCGAACGGCTGTCCACTCGAAGTACTCAATAAAGCTCTTTGCTGAAGTATTGCTGGTACTCATTCAAAACGAATGTTGATAAATGAGACGTGTTGCCTTGTATAATGGATATTGACAAGTTCAAGCGTTATGCTATCATGGGAATTTTCTCTTGAAAGGATGATTACCTAAAAGAATCCATAATGAACAGTCAATATGGATGCTGACACTGCTTGTTTCTGGGGTGAGAGTGGGGGAGGAAGCTGCCATCAAAATTGTATTTGAAATTATACTTGAAACAATAGAGGTATAAATTTAAAAAAATCAGGAGGAGAATTTATAAAAGCAGGTAGAACAGAAGCTGAAAAACAATGTCAGTGTTTAATGCATAATTCTATAATGTCTATTCAGAAATATGTCTTACTGAGTTCACTCCAACCTTAAGTATATTATGCATGGCAATCAAATAATCTTTCAGAAAGTTTCTTTACTTATCAAAGAAAGCACTATTCTTTAACATTGTGAGGGGTGCATTGTATTACACTCCTTCAGCTAGCAGGTTGTAACTAGCATGCAGGAACAAGTATTTACTTTTGGACTGCCATTTTCCTAGAGAAGACGCTATTGCTTCAGTCTTTTTTAATTACCATGTATATAAGTTGAATTCCATGGGTGAAATGAATGAGCCATTCCTTGTCCTTTCCCCTTCTGGATATGTTCAACCAATTTGGTGTCCTTTAGAATTCCCCACCAGCATGGGGATTGATGTACAAGATATCCAATCAGGGATAGATTATGCTAATTATGAAGAAAAATGCTTTAAGAATGAATAAAAACACTTCGGAAGAAATGAAGCTCTACTAGAAAAGGGGGAAATGTGAATTCAAGCCCTTCAGAAACTCCAAGAAACTCCAAGTTTCTTCACTGTGTTTTGGTTTTCTGATGCCATAGAACTTGTTTATGTGTGAAAGCAGAGAAACAAAGACCTACATAGTTTGCCTGATTGTAACACAAATACCTTGTGTTTTAAGTGTACAAACACAGATGTATCCAAATACCTTGAAATCATAAGAAAGGCTAAAAATATTTCATGAGAAGAGTTGGGCTTGGACAACCTGGAATTACACTACCTATGGTCTGACCTAAGCATAGTACACAAAATTGTCTGCTACAATGTCCTACCTGTCAACAACTATTTCAGCTTCAACCTCAATAATACTCTGGCAAACAATAGATACAAACTCAAGGTAAATCGCTCCAAACTCGATTGCAAAAAATACGACTTCAGCAACAGACTGGTCAAGAGCTGGAATGCTCTACCTGACTCCATTGTTACATCCTCAAACCCCACAGCTTCATCCTTAAACTGTCTACCATGGGCCTCACCCGATTCCTAAGAGGTCTGTAAAGGGGGCGTGCATAAGTGCACCAGCGTGCCTACGGTCCCTTTCCTACTGTCCCCATTTATTTGTACTCATTTCCTTTATTCATGTCCATGTTTATGCTTATATCTATTATATTGTACATGTTTGACAAACTAAATAGATAAATAAAATGAAATAAATTCCCTTAATCGGTTAATAAAATAAATTGGAATCAATTGGGAATACATGTACATTTATTTTAAAAAGTCATTGTCTTTAGTACAAGTATTTAGAGTACATAATTGCGACTCTGTTTAATAAACATTTCTCCCTTCTCTATTAAGGAGGACTGAATCTCTCTTTTAACAATGGTATGTTTGTACACATATTAGAACTAATTATTTTGTTTTAATGGAAAATTGGGATTATTTCAATTTTTTTATTTACTAAGGCTTATGTGACAATAAGTTCCCAGAGGCTCTAAGCAGCTTACAAAATTCCACAGCGTAGGGTTAAAAGTATTTTGTTATAGAAAACATTTAATCAAAGAACTATGACAGTGGTGCCTATGAAATTAAACAAAACCTTACTTCCCCAGAGCCAAGTTTTTACAGCTTTTCAGAAGCAAAACAAGGTAGCGGAGGGCAATATACAGAATATGTATATAAGTAAAGTTCCATAAAAGGAGTCCATAAGTGAAATGCATACTCCCAGAGTCCCTGTACGTGACATTATCCCAAAGATGAGACCCTCAGCAAATCCCCTCTTTTTGATCTCACTGAACAAACCTGAATAATTAATCAATTAAAATTCATGCAATTAACTGGCTACAATATAGACACATACAAACCCATTATGCACTTCCTTTCAAGTTAAGTTAAACAACATTATGCAGAGAGCAGAAAAGAAGCAAGAAAATGAAGGAAATTACAGAAATTATATATCTGCATGAGGTATGAAAGAGAAAAGGATTTTGTATTTAAAACTAGATACCCCAATCGCATTCACTATACCTGTCTATGTTTTACTGTCATTAAATACTCCCTTATTCCACATTCCACATATGCTTCTTTAAAGTTCTCATTTCTTTTCTTTTTTTCAACATATCATCAACTCTGTCCAACTACAGCTTCCTTGTTCTCCCCTCTCTTATCAATACATTCATCCTTCTTTCAAATCTTGGTTTTTCCATTTAATCCTCATTCATCCTCCCAGACCACTTCAATGTAATTCTGGACATTCACTTT
The DNA here is from genome assembly GCF_964273705.1 of Natrix helvetica. Classification (NCBI taxonomy): domain Eukaryota; kingdom Metazoa; phylum Chordata; class Lepidosauria; order Squamata; family Natricidae; genus Natrix; species Natrix helvetica. The sequence goes on along the minus strand of NC_138549.1, from coordinate 112,652,162 downwards.
TGTATTCAGTTCACTTTCATTTGCTCCCCTTTGATAAAGGCTCCTGACTAGCAGCCACATTTCTAACTTGATATTTCTTACAGCAGGTAACTTTTACATCATCAGGGGCAGGTGGAAGTCAATCTACCAGAGACCAGTGTAAGGGAGAAAACTTCTTTTAAGCTGACAGGTAAGAATAAGAAAAGAGTTATCTTCCTACAAAAGTAAAGGAGACAGACAAGATAATTACAAATGACAGGATGGATGATAGTCAGTCAAGGGCATATCAAGAAGCAAAGACAAATCATGTGCTTCATGATCTATATTTTACTGATGACTTTTCTTGAACCTAATAAACGTTTCCTAAACATAAATACATAGTGACTAAAGACTTATTATAAAGTATGATGCAACTTAAAAGTTTCCATGAGTAACTCAGTATTTTAATGCTATTGTTTAAAACAATGTTAAGATGCTTCCCTAGTCCTTCCTTATTTCCCCCCAAAATATTGCTGTGTTATTTTGTTACAAACAGATATCCACGTATGAAGTATAAAACATCAGTTGTGAGAAGGATACATATATACTTGTAGGGCCTATCAGATGCTTCTGGGCAATTAGCAAGAAAGGTTTAGGACCACAGTTCTGGATAAATCAATATTAAAGGGTTGGATCACAATAGCAATTCTTACTCATGAATCTAATGTCATATTCTTTAAATTATTTACAACAAACTCTGAAGCTTTCATTGAGGAAAGACAGTGGACTTTGAAATGCACAAACATTTTGACAAACAGAGGAGAAAAACCACCACAGCAGTGGCCCCTAACCTTTTTGGCATCAGGGATCAGCTTCGTGGAAGACAATTTTCTCTCAGACCAGGGGGAGGAATACACAATGTAGATCCTGCACATGAGCTGTTTCTCTCACCTGCCACTCACCTCCAGCTGTGTAACCCAGTTCCTGAAAGACCCCAGACCGGTACTGGTCCATGGCCCAGGGGTTGGGGACTCCTGCGTTACAATATCATAATGGATTTGTCACTTTACAATTTACAATAAATTAAAAATAGTGGTATGGATTTGCTTCCCATTTATTCCAGCATCCATGTAAGAAATTTTAAAATGTTCATTTTAAGAAAATTAGCTAGTGTTAAAGATAGTGTTATTTTCTAAGGGTCTTTAGAAACGTGGTAGTTTAAAATGTTATCCTTCATCTTTTTTTCAGATAATCACATTCTAACCTCAAGGACACGGTGGCTCAGTGGCTAAGACGCTGAGCTTGTTGATCAGAAAGGTCGGCAGTTCAGCGGTTCGAATCCCTAGCGCATTGTAACGGAATGAGCTCCCGTTATTTGTCCCAGCTTCTTCCAACCTAGCAGTTCGAAAGCATGTAAAATGCAAATAGAAAAACCTTTGGTGGGAAGGTAACAGCGTTCTGTGCACCTTTGGTGTTTAGTTACGCGGTAACCACATAACCACGGAGACATCTTCAGACAGCGCTGGTTCTTCAGCTTTGAAACAGAGATGAGCACCACCCCCTAGAGTTTGGAATGATTAGCACATATGTGTGAGGGGAACCTTTACCTTTACCCTAACCTCAGGTGTTATTCTGATCAATGTTTGTGGGCTTGTAGAAGGGAAGAACTCAGTAGTTATAAGAAAGACTCCTAATTTGAGAAATAATAAGACAATCAGCAGGAAACCGAGTTATTGAGAACCTATACAAAAGAAATATGCAGGAGTCAAAAGTAAAATTATTGTTGCGTTAAGCAGTTTCTGCCTCACCTCCCCAACAATTCAAGTTCTTTGTGGACTAGATGACTTTCATTCTTTTCTTCACAGTTTGAGATTATGGATTATATAAATGACTGTAAAGGAATACGCTGCTTGTAACTTTTAAATAAGAGGAGGTTTACTGGTTTTCTAAATAGTATGTTGAGGGATTCTCCAAAAAGTATAGAGTGAGCAAGACAAAGATACCATTGATTTCATTTGATTTATGTTGTTTCAATTGGGTTAATTAAATGCATTCAATTGAGTTAATTAAATAACCTATTACTCTCACCTGTGATACACTGTAAACTATAGGAGGAGGAAGGCAGTCCTGTTGCTTCTAGATTTCATTAGTTCTTTTGGTTATACTTTTAAGTAGTAATTTTGTTGTTTTGCCTTCTTTAATTTTCCTAATGCAGAGTAATATACTTAGATAATTTCCACCATCCAAGGAAAATACATTGCTGTCTTTTTTTTTCTTTGCAGCTACTTAATATTTTTTCATGCTGGAGCAAATAAAAAATAAATCCTTAGAGGATGGCATGGACTATAGAATATAGGTTTTAATGAATTAGGCAGGATTTATCTGAATTACTCTAAGGATGCTGTGCACAGAATGGCAAGTTTGTTCATTATTATTCAAAGTCCCTCTAGTAATTTTGTGTGCTTCAGACATCAGTACATTTTTTGCTGGATTATGATGCTCATTTTAGCAGAATTAGCCTGTGTTAAAGACAACCACAATATTAACTTGGTACAAATAAATAAGAATGTGAATTACAGTCTACCTTTATGTGCTATATAATATGGAAGGATCACAATCTTGACAAAAGTAATGTCTGCCTGATAGGAGGCAATCCATGAATTTTGAGTGAAAGGACCAACATGGCGTTGACACAGGCTATAGGAAGAATGTAAACATTGTTCCTATATATAAATATTACATCTCACCTCACCATGAGAATCAACAATGTTCATACAGTGGAAAGACCACTATAAGCAAACAATAGTCTTTAAATGTATTATGAATGCTTCTGATACAATACATCATGGCACACATTGTCTTGGATACATTTTCATATTACATTTGATGCTTTACCATTAAGTTACGGGTCATTTAGAATTACTAAAGATGGGGCTATAAACTGTGGATTCTTATTTCGAAAGTTTGTAAAACAGATGTTGGTGTTCAGTGAAATATCTTTATTTCATTTTCTTTTATGTATTTCTTTCTCTCACATTTGTCTCTTTAATTTCTTCACCCGGAAAAATGAACTTGGCAATTTCTCTGTGCCACTTTGATTCCCTACTTTTTTCTTTTTCTTTTTTTTTAAATATATTTTTATTATTTTTACATTTAAAAACAATGCAATACCGCGGAGTCGGAGTGACCATACATTCACATTATATACAGCTGGTTTCAACCATTAACAGTTAAGCTACTTGATACATTGTCTATCCTTCTGTCCGATTCCCTACTTTTTTCAATGTTCCTTGGATTACTTATTTATTTCCATTTGATATCCTGTTTTCTACTCACTTGAAATGCAAGCAAGAACACAAGGGATGGTTCACCTAGACCTTCCCCCCCCCCCAAAAAAAAAAAAGCTTTGGATGTTTGAATTCCTGGAGGGTAAAAGAGTTTTGCTCAACCAAAAACAGAATTTTTTTCCAGTCCCTTCCCCCCCTTTTCTTTCTTTCTTTTCTTTTCTTTTCTTTTCTTTCTTTCCTTCCTTCCTTCCCTCCGTCCCTCCCTCCCTCCCTCTCTCTCTCTCTCTCTCTCTCTCTCTCCTTCTTTCAAAAAACCCTTGGCTTTAGACAAATGGGAGGAGATATTTAAAAAATGTGAAAGGAAGCAGGTTCCCTGGCAGGGGATGAAGAAGAGAGAACACCTGAAAGAAAGAAAAATATTGAAAGTTGTACTGAAACAAGAAATGCACAGACCTTGTGAGCTAATTTCCAAGAAAATGCTTGGCTGAGAGGAACTGTGGAAGGAGTGGAGTTGAACTCCTCTGAGGCTAGAGGCCGGAGAGTTTAATTTGGATCCAAGAAAATCTTCCAAAAATAGAAAGGCCAGTTTGGGCGAAGAGGAGAATTATAGACAGAATAGGCAGTCTGCTTCCCACTGTAAGCTAAGGGTTATAGTCTAAAGGTTAAAAGATATGATACCATAAATCCCAGGAAGTCAAGAGAAGCTAAGAGGAAGTGCTGCTAAAATTTAGTTTGCAGATGTTATCCAAGTATTGGACAGTAGAAGCCAACTAGAGAAGTGAGATGAGGAAATTTTATGCTAATCTTCATGGCATCTTAAATTTCAAAATTGCTGGCTAATTGTTTCATGCCTTTGCCTCGGATTTTGGTATCAGAAGTGCATTGTCTTTGCACAAACTACATTCTGACATGTTGCTCTCTAGTAACATATTTGAATTTTATAACACGTTCATCTCAATTTTTGTCCAGGCTCCTAATATGGCAATAAAGACATCAGGCAGAAGTAATCAGGAACAAGAGTTGAAGGAATTCAAGGTGGGGTCGACTTAAATCTCTTGTGGGTGTGGAAGTGATTCCAAAGTGATTATGTATTTAATTGCACCTTGGGGCTCAGCCTAGTCATCTCCTACAATATAAGCCAGGGCTGTCAAATTTCCAGGCTGCGGGCTGGATGTGTCATGCACTGGCCATGCCCATACCCAGTTTAGCAAAGGGGGGGGAAGTCCCGATATGTCACGTGACCTGCTGTGACAACGTGAGTTTGACACCCCTGATATAAATCAATATAAGTTTATGGGAGATTGAGCTTTGAAATGCTATTTATAATCTTATAAGCATTATTTCACCCAATTCTAACTGCTTGTACTATTTCAAGCTATTTACTTTTAGTAAAACTACATCATAAAAATATGTTCATTTTCATCTCTTCAGAAGAAGACAAAGGCTCTTCTCAAAACTGCAAGAGGCAGGAAACAACACTACTTGTTTTAATCTTCCTTGCTCACAATTATTATTATTATCGCCATTACTATTCCATCATTATTACCTTCCTTATTGTCATTATCATCATCATGCCTAGTTCACAGGGGAATAAGCTGGTGTGAAACAAGAGGACCATGGTCAAGGTATCAGAAGAGGAATGGTGGCAGCAGGAACCTACAGAAATAATAATCAGAAATTATACATGAATCTAAAAAGGAAGGTGTTGGGGCTCAAGGGCCATGACTCACAGGTGAAGATCTCTCCTTCCACCATGACCCTTAACTGGCTATCCTCTACAGGTGGTTGATGAAATAAGACTAGTTAGGAAACTGAGCATCTTTGACCAAACTAAATGCAAAAACACTGGGGAATTCCTAGAATCTTGGCACTCAGACAAAGCAGCCATCAACAAGTATATGGAGGTAAACAACATTTATACATCATTCAAGAGAGACGTTAAAAAAAGGAAAACAAAAATACAGAACACCTTATCATCAGCAATCAACACCCAGATAAGAAGGATTAACACCAGACAAACATTAAAGCAGTATACAATATCCTAATCAAGAGCTACCAATTCAGGCAAACAATCATGCAGTAAACAACACCTAATCAAGAAACTATCAAGGGGAAACAACAACACTAACAAGGCAAGCTACTATATATAAACAGAGAGCAAATCCCACTCTCCTCTAGTACTGAAGATGTTACCTAATGTGGTAACAAAACATCTGCACAAAAGCAACCAAGCTCCAAGAGCATCAAGGATTTCACAGTTAAACCACCTATATTATTTTCATTTGAAGTAAGGTTTCCTGGTTATTTAAAGTGAATGTTAGAGTGAGCATTTTCTTGCAAGAAACTTAGAGAAGATGATTTTGACTTTGAAACTGAGTTCCAAACACTTCCATAATATTCAAAACAATTTATTTAACACAAACAGCTCGGTATTTCACGCTCACAAAGAATGTTTTGAATTTGAGACTCTTGGATTTAGAAATGTTTTATAAACTATTAATATTTTGCTATATTCTCATCTTTAGGGGAAGAAGAAAAGAATGAAAGCTGAAAAATTACCCTAATTTGCCAGAAGCGTATTACATCTCTGAAAAGAATAATTCTGACCTTTGCAAATATATTTTAAAAACCACTGACCACCTATAGTGTGCACATGAGTATGCATACATTAGTATGTTCTTGACAATAACACTTTAACTGTATAGCAAGCTGCCTGCCTTTTTTTTCCTTTTAATGATCCCATAATCCCTTGCTTCGGGGTATAATCGGGGCAAATGGAATTGAGTATTTACTGGCCGGATGCCCTTCTTGTCGCCAATGGACTGATATTTACTCATTGTGCCCAGAGACGAAAATATCTGCTGCTACCTAGGATTGAATTCACAGCCTCCTGATTGTGAGGAGGCAGTTCCATCTCTAGGCCACTGCACCACTCAGCCAGCTGCCTGACTATAATAGTGGTAAACTACTATAATTATCTGTATGCATTCTAACCAGCCATACATTGCTGAGTATTAGATATGTGCATACTAAGCTAGGCATGCCTGCAAGGAATAAAAGCTTTCTAATACTACTTTTTGTGTTTCTGGCACCTTGGCAGCAAATAAAGAAATAAATCAATAAATTGCTGAAATAAGATTGTAAGATTATTTTTTATAATGCAGGGAAATCTTGCGATATTTTATTATTGGAGGTTTGGTGTGGAAGGGTTGGATCTTGGGGAGCCAAGCAGATTCCTGGCACAGGTCAGGTACAGGGAACTAGATTTAATAGGAGCAACTTTTCATTTTGCTAAATCTTTAAATGCACAATCTGTTACCACATTTCTATGTCTTAACTTTGCACTAAGTTTTATTTTAGTTGTGAACCACTTTCAGCACTTTAACTGAAAGACAGAAAAATTGTAGCTTGATATTGGTGGTTAAAGAATTGGGAGAATTTCCAGGCAGAAAGTATAACTTCTACAATAAATGCCAATTCTTAGGGGGGTATTGAACCTCTAATCTGGACTTCCAGGGTTAAATTATGGTGTTTCACTGCCACAAAGAGAAAGAATGCAAAGTGAGCGGAAAATATTCACTGAGGTCTGATATTCAACATCTGCCAACCAATCATACTGAGAAGACCTGGGGTTCTTCAAGATGAGTCAAGGAATACTCCAGACTTAGGAGAAAGAGAAGTGATTTATTTACCAAAAGGCTCGGAAGGCTTCTATGTTCACAGAGCGCTGCCTGCTTTATAGATCTCTTCACCTGAAATTCAGATGAAGGTCACACATGGAAGTTGCTGTAGCTGAGAGATTTTGCTGGTTGCCATATCAACTGGACTTCTTCATAGAAAAGATGGGTTTCTCATTGTCTCAGCTGCATATTAGAATAAAGCATGGCTGAAAATCAGCTATGCCCTTATCAGCAGGGATAAGTTTGTTCTTTTATTTACATGCAACAGTTTGGAGATTAATAAAAATAAAGATTTGGTTGCTTTCCTTTCTTTTTTCATTTTCTTTCTTCTTTCTTTCATTCTTTCTTAGCATATTTTTATTGTTAACACAATACAAAACAATGTAAGAAAAAAGAATAAGATGCAACAAAACAGTAACTACTAAATATACATTTCTTTACAATGTAAAAATGAAATGTTCTAGTAACACATGCTCTTTGTCCCTTCCATTTGTTTCCCCATTTGTTTATTCAACTATGTAAAATTGCCTTGGTGTGTAATGTGCTGAATATAAGGAAGCTTGTCTGAATTTTATTAAACTTCTATTATAGAGATGCATTATCAACTTTGCCATTACCACATAGTTTCTAGTGACGACTTCTTAGCCTGTTATTCTCAGCAAAGTTTCTGTTTTCCAGAATTCTGCCAGATTTGTTCTTTATATGGTAGTAAATTACGGTATTTACTAAGCCACTTTGGTGAAAGGTGAATGGATTTGCCAGTGACATCACTGTTGCCTGAGGAATGCCCACTTGGAGCTCCTTTCGTGTCCCATGAAGTTGTCCACCAAAGCGGTATTCATTTATCTACTCATGGACACTTGCTTTTGAACCATTGGGTCATGCAGAAGCTGGAGGGGGTGATGGGAGCTTACTCCGCATTGTGACAGCAACTGGGTCTCAAGCGCAAGCCTGCTGATCATCAGTCCTGCATTTTAATCTCATGACTCACTGTGCCCTTCAGTGTATTATACTGCAAGCTGGGGTGGGCTTCAAAAATGTTAGCAAGGGGTTCTCTGCCTGGTTGCTGGGTTGGCATGGCCATGGTGGGTGTGGGGCCTAGTCAGTCTCCTGCACCACAGTGGGGGGGGGCATTTTTGCCCTCCCCGGGCTCCGGAGGCTTTTTTCGAGCCTCCAGGAGGGCGAAAACAGCCTTTCCAGGCTCCAGAGACCTTCTGGAGGCCAGAAACAGGCCTGTTTTGGCCTTCCTAAACTTCTGATAGGCCCATTTTTCACCCTCCCTGAGCCTCTGTGCACTCCCTGCACTTATCTGCATCCAAAACAAGCTGCATGGAGACTCTTGGGAAGCATGGGGCTGGGTGGGCGGGGCCAGCCAGGAGTGGGATTTGGGGGTTCTCCGAACTGCACAGAATCTTAGCTAGAGGTTCTCCCAAATTCCTGTGAACCCCCAGCAGCCCACCCCTGACTGCAAGTAGTAAAAACACTGTGTGTGTGTGTGTGTGTGTGTGTGTGTGCATGTGAATGTGTGTGTGTGTGTGTGTGTTGTATTTGTGCTGATAAATAAATAAAGGGAGACTAGTATAGATCTATTTCAAGCTATTTAGCTCTCATCAGCTAGCCATACCCTTACTGGGATTTGAACCTGGGCTGTATTACATATTAGGCAGATGTGTTAGCCACTAAGCCACAGGCTCTCCTCCTTTATCAGCTAAGCCAGGGAAATAGATATGTATTGTGTCACAACCCCTGGTATGCCCAAATACGGGAGGAAACACACTGCTTCCCCTTTCTGTCCTTCGGCAAATACAACACAAATATAACAAAGGCAATATTAAAAATATGGTTTTCTGCCTGGGTGGTCTCCTGGAGTGAGCCGAAGGATAGAAAGGGGAAGCAGTGTGTTCCCTCCCATATTTGGGCATAGCAGGGGTTGTGACACAATACGTACGTACGTACGTACGTACGTACATACATACATACATACATACATACATACATACATACATACATACGCTGGTCTTGTTGTATTTGGGTCTTTTCCCATGTAAGATTGAGATGGTCTTGGCAACATTTCAGCGAGGTCTTACTCGCCATCTTAAGGCTGGGTTTTGGGCTTAAAGTGTGATTGGAGCTGCCGTCTTTCTATAAATCTTGGTCGGGGGGTGGGTGGAGTGCTGGCTTTGTTTCAGTAAGTGGAATGATTGGTTGTGTGGTTGTATCATGATTGGTAGATTGGTGCTGATTGGTGCTGGCTGTGTGTCTGTTGTTGTTTTGTGTTGTAACGGCCTGGGTGGTGGGTGGGGCTCATTTGTTGACTAGGGCTGGTTTCCAGATGTCTGTGAGGTGGTAGGTATCATCACGTTTATTCATGTTGTGGGGCTGTTTCTCTATTTTGATTAATTTCATGTTCTTGTGTTCTGCGATGCATGCATTTATTCTCCTGTTCATTTGTCCTATGTATGTTGCAGGGCAGAGTTTGCATGGTATTTCGTAGACTCCTTGGTTTTCTAGCTGGATTTTGTCTTTGTGGTTTCTTAAGATGTTGGCGATTTTTTGGTCAGTGTTGAAGGCTGTCTTGATATTGTGTTTGTGGAGAATTTTACTGATTTTATCTATGGTGCCTTTGATGTAAGGGAGGAGGGTGATGCCATTATCTTGTTCTGTGTCTTGGTTTTTGGTTCTTGGGTTTTGGTTCTTGGTTTTTTAAACACATCCTGGACCTGACCAACCACTGCCTAACCAACACATACTTCATCCATAATGGACAAAGTTACAAACAGATAGAAGGAGCACCCATGGGATCACCCCTCTCACCCATCATCGCAAACTTATACATGGAACATTTTGAAACTAACACCTTAGATAAATCTGAACACAAACCCAAACTCTGGCTTAGATATGTTGATGACACTTTTGTGATTTGGCCACACGGGAAAGAAAAATTGGACAACTTCCTCACACATCTCAACAGCCTACACCCCAAAATACAATTCACCATGGAAATAGAAGCAGACAACCAACTTTTCTTTCTTGACGTCCTACTCTACAAAAACCCAATGGCTCCCTAGGACACACCATCTACTGGTGAAAAAAAACACAGCAACCGCTTCTTAAATGCACAATCTCATCATCACCCTGCACAGATCAACTCTGTAGCCAAGACCCTCATCTCCAGAACCAAACGCCTAGCTGACAAAGACCACCTGAAAACTGAATTACACACCCTCACAAACGTATTAATTTCCAACAGATTCCAAAGAAAAACAATTACCAACCTAATCCAAAGGGAGACTCCCCCCAAAAACCAAGACACAGAACAGGACAACGGCATCACCCTCCTCCCTTACATCAAAGGCACCACAGATGAAATCAGCAAAATTCTCCACAAGCACAATATCAAGACAGCCTTCAACACTGACCAAAAAATAGCCAACATCTTAAGAAACCCCAAAGACAAAATCCAGCTAGAAAACCAAGGAGTCTACGAAATACCAGGCAAAATCTGCCCTGCAACATACATTGGACAAACAGGAGAATAAATGCACGCATTGCAGAACACAAGAACACAGTAAGAAAAAAAAGAAAAAACTTCCTCCCTTTTCCAGCACCTCAAAGCTACAGGACATGAAATTAATTTTGAAGGAACCAGGTTAATCTCCAAAACAGAACACTTCAACAAGAGAATAATTATGGAAGCTATCGAAATATAGAAACACCCCCACAACATGAATAAACGTGACAATACCTTCCGCCTACCAGACATCTGGAAACCATCCCCATATATATAATTGTATTCCACTGAAAGCCAAATAATTTTGATTCTTTTTTTAAAAAAAACATAAGCAATAAAATAGGGAAAGAGAGCTAAACAAATCTCAGATAACCAAAAATGTTGCTAGATGGAAATATGTGCCTTCTGACTCCACAATTGAAATATATTGTACTACAACTCTCAGACCTTTCAACCAACATGTTAACATCTGCAAATTTTAATTCAAGAGATTTAGAGGGTAGACAATAAGACCAGATTTCTGGAACAGCAAAGTGTAAGTATTCCTGGAAGGTTTTGGAATCATCCAACAGGAAAAAAAAAAATCTATCTCCTAGGCACTTTTGTTCCTATTATTGAGGTTTCTTTCCCGGTCTATAAATAGAGATGTTATACACACATGGCCTCCCAAAGAGACAACCATTTCCAGTGGTTGGGTCATAGTCACACATGAATGCCAGCTTCTCAATGCGCTGAATATAGATCCAGGGAGAGCAGGATGCACGGGTAGGGCAATTTAGAAAGAAAAGAATGAAGCAAAGTAAAAATCAATTCAGCTGAACTCTGCCAAGGCAGGCAAGAAACAAAGGGTCAAAAGATAAAGTAAGAAAAATAGTGTGATTGACATGAGCTGCAAGGAAGCTCTAGAAAACTATTGAAGGTGAATGAGAATAAAAATTGTCAGAGGAGAACAACTGTCTAAGCTACCAATATCATCAAGCCATCTCATTCCATTTTACCACACCATATGGGGAATTATCAACTCTAGGAGTGATTATATTAATGAAGACTATTATATGACAACATTGAAAGTTATGCATCAGTTGAAATGCTTTTAAGAAGTCCTGCAGAGGGTACCAAATGAGCACCAAATTGAGCATGAAGGTTAAAATTATTTTCTTTTTTGAGGCCAGAAAAGTAGCTTAGACGAGAAGAAGGCAGTTTTCATAATCTCCCACTGGGGCCTCAGTAAAATAAATGCTACATAACTTACTATTCAGATGTTCAGCATGAATAAATGTGAAGACTGGAGCAAACAGGTTCTGGGGATACAGCTGTTCCACCCCAAAAGTGATTCCTATAATCATGGCAGGTGAAAGAAAAGCTGTCCTGAACATGGATTTGTTAACAGGAACTACCCATTATCACTGCAAATGTGCCTCAGTAATGCTAGGCATTCTACAGAACAGGAGGTAGTGATCACTTTAGGGGGAAACACAGAAAGCCAGAGGAGGGAGTTAGGATGATGACTGAATAATACAACAAACATTGGTCCAAAGAATATGGAGGATTGAGCCAAGGGTTGGTCCAAGGAATATGGAGAGGTAAGTCAGTCACAATACCTGGTAATGATTTTGAATATTAATATCTGTTCTCATTATATTAGACATACAAATGTATTCAAAATGTCCATTTGGCAGAATAAAATCACTCTGTAACTTTACAAAAATAATGCTTTTTATGATAACCTGTTTTAGGCATTGGCGTAATTGTATAAGGGTTTTAAACCAAGTTCTGCCTCCTAGCATATTTTAAATGCTCCACCACAGTCCCATACCAATAACCTTGTGATTCTGGTCCTTGATTTATCAGTGATGTGAATGTGAGGAGATCCTTACTCCCTTGGCCAAAATCATTGTGGTAAAAATAAATAAGTTATTGAGTGGCAAGGTCCAAAAGAATAAACATAAACAAATATTAATTCCAGATTTTTCCACTCAGCAAGAAAAGGACTAAGGTATAGTATATTACAGTCATAGGGCGTTAGGAGGCAGGACCTGTTTACAAGGTGAGTATGGGCATTTGGATCCCTTGGAGCTTCAAGAAAATGTCTGAGAAACCTTATATTATAAATCCCAGTCTTTTGCTGCTGGAAGTTTGAACACAAAATTAAAAAGGTCTCGTTACATATCATTTTAGTACCAACTTTTTTCCAAACAGTCCATTAAGACTATCCAATCTGGCTTGCAGGACTCTAACATGTTTGCTCCCAGAGAGATTCCAGGCAGTTACTTGTTATGAACAGGTAGATCGTAGACAGTTCCTTTTTTAAAAAATAGTGCAACAATTTGGGAAAGTTATACTAAAAATCTGGCTGTCATTTGTAGAATAAATGGGCCAGTTCTGCCACCTATCTTGTGTATTTTCTTCTCTGGATTGTTGTGAAAAAAAGAAAGAAAACCCAAGCTAACAGCAGAAGCTTACAAATTGATTTGGTTCAGAATATCTTTAATGCCGCTTTAAGCAAGATCTCTTGGTGGTGGTACCACTGGATAAAAGCAAAAACACACTTTCTGCATCTTTGTGGGTGTTTGGGGTCAAAGAGCTACACAGAGGCAACTGAGCCCAATTTACTTTCATATCCCAATCTGGAGATACTATCATTTGAAGATTATAGCAGAGCCCACAGCTAGAAGAATGATTAATTCAGTTCTTTTTCCCCACAGGGGACTTTTTAATCCTCCAGAGAAATGGAAATAGTTCTCAAAAATTAAATCTAAGTCCTATCTCTCCCGTCAAAGTCCTATCACCCCTTGCCATCTTTTGTGTGACCTATTTGCTAGGGTTTGCTCATAGATAGGTCACTATTGGACTGTGTTAGAACTTACTATTCAATCCCAATGCTATTCCTGCTGCTGAACACAGATAAGAGGCATTTCTTAAAAGTAGCGAAGGTGGGAAATTGAATGGCCGTTCTTGATCAGACTAATCACATTGCTACGGGGTTTTGGAAGGATTTTTGTTAGGTGTAGCAAATGACAGGAAAGCTTTCCTTGAATTTCTCTTTAATTGGTTATTGTTTCAAAAGCTATTGTGTCTTCATTTAGACAAGAGACTGTACTGCAGTCCCACCAAGACAGGGGCTTTAGGATTTGTCTACTGTCGATTATACTAGCAATACCTTAGAATGCAGAGCCACGGCGATTGGTACAGACTGAACTGACATATTACACTATATATTGTTTGCTGACTATAATTTATAAAAAGAGCCAGAATTGGATGGCTACATACAACACTCAATGCTAAACTAAATAGACCTCAACATGATTTAGTGCAATGTGGGCATTTAGTCAGCTCCATCAAAAGTGATATTTTATTAGCTAAAATGAAGAGGGAGTTTTGTTGGGAGTTTGTTGGGAAAATCAGTGGCACATAAGTAAGCACAATATTATGCCATACCCAAACTCAATAGAAGCGATTCCCAAGATGAATTTAAATGGGGACAAGAAGAAAAAAATCTGGTTCAAGACTTCTGCCTGAACAAGCAAGACTGGTAGACAGCAGAATAGAGATAAAAACAGAGAAAAGAATAGAGGTGAAAGAGAGACAAATGACCTCCTAGAATTGTGATATAGTTCAAGGCCATTAATCAACAGAGAAGTGTGAATTAGTCAATGGGGGGTTAAAATAAAATTGAAGCAGCTAGCCATTCCATGTGGTTCTTTCCCTTTTGCCTATTATGGGACTTGCAATATGCAAACTATAATATATCACTTTAGATCGAGGATTTGCTTTCTCATGGGGGGGATGAGTAGGGAAATTGGGAATGGGGATGGTTTTATGCCAGTTTGCTCCTGAGAATGTAATTGGTCTGTGGGATTTGCAATATAGGTTTGTCTCCTGGGATCAGTCTCTGAAGGTGTCCTGGAAGACTTTGGGGTTAGAACAGAGAAAAATAATAAATTCTTATTTATATTTCTGAGAATATGTTTTTTCTTTAAAAATGTTTAAAAAGTGATCTGGAAAACCATATCTTTATAAGAAACTACACTAGGAAGTAGAAATAGACACAAAGCATTTTATTCCCTTGCATTTCAGTGAAAACTGTCATACGAGATAGAATCTGAAGTTACAAACTGTAAGATTCATTAAATATCACTTCTTTAACCTGATGTTCTTCAAATAATTGGACATCAACTCCCATATTTTTCAGGCAGTAGAGAAAATGGCATGCGGAGAATATTGGGTTAAGAAAGAATGATCTGTTAGAAGACACTGTCCATTCTCCAGGTGGATCCAAACTTAGTTTCAGGTATTTTTCCCAACCAGATGGAATGAGGATATGTGCTAAAAATACACAAACCACACATGCTGTTTAGCAAAGAATAATTTTTCATTTCACACCACTTGATTTAACTTAATTTTGTGCAAAAGTGTAATGAAAAGCTACCCCAAAACCACTTTTGGATTCTATTGCTTTAGGATATGAGAGTCCAAGGTTTCAGTTTTGCTATTCTCTTGTTCATCTGAACTAATGCTTGCTTTAAGTTAGATTATGATTAGCTGAAAGTGAACTATAATCATCCAGCTACACTATATTTTATTTCCTCCCCATCATCAACAAATCCATCTGGATGTCAAAAAGGGTCCTAAAGTTATAAAAAGATGAATATAATAGCCTCACAAAATATACTATAGCAGGAGATTAAAGTGTAAAGGTGATATTTCTTTCAGAAGAAAAGAAATGGCTAAAATAATGCCATTAGAAAGTTGATTCAACAGTTCAGTGAAATTCGCAAGGAAGTTGTAACTAAAAAGTTGAAATATCATGTTCATATCACTAAAATGCAAGTGCCTTGTGAGATGGGTGGCAAATAAATTTAATAATAATTTTAAAAACCAGCCCAGCTGTTTTTTTCAGGAGAATAGCCCAGTCTTGTTCTACAATCAGTTCCTTAATTTGCTCTTCTTGGTTATTTTTTCTCCCATGTCATATAAGTAAAAAATAAGCCCAAGATTGAAAGGATTTAAGAGTAAGTAGATATTACTTTCCAACTCTATCACAGGTACTACTTTAGTTAATGTCACTGATACAATAAGCGATAACAGCAGACTACAACAAATAGTACTTCTAACCAGGTATCAACTATCAGAATACAGGTACATTGGAACTGCTTATCAGTACTGTTTTGTTTCATTACAAAAGTACAAAGATTTTATCATCATGTAAATGATTGTAACAAACAGTCATTGTTATAGGTCAAACAGAAGTGGTCCTATCAAAACAAAACAAAGCGACAACAACAAGGGACTTTATTTTCTAGGCATATAACATGTTATTTTTCTCCCCCAAAACCAGCAGTGTGAACAATCAAATGTCTGACAATTAACTATCCACTCCTATGCATGCTTATTCAGAGATCTCAATGCATTCCTAAAATATTTATCCCTCTGTCATAATAATGGAATCTGGAATCATCCAATGACAACCATCAGTTATGAATGGTTAAGAAATTAATGGTATATTCTAAGATGTGTTTTAATTACAGATTATTGGATAACTAAAATAATCTGGGTTTAATTTTATATGAATGGCTAGGTAGAAAGAACATACTAAGCTAGAAGCACTCAAACCTCAGTATGGCTGATTATATATGTGTGTGTGTGTGTGTGTGTGTGTGTGTGTGTGTGTGTGTGTGTGTTGTATTTGTGCTGATAAATAAATAAAGGGAGACTAGTATAGATCTATTTCAAGCTATTTAGCTCTCATCAGGTAGCCATACCCTTACTGGGAATCGAACCAGGGCTGTATTGCATATTAGGCCGATGTAATTGCCACTAAGCCACAGGCTCTCTTCCTTATCAGCTAGGCCAGGGAAATAGGTATGTATTTGTGTTACAACCCCTGGTATACCCAAATATGGGAGGGAGCTCACTACTCCCCCTTTCTGTCCTTCGGCTCATTACAGAGGACCATCCAGGCAGAAAACCATATTTTTATTTTTAATGTTGCCTTTTTATATTTGTGTTGTATCTGTGCTGATAAATAAGCACACTGAGCCTGTGGCTTAGTGACAATTACATCAGCCTAATATGCAATACAGCCCTGGTTCGATTCCCAGTAAGGGTATGGCTAGCTGATGAGAGCTAAATAGCTTGAAATAGATCTATACTAGTCTCCCTTTATTTATTTATCAGCACAAATACAACACTAATATAAAAAGGCAACATTAAAAATAAAAATATGATTTTCTGCCTGGATGGTCCTCTGTAATGAGTCGAAGGACAGAAAGGGGGAGTAGTGAGCTCCCTCCCATATTTGGGCATACCAGGGGTTGTAACACAAATACATACATACACACACACACACACACACACACACGTATATTCTTCTAACACAGAGACTTTTAAAAGTGGTAATATTACTAGTACCTATTAATCATGATTGTTATATATTGTCCTCAGTATGAGAAATCTGTTAATGCTTCTGAGACATGTTATTGAACTCAGTCCTATTTGGGACATCTCGTACAGATTAGATTTATCATTGTCAGTACAGAAAGCTGTTCAGTACAGTTCTTAACAGAGTTTACTACTAGACAGGTGTGTTAACACTTTTTTCATGGTGCCATATATAAATGCCTGGGTGTTGTTCAGCTAAAATAAGTGATCTAGGCTCAGAAACAAGGTTTTAAGAACAGTGCTTCCAACAGTATTTAAAGCTATGTGATTTTCTAAGCTGTTTTCTAAGAGTCAGAATAGATTCAGCAAAATACATATATTATATATCCTGAACTTACACTTTTGCTGCAATATTAAGTAGAAAGTCATATGTAACTGGATTTCAGTTTGGATATATGCTACCAAAATTCTATGAAAATATATCTATTCATTTTGTGCCTCTGTTAACTTTCACAAGGAAGATGTGGATCTACTCTGATTCTTCATCAGTCTTTAATATACTGACACACAAGAAGCAAATCCTCAAGAGACAGCCCAATGGTTCATTGTAGATGGAAATCCACCATCTTCCAGTCCTTCCATTTATAAACAAGTCAAGCATGCAATATTGTTGCTGACAAGCAAGTTTCTAATACACTTCTCCATGCTCATGTTTGTGTTGTAAGAATGCAATGCTTTCATTTAAAAAAATGCCAAACAACCATAACTACTCTCAGCTTTTTTCTTCCATGCTTTATTATTTTCCTTCCCATTCAACATAACTTTACCTACCCTTCCACAATAATTCCCAAGTCAGGGTAAACATAATTATCTACATTTCCCTTCTATGATACTTAGAGACAAACCAACTTATGAAGTGTCACAATTCACAGTCCTTGACTGGCTAGTATGAACTAAGAAGGCCATTCCCTTCCACTCTGTTAATGACTATATAAGATTTGAGCCATTTCATATAATCTTATGCATTCCAGCTGTAGCACAGTCTTATCAGCTGTAGGGTTTGTTTTGTCAGCAAACTCATTATCGAATGAGTATTTTGTCAAAAACATTCATTCAGTAATATGTTACTAAGCTTAGTTTAAACCAGGGGTGAGATTCTACTGGTTTGGAGCAGTTCAGGCAAACAGGTAGCTCCGACTATTAGCTGGGCCAGCCCACCAGTCCCTGCACTATACTCACCTATATTCCCTATTACTAGTACCTATTAATCATGATTGTTATATATTGTCCTCAGTATGAGAAATCTATTAATACCTCTGAGACATGTTAGGTTGATAGCTGATAGGCATGGCAGAGCAGATTGCCGTGCCTCAGCTGTTTTGCACTGGTGGGGTAGTAAATTTTTTAACTCACTGTGTGCACATACAACGTGTGTTTGGCAAAGCACACGCTCAGCGAATCGGTTGTTACACCAATTGAATCCCACCACTGGTTTAAACCCTATTTACTTCCACACCTAATACTAGTCTACTGAGATTTATCTAGATTACAGTCATGCACACTGACTGGAAGCAGAACCTCCAAAATGTCCGACTGGAATGTTCTAGGGCTAATCCTGATGGCCATAAGGTGGAATAAAGATGGCATAGTTCCAAATCATCCCCATTTAAAATTTAAAGTAAAATGTTCAAGCCTGCTAGTTTAAGTAAGAGAGGCTAACAAATATAATGGTTAGAGACACGTTCCACACAGAGATAAGAAGATTCTGTTCCTGAATTTCATTCAAATACATAAGCAGCTATTCACCTTGGCATACAAGAGATGACGGTGTTTCCCCTGGATGGACACGGGCCGTAATAAACACCACTTTCTGTTCCGCTCCAGGACGAAGATTCACTGTTGAAGAAAGAAAGAGGGTTTTTTTAAAAAAATTAAATCATAAAATTGACATTCCTTTTCCTATATTTATCTGTCATTAAATAAAGGAACTGTGAATTTTGGGGGGTAGGACTGTTCCTGAGTGCCTTTGTTTTGTGTATTTCTAGTTGCCTTTTTTATTCATTTTTCCAATGAAAACGTTGAAGAATAAGCAAGATTTCAAGCAACTGCTCTTTTGAATCAAAACCTTTCAACTAAGACAGTTTTTCTTGACTAAGACTAAGCTTTTCTTCCTAAAGAAATTCAAGGAGTTTAGAAAACTGTTGATCCATAGAACCAAGATATAGAACTTCAGGGGGGGGGGGGGGGGGAATGTCTTTGGCAAGCCAGATAAGAAGCTTTATGGGAAACAAATGGTCAATAACGAAACATTCCCCATTATTGGTTTAGGCCAGGGGTGTCCAACCTTGGCAACTTTAAGACTTGTGAACTTCAACTCTCAGAATTTCCCAGCCAACTAAAAGAATGCCCTTGATATAATCTTTCCTATATTGGATTTACAAAAGAAGCTTGTTAAAGTTTGGAAGAATTTTGTGAGGAAAAAGGAAAAAAATCAGGTTCTATGACATTTGGACTTTTCAAAAGACGAATATGGCATTGGATCAATGGAAATCAAGATTCAGTCCTCAGTTCCAACAAATCTCTTAACACTGGTGAACACACAACAGGGTATTTTTTTTGAAAAACAGTCATATGCCATGCTTTTATCAGCCCACCCTAGTAAATGTACACAAACTTATACCAACAATTACCAAGGGGTTTATCTGCTTTAAGAAGTAATTTTGGATTTAATTAGCAGAATTAATAGAATACTTTATTTTGCCATGTGTGGTTAGACACAAGGAATTTGTCTCCAGTACAAATTCAGATTAGTTTATTGTATAATTTTTGAATCGTTTCCCAGTTTTCAAACTTTAAATATTCAAATAAATTTTAAGTTTAAAAAGTTTAAAAATTCATCACAATCAGTCCTCCTTGTATAAAAGAAACAAACATATTTTCACTGGCTGTTTCAATCTTGTATGCTACCTTTAAATGAAAAGAATAGAAAGGTTGCTCAAATGGAGGGTGCTTAATTGTAATAAACAAACAATACATATGGCCTCAGATTGACCTTCATTAGTTGGTGGCTAGAAAACTAAAAATTCCTTTGCTCTGAAGATGATCCAGACACAAACAGTGAAAGGCAGTAACCTTCCCTGAAGGACAGAAGGAGCCAGGAGTCAGCTGTGCTAATAGATAAGAAGTCCTGATGGATGTATTTCCCTAGCAACAATAGTGCCCACTTTTTGTTTTCACCTTCTTACTAGCAATGTCCAACTTTTGGGGGTGTCCTAACTGTGTTAGTCAATGTAAGTATATTTATCCTTGAGGTCATGATTTTTTGATTGTCCTGATTATAACCCTTTAAAACTCATGGACTTAGAACAAATCCATGCACCTGGTTTGAAAACTTTAATTTCAAGTGCCCTTTTTTCTGTAGCATAAAGATATTCAAGAAATGTTCAATTGATTTAATTGAATAACTAACTTGTCCGTATGCTAGGTTCAACAAATCTACAGCTTCCTGGGACAACAAGGTAAAGAACAACACAAATATTGTTATCAAGAAATAGCATTCAGGGGGAAAATAAAAGATATAATATTTTGCACTGAGTTTATTGTTGCTGGTGCATTGGGGAAGAATTCATTTCCTTTATTTACTTGAGAGTTAGATAACAAATCCTTTCTATTTTGGGACAGTAGCTAGAAAGAAAATAAGAAATGTGATAGGTAGATGCTGGACTGTACAAGATTATTTTTAAAACGTGGAAGGATTGGAGGGAGAAGGAAGGAGAAAAGGGAAAACTGTGTACCATCACTATTCACTTCACTAATAAGAAACAGCAGCACATCAATAACAAAGCTCAGGTTGTCCAGCTGCCAGAAAAAAATGGAGCTATGTTCTTTCATTAAAAGTTAAGAACAGGAAGAATTGTTTAACTTATTTTGGGGGGCTAGCACATCATACAGTATGGTAACTGAAAGAGTTCTGGAGTTTTGTATCCAGTCATATAAACAACAATAATATCACCATATGCGTAAGCATATTATACTGATTTTGTATTCATTGTATGCCACATCATTTGCTATCTTAGAACAGGCATTCTGTGGTGGCTTCTGTTTGCTGCTGAAATGATGGAAAGTTGGGCTACTTACTACCATTTCATATTAATTTGGCAGCCTGAAAATTAGAAGAGTCGTTACAATGATCTAATTTAAGCTCTTGATGTGTATGAAACTGACCTAATAGACAATTGATTTTCTTTCCTTTTGGTTCTGCTGACCGTGGGGGAAAAATGCAAATCGGGCATTGTATTTGCATGCTAATTTTATTGCACCCTTGTGTCTTCATAAGAAGATAAAAGTTTGTGCTAATAAAAATAAAACATTTCTGGTTCTAATACAAGCAAATGTTTATGCAGGCAGGTAACAAATTGGTTTGTCATTTAGTAAAACATAGCGAATGCAATAATCATCTTTAGGCAAAACAGACTGGAGCTTTTGCTTAGCTTTTAGCTTTCATTTGCAAAAATCACTTTAATGTACAGCAGAATTTCCAAAATAGGGTAATAAGAAATTAGCACAACTGTTGCCTCATTCCTAACTACACAGAGTACATAGTTATTCAGTTCTTATGGCTGGCCAGAGGAAAGGATTATAGGGAAACATAATCAATTTATAGAATTATATAGACATCTGCAATTTATAGATTAGGGAGTATTTTAGAAGTGTATTGTACTCATAGAAATTATTCTTACGTCAACATTTTGAATGCATCTCACATATCACTGTGACAATGCCGATCACAGAGCAGGCATATGAGTTCTTTGTTTCATTGTGTTGTCTTCATCTTGTGTATTTGCATTATCTAACATTTTCCAAGAGTATATAACGCGATGAACTATGATGGTGCTTTAAGTAGCTAGGGACCAACAGCCTGAGATTGCCAGTCAAAATCGGTTGACCTGTTTTTGATCCAGGAATAACAAAAGAGCACCTGTATTTCTAAGTATTGTATTACTCCCATTCTCCCTCTAACACGTTTGCTCCTTTCCCGGCTGAACGTCCTTGGTGCAGAGGAGGGAAACCATGCAAACAATTTCAGCATTAATACTTGACTGCATTTCAGCTTAATAACCTGGAGAAGGGATGCTCCTGTCAAGCAAAAGACCAACAATATCTTTTGCTTTTGGGTTTGTGTATGTGTGTGTGAGAGAGACAGGGGGGGAAGGGAGGGGGAGGGAGAGTTGTTATCAAATATAGAAAGTCAAAAATGGCAAAGCAATTTTGAGTGAGAGGATTTTCTCCTCTTCCACTCTCGATTTGTTTGTTTTTAATCAGCGTGAAGTCTTAGAAGCAAACCTTTCTGCCTCTCTGCTTTCTGACACTGTCGAGCCCAATGGCCCTACAAGGAGAGGGAATTAACTAGCACAGAAAGGCTTCTATGTTTATGCCTTCCCGTCACAAGCCGGCTTTTGCATTTAGATTAACCATAGGTATCTGCATTTTTTTTTAATATAGGCTCCACGAAATGGAATAGGAAACAGGAAGATGAATGGCATGTTATTTGATTCCAAAAGGCAAGATTACAGTAATGCACAATTAAATGAGCAGAAAGTGGTATTTAATGTCACCTGCATGCATTCTCACTGTAGCATGAAGTTTAGCAGACAGGTCTTTCCTTCGGCTGCTCTTTTTGCCTCCTTCCCTCCATTTCTATTTATAAGACAAGTATAGATAAAGCTCTGTGCCCCTCAGAGTGCCACTGCTAAGAATAAATGGAACATCAAATATGTCTCCTGAAAGGCATACATCATCTTGTTAAATTTGTCGGATAATCCCAGAACGCTAGAAACAATTCTCAATATCTCCAAAATGTATGTGTCCTACAAATAATATGTGGTATAAAATGAGGGAGGAAAAATGCCTCAAAAGAAGATTCAGGGAATACAATTCAATATCACCCCCCTACACACACACGTACAAAACAATAGTTGTACTAGTACAATAGTGCTAGTTAAACTGCTGTTAAACACTCAGTCGCAAGGGAGATCTGGAAACATCAACATTTTAGGTATGAAGTTAAGCAAATGCCTTGATATTTATAAGTGGTTTCACTGTTTTGGGGATGCGTTTCAGTTGCTAATGTAAATTGTATGTGAGTAACAGAGAGAATTTAATACAGGGTGGCTATACATTCAAATGTGAAACAAAGAACAATTTGTCTCGGCAAACAGCTGTATGTCACACAAGCAATTTATGAAGATGAGACGAAGAGCTGCCACAATTTGTGTTGATGAGACATTTCACATCTCAGCCTGCTGTGGCCAGTAAATGGCAGAGGCCCTGGGCACACAGAGAAGCCTCTTCTACCTACTGTAAGTGTCAGTCAAAGCAGGAAAAGCATTTTTAAAAATGGCTGCATTGCTCTTAACAGCAAGAGGAAAATGCTGCTTTATGAAGTACGTTCACAGGGATTATTCATTTGTAGAAGAGAATTCTCTGTCTCCTTATATATCGCCATTAGAGGGTGCATGATTTGAAAGAAATTCTTTGGGCCTTCTGCAGCCCTGCACTTCTCTGCTCTTCATTAAAGTCCCTTGATTTCTTTTAGGTTAATGCAAGAGCCAGGTGTGTGTGTGTGTGTGTGTGTGTGTGTGTGTGTGTGTGTGTGTAAAAGTGTCAGGGCTATAAGGAATCTATTGGTTAAAACTAATATAACTCTTAAAGGAACAGCATCTTTTTTACCCGCCTGGTAAAAGAAGTCTATTTTAATGAAAGCAGCATTGCTCAAGGGAAGTCCAAAGCTGTCCATTCAGATCATTTTCAAAATGTGCACAGCTAGCTAATCTGCATAACATTCATATGCAAAGGCAGTATATTGCTGAATGCCAATTTCTAAGCAGTAATAGCAGGAGAAAGCAACTGGCATTAAGTCATTGTGTTATTATGGGGAAAAAAATCTGGATCTGATGGCTATTTGGTTTAATCCAGCTAAGCTTTTCTTCCCAGCATCTTATATCCTTATCTGATGATGATGATGATGATTTAAAACTTTATTGCAACCATATGAGTTTTAGCAAAACAAAATCACTTATCAACTCTAAAAAACATAATCAGCGGACTTGTTCCAACAGCAAAACATAAACAGAAGCCCAACTATACATAAGGTACTTAAAACGTAACAATCATCACCAGATAAAGTATAAGCTTGATATTAAAATATAAGCCAATACAATGGCTTATCCAGTGTAATATTGGAACAATTCATTTCCTTGCTGAAATTGCACATCACACCACTTTGTTTATTTCTATAGGTAAATTTTGCAAAATAAAACTCTCATCTTTATTGATATGATGAGGATTATCTCTGTTAACATATGGAATATTCAGTCATGTTGGGAAATGAAATCCAATATATCTGAAAAAAGAAATATTGGCAAAGATTCAGTTAGCTAATTAGACATTATTTTATAAATTTTGAATTTCTTTTACTCATAAATGTTTTTTTCTGCTTTAGAGTTTAATCACCTCATAAACTCTTAACACAAAATATCAAGAAGCCTTAATTAGAAACTCAATATGAAATATAGATTCTGATGAGTTCATTATTATGCAAAAAACATATAAGTACGAAGTAGCAGAAAATGAAAAACATTAAATTATACACCTTGAAAGAAAAGAAAGCATATTTCTACAGAGTAAATTGTAGTGTGTTGTTTTTTTTTAAAAAAAATGCCAGCCTAGGGAGAGCTTTTAATTAAAATCAAAGACAAGTTTAATTGTCTATGGGGAAAAAATAATCTAACCCAGCAAGAACTAAATTTATAAAATAAATGCATACTGAAGCCCAAGGGCCTTATTCTCAACCATCATTTATTTAAGGAATGGGATATGTTGGTAGAAAAATACTATCAATGAGACGTTATATATTTACCTCTGTGAATGCATAAATTAGCCTGGCTATATGTTTGCCAGCTCTTGGTACATGGATATTTTTTTCTTCTTTGGCTACAAAGAGAGATAAGAATTTTGATACCAAGCAACTAGATTCCCTGCCTATAATTGTTGCTTTCTGTACTAACTGCAAACTTTCCACTGCAAAAGCAGTCTCTGTGTATCTAGTTTGCCTGTTTATGTCTGTAAACACCAATAAATTAAAATGGTTAGTGGTACTGAAAATCAAGAGAAAAGAATATAAATGATTCCTACGGTCACAAACTCTTGGCTTAACCTGGGCTGTTGCAGGGACGTGCGGTCAGGCGAGGCAGGGGAGGCAGAGCCTCACCGCTCTCATCATGAAAAGAAAAAAAAGGGAAAAGGGAAAAGACACACATGGTCCGATTCCCTGCCTTCCTGAGTCAACTCGCGCTCCGCGGTTCCCTTCATGTTGACTCAGGAAGGCGGGGAATGGGACCATGTGTGTAGGAGGCTGAGGCTGCCTCAGCCTCCTGCACACATGGTCCCATTCCCCGCCTTCCTGATGATGTCACCAGCCTCACCAGCCATAAACCTCACCGCACATCACTGGGCTGTTGTGACAGTAAAATCAGGGGAAGAAATAATGTGTACTAACTTGAGCCCCTGAGAGAAAGTGTAGGTTCACCTTCATTTTACAAAATAATTAATCAATGGTATTTTCTTGTGGTGGCCACTCATCTTGTGACAGTTGGCTTTATGCCATCTTCCTTGGTGTGTCCATCAGTTTTGATGAACAGGTTGAACTGACTTGATAAGTAGACTAAAATGCCAGTGTGTCCTACCACCACGCTATTTGCGAGACAGAAAATGTTAGTTCAACCACTTCAATGCTTCCAGTTTCAGCAAAGCAGATTTCCCCCTTTCTCAATACCTAACTAGTTTTTCTTCCCAGGATGTTACTATGCATGGAAACTGGCTGTGTACCAATTGAACTGAATTGCATTTTACAACTAGGTGTTTGATTAAATATATTTTTTCTTGCTCTACCCTCATGTTATCCCCAAATCTTTTTTTTTTTAAGACTAGGGGACTCTAAGTAAATTTGGGATGTTAAGAGGATATCTGGGAAGGGAAGGCAGATTTATGAAAGGGATCCTGTTTTATGAATGAAAATGCACTTCCCAATCATAAGGTGTAGATCAGTTCTGGAATCAAATTTGCACAGAAGGACATCAAATATTGTATCCAAACCTTGACATAACTTAATAGCTACAAGCACATTGATTTATTGCAGCTTTGTCATTGACTTACATTCATCTTTTTTAAAAAATGTGTGTATTCCCATTTACGAACCTTCTGATGAAACTATCATCCTATAGCTGTGTAGAGAGAAGGGTTTCCCTTTTTCTTCATTTTGATCTCTTTGTAAAACCATTCTTGTGAGCTAAAGAAGTCTGCATGCTGAACAATACAGCCGAAGAATATTAATGATGTCCCTCCACATGAAAAGCTTAATTTTTTTCACAGACATAACAGCCCACCTCAGATTCATTGTAGCTTTTAGCATTTCTGCAGTGTAATTTTTGGTATATTTTAAGAATACATTTCTTCAGATGATAATCACAAAGCAATTTACTATTATTGGCATTGGAGCATGCACAGATCTTTGGGTAGTGGCGTAAAGTAGACGTAGCAAGAACAATACAAAAATTAACAATAGTACAATTTAGAAAGAGAAAGGCAAGGCTATTATCCTAGCCTAGAAATCAGGGACATACAGAGGACAAGCATATATATCTATAGCTCCAGAAATATCCTGTCCTGCCAATATCAGTCTGAAGGTAGCACATTTTTCCTTGTTCTCTATTTCAGGAAGTGGACTCAATGCCAATTTCTCTGGGGCAATTATCTTTGCAGTATTTTTTTTAATGTTTGGATATTTTCATTTTTCTGTCCTTTGAGGTCAATATTCATCTGCTACTTTTCCTCTTTTTTGAAGAGCAAACTGTTCTATAGAGGGATTTTGTAGAGAGATTCCAAAACAAAGAGGATACAAATCACGTTTACTGGTCAGCTCTTGTCCTAAGCTTTTAGAGATGGGTGGAGTAAAGTCAGGGGTAAAATTCAGCAGGTTCTGATAGGTTCTGGAGAACCAGTAGCAGAAATTTTGAGTAGTTTAGAGAATCAGCAAATACCACCTCTGACTCGCCCCAGAGTGGGATGGGAATGGAGATTTTGCAATATCCTTCCCCTAAGGAGTGGGGAGGGAATGGGGATTTTGCAGTATCCTTCCCCTGCCACACCCACCAAGCCACCCCCACAGAACCGGTAGTAAAAAAAAAAGAATTTCACTACTGAGTACAGTGAACATTGACCCAAAGAGGGAGAAGAACATTCTTTTCCCAAAGACCAAGTTAATATTTCCCTGGCCATCTCTTCTGATGAGACTGATCTCAAAAGTTCAAGAAGCCAAAGCATGAATCTCTGAACTTGGCATCTTAGATTTTATTTTTATTTTTCATGTTCAGACTTCTGTGTTGAAAGGAAAGGGAAGCCTTAGAAAGTAATGGGTGTCTATAATTAATGTCATCCTTAAAAAGAGAGAGGTGAAATGTTTAAAAAGTAACCAAATGATCATGGAAAAAATCTATATATTTTTTTTAAAAGATGGGTATGCAATTGTATAATGAATAGTATTGTATAAACTGTATTTAGTTCGTTCTCCCTTTCTTTTATCTTATGACTTTTATATCCTTCAATTACTGTTGTTGGAAGGGAACAGTATGATGGGGATGTCTCTAGGTTGAATGAGGAAAAATTTGTATTGACCCAATCCACCTATGATTTAAACTGTGAAAACCTTTCAGAGTATAGTTACCCCTGAGATAATACAATGCCAAATACTTTCACCAAGAAAAATGTGAATATTGCTACTGTGATTAGCAATGTCAAGAGGACATGAAGCTATCTTTCCTGACTTCTACTTAGAAGAATGCTTGAACTTTTTCTTCATCGACTGGATAGAAGGAATACACTAAGAATATATTAATATTCCTTGATCCTAAAGTGCATTTTCCTTACTTGCATTTTTCTCTGAAAACAGCCATCAGATTTGTTCTCTGGATAGATGAAAGCACAAACATTTCTAACAGCTTTGATAAGGAGACAGGTTCTGTTGTTTTCCATCGAAACAGCCCTGGGTCATCTCTCAAGGTCATGAAGGAAAAAAATGACCTTTGATGGTTTGGTGCCAATGTGTCATAAAATGAAGCTCATAACAAGCACACAGAAAATATTCCACTTTCCTACACTTGAGTTGAAAACTCAGCACTTCAGCTGAATGCAAATAGCTCAATGGTTCGGGTTTATATGAAAATGAAATCAAAAACTGAGCATCTAGACAAACAAATAAAATATAATAATAAAATATAATTAATGAAATGTTATTGAACAGAGATCTAATGTATATGAGTCATAGTAAATACACGTAAACAGACATTATCATAACAGGACTGAAAGCTGTGTTTTAAAAGGATCTACGTTTTTAAAATGCAGTTTTTATACGGGAGCAATTTATATCGGAAGACTGTTCTTTCCTATTGAGATCTTCATTGACTTGCATAAAACTACAGCTTTTAATCTCCAATCCCCACTGGCATTTTCATATAAGCACTGGAAATGCTATTGAGCTTTAGAGATTTAATTTAATGAAAGCAAAAAGTATTTTTATTAAAGTGTATAATTTTTTCCCCAACATAAGATCTTGAGAGGAGCCAGACAAGCTGGATTATTTCAAGTTCTAGAGGGGAAAAAATCTGGCTTCCCTATGCTCTTTCAAAGCTGCAACTTCACAAAGGAAGCTTAACAGTGGTGGTGCCTGCAAGGTGCCGGATAAGGAACTCTTAAATCCAGACTAATTGCAAAGAGTGCCAGGCTTCTGAAGAAATCCAAATCCTATTCTGAAGGCTATGTTAGAACTTTGGAATACTTCAGTACCTAGTATATGCTTGCATATGTGCACATGTAAAAGTATGAAAAGATTGGAAATAGTTAAATCAACTGGCAAAGCATAAAGATAAAGGTTCCCCTGCACTTGTGTACTAATAGTTTCCGGCTCTAGGGGTGGTGCTCATCTCCGAAGAGCCAGCGCTGTCAAAAGACATCTCCATGGTCATGTGGCTGGCATGACTGAACACCAAAGGCACATGGAGTGCTGTTACCTTCCCACCAAAGTGGTCTCTATTTTTCTACTTGCATTTTTTACGTGCTTTCGAATTGCTAGGTTGGCAGAAGCTGGGACAAGTGACAGGAGCTCACTGCATCACACTGCGCTAGGATTCAAACTGCTGAACTGCAGAACTTCTGATCAACAAGCTCAGCATCTTAGCCACTGAGGATATGCATATCTTTGGTGGCATGGACAACACCATCCATATTGAGTATACAGATTCAAGAAGAGAGAAGCTGTTGATCCTGTGTTATTTCTGATAAATATCCAACTCAGTTGGGTTTAAGTGTAGAGGAGTAAGAAGATACATCTGAAGAAAATATGTGGATGCGTATTACAAGAACATCAACTTACCCCTAAAAGGGAGAAATGCACAAGGAAGAAACTCAAGTGTGTCCTGCCTTGATTCTCTTGGGAATAAAAGAGAGGGAAAAGGAAAACTCTGGAAAGCTTTTAAGATTCTGTTCTCACATCATATAATAAAGAAAAAAAGTTACAGTAGTTCCTGTGGTGTCTGTTTCCTGACCTCACCTACCTTGAGTGGCTGACTATGGTTCAACTCACAAAGAGCTCAAAGGAGATGAAAGCAAGGTCTTGCTTTTTAACACCTCCATATAAGGAGTTACCCAATTGTGCTTTTGTTGTACACATAAACACCAAGAGGTTTTTTTTTAAAAAAAAAAGCTTGCTTTTTTGCTTGGTAACGTGGAATAAAGTTGTAATGTATTATTGTACGATCTGACCTAGATATTTGAATACACAGTGTATATCTTCTTATGATTTAAGAAATCTAAAACTTTGTTTTTTGTCATCTAAAACTGTGTGTCATAGGTTTTTTTTTACCTTTTTACCGTGCCCATCACCTCTATATTTTTGGTGGATAATCTGCTCTTGAGTTTTTACATGTCTATGTTTGTGTTTACTGAGGGTACAGTTTCAGTAGATCTTTTTTATAAATCAATTAATATGCAGTAAAACTATCCCAAATGCTTAATTGCCCTCTAACTCAATATGGCCTTTCACACAAATCAAACCTAGTAAGAAATACATCAATAAAGTAATGCATCTAATAAATGCAAATTCAGCAGCTGCCCATATCTAAGATATGACAGCAAAATGTGTGACTGATGTGACAGTTGAAAAACAGAGAATAGTCTCTTCCAAGTAATGCACATTGAAGAATTTCTCTCTCCATAGCATTCTTGTGTAAAGTTCAAATGTCAAAGTTAACTTCCCCCCCAAGAGACTTCAAGTAGATATTTTGGGTGAAGTAATCTCTTCTGCCTGTCTGTTTTCTTTTAGAGAGCATCAAATGTAGCCATAAAATGCCATCCGTTTCAAGCAAATCTAATTTGCTACTCCTATAATAATGATTATTTCATTTTCTCTCTGATAAATGTGGCATTATTAGATGATGGTTGCTGGGGAAAATGTGCTGCTACATTAGTTAAATCATAATAAAAACAAAACAAAAAATATTGAGCAATGGCAATAAGAAAAGAAGCATCTTGGATAAGTGACTTGTTTTTTAATGTTAGTAACATAAAACAGTCATGGGAAAAATCTATCTCTTTGGTCGCTAAAAATTGACAACTATTTTATATCATGTAATCAATCAATCAACACAAAGCAAACTTCCTTTTTTTTACTCTATATGGTTCCATCATTCCTCCCTTAAGCCTTCACTTCCAACTTCGGGAATGACTATTTTTCTGATTACTTTTTTATAGGAAGGAGAAAGGGGATACATCCAGTCTTTAAATTTATGATGGAAGGAGGATTGAGATACCTGAATTTTTCAAAGAGCCTTGCTTAGAGACCCGAGTACTGGTAGAGAATCCAAAATGAGCCCCATAAAACTGCATAGCAAACACTATAATGTAATCTAGAAAAGAAATGACTCCCATAGCTCAGATGACAGACCACCATTATTTTGTCATTTAACCAGAGCATTTATATTAGTTGCAATGGTTTTATACAGCAGTGTGCAGAGAATTTGAGAGCCCATCTGTTTCATTTTCTCTAAAGTAGAGAAAAAGGGCAAAGTTGTCTATCTCCAGTCAACTTAAAAGCTTCACTATCAAAAGGTGACATGTGAAAACAGGTTTACTGAAATACATTACCGCATTATTCAATGTAAACACTTCATATGGATAATAAAGATACAAAAATAAATTGCAGAACTGAGCAAATGTTTTCAGGCAGTCTGCACATTTGGACATCTGAGTGTGTTGTGAACAGCTTCTGCAATAAGTTGGATATGAAGACTTGTGAAATATTTCTTTACTAGAGAAATAACTGATATATTTAGTGATACCTTCCCTAATCCAAGGCCTTTCTAGTCTTTTTTTTTCAGGTATAATTCCCAACAATATCCCTTTGTTTATGGAGATTCTCAATCATCCAGATCATGGTTGTCCCAAATGTGCTTTTTCAAGAGCAACATGGTGTATGCAGTACAATGCAGTGAGTCATGTGCAGATTTGTACATTGGGGAAACAAAACAACCACCTCATAAATGCATGACCCAACATAGAACAGACCCATCAGGACAAGACACAGCAGTCCACGTGTATTTACAAGACAAAGGGCACTCTTTTGAAGAAGCAAACTTCTCATTTTGGACGGAGAGGACCAAAAGGGTTTGAAAGAGGAGTCAAAGAGGTCCTCTATGTCAAAATCGAACTGCCCTCTCTCAATGAAGGGGGAGGGATACAGCATCATCTACATCCAGTCTACAACACAGTCCTTTCAACAATTCCAAGAAGGCTCTATAGCACATTTGCACCACTCAGGTGACCTTGATGATACAGAAAAACGTCCAGGTAGCCTTAATGACTTGCTAAAATAATGCAAATGACCAGCTGTCTGCAAGGAGTATAAATCCTTCCGTTCCCCACCATCCAATCAGAGCTGAAGAAGCTTCTTGTATCAGAAGTGAAACATTTTCAAAGAAAAAGTCCACTTGCCTCTTGAAAAAAGCCCCTTTGGGAATAACCCTTTGTATCTTTCACTTTGGGATGATAGCCTGCCTTGATTTCACAGTGAAAACTTGAGCTATGACCACTCACTCTGTAGACTAGAGCACATTCTTGCAAATGGAATTGTTGCAGGAGAGAAGCATTTTGAAGCATGGTACCTTTAACAATTGAAGTAAAGCAGGACATAGATTCTGGCAGATGCCAAAACAGGGGAACATGAAACTTGATCCATGGAAAATACCAGTTTGCCTATTATTAATGCCCTGCAAAATATATATATGTAAAAAATGCTTTTCCCGTTTTGTCTAAAGTGCTCAGAGTTTCTTACCTTTCTCTTGCCTTCTGCTTTCTGCAAACCTGAAATAAATGGCTAAGGGTTCCCTCACCTGCGTTTGTCACTAACATATAAGATGTAAGAAACATGTTCTATAACAGTGATGGCGAACCTTTTTTGGCTCGCGTGCCACAAGTGGGGGGAGCACAGGGGGGTCGAGTGCGGGTGTGCCGCACCCATAATGCAATGTGCAACCCCTCCCAGTGCGCATGCACGCACAATGCGCAACCCCCCATTTTTACATGTTTTTTTCGCCCTCCGCAGGCTCCAGGGGCTTTATAGGAGCCTGGGGAGGGCGAAAAGAGCCTCCCCCGACCCCCCGGAGGCCCTCCGGAGGCTTCAGGGACCATCCGGAGGCTTCCCTGAAGCCTTCGGAGCGCTTAAAACCACCCTCCGAGCAAACTGGAAGTGACTTCTGGGTTGCTCAGAGCGTCGTTTTAAGCGCTCCGAAGGCGTCAGGGAAGCCTTGGACGGTCCCTGAAGCCTTCGGAGCGCTTAAAACCACCCTCGAAGCAAACCGGAAGTGACTTCCGGGTTGCTCGGAGGGTCGTTTTAAGCGCTCCGAAGGCGTCAGGGAAGCCTCGGATGGTCCCTGAAGCCTTTGGAACGCTTAAAATGACCCTCCGAGCAACCCAGAAGCCTCGGACGGTCCCTGAAGCCTCCGGGGGGGGGCGGGGGAGGCTCTTTTCGCCCTCCCCAGGCTCCTATAAAGCCTCTGGAGCCTGGGGAAGGCGAAAAATAGCTTTTAAAAAGGTGAACTCAGCTGACAGGGCAGCGCCTCGCGTACCCTGACAAATGGCTCCGCGTGCCATAGGTTCGGCATCACTGTTCTATAAGTTGTTTACACTGTGCTTGCAAGTATTGAAGAAAAAACAAATGTTTATCAAGAGTACATTTCGGTCATCTCCTCTCCCTTTTATAAACGGTAAAGTTTCTCCTCGCACTTATGTGCTAGTCGTTCCCAACTCTAGGGGGCAGTGCTCATCTCCATTTCAAAGCCGAAGAGCCAGCGCTGTCCAAAGACGTCTCTGTGATCATGTGGCTGGCATAACTAAATGCCAAATGGCGCAAGGAGCACTGTGGTACCTATTTTTCTATTTGCCTTTTTTCTACGTGCTTTTGAACTGCTAGATTGGCAGAAGCTGGGACAAGTAACAGGAGCTCATTCCGTTACGCAGCGCTTGGGATTTGAACTGCCGAACTGCCAACTTTTCTGATCAACAAGCTCAGTGTCTTAGCCACTAAGCCACCGCATCCCTTCTCCCCTTTATAATGCAAAAATGATATTTTGAATGTACTTGCTTACCCAAGTGATAAAAGATAGGTCTTGATAGAGCCTTGGACAAAATATCCCATTCAATATTTTCTTCTTTGAACTCATAGCTCCTGCACAAAGGGCAGGTTGTGTTGTGGAAAGAGAACCTTTGAGCAGGTTCTACCTTGTGCATCAATTATACCTGCTCCTAGATTGGGAGGCCATTCAGAAAGTCACCCATGGTCTAAGTGGCTCATGAGGAAATTATTGCAACGTATTCTACATACAGCCTTGAGGGAAATGTCCAGATGCTATTACAGAAACAAAAAGGACAGAAGAATTCCTTGAGCCTTGGCAAGGAATGTAGTGTTAGGAAGAGCCTCAGGCTGCCTCTTCCCTAACTCATTGGGTTCCCATAGTTCATATGTCTCTCATCCTGGTGATGATCTGGAGGTCTTTAAAAACATAATTGCTCTCCCAGATCTTCAAGATAGAATGATTGTGAAGCCCCTATTATAGTTCTGAATATTGGATGTTGTTATTTGGATGATTTTTGAGTTTTTCTGTTTTGAACTGTTAGTCATCAGATTTATATTCTAAAGCAGGCAGCTTTCAAATTTAATCAATCAATCAATCAATCAGACAATCCCAAGCTAATGGAAACTGATTTTGGTTCTGAAGATGTGCTAGGTCCAGGATAAAAACTTGTGGATCTTTTAACCTTTTCTTTCATAGTTAGGTTATTCTCAGGCCAAATCTTTAAGGTTCTATGTATCCCCTCATGGATTTTGATGTGAGGGGCATTCATAGACATGGAAGAATGCAGGAGGTCTGTACCACATTCCTTCTTAGTCATTTGACACCTGAATTCTATAAATGTCTATTCAGAACATATTTTCACAGATTCAGATAGCCAATGAATGTGTCACTGAAAAATCTCAGCTTTCTTTCAGAGACTATCAACCAGCAAAAGAACAGTCACATAATAATGACATACTTAGAGTAAACATTTGTCCTTCACTTGCTGCTAATCTTAGATGGAGAATATTTTTTCCAATACATTGTTGTAGTCTATTCTTAAAAATGCTAACGAAACATGTAGAATGCGGAGACCACTGAGCTAGTGCAGCCTCATGTTACCCATATTGCTTTATGATCTGAATAGCTAAATGGCCAAGGGCTCTAATATTCAATTAATGACTTGAAGGAATTCAGGGAAAGCAAAAGCCAAGGAAGCGGGTGGGGTGGGGAGAAGGATTGTGCAAGATGTTGTTTCCATGATCTGTGTTAGCCCGGATGACTCACTCTGATGAAGGTTAATGAGGATAGTTCAAATGCTAGGATGTAATTAAATAGAAATAATTAAAGTAACTGACACTGTGGTAAGCAGCAAAAATCAAAGAGGAAAGCAAGCCTGAATTTTGTTAATCATTTCTTATTAAGACACAGAATGTAAGGATTAGAAAATCTCTCTGATTTTCAAGACTGTATGCAAAACTACCTAATTACTGTCTAAAAATAGATTTCATCCCACCTTCATCTTTCTGGATCTGTGTACAAAAACAGTAAAAAAGTGATAAAAAAATTAAAGAAAAACTTCCATGATGCAATTAGTTTAATATATTCTCCAGGAGCCGTAAGATATTCTGGCAGGATCACAGGCACAATGTCTTTATTCTCAATGGTACTAGCTAGAATGATACATGGTCAGCCCACAATAACTCAGTTGTGACTGGACTATCATTTACCAGTTTCCCTACCATGATCTCTCACTGTGAAATCATAGCCAACCTTAAAGATGGCCATCTACCCTGAGTATTTTCAGCTGGTCCACTAAAAATCATTCCGACCATCTTTTTGATGCCAGCCTCATGAGAATAAGGTGGCATGACTACATAAAAATAATGCTAATTGGTGCAATTCTTCAGAAAGTACAAGTAGTCCTCGACTTATGAGCACAATTGAGCCCAACATTTATGTTGTTCAGTGAGAATTTGTCTTCCTAGAGAACAGAACCATTCATTGTCTAAAGTCCAAAACATACAGACACTTCAGGAGGCTGTACTTAAAATAGATGCCCAGCTCAATCCTTTCAGAGGTGATTTGATTACTGTTCTGCTACCGCCAAAAAAAGAACTGCTCAACTCAGTTACGTGCTGTAAAGTGAATAAGTAACAGCTGAACTATTTTTCAAATCTAAGAGATAATAAAAGCTGTCAAATCCAAAATTACTTTATCCCATTTGTTGGATTATCATTGGTCATTCTGCATCTGATCCATCCTGGGTGGCTTGTTGCGAAACTATGCTTGCATGGGAGACATACTTTCATGTTCTATATGAGGAAAGCAGAGGTGGGTTTCTACCAGTTCGGACCAGTTCTGCCGAGTAGGTAGTAACTCGGCCTGCCACGGCCCTGAACCAGTTCTCTCGGCGAGGCCGTAATTGGCGCCATCTTGTACTTTGCTTCTGCGCATATGCAGAAGCATTTTTAGTACTGCGTTTGCACATGTGCAGCGTGTTCCTGAGCAAACCAGCAGTAACAGCAGCTGGAACCCACCCCTGGAGGAAAGTCTCACTTTACCACTCAATCAAACACTTTAAAAAACCCAGTTAAAATGGGGCAAAGTACCCAGTCACAATTGTGTTCTGGCAGAGCTAATGGAAGGCAAACAAATTAATGGGCTGGCATCATTAACAAATTAATGGTTAATGGGCTGGCATCATTAACAAATTAATGGGCTGGCATCATTATCTATCTATATATTAAGTATTTATGTATTTTTGTATTTACTGATATGTATTTTATCTGTGTTTTAGCCTGACTGTACACTGCCCCGAGTCCCTTTTGGGAGAGGGGGCGGTCTAGAAATATGAAATAAAGTAAAGTAAAGTAAAAGCCAAATACCACTCACTCATTACGAAATCTCCAGAACTGTAAAGCCTACAAACTTGCAATTCCTCTTAGGTGCTCGCTAAGAAAGGATTTTGCAAAATGACCATCGGATCATCAGTATTTCTTATACAGTATTATATTAACATGCATCGATGCTAAGTAGTTAGACGATCTACTCCCCCTCCTCACCTGAAAGGAACTCTGTTCCAACTACCAGTTGCCTTATATGGGCATGGCCAGTGCATGACTCATCCCGGCCTGTGGGCTGAGAGTTTAAACATTCTACTCCCCCTCCCCACCTGAAAAGAACTCTGTTCCAACTGCCAGTATATTAACACGCTCGGCTACTAAGGAGTTACACATTCTACATTAATTTTCAAGCTTTAAGTGTCAATTTATCAAGCCCACATAGTTTCATAGCAAAGCATGGGTATCCAGCTAGTTCTCTTATATAAAGAATCCAACTGACATCCCAGCTATAGTTATCTCCATTTTTTTTCAAAAAGGTAGCCAAAACAATACTGCCAAGTACAGATCTATACAATTATAGAATATAATTTTAAAATGTATATCCAGATGCCTGAACTGGAAGTTCCTGCACCTAATTTGAGGAAAAAAGATTGTAATTAAGAATGAATAGTCAACCCTGATTCTGCAGCATTTAGCTAAAAAAAATGTGCAACAAAATTTCCCTTATGCTCATTGTTTCAATGAACTTTAGGGCAGGCTGGATTCAAAAGTTCTACAATCAACAAACTGCTGTTATAGAATTGCATGACAACATATGCCTCAAAAAATAATATAGTCAGCCTGGGCAAATCTCTGATCTGATTTCAATAGAAAAGGGAGTCAAGCAAAGCTGCACTTTGGTTCCTTTCTTGGTTACTATTTACATAAATTCCCTCATAAATTGACTTCAGGGGATCTATTTACATGTCTCAAGCTGGCAAATAAACATCTTCCTATCTGGCTTTTATGCTGTCATCTCGTCATTAAGCCAGATCAACCTCAGGAGGATTCTTTACGCCCTTGTTCAACACTGCCAGGAGGCGCAGATAATTATTTTAATACCACAAGACAAAAGTCACATTTCTTCCCCATAACACCAAGCTCTAGAGATAGCAGTACAGGACAATACAGGATATTGAACAAGTTAAATGCCTTAAAATTTCAGTTCTTCAGAAGAAGAACAGCTTATGCTAATGACGCTTCCTGGAGAAGAGTTGTGATAATAGTTGCATTCCATGGAACAGAGAAAGAAAATGTTATTTGAGCTGCTATTTGAACTTTTTGCTGTGCAGTCTGTCATTCAGCAATTATATGGGATGCAATTAGGACTTTGCTCTAGTGCAAACTCCCTGGAAACATTCACTGAAGGTGGGTTATTTTTTTCTGCCTTTCAGTCCTCAAGATGCATTTTAACGGTGGCACTGAGGTCCCAGGTTGCCGTAAAATAAAACTAAAATGCTTCTAGATATTCTGCTGATAGGTTTCTCTTGGAATTAACTGGAAAGTTGCTGCTAAACTGGGGTGTGTTCTGGGCTGCTGCCACTGCCAGTTCGCTTAGGGATGGGCTGCGGGCGCGCGCATGTATATAGAAATATATTGATCCATACAGACAAACACAAAGATTTCCAAAGTATCGTTCTAAAATAGAGATGTCAAACTCAAGGCTCGGGGGCCGGATCCAGCCCATGGGATGCTTAGATCTGGCCCACGGGGCCATCCTGGAAACAGTGAAGGAGTGGCCCGCAGTGCCTCTGCCAGCAAAATGTAGCCCTCCCGACAATGGTGGGTTGCAGGTGATATGCCCTGGTACAGGCGTACCGGTGCCTGCTGGGAGCACCGGGTACCATTCCGGTACGGTGCTCCAGAGGGCCCACCCAAGCTCCTTACCTGTATTTGAGCTCTTAGGTGCTTCGACGCACGTGCGATGCTCTGCCAAGAAGCTGGAGCATCACAGAGGCATCACAGCATTAAGGATGCATGCATGTGCTGCACAAGTACATGTGGGACACCGGGCCCCATTGCACTGTACCAGTTGCAACAGGATCCGGAACCCACCACTGCCTCCTGAGCTCCATTTTTGAGGGTTGCAGGAGGCCGTTGCAGCCAAAAATGTAACTCAAGAACCCATTTTCTCAGGCAGAGCATTTAGGCTACCACATGCGCCCCCAACATGAGTGACATCAAGCTGGCCACATCCACCCTGACCATGCCCACTCTGGGCCCCCAAGCTCAAACACAACTCTGATTTGGCCGTTAATGAAATTGAGTTTGACACCCCTGTTCTATAAGCTTACCTGTAGTCACTTACCCACCCTAAATATCAATGGGCATTCACTAAATATTCTATGATCAGCTCATTCAGAAGGCAGGTTTCATAAAATTTCAGTCCAGTGTTTCTATTCATGTAAATCAGCAGAGATCAAGTCAATTGAACACATTCTGCTATGGCATTAATTTTACTCTGATTTTCAACTTAGTTTAATTATCTATTAAAACTTTTCCAGGTTATTCGGGTCACATTTTCATTATGTTTCTTTTAACTGATTGCAACTCTAAGGACATGTTTTTCTGTGTCAGATTTTATTCTTTGACAATATGATTGTAATTCTGTAGCACAATGAAACCCTGAATGGGAACAAGATTTCTAGAAATATATTTACTGTTAGTAAGGTAAAGTGTCAAAGCAATTCTTCCAATCGTTTTATACCTAGCATAATTAAGCTGGGGTGGCTCTGAGTTTCTTTCTGATCACCCTAGGTCAGCGATGGCGAACCTTTTTTTGGCTCGCGAGCCATAAGTGGGGGGAGCGCAGGGGGATCATGTGCGGGCGTGCCACACCCATAATGCAATGCGCGACCCCCAATGCGCATGCGCGCACTACAGGCGCGACCCTACATTTTTACATGCTTTTTTCACCCTCCCCAGGCTCCAGAGGCTTTATGGGAGCCGGGGGGGGGGGCGAAAACAGCTATTATAAGGGAATAATCTCAAGTCAGATAACTCCCAAGCTGTGAAAAGACTGAAAGAAAGATAAAATGATAGAATTTTTTGCTCACATCCACTCAATTCTCTTTGTAGAATGACCCTTTTTTTCTTCATAGGAAATCTTGTGCACAGTTAGAGTTAAAGAGAAGAAATAGCTCTTAAAGCCTTCATGTCAAAATCCATAACTCTGTGTCTTGCCTTGTGTACATCAAAGTGCCAGAGTATTGTACTCTATGTATTGATTACTTCAGATAAGGTATGATTTCATTTCCTCCCCGAGGTTTTCCATTCGTTGGTTTTCTTTTGTTCCTAGATTATAGTTATAGTTCTACAAACTGTGTCATATACTCTATACATCAGCCTTCCCCAACCTGAACAATTAATTTCTAGAATGCTCTGAAAGTCTGGCCTATAACATCTTCCTGATACAATTCCTATTGTGTACTGACAATTATCAACATCTCCAGTTCCATGAATTGTTCTGTTGCACATATACAGTTATAGGAAATGGGTAATGTTCAAGTGAGAAATCTGCCATTTTCTCTTCCATTGAGAGTCACTGGGTAGAAGGGAAGTTCCAATAGCACTGATTAGTGCCACGTATCTGACAATGGCTCAGAGTCCAATTTACAGAATAAGATACTGATTTACACTGGGTTTCATTTGCCTTTTTGCTATCACTTCACTACGGAGATTTTAGAGCTCATCAAACTTCTGTTGGTTTTTTTTTTAGTCAGTCATTCATTCATACATTCACTCTTGCATAGAAAATGAGAGCAAATGGTGCTGAACTGCAAAAGAAAAGGCAACACCAGTGGTGGGATTCAATTTTTTTTACTACCGGTTCTGTGGGTGTGGCTTGGTGGACGTGGCTTGGTGGGCATAGGAGGGGAAGGATACTGTAAAATCCTCATTTCTTCCCGATCAGACTCAGGATGCAGAGAATAGATGGGGTTAGGGCCAGTCCGAGGTGATGTTTATTGGTTCTCTGAACTACTCAAAATTTCCACTACCAGTTCTCCAGAACTGGTCAGAACCTGCTGAATACCACCTATGGCCAACACATATCACTTCTGAAAATAAATATAATAAAGACTGTTGTGCCTTAGAGTTATTATGCAGCATACCGAAGGACAGGGGTGGGCTTCAAAAATTTCATCAACGGGTTTTCTGCTCAGTTGCTTGGTGGGTGTGGCCATGGTGGCTGTGGACTAGTCGGCCTCCTGAACCACAGAGGGGGGGGTGTGTTTTCACCTTCCCCAGGCTCCGAAGTATTTCCTTGAGCCTGTGGGAGGGCGAAAACTGCCTCCCCTGGGCTCTGGAGGCCTTTCGGGAGCCCGTTTCCCCCCCCCGTACTTACCTCGCATATAAAATGGGCCGTGTGGAGACTCCTGGGAGGGGCATGGTGGGGTGGCAGGGAGAGGGCCAGCCAGGGGTGGATTGGGAGGTTATCTGAACCAGCCATAACATTAGCCACAGGTTCTCCTGAACCCAGCCGAACCCGTAGCAGCCAACCCCTGCCTAAGGAATACCAATCATGCTCCCTCGTGTGATGCTACAATCACAGAATATTTGAACTCCATCGAAATGACTATAGCAGGGGTGTCCAAACTTGGGAACTTTAAGACTTGTGGACTTCAACTCCCAGAATTCCCCAGCCAGCCATGCTGGCTGGGGAATTCTGGGAGTTGAAGTCCACAAGTCTTAAAGTTCCCAAGTTTGGACACCCCTGGACTATAGCATATGGTGGGCTTTTCTCCATTAGTGACTTAAGGCGTTCTCCACTTGGGCTTGAATTTGCAGACAAGGATAGAAACATGAAGTTTACCCATTGCCAATCCCTATCTTACCTCTATTACCAACCGTCTGACTTCTCTAACATATTTTACATACCTTGAGGCTGCCCTTGGGTGATAGTAGAATCAAGATAAAATCATTACATGCTATCGCAGTCATGGCAGAAAAATTATGTTGCCAGACATATGTGCCAGAACACAATTATGTTGCATGGGAGATGCAAGTGGGGAAAAAACTCATACACATTTTTCTTTATTAGCTTTAGACTGGTTTGAAAAATCAGAAGTCCTGCACAACAGATCCTGCCATTAAAGTGTGTATTTTCATACACAGTAGTCTTCAACTTACATCCACAATCAGGATTAGAATTTCCACTACTAAGCAATGTGGGCAAGTGAGTTGCACCCAATTTTACAACCTTTTGTCATGGTTGTTGAGCAAAGCATAGCAGTTGTTAAGTGAATCATTTAGTTATTAAGTGAATCTGGATTCCCGCATTGACTTTGCTTGTCAGAAGCTGACTGGGGAGGTCACAAATGGTATCACGTGACCCTGGGACACTGTAACCACCATAAATACGTGCTGGTTGCCAAGCACCCTAATTTTGATCACATGAGTGGAGATGCTATGCAACCATAAGTGTGAGAATAGGTTATGTCACTTTTTTCAGTTCTGTTGTAACTTTGGATGGTTGCTAAATAATTGGTTGTAAGTTGAGGACTAACTATACATGTATGTATGTATGTATGTGGGTGGGTGGGTGGGTGGATGATAGATAGATAGATAGATAGATAGATAGATAGATAGATAGATAGATAGATAGATAGATAGATAGATAGAAAGATAGATGCAAATCTAGACAGCATACTAAAAAGCAGAGACATCACACTGCCAACAAAAGAGTGTATAGCCAAGGCTATGGTTTTTCCAGTTGCAATATATGGCTGTGAAAGTTGGACCATAAAAAAGAATTGAGGCCTTTGAACTATGGTGCTGGAGAAGACTCCTGTGAGTCCCTTGGACTACAAGGTGATCAAATAGGTCAGTCCTAGAGGAGATCAACTCTGACTGCTCCTTAGAAGGCCAGATCCTGAAGATGAAACTCAAATACTATGGCCACCTAATGAGAAGGAAGGACTCACTGGAGAAGTGCCTAATGCTGGGAAAGATTGAGGGCAAAAGAAGAAGGGGATGACAGAGAATGAGGTGACTGGATGGAGTCACTGAAGCAGTAGGCGTGAGCTTAAATGGACTCCAGAGATGGCAGAGGACAGGAAGGCCTGGAGGAATGTTCTCCATGGCGTTGCGATAGGTCGGACATGACTTTGCAACTAACAACATAGGGGTGGGTTTCAGCCGGTTTGCACAAGTACCCTAGAACCTGTTCGTGAAATTTAGCATACTTTTTGGAACCTGTTCGTCCGGTGGCACAGTACCGAAACACTCCCTCCCGCCTGCCCCCTCATCACTCGCTCACCCCGCCCACCCACACCATGATTTCCCCACCCACTACTCACTGATTGGCTGGCTCACCAATCGCCCCGCCTCTGAGAGACAGTGGGGGGGCTTTCTCACACGCCTTCTTTCTTTCTCTGAAGGCATGCGAGAAACCCCCCCCCCATTGCCCAAACGTGTGAAGGAAGGAAGCTGCAGACTGCTTTGCCTCGGCTACGCAACCTCCTTTCGTTCTCTGTCTGCCTACTTCACTCGTCTTGGCAGCAGAGAATGAAAGGAGGTCGTTTAGCCAAGGGTAAAGGAGCCTGCATCTTCGTTCCTTCACTCGTTCGGGCAGTGAGCGGAGGGCTTTCTCACACGCCTTCCTTCTTTCTCCGAAGGCATGCGAGAAAGTCCCCCCATTGCCTGGCAGGGAAGCGAGCCCGGGCCTCATCTCTGTCTCCTTCCTTGAGAGCTGGCTTCAGGGATGGCCAGCCTCTCCCATCACTGCACCCTTCACTCGCCTTCCACCCAGAGACTCTGCCGATGGGGCACCTCCCATTTCACCTCCTGAGAGAAGCTTGGGAGAGATGCCCAAATGGCCGCAACTCAAGGCTTCTGAGGAGGAGGCTGGGCACCAGGGGTGGTAGTGGCGCCCGCCGCTGCTCCTTCTGCTGCTCCCGGTAATGTAGGCTTCTCGGATAGCATTACGTTGCTGGCGCACTGATTTCAGCAGCTGCATTTTGCCTTGAAATTTGCTGCCCCGGCAACCCAAAGGGGATATTCTCCCAGCGGCATCTCAGACGCTCCCACCCTTAGCCCGGAGGGACTGAGGGCGCAGTTTGGCGTCTCCTTGCTCTCCTCAGATCATCAGGGGGCCTTGCACGCCTGCTCTCTCACATTACCTGTGTGCTTCCAGTGGAATGGGAAGCGTGGGGATCTTAATGTAGTAGGGCGGGGGAGGCTGGAGCGGGAGATTCCCCAGTGATTGCGGCCACGGCCGCTGTTTGGGAGAAAATCAGCTGGAATCTCAAGCGAGAGCCACAGGGTGAGACGCAAGCAATGAAATGGGTCACCGCTGTCATAAAAAGTGCCGTCAGATCTCCTCCCATGGTCTGGGAACCAACCAATCAAATAAATAAAGTTGGCTTCGCTTCCTTGTGCGACAAGAAAGAAATTTGCCTGAGACGCCACTGGGAGAATGTCCCCTCCGGGTTGCCAGAACAGCAAGTTTCAAAGCAAAACCCAGCTTCCATGCACAGCCTGAGAGAAAGTTGCCTGAGACGCAGCTGCATGTATATATACAAGTATTGTTCCTACCATATCAAGGCATATGTTAATGTCTATTTCTAATTTCTGTTAGGAAAAGTCTTGTTTTCCCTTACTGATGTTTTGTGTAAACCCTTGGTTACTTTTCAAAGCAAGTTTGTTAAGTTGGGGGAATTTGCAGGGTTTTTTTTTTTTTTTTGATAAACTGGTCTCTTGTCAAAACTATTTTCTTAGAAAAAGTAGTTGTCAAAGACTTGCAACATTTGTTCCTATGGAATGTATAATTCCATCCTTCACCTGATGTGATTTAATTGGGAAAGAAATGCTCTGAGAAACAGGCATTGTTTTCCTTATCACTTTTAAACCCACCTGCCAAAAGATCTGCATAAATCACTAAGAATAGAAACAGGTTTGTCTTGTACACTTTTTTTTGGCTTTTTTTATTTTTTTGTAAATGGTAGGCCCACCATTACTTGCTTATCTAGAGAAGACTGCTGTTCAGCAATCAAACACTCCAGACTGA
Source organism: Natrix helvetica (assembly GCF_964273705.1). Classification (NCBI taxonomy): domain Eukaryota; kingdom Metazoa; phylum Chordata; class Lepidosauria; order Squamata; family Natricidae; genus Natrix; species Natrix helvetica. The sequence continues at coordinate 112,607,734 of NC_138549.1, read as the reverse complement.
CTTAAAGGCAGGCAGTTGGACAAATATAGAAGTGTCATGAGATTTATTATTTTTCTTTATAACAACGTGTGAGAAGGAAACATGAAAGTAAACAGATTCATCATTCAAATTGTTTTAGAAAGTTCTATATAACTTTAATGATTTTTTTTTGTCTTTTGTATAGTCAAAAGAGCTTGTTTTGATGGAGGTTCAAGACATTTATGGCTTTGGGGCTGAAATAACCTGTTCCAGATGAAAATTCATGACAATACTAGAAAACAGAGAATGAGCTACAATCTCATAGGACAAATATCAAGAACTTGGGTACGTGACTGATTTTTTGGGTTCAGAAATGGATCACACCAGAATATACAAAAAGCAATTGTCTAAAGCCAAGTGCTTTTCTTCATACTGTCTCTTTCTTAAGAATAGGAAAAATATATGCAGGGCTACCTTTGTACCTGGACAAGCAATGGATGGAAACTAATCAATAAGAGAACCAACCTAGAAATAAGGAGAAATTTCCTGGCATAATAATTAATCAGTAGGATGGCTTGCCTTCAGACGTTGTGAGAGCTCCGTCATTGGAGGTGTTTAAGAAGAGATTGGACAGCCATTTGTCCAGAATGGTATAGGGCTGTGATGTGCCATAGGTGACACACAGAGTCCTTTGTGCAGGCTAACGAGCCTTTACCCAAGCTTGGCTCCACCACACATGCCAGCCAGCTGTTTTTTGGGTCTCTGCCACGCATGCGGGGGGACGGGGCGCATGCAGGAGATACGAACCCATACATGGTCGGGCAAGGCACACTTGTGGGTTCATGCATGGGGGGTGCAGGGGGGTGGGGTGCAGGGGGGTGGGGTGCAGGGGGGTCACGCATACATGCTCAGGAGGGCAGGGCATGTGGGGGTCACACACATTGCATTATGTGTGTGTGTGCATGCACTCGGCACCAAAAAGGTTAGCCATCACTGGTATAGGGGGTTGGACTAGAAGACCTCCAAGGTCCCTTCCAACTCATTATTCTGTCATTTGCAAAGGGATGAACAAAGTTGACAGCAAAAATGTGATCCATAATAGGAAATTCCTAAACCAACTGTTTGATCTAATCACAGATAAACAAGAGAAATTGTTTAGAGGGTACTGTCAGGGAGACAATGAGGATAGAAAGAGGATTAAAAGTGAGGCAGTTGGGTTTTCTAGACAACGTAAAAGAATGGAAAGCCATTGTTTACTATTTGGGCAGAAGCCCTCTTTTCTTTAATCCCTATTGCATCAGACTTGGCCAAATGAATCATAGCGCATTATGTTGCTCAACTGATAAATGTTTTACTTGATGAATTTCCAATATCACAGACATATCTGGGATCATTTTAAAGTTTAGTAAATATGGATTCATTGGAAAAATTACTTAGAAGAGAATTAAATTCCTTCATTCAGTGATTCCTTCACTCAGGCACTATGGCTTCAAATCTCACTATTAAACATATTTAGTGAATCTGGGTGCCATTGTTTTCTTTTTATTCTTTCCAACCCGATGGAAGTGTTGGAACGTAGAGACGCTACCCATTTGTCGGCAGAGAGCAGAACTGAGCTGGATCAAATTTGGTGAGGGGAGGGAGGCCAACAAAATAAAGTCCAGATTCAAAACTAAGCTGGATCAGAACAGAGACTGCTGAGAAACACAATCCCTAATGCGTGCCAATGGAAGAGGCAGTTGGGCAATGGTTCAACGTGTTGTCAGCAAAGTTTCCTCCCTTTTTCCTTCCAATCATACTGTTTTTCAAGAACTGAAAGACTTCTAATTCTTTAGAATTCTAAAGAAAGGTGGCAATAACTAGCCGATATTACTAAATGCTTAGTGGCACATTCAGCTTAAAAAGTTGGACACCGATATTTTGATTATAGATATTGGCATAGTTGTTGGAGAAGTGTAGAGTTGCTGCTGGTCTTTTTGTAATAATCATACTAGGAGTGAGAATTTGCTAGCATGTTAGCCTTAATGGAAACTGCAACAGTAAAGGCAATGGCTGATTGCCACTTATTTACTACAAGGTCATTCTCCTTTCTCTCAAACTCATCGTACATAACACCAAGGCCAACTGAATTATTTTAACACCTGCAGAATAAAGTTGCATGCGCCCTTCTCAGAGGCGGTAAAAAGGTCATGGCGTAATGTAGGAAGTTAGAACCAGTGGTGGGATCCTCCCGGTTTAACAACCGGTTCTGTGATCACGCGATTTGCTGCAAATCTTCACTTCTGGGTTTGTTTGGAGGAGTAACACAGCTCATTCATGCAGCAATCTGCTCTGCCACACAAATCAGCTGAGAAGATGAGCTGGAGAGAGCTGATGGCACGACAGCACGACGTGTGATCTTGGTGCAGTCAAATTTCTGCTGCTGGACAGTCCATTCAGACCTAAACCGTCCCGCAGAGATGGTGATTGAGAAGGGCACCTCCTGCTGATCTCAGGGACACTGCAAAGTCCCTGAAAGATCCAGGAACAGCCTTTTTTTTTCCAGCGACAGAAACGCTTCGTTGCAATTACTTCGTTGCAATTACCGTCGCCTGAATTCCATCACGGTGTATAACCATTACCCGCTGCCTCTGATTCCTGAGTTGTTGGAGTGGCTCCGTGAGGCGACAGTATTCACAAAACTGGACTTGTGTGGGGCTTATAACCTGGTCCGAGTCAGGGCGGGGGACGAATGGAAGATGGCCTTTGGCACCCAGTACGGACATTTCAAGTACATGGTCATGCCGTTTGGGTTGACCAATGCCCGGCAGTCTTCCAACACTTCATGAATGACATCTTCCGGGACCTCTTGGATCAGTTTGTCATCTTTTACCTTGACAACATCTTGATCTACTCGACATCCCAGAGGGATCATCAACAACATTTGCGCCTGGTCTTGCAACGACTCCGAGAGCATCATTTGATCGCAAAGCTGGAGAAGTGTCAGTTCTGGCAGACTATCATCGAGTTCCTGGGGCACCGTATCTCCCCTGAGGAAATTGCGATGGAGCCGGGCAAGGTGGAGGCATTGCGCAGTTGGCAACATCCTTGACGTATGAAGGATGTTCAGAGACTCTTCGGGTTTGCCAACTATTACCGGACCTTCATCCCCAGCTTTGCTTTCTTGACTGCGCCTCTCACTTGGCTCCTGCAAAAGAAAATGCCGTTTCGCTGGGGGCCCATGAAGCAACAGGCTTTCGTGGCCCTGAAGCATGCTTTTACAAAGGAGCCGATCCTGAAGCACCCTGATCCCCATCGTCCATTTGTGGTGGAGGCGGATGTGTCTGACATCGTGGTGGGTGCGGTGTTACTGCAGGCTCACACCCCTGATGGTACCCTTTTCCCTTGCGCTTATTACTCAAGGAAACTCAGTCCTTCCAAGAGCAATTAAACCATCTTGGAGAAGGAGTTGTTGGCTATCAAGGTGGCATTTGAGGCCTGGAGGCATCGCCTGGAGGGGGCCAGGCATCAAGTCGAGGTCCAGACGGATCATAGGAATTTAGAGTTTCTGACAACGGCACGCAAGTTGAACCAGCGCCAGATCCGGTGGTCTCTGTTCTTTGCCCGGGTCAACTTCAAAGTGACTTATTCCTAGTGCGAAAAACCAAAGGGCAGATGCCCTGTCTAGAAAACTGGAGTACTCTGACCCTGCAGACTCGCTTCTACCCTGGACTGTTCTACCTGTCGAATCCTTCGCTGCAGTTCACGAGCCTGTGGACATATGGTCTCTGATATGGGATGCGCAGTGGGGCGACGAATGGGTAGAGCAACGGAGGGCAGATGTAGGGCCGGCTTCTCCATGGACTTTCGAGGATGACCTTTTGAGATATCGGGACCGGCTCTATGTGCCCACAGGGCCCCTCCGTGGTCTTGTTCTCTCCCAGTGTCATGACAATCCAGCGGTGGGACATTTTGGCCTTTTCAAAACTTTAAACCTGGTCTCCCGTACTGGTGGCCCCGCTTATGACACGATGTGCAGCTGTACGTCACATCGTGTGTGCAGTGTCGACAGGCCAAGTCAGCGACAGGAGCTCCTCCAGGCTTGTTACCGAGCCCAGACAGACCCTGGGGAGCCATGTTCATGGACTTCCTGACAGAGCTGCCTCCATCTTCAGGTTTTACCATGGTCCTCGTGGTGGTGGACATGCTCACCAAGATGGCGCATTTCATCCTCTGTCGGAGATTGCCAACAGCCCGCGCCACTGCCCGTATGTTCATCCAGCACGTTTTCCAGCTGCACGGCCTACCTGACCAGGTCGTATCAAACCGAGGGACGCAATTCACGGTCCAGTTCTGGAAAGGACTGATGGTGGCTCTAGATGTCCAGGTTTGTTTGTCCTCGGCGCACCATCCCGAAACCGATGGGGGGACGGAGAAGGTGATTGGGATCTTGGAACAGTACCAGTGCTGCTTTGTGAATCAGCAGCAGAACAACTGGGCAGAGTACCTAGCCGTGGCAGAGTTCGCGTTTAACAACTCGCAGCATACCTCCACATGGACGCCGCCCTTCATGGCTAACGTCGGGTATCACCCTCGCTTTTTCCCTCTCACCCCAGTGGACTCCCCGGTCCCCACAGCGCAGGACTTCCTCTCTGAGCTCCAGGTGGTCCACCAAGTGGTGCGCCACTATCTGAATCAGGCAAAGGAAGACTACAAAAGGGTGGCAGATAAGTCTCGACCTGCGGTGCCGTAGTTGGCTGTGGGAGATCGCGTGTGGCTGTCCCCGCGGCATCTTCCATCCCACCAGCCGGCTAAGAAGTTGGACCACCGGTATCTTGGGCCATTCCCCGTGGAGGCTGTCATCAACCCAGTGGCCTATCGCCTGACCCTACCACGCTCGATGCAAATGCACCCGGTGTTCCATCGCTTGCTCCTGATCCCTGAGCAGTCAGCTCGTCTTCTCCGCCAACCCTCTCCCCCCAGCCATCATTGCATGAGGTGGAGACGCGGCTATCGCACGAAGTGGCCCGGATCCATGACTCAAGATGGCTAAAAGGACGTTTTCAGTACTTGGTCGACTGGAAGGACGAGGGTCGGACCAGGGGACCTGGACCAATGCGACAGCCATGCATGTGCCTGCTTTGGTGCAAGCCTATCATGCGCAATATCCCTCGAGGCCGCACCCTGGGCATCAGACCCGGGGGAAGGGCCCTGCGGTAAGGGATAGTGTTGTGACCCAGCAGGAACCGTTGGAGCTGCAACCAGACTCCAACAGCGAGGGGCCTGATGAGTCGGCTCTGGAAGATGTGGAGGACCCTGGACAGGGCTCCGACTCTGAGCAGGGATCAGAGAGGTTGGTTGGCCACCAGGAGGCACCTGAGGCATGGAGCAGTGGTGAAAGCCAAAGGGAGTGTGCTCCTGACGTCATGCCTTGAAGCAGTGGGGAGGAGACAAGGGAATTGGTCCTGGATGCTCGGCAACGAAGAGCTGATAGACGTAGAGAACTACGCAGATACAGAAGATAATTGGACCCAAGTGGTTGTAATTAGGCTCCTCTCAAGATTGTATAAAAGGAGGGACTTCTTGGAGGCTGGTTGCAGGATTCAACTTAATTACCAACGCTGGAGAAGCTCTCGCCTGTTTCTTATCTTGGAAGTCTGGATTGCTTCCAAGGTCTAGTCAGTGTGTTAATTTACTGTGAATAAATCGTCTAGCAGTAATTCTTGTCTTGGAGTGCTTTGGTGTACGAAGAGGGGTGGGCAGAACAGATATATTAGTTTGATAATATTAAATTTTATATAAATAACACATGGAGATTATGAGAGATTTAAAAGCTTTATATAGAATATGTTATAAAAATGTATTGTGATTGGATGATCTTAGGATGATTTAATGGAATGTTATTATATAATCCTATTCTAGATTTTGAATATTATATATAAAAGGACAATTATAGTCAAACAATTATAGTCAAATTAAGGTTGAGATATAATAATTGTGATATACATGAATATAGGTGAATTTAAAATATGCGATTTGATAGGAAAAGCAGGTGGTGACTATGGAAGAGATGCATGGAAATACATGGAAGATGGTTTAGTTTTATTTTTATGTTTGTTTGTCCTTATTCAAAAACAAATAAAAATTGTTTAAAAAAAACAAATCAGCTGAGAAGATAAAGGTAGGATAGCAGGGCAGGCGGGTGGGCCCATCTGATCGTCGAGGTGAACCAGTTCGCTCCCACTGATCGTCGGAGCTACTGGTTGACCTGAACCAGTCCAAACTGGTAGAATCCTACTCCTGGTTAGCACCCACGCTTCTCCTAGACAAATTAAATATTTTAGGAAATATTAAAAGGGCAGAATATTTCCCCTAAAAAGGAGGCAGAAACTCAACCTTTGTCAATGGGCCATTAAGGCCTGGGTCAGTCTATTCTACATAACAAAGATCTACCTCCTTCAGGAAGAGCACTAATAGGAATACCAAAGCCCTTTCATTACATCATCACCCAGCAAGATTCAACCAAGCTTGGGACTCAGGACAGCCTACAGAGTTGCCCCTGCATGGCCCCATAGGAATCTGACAACTAATCAGAATACAAGCTCAAATTAAAAAGCCCAGAAAGGGCATCAAATTCAGGCACTCTCAGCATCTCTTCCCTTTTTTTCCCAGCATCTCAAGCCATGTGATCCTGTTCACCATTAAACCATCTTTCCAATCAGCCACCATGTTTCCAGTGTCTTCCCCCACTTGGAGCTGAACCCAGAAGGACATTTCTTCCAACAGTAACAAACACAATACTAGATTGTACTGATATAAAAATTTGTCTATAGTAGCTGCCTCATTCTGCTTAAAGACCGGGCCAACCCATGAAAGTGCCAGGGCTATAGTTGTATTAATAGTCATTATGCCTGCTCAGCCTTCCTAATCTTCTGTCTCAGTTCCTCACTCCAAAGCAGGCACACACACACACACACACACATACACACACACACACACACGAGAAGTAGTTTTATTACAGTGAATTAGTTCTCCATTTAGGAGCATAGAGGAAACCTGATATGTATTTGTGTTACAACCCCTGGTATGCCCAAATATGGGAGGAAGCTCACTACTCCCTCTTTCTGTCCTTCAGCACAAACACAACATAATACAGGATAATATATATGTATCAGAGGTGGGTTGCTGCCAGTTCAGCCCGGATCGGGCGAACTAGTAGTAGCGGCGGTGGGAGGCCCGAAACGGTAGTAAAAAAATTGGCAACCCACCACTGACACATATGAGTAACATAGATCAAAAGGTCAAAGTGTGAATTTCTTCCTCTTGTTTTTTCAAACCATTGGATTTCAAACGGGGCTTTTATTTTATATCCAGCATGCGTGCGCTGGCCAGCTGAGTTCAGCCTTTTTTAAAGCCATTTTTAAAGCCATCCAGAGGCTTTATAGGAGCCGGGGGAGGGCGAAAAGGAACACCCCCCCCCCGAGGCCCTCCGGAGGCTTCAGGAGCTTCCCTGAAGCTTCCAGAGCACAAAAAACAGGCCCTATGGGCAAACAGGAAGTTCGGGAACGGAGTTCCAATTTGCTCATAGGGTCGGTTTTAGCCCTCTGGAGGCTTCAGGGACCTTCAGGAGATTTCCCTGAAGCCTCCGGAGGACTAAAAAGGACCCTACGAGCAAACCTGAAGTCATTTCCGGTTTGCTCGGAAGGTCAGTTTAAGCCATCCAGAGGCTTCAGGGACCTTCAGGAAGCTTCCCTGAAGCCTCCAGAGGGCTTAAACCGGCCCTCCGAGCAAACCAGAAGTCACTTCCGGTTTGCTCGTAGGGTCCTTTTTAGTCCTCCGGAGGCTTCAGGAAAGCCTCCTGAAGGTCCCTGAAGCCTCCAGAGGGCCTCCGGGGGGGCAGGGGAGGCTGTTTCCGCCCTCCCCAGGCTCCTACAAAGTCTCTGGAGCCTGGGGAGGGCAAAAAAAGCATGGAAAAATGGGGGGAGCACCTCTCATGCGCACATGCACACGGGGGAATCGCACATTACATTGTGGGTGCAGCATGCCAGCACACAACCCCCCTGCGCTCCTCCCATGGCACGCGAGCCAAAAAAGGTTCGCCATCGCTGTTTTATATTCTACTTTATTATTCTATTTATGTTTTGCTAAGATAATTAATTGGTCAATAAGCGAACATATATAGGATTAATCATCTAAGTCAGTGGTTCTCAACCATTTCTTCAGCACGAACCCCCTTTAAATATCTTTTGTGGCCACCGTCCATAGCCACAGCCTTAAGGAGGCAGAGCAATTTAATAATTATTTAATTCATTAATGCAAACTTAATTATTTAACATTACTTTGGTTCAAAGTTGTTTTAAAAGGATGCTTTGCTAAAGCCTTTGAGGAAGTAATCCTTTCAGAGATCTTTACAGCCTTAGTATAATAAAAGAGAGCCCTTTCAAAGACAAAGGGAATCCAACTATTAGCTTTGTTTCATTTTTTCATAACATAAAGGAAGCATTTTATTTATTCTTTACAAAGGGTTCTTCTGAAGCTGGATTATTATACCTACTGTGTTTATGGATAGGCTTTGTTAATGCTATCACACCTTTAGGTTATCATATTTTAGCCAAATATATGCAAAGTAGATAAATAAATGGAATATTCAAGCACTTCAGATGGATCTGTCGCTTTCTTACCCATTTCAGTTCTCCAGTCCTACCATCAACTCAACCTGCTTCCACATTACTACAGTAATATTTGCAAATTCTACCCTTAAGATAATGGGTGTCTGTAATTATTTTAATAATCCTCATCTTGCGACCACAATTGACCCAAAAATTTATGTTGCTGTGTGAGACAGTTGTTAAATGAGTATTGCCCCATTTTATGACCTTTCTTGCCACAATCGTTAAGTGAACCATTGCAGTTGTTAACTTAGTGCAATTGTTAAGTTAGCAACATAGTTGCTTAAAGATTCTGATTCCACACTGACTTTATTCTCAGAAGGTTAATCACCTGATCAACTGCAACTGTCATAAATATGAATCAGTTGCCAAACACCTGAATTTTGATCATCTGGTCTTGGGGATGCTGCAAGAAGTTGTAAATGTAAAAACTGGTCATAAGTCACTTTGTTCGGTGCCGTTGTAACTTCAAGTGGTCACTAAATGAAGGTTGTAAGTCGAGGACTACCTGTAGTTAACCTTTACAAGTAATTTTATGTGCTGAAAAATGCTAAAAGTATTTCTGTTCATGTCTAGTTACTGGGAATGCAAATTAAATTGGCATTAAATATAAAGTGAATTTATCAACCGCCTACTTATAATACACACAGGTTGGTTTCTGACAATACTATACCGTATGTCACATGTTCAATATTGGGAACGCAACAGAAGTCAATAATTTGTATAATGTACAGAGTCTTCTACTGAAGAATAATAACTCTGGAAATCAGTGTAGATGGGATTCCCCTGTTCAAACTAAACCTGGGATCCTAAATAAGGAAGAAGGAAAAAAACAGACAAAATACTAGGTTCAACTATTCCACCTCATTATGTTTATAATTATCAGGGGGGAGGGTGCTTTTATTTATGCATATTGGAGATTAGATAATTTACTCTGTTGGATACAATTGCCCCATATTCATCAACTCTTTGGGTTCACCAAAGGAAGTAGAGAATTTTTGGTGACCTCGAATGGATTTTTAATAGATCACAGCAATTTGAACCTATAAAATCATAGAAAAGAAAAGCTGGAAGGGATTTGGGTGACCACCTAGTCCAACTTCCAATTTAAGTGTGGGAATCAGTACAGCATTCCTACCATAGTAGCATCATCTAGTCTCTAGTTAAATACCTCCAGTGAATTAGTATCTACCACCTCTTGAGGCAGTCTTTTTCATTACAGAACAGCTTGTCCTAAGGAAATCTTTCTTGAAGCCCAACTAATATTTCCTTGTAATTTAAATCTATTATTTCATGTTCTGTTTTCTGGAAGAATTTTGTCTTTTCTGACATTCTGATGATGTGGCTATAAGATAACATATTACACAATGAACATTTTATCTGTCACTTACTGGGGATATATGTTTTATATTAAGGAAGGAAACTTCAAACCATGCATATTAGAATTGGGAAAGAATGTAGACAGCTACATTGGCTGGGAATGCAGCCATACAAGAGAAGAAAATTGAATGGAAGTTCAAAAATGATCTGTCTTCAATAGTTCAGCACACTTCTGTGGCTACTTAAGAAGATGCCAATCATGGAGAAATGCATTTGGTCAGTATATACAAATAGATACATACATACATACATACATACATACATACATACCAGGGGTGGGTTTCAACCGGTACGAAGCAGTACGGCTGTACCAGATGGTGAAATTTAGCGTGCCTTCCCGTACCCCTTCTTCCGGAGGCCTCATACCGGAATGCTGCCTCCCCTGGCCTGCCCCCCCAGCTCAATCTCTTTCTCTCTCTCCCCCCGCCTGTCAGCACCATCTTGCAAAGCATGGCACGAGGGACAGAAGCCCTCGAACCCAGTGGGGATCCTAAGCAAAGGAGGAGACAGGGAGCTGGGTGGAGGAAGGGGGAAACCCTAGCGAGGACTGCCTGCCACCAACATGACTCCACACAGAGAGTGCCATAAGGTAGGTTGATCAGGGTGGCGTGCTGCAGCAAGAAGCCGCGCTGCTATTGCTGGAGCTGCGTTGCCCTGCTGTGTTCAGGGACTTCTGGTTCTGGGTATTCCCCCCAAAAAATATACCGTCTGACCATCTCTCCAGATCTTGCAGCTTTTTCGGGGTTTTCTTTTTTAAAAACGCGTCTCCAGATGATGTTGAAAACCTGTGAGGTTGCTTTGGGAGGTGGAAGAAAGGCAGCATTCTCTTCCCCCTCCCCAGTCCCTGGGCGCCTGTAGCCTCAGAGCCAGCGGGGAGCCTAAGCAAAGGAGGAGGCAGAGAGCTGGGTGGAGGAAGGGTGAAACCCTATCGAGGGCTGCTGGAGCTGCGTTGCCCCACTGGGTTCAGGGACTTCTGCACCTTATACCACGCTTTGCAGCTGCCGGAGTCCTGCACGGACCTCTTTGGGGTGCTGGGCAACCTGGTTCTGGGAATCCCTCTCTCCCAGAACCAGGTTGCCCAGCACCCCAAAGAGGTCCATGCAGGGTTCTGGTGGCTGCAAAGCATGGCATGAGGGGCAGTAGCAGTAGTTTCCCCCTTTCTCCGCCCAGCTCTCTGCCTCCTCCTTTGCTTAGGCTCCCCGCTGGGTTCAGAGGCTTCTGCCCCTTGTGCCACACTCTGCAGCCGCCGGAGTCCCATGTGGACAGTCAATCAGCAGCGAGCAGGTGCCTGAAGCTGCTGCTTGCAGGCATTTGCAACTGCAGGTAGACTGCGCCTGTGGCGGGAAGCTGTTCACCCCATGACAGCTCCTCTCCAGTGCTCCCTTTACCAGCTATCTCCACCTCTGGTGCTGCCAGTTCGGCCCTGCGCCGCCCTTTGCCCCCTTGAACATCCTTACATTGGGTGGTCTTTCCCACCCAGTTGTGTTTGCCCAGCCCAGGACCCTTTTAGGAGAAAAGAATAAGTTGGGAATGACTAGCACATACGTGCGAGGGAAACCTTTTTGTCTCAAAGGTGCTTTTTGCAAAAGGCAACTGGATTGTTTTTTCCTTGAGGAGGAAGAAGAACAAAATGTTTCACTTCTCATCCAAGAAGCTTCATCAGTTGTGATAGCTATGTGTATGAGGCGGGGAGGAAGGATAGGTACTGGTTGAGGCTGGATTGTAGGGGAAAGATAGGATCTGACCAGATTTATTGGGGGGGGGGGATGGAAGGGTTGTATTATTATTTTTTTGCAGTTATCTGGTTGTTCACTATCTCTCTTTCAGAGCTGTTGAAGCAGCCACTTGGAGGTTGATCTGTGCCCTCAGAATCTCCTGAATCAAATTGTGGAATCTTCTTGGAACTGCTACAAGGGGTGCATTGTAGACTAGACATAGGTGGTGTCTTATTCCTCCCCCTCTGTTAAAAGAGGGCTGGAAAGACCTGGGCTGTCCTGAACTTTTGAAGCTGGTGGGGCGGCTCTGGATAAAAGTCAAAACCTGAGTTTGATGCTGAACTGACCTAGAGGTTTTTGTTGGAATCCTGGTTTAAGTTTTGGAGAAAGACTTAATTCAGCCTAAACTTGTGACTGCTTTCATCAAACCTTCGAGTGATTTAGAAAAAAAGAAAGAGAGAGAGAGAGAGAGAGAGAGAGAGAGACAGAGACAGAGACAGAGAAAGAGAGGAAGAAAGAAAGAGAGAGAGAGAGAAAGAAAGAAGGGTGGAAAGAGGAAGGGAAGGAAGGAAGAAAGAAAGAAAGAAAGTGGGAGAGATACACACAAGAAAGAAAGGAAGGAAAGAATGGAGGGAGGGAGAGGGAGAGAAAAAGAGAGGGACAAAGATAGAAAGAGAAGGAAGGAAGGAAGGAAGGAAGGAAGGAAGGAAGAAAGAAAGAAAGAAAGAAAGAAAGAAAGAAAGAAAGAAATAGAACATGACCACAATTGAGACCAAAATTTTGGTTGCTAAGCAAGAGCATCGTTAAGTGAGTTTCACCACATTTTCCAAGTTGGCCACTCCCACCTGGTCACAGGACCGCCAAGCCACTCCCACCCAGTAATATGACTGCCAAGCCACTCCCACAAAACAGGCCACACCTACAGAATAGGTTCTAAAAAAATTGAAACCCACCACTAATACATACATACATACATACATACATACATACATACATACATACATACATACATACAAGTGTGTATGTCAGGGCAGCCTCCATCAGTAACCAAGAAAGAAACCACTCAACTCCATTTTTCAGAATTAAGAGTACTTTTACTGGTTATGAGTAGAAAGCAGCTAACAAAGCAAGATCTGAGGCAAAAGCACGCGTAATCATAGATATCAATATGTGACCCAACTCCCTCCCCCTAGTAACCCCAACCCCCAGTCCAATCCGCACACCCCACAGGTGTCATGTGGGCTGCAGCTTCAAAACCCATCATCAGGTTGGCATGCCGGATGGTTGGCCTTGGCGGCAATCCCACTATCTGCAGCATGCGCAGTAGATGGTGAGAAAATCACTCCCTTCTCCATTCACTCCTGTGCTTAAGCTTCCCCTCCCAAATACCATATTATCTCCGCCCTCCCCGTTTCAATGGCAGGCGAAAGCAAGCAGCAAAGCAGAGGCTGACATTGTGTGTGTGTGTGTGTGTGTGTGTGTGTGTGTGTGTGTGTGTGCGTGCGTGCATGCGTGTTCCAGCATAACTCTGGAACACCTCAAGCAATTTTAACCAAACTTGGTACACATATTACTTACTCTCTGACTCTCTGTAAAAGAATATTGGGAGGGAAGACACCCCTAACGCCCCTCGGGGTGTGTGTTCTATTAAGGCCTGTTGTGCCTTAAAATGGCTTCTACTGTACAGCACAGTGGAGTTGCCATGGTAACGGATTCACAGTTCTCCAAAAGGGGGTCTCCCTCTGGTAAGGGGCAAAATCCAACATTAGAAATTACATTTGGTCCAGACATTTTGCCCCTATAAATAAATACCCGGGCAATGCCGGGTTATCACCTAGTTTTAAAATAATGGCAGCGATGTAGGTATTTAAAGTATTTTTAAACAAATACTTCCCTGCATTCCTTTCTTCTTACATTAGTTTCTCATACTCTTTTTTGTTTTTGTCATCCTGTTGTATTTTCACAGGTGATCAACCTGAGATTAATTTCAAAGTATCTAACTGGGTTGGTGCAAGATCTAGATGCAGCAGGCAATAAAAAGAAATCTTCAGGGGGGAAATAAAAGACACAATTATTCCTGGTGGTATCCCACAACAGTTTTGTTTAAACAAAAGTAGTGGTGAATTTTTAATTGGAAGAACTCCATTAAGTCATCTGGTCACTGCAATTCAGCAAAAAAAGCAATTTCACTTGAAATAACTTCCCAAAATTAAATCACTTTTTAAAAAATCCAAGAACGGGACTGCAATAATTAAATGTGTTATTCATTGTTTACTTTATCTTCTGCCTCCGCTTAATATATATTTGGCACTGCTTACCTAATGAGAAAGAGTTCAGCTTTCTCAGCATAATTCCAGGCCCGTTTAAAAACTAGACAACTAAGTGCTTATTAAGAGACTAATACTCAACATCTCATAGACAAAAAGGTGAGTGTTTGCCATAGTCAGGGAATAGGGAAATTATTCATGTTTACAACCTCTGTGTGGTTGATTGTTTTAAAAAAAACAAACAGCAGATGCAAATAGAAGGGTTTGTTTGGACTAAAGTATTGAAGAGAAGATTTTAACTCTTTGAGCTTTTAATGTTGAGATTTGAATCAGCCTTATACAGTACCTCAACTACTGCAATTAAACCACAGCAGTTTTCTTCCCATATGGAGCACAGAAGAGGCTATTTCTGACTGGGAACCTGAAATGGTTTCTATGCTCTCTTCTGGTCCTCGGTCCCAGTTCAGTTTCTACCTCAGTGCTATTTGTGGAAAACTTAGAAATGTATTAACATCACATGCCATGTGGGCCTCAATCTTAAATTTTAAGAAATCACGTGTGATTTCAAAATATGTGAGCAAAGGACTGGTCTCTATATCCAGGGGGAGAAACACTTTTGTTCTGTTTTTGAATTTATTAACTTTCTTCCTACGCAAGCAATTCAAATTAGTGTGACAGTGCCTTTTTAAATAAGTACATGTTTGCTAAAAGAGGCCCAGTGGCTCAGTGGCTTAATCTAGAGAAGATCTGTACTCTGACGGTTGGAGTCCTGGCACCATGTGATGGAGTGAGCTCCTATCATTTGTCTCAGCTTCTGCCAACCTAGCAGTTGAAAAGCATATTACATGCAAGTAGATGAAAAGGTACCACTTTGATGGGGGAAAATGGCACTTCGAGTAGCAGTACGAATTCAACTGGTGTCAGATCTGCCTGAAAGCAATGTCCAAATGCGAGGTAACGTTGGTGGTGGAAAAGCCTTAGATGACGCTTCAGAAAGCCATCAAACCTTATGAATATGGAGCTAATTCTCACCCTGTGGTGCACTCTGGATAGTGCATGTGTGAATAGAACGGTCTAACAATAATTGACAGCCAACAATTACTCTGCAATAGCACGGTAATCTCTTGGTTAATATAACATCACCATATGCTAAATAAATAATAAAAGGATTTGTTTGCTGGCTTAATTTCTTTTCCCTTTCCCCTTTCTTTTCCCTCTTTTCTTTTCCCTTTCTTTGTTTTTCTAAAGTGCAAAATATAGAGATGGTGTTTGGAGTGACAATTGTGGAAACAGAGTTCAGGCCACTGCTACTGCCTGTTTTTTTATTCCCAGTAAACACTTAAACGCTTCTTAAGAAAGATCTAAAAGTACATGTCAGGGACAGAGTATGCTTGAGGCCAGAGGCAAGCAACCTTTTCTGCCATATCAACGGGAAGATCAGGAACCAAGTGAATGCATCCATTCATATGGAGAAATGTGCATTTCTCATCGCTCTCCTTTCTAGATGTTCAGCTGCGGATGAAAAGCAATAACAAATCAGATATTTTAAAAACCTTGAGGGTAGGGGCAGCCTCTTTCTCAGTGATATGTAGCAAAATCTTTTTTTTTCTCGTGACGCCTTTAGCAACAAGAAACCAGAGTTCCTAAGCAAAATCTCCTAGGAGGAAATTACAAATCATGAGGCTTTGTGCGCCAATAGATCTAGCCTGTTAACTAGGGGTGGAAGAGTATGAGAGATCCACAGTATTTCTTACCAGCTGGCTGATCAGTTGGATGATAGAGAAAAATGGAAAGGTGAATGGTTATTTCATGTCAAAGATTACCTATAGTTAGCAGGCCGTAAATTGCCCTCCTTCACCTGCTCCATGTCCCAGTCCCACGTATCTCAAAAATAATGTCATGGAAAGCCAGAATATCTACTTCTAAAGGTAGGGTAGATTGTGTGTGTGTGTTTGTGTGTGTGTGCATGTGCGCGCACGCTTCAATGCACAGTCTAACAGATGATTTTAGAAAGAGTAAAGATGCATAATGGTGTGCAGCTGGGAAGAAAAGAATGTAGATTACAGCAGTGATAAAACCACATCTTCCGCCAGTTCAATTTTTTTTTTAACCATAAAAAAAAATTTCTTTTCAAAAGCATAGTATTGATATATTTCTCCCTATGGGAGAAGTGGACTGTTATTAATGATGCCAAGATTAAAAGCAGTTTTTTGAAGGGCAAATAAGGGTTATGAAGTCTAGGTATACGTTTGCAAGGCATAGTATATCACTTGAGGAAAACAGCCCTTCTTATAAACTATTTTCCTTTCATTAAAGCCAATAGAAAACAAAGAGAGAGAAAAGTAAAAGGCATTTTAATAATCATTCAAAAATATCCTGTCAAGGGCATGTTGGGTACATTTAAATCAGGGGTGGGGTCCAGCAGAGACTACTGCCGGTTTGTTCAGGGATGCATGCACACTTCACGCTTGATGCGTATTGCGCACGCATGCCTAGTACAACCAAAATTGCTCTGCGCATGCGCAAAAGCAAAAAACAAGATGGCGGCACCTATGGCGGAGGTGGGGAAACCGGTTCAGGGGCGTGGCAGACCTGGGTCGCTGCCAGTTCCAGCAACCCAGGCCGCCAAGTTACTACCGGTTTGGCTGAACCAGTCCAAACCGGTAGGAACACATCACTGATTTAAACAGGTTTACAAAATAAGGGAAAGTTCTAGGAATAATTTTCAGGAATAGATTTTTTCTTTCTTGAAAATAGTCATTTTGGCTGGGAATTCTGGAGCTGAAATCTATCACGTCTAAACAATAGATAAAACAATAGATTGGGGGAAATTGTTCTGCCAATTTGTATTCCCAAACTTCTTAGCACGTGCCTATGAGGCATGCTAATGAATTATCTGCTCCAAGAACATATCAACTAGATTTCTTCAAACAGCTTTCATGTTGATTAAAAAAAGAAAAAGGCTTTCATGGACATATCTGAATGTATATATTAATCTTGTCAGACAAAAGGGTTTTGAATTGGGGAAGCCATATAAGTAAAAAATGAATAATAAATAAAATATACACACTGGCTGAATACATGGAAGCACCATGTCTTCTGAATATTGAATGGATTAATTGCTTCTTGTTGTGAAAGGTAATCTTAAGCCTATTGAAATGTTTCAAAGGGCTAAGGATCATAGAAATCTACTTTATATTTAGCCAACGTATTTATTGAACTAGGTAAGTTACTATGGGATGGCTGTCCATGAACTTTGAAAGGTCTCATCCTTGTCACTTCCTATCATATCTTTTGAAATGAAGAAACTCAGAATTGATCCTGTGATATTCTCTGTTAAAACAGCGTGGGATATTTTGTGCATTTAAAAAGAAAGAATTAATCTTCAGAGTAAGAATGTCACAGGACATTAATTCTTAATTTTGTCTACTTAGCAAGATTTAATGTTTTATTTTCAGCATGCATCCAAGTGAAAAAGTACAAACATTTGAACAACTTGAAAGGGGTATTTAAGTTCAAGCTTAGCCTTGTTGGACTTATGTTCCACAATCAGAATCCTCCTTCCTTCCTTCCTTCCTTCCTTCCTTCCTTCCTTCCTTCCTTCCTTCCTTCCCTCCCTCCCTCCCTCCCTCCCTCCCTCCCTCCCTCCTTCCTCCCTCATTTTATCATACTTATAACAGATTGCATTGACCTTGCTATTATCCAAGGGGGCATGTTTTCACATTCTTTAGCTTCAGTATTCTCAAACAAATTCCTCAAAGTTTGTAGTCAAGTGGATTTTTTCTCCAGCATCTTGACATGTGCCTCTTTCTTTCTTTCTTTCTTTCTTTCTTTCTTTCTTTCTTTCTTTCTTTCTTTCCTTCCTTCCTTCCTTCCTTCCTTCCATTCATTCATTCATTCCATATATTTTATTCATCAATCATTTATTGTAGTGGATCACTTCTGGTTTCAGAAGGTGACAGACGTTGGTCCGCTGTTCGCTTCTCCAGTGGGCTCCTTTTAGGAGCACAGGGGGTCTTGGAGGGACAACCTGCCATGGGGCGGCTTGCTGGAACCCCCCGAAGAGGTGGCAGCCATGGGGGGGGTCTCCAGTTTCGCCTCAGGAGCCGGGGAGCATAGGGGGTGCATAACAGCACCTTCGCTAAATGGATTCCAGAAGGAAAGAGTTAACTACATGCGGCTGAAATGCTGGAGGTGAGAAATTCACTCCAATCTCCTTAATTGCTTTTAACTGATGAGTAGCGGCTTTTTTACAAGTCGTGGATTCAATCTGTTTGAAGTAGGAAGATTGGAAGGGGGTTGTTTTTTTTCTTCTACCCCTCTCAGGCAAAGCGGCATTTGGACTGTCTCTCAATCTCTGAATGGAGATAGAGAGCAAAAAAATTGAAATAGCCACTTGAACTAACTATGTGAAAAGATTTATATCATAACTGCAAGAGCTGATTGCTGAGTTATTTTGAAAGTTTTATGGAAGTTTTTAATGTTCTGCTCCTGATCCTGAGGAGGAGCCAAGATGGCCTTCTTCCTTCTTCTTCTTCGCACTTATAAATGAAGTCTGCCTTTTGAAACTACCTTTGAAGAAAGTCTGGCTTTATATTATCCCCCCTGAAGGACTCTTGGAGCCTCTCCTATTACGTGGTCTTTCTGGATTTGATTTCCTTTTTTTTCTGAGTGACTTCTTGGCTTGAAACTATGACAGAGGGTTAATTTTCACTTTTGGATTTGCCTGTCTTCTCGGACTCGCTTGGCTGCGTGCTTCACAGACGCCATTTCTTTTGCAAAAGATATTTACTCTTTCTGAACTTAAGACAATGGGGCCCAGAAAACCACCTACAGGCAAAGCAGCCTCGGCACCAACTTCTACTGTATCCAGTCCAACGATTCAACAGACAAAATTTCATCATTTTTACAAGAAAAGACTGGAGAAAGTTCAAAGGATTTATCTGTTACTCAAATGTTTCAAGCTATTATGCAGGGACAAAATGAGTTGAAAAAGGAGGTAGCAGATTTTAGAGATGAGCTTAAAAGTGTGCAGCAACAAATAACAGAAAATAAACAGAGAATTGGTGTGCTAGAGGAGGGCGCGGCTGGGCTGGGGGTAGAGGTTAAGGCAATCCAGAAGGGGAATATAGAATTGGAAAATTTTATGGCAAAGATAGAACCTGAAAGAATGTCCTTCTTTCTCAGATTCCATAACCTACCGAAGACAGAAGATGAAGAGCTTAAGGATATTATGAGTACAATTTTAGCAGAATATATTAAAAGAGATAAAGAACAGTTGTGGTGGGATATGGATCTGGTTTATAGGATTAATTCAACATATGCCAGAACACATAATGTTCCAAGGGAAGTACATGTTAAATTTCTTAGGAAGACCATGAAGGATGAGCTTCTAGGGGCTCAGAGGGGGGGAACCACTAAAATATAAAGATAAGAAAATTGCCATTCTTAAGCAAATTCCGAAAAAAGTAAGAGAAAAGGAGGAAGTATTCCTCCTCATCAAAGAAATTATACAATAAGGGAATTTGGTTTAGATGGTTATTGCCATAAGGAATGCTGATCTTCTGGGAGGGAAACAGAATTAGAATTAACACAGATGTGGAGGCAGAGGCCTTCATTAAAAAACATAGTGCCCTCCTAGAGTACGATATAAGAAGTAGTGAAAAAGGCAACAAAACATAAGACATGAAGGAGGGAGGGGCTACGGCTCCACCTGGGGACGGGGGGGGGGAAACAATAACGGAAAGATTCAGGTAACAAAAATAAATATATCTGGAATATCATTTTAATTGTTGATATATTAGAAAGTGGCAAAAGAGATGATTGAACACATGGTTGATACAATGTATAATAAGATGCTGTTTCTGCTTATCTTTTATCTTTTGTTTTGTTTTTGTTTTTCTGTAAAAAGTTGTGAGAATTGGAGAGATTCCTACCTCTAGCATGATGGAGCTGCCCAAAAAAAAAATTTTTTTTATATCTACCTACCCTTTTCCCCAAAATGTTTTAAAAACCAATAAAATTCTTTCAGAAAAAAAAACCATTTATTGTAGCCAACCACTGCAAATAAAATATTCTCCGTGCTTGACTTGTTTCGTATAGCTTTTAGGGGACTGATGCAAGTGCTTTATTGTGTGTGTTTAAAAAAGAAAGGAAACTGGAGGGAGGGAAGGATATCTTTGAAATCTTCATTCAAGACCACTTGTGTAGAATTGCTATTGAACTACTGAACTGGCTTCAGTGAATTTTGTTTTTGTAATTGTAATTAATGATTAAGTACTAATAGAATGAAAAGCTTACAAGAGTCTTCATTTTAAAATATAAGGCGTTTTACTTAGTATTAAGTCCTACTGAGTTCACATAGGTTTGCTCCAAAAAAGGCTTGGCTTGGTCCTTGCAGTCTGCAGTTTAATCTCTTTGAAATCCTAATGCAGTTTCACCTACAAAGACTGTAATCAACTCCCTTAATCCTTATTTTACCCTGTTGTATTAGAATAAATAGCTTAGTGCCTAGAATAAACTCTCTCATTTCTTTAAGTGTTGTCGTTCGTGTGTGTGTGTGTGTGTGTGTGTGTGTGTGTGTGAGCTTGCATCCTGCACCACCCTTCGAGTGGAGAGGGCTCAGAAAAATCTTTGTGCCTTATGCTCCCATGTTGTTCCCTTTAGAGGCGATTCTCACCAGAGGTTCTGACCAGTTCTGGAGAACCGGTACTGAAAATTTTGAGTAGTTCAGAGAACTGGTAAATACCACCCTCTGGCTGGCCCTGCCCCCATCTATTCTCTGCCTTCCGATTCCTAGTAGATCGGGAGGGAATTGAGATTTTGCAGTAACCTTCCCCTGCCATGCCCACCAAGCCACACCAAGCCACACCACCAAGCCACACCCACAGAACCGTAGTAAAAAAAAATTGAATCCCACCACAGATTCTCATTCACTCCTTTCCTAAAGACATTTCTGGAAGGGAACACAACTTTTATTTGGCATTCCTCTAATCCAGGGGTGTCAAACTCATAGAATTATGGTGGCATCATGGTGGCATCACATGACATATCACAATTTTCCCCCTTTGTTAAACCAGGCATGGGCATGGCCAACGCATGATGCATCTGGCCAGTGGGCCATGAGTTTGACAGCTCTGCTCTAATCTAATAAGTACCCAAGAATATCTTCCCAGGTGGCCAGTCTTGTGCCAATCTCTCTATATATTTGTTTTGCTTGTAAAGAAAGATTGTGACACTGACATTTCATGTTGTTTTATTCTATAATTATTGCACTTTTATCCCTGTACTATTAGATTCTGTATTTCATTCTTATTTCTTGTTGCATGTCTTATATCTATGTATACTTGTCAATTGATGCATATGTAGATTTAAATTGCTTACTTTTTAGGTATTACATTGCTGTTTTCTGGCCTTTTTGCTATAATAATATGACATGATTTGATGTGACATGATGTCATTTGAAATATAGTATATTTTCAGCCAGGTGCTTTTCTCCACAGCTGTAACCATGGTTGCATATTGCTGTGGTGGGTGGTTGGAAGATTACATTCAGAAGAACAATGTTGAAATTGGGGAGGGTGGGGTGGATGGGGGCGTAATCATTTCCTGGAGTCCAGGTGAAGCAAGAATTCCTGCTAAGAAAAAACATATTTTTCCCAGAATTCTGCAAAGCTGCAGTGTTGGAAAGAAAGAAAAAAAGGCACATCAAACTTTGCTTAATTTTAAAACAAAATAGTTCTCAAAGCCAGGCAACGCTAGGCAAAAGTACGATTCAAAACTGATTCAAAGTGACCCAAAGCAAGTACTTTGGTTTGTCTTGGATTTTCTGCCATTTGATTTGAGGAGGTTATCAAGCAGCAAAATGTCTTGGGCATTTTACAGCATGGCTGACAGCACTGGGACATTAGTTCCATTAACTTAAAAATGGTATTGAGAGAGATTTAAGCATGGCTAAATCAGCTTAAATCTAGGCACTTTAACTCTACTGGATTATATATCACTGATAGAAGCTTAATGAGATCGTAAGTCAAATTCCCTCTAGACCACTACTGGTCACTTACGTGAACAATCGAGATCTTTGTAAGCTCCCCATAAATGAATATCTAATTAAGTTATGTGCTTCAACAAGTATGATAACTGCTAAGAATCCATTTCCCATTTTCATGTGATTTAGTTCAAGGGCTTAATGTATACAAAATAAGTCATGAGCTGCTGCCAAAACCGGATGCTAATTGAATATACAATAAATTCAGTAATGAGAATTGCTATCCAAACTGGTAAACAAGGCTGTAACAAAGTAGTCCATTTTTTAAAGTGCCCACATTAAAATCCCCATTACAAGAGGCCATGTGCTTGATACAAGAAGAGCAAGAGTGTTTCAGATTCTGTTTTGAATCTGGGTTTTGCTTTCTGGTTATAAGTGGCTTAAATAAAATATAACAAGCTAAAACAAATATATAGTAACATTAATGGTTTGCACTATGCTATGCATTAGACCCAGAAAAGCAATATGCAAATCTATAATAATAATAAAAAATATTCCTTTGCCTAGAAGAGTGGGATAAAGTGAATACATAGATAAGAGTCGGGATCTTGTGGCATATTAAAAACAAATATTTTAGTTATTCCATTAATCAGTTGGCTTCTCTAACTAAGAGTATGAAAGTAAAATGGTGGCCCTGAAAGCCTGTGCTACAATGAATTTGCTAAGTTATGGAGTACTTGTGGTTTTTGTTAATTTATTCTGTGATAATTCTACAGTATTTATTCCATTTCATTCAATAATCAAATGGCAAGCAACATTAAAACACATCTGTTCCAAACTTCTCATTTGCTAAATAGAAAATCTGTTAGAAATACAGAGAGATTTGCAGTATAAGAGATATTTATATGTTTTTGCAATAATCTCAATATCTCTGGAAGTTTCTCAGCTGCATTAAGTATGGCAGAATATGCTTTTAATTCCTAAAAGGCAGAGTTAGGTGAACTAAAAGGTTTCTTTGGTGTTAAGGCAAGAAAACAATGTGTTCCACTGGGATTGAAAAGCGTTCTCCAGCATATAGCGTGCCAAACTGTATTTTCAGCACTGATATACACTGCATTTATTGTTTATTCATAAACTATATTATATACTCTATTTACTCAATTCACAATGTGTTTTGAATTCATATCACAGTTCATCTACAAATGCATATTCCAACATGCTTTGGAAGTGCAATGCTATAGTCTCTGGAGGATCTTAGGATATTTCATGTTTCTTCCTCCAGTGACATAGAAAAAGCTCTAAATTTGAAGAAAGAAATCCAGTGTTGGTAACCCCAAAATCAACATCAGAAGTGGATGAGAGACCTATATACATAAGAGAAGGAGAAGGAGAGGGGGAGGGACAGAGAATGAGAGAGAGAGGGAGGGAGGGAGGGAGGGAGGGAGGGAGGGATACTTCCCACAAGCCCTAATCTGTAGTTGCATCATGGTGCAACAACATAGTGGCAGTAAAGAATGACAGCCGTATATGCTTCCAGCAAGGTCATCCAAGGCTCATCCGAGCTGCCCAATTAAAGTAAGCAGGCACCTGTATCAGGTAGCAGTGATAGGAAGGTGATGGAGGTGGATTGCTTTCGTGACAAGAGCAAAGGTGTCTTTTCCTACTGTGCAAGATAAGGCAATGGTAAACCACTTCTGTATTTTTTTTAACCTAGAAAACCACATGGATAGACAGCATAAAGAGAATGATGACATATTGCTGTAGGATGGGTCTCTCAGGTCTTGAGATGTTCAACTTATTATTAGGGAATTGCTGAAAGGCTTTGGAGTACTAATGGAGTTTAAGATGTGACTCAGTTAATCCCCTGGATAGTTGCTAAGGCTTTCATCTAGTTGCAAATATTGCAAGGTAGAAAAAGAAATGCAAAGTTGCGAAGACAGAATTACAGGGGGGAACATGGAACATAAGAATCACGAACATGAGAAAACTAAACATAGTAAAAAATGTGCGGCTTTTTGTGATTTTTCATGCAGCTGTTGATAAAAATAGGATCAGCAACATGATCGTCAATGGCCAATGACAGATATGGAAGAAGAAGAAGAAGAAGAAGAAGAAGAAGAAGAAGAAGAAGAAGAAGAAGAAGAAGAAGAAGAAGAAGAAGAAGAAGAAGAAGAAGAAGAAGAAGAAGAAGAAGAAGAAGAAGAAGAAGAAGAAGAAGAAGAAGAAGAAGAAGAAGGAATAATAATGAATCAATTCCACAATTACATCATATGTGTCAGCAACTTGGAGATTTCAGTTAGGAAACCTGAAATTGACATATAATATTTATTATAATATGGAGAGTTAGTGTATTTGCCTTTGATGAATATGCAGTGGTACTAATTTTGCATATAATTTGTGTTTTTCAAATCTAGCTTCTGCTAAATTAAGAGATGGGTATGTGATTTAAGTGTGTATATTTCACTTTTGGTCACTTGCATATTTTCCCTTAAAGATTCATCCTGTTTCCATATCAATTTGCCAATCGTTTTTATTTATTTTATTGATTTGAAAAATCACCCAACATAATTAAAAGAGAAAAGGACATGTATGACTAGATTAAATCACCCAATATATTACATAATTAAAGGAAGTAAAAGTAAAGGTTCCCCTCGCACATATGTGCTAGTCATTCCTGACTCTAGGAAGTATAAATAGCAAAATAGAACTTTGTTCAGCAATTGTCTTGGAAAACAATACTAAGGAATTGTTGCAATATTTCTAATTTAGCTTCAGATTTCTGACACAGTTTTCAGAAACTGTGTCAGAAACTTCTGGATAATATGCCATACAAAATGTGGTCTTTGTTTCTCTTTGCTCTTCTTGGTTCAGGCCATGGCCAATATGAAGAATGGTTGAGGGATCTAGCTTATCAAAAAGAAGTATTAGAGAGGACATGGCAGCTGTCTTCCAGTACTTGAAATGCTGTCACAGACAAGAGAGGATTGACTTATTCTCCAAAGCACAAGAGGGCAGGTCAAAAAGCAATGAGTAGAAGTTTGTTAAAAATACATTCAACCCAGAACAGTGGTGGGTTCTGGATCCTCTTCCAACCGGTACGGCTGGAATGGGCCCGGCATTGTCCACATGGACGCGTGTGGCGCACGCATACATTGTAGCTGCAAATGACACTTCCACAAGCCTCCGCGATGTTCCAGCTGCTCGGCGGAGTGCCGAAAGCTTTAAAGCGCAGTAAGGAACTCAGGCGGGAAGGTGGGCCCACCGGAGCACCGTACCGGAACGGTACCTAGTGCTCCGGGCAGGCTCCGGTACACCCATACCAGGGCGTACCGCCTGCAACCCACCACTGACCTAGAAGTAAGAAGACATTTTTTTCACATGAGAACAATTAATCAATGAAATAGAGTTGTGGGTATTCCATCACTGGAGGTTTTCAAAACTAGACTGGACAATCATTTAACTGGGATGGTATAAAGCCTTGTGCCTTGTGCAAGAGTTGGACAAGAAGACCTTGTCCAAGGGCTGGACAAGAAGGGAGGACCCTTCCAACTCTATAATTTTGTTTTATCATCCCTGCCATTCTTTAGTAATAACCCCAATATATGTGCTTCCTGTGTTTTAATAAGCTACCAGGACTCGAATCCAAAAATACAATCCTCTTGTGTAAAATTAGCACTTTACATAAGGAATTAAGTCACTAAATACAAGCTACTTCAAGCTGAATGCTTCTGGGAAAAATATCACATGGGTTGGCCAAGCTGCCTGCCTTTCCTTACAAGAACTGAACAGTCAGCAGTAAGTAGATGATGCCTTTTCTGTACAGCACAGCAGAGTCAGCAGGCTGATTTTTGCCCACCCTTGCTTGATTGGCTTGCTGTTGCCAATGAACCTCAACCAAGTACCAGATAAAACCATACAATTAAACCATTGATTATACCATGCAGCGAGCTTGCTTCGCTGATTGCACATTTTTGGTTTATTTGCCATGTGCTTATGTACAGATGTTAAATGTTAACTTCCTACTTGCTTCCTAATACATTACATTTGTGCAATTCAGATAAAACTCAAGATATAGATGTTGGTTGAAGAATTCTGGGAGTTGATGTCCACAAGTCTTAAAGTTGCCAAATTCGGGGACCCCTGGTCTAAAGGCAGTGGTGGGTTTCAAAAAATTTTGGAAACTTTTCTGTAGGTGTGGCCTGCTTTGTGGGAGTGGCTTGCCGGCCATGTGACCGAGTGGGAGTGGCTTGCCGGCCATGTGACTGAGTAGGGGTGGCTTGCCGGTCATGTGACCAGGTGGGAGTGGCTTGCTGGTCATGTGACCGGATGGAAGTGACCAAGACAATGTCACTGAATTCTTTGCCCCAATGGATGATTACAAAAAGAAGATATAAAAAAGGAAATTTATTATTTTGTGCACTTACTACTTAAATAAGATTAAAATAAGTAAACAAAACAATAAAAGAGCTACTTACAGAAGGTAAGTAGCTTACTACTTACTACTTGTATTTCAAAGGGAATACAATACATATTTAATTTTACACATGTTAACAGCTGCTGGAATTGTGTTTGCACAACAGTGGAAAAAACAAAGATATGAAAATGAATAACTATTAGAATGGGCAGGAATGAATAAATTGACAATTAAAATCAAGAAGGCTTCGAATACCTTTTCACATGGGATTTGTTTTATCAATTGCTAACTAACAGAAACAGCAATTAGAAATCTAAAAGTATGAAAGAAAACACCAATTATGTAAGGAAAGGTCACTAAATTGTATAAGGAAAGATTATTAGTACTTGATCATTATTAATGTGTAGATAACTGCGGGACATTACATACCCACACACACAAACTATGACAGTGCCAGGAAAACACTAACAATTTCCCCCCAAAAGACTGCAGATGAAACCAGTTTTTTTCCCTAACCCTAAGAACAGGAAAGACAAAGCCACTGGAATAAAAACCATCAAGGCATTGTGGGAAATTATAAAGGACAATGCCAGGAAGCTCACAGAACCAGCAACCACCTCACAATTACCTAAACAACCAGGTATCACACAGAAACACACAAAATCTAGCAAAGCTGCTTTGCACCAACCTGGCCTGCCCATAGAAAAGAAGCCACTTTGAGACACATAAGCCATGCACCAATCCGTACACTTAAAAGCAACATATTGCATCACAAATAAAACATTTGCAAAAAGGAATAACATTTCTTGTAATAAACATATTCTATAAACAATAAATAAATAGAAATTCCCTAAAAATAATTTTAAAAAAAGATGTTCTACACACAATAAATTAAAATAAAACCATTAAAAATATTCTATACACAATAAATTAAAAGAAACCTTTAAAAATATTCTATACACAATAAATAAAATTTGAGATTCTGGAGACGTAATTCTGAGCCCGGTGATTGTGGAAGGTCCTGATGAGGAGATCGTGATGACCACGAGGCAGGAGGCATATAAATTTAATAAATGGAGAAATAAATGTCCTGTGGTCTCGATGGTTTGCTTGCAGATGTTTTATTGTCATTGGTGTGAGGTACCTAGCTGGGTCATGAAATGTCTGCAAGAAAACCACCAAGCTCGGGGAACACCAAAGACCCCACTCTCATCTCCCTCCTCCCTCCCCACTCTTCTTCCTCCTCTCAATATATCACACTCTTTCTAGCACTGATGATGTTACCTACTTAGGTAATGGAATGTCTGTAAGAAAACCACCAAGCTCAGAAAGCAGCAAGGATCTCACTATCTTCCACCTCCTCTTTTTCTCTCTCTTTCTCCTTTTTGTCCTATCTTTCTCCTCCTTCCCCCCCAACCCCACTCCCTTCTAGCACTGATGATGTAACCTAGTTTGGTAATGAAACGTCTGCAAGAAAACCACCAAGCTCAGAGAGCACCCAGGACCCCTCATTACAACCTCATTACAAACTACCGTCCGTCTCCCCGTGCTCAGAAAAGGAAGCCCATCTAAGTCCTTTGCTAGCAGGCAGGTTCTAGGACACCTGCCGCCACCAAAGCACCTTCTTAGAGTTGCTTTTCTGAGCACAGGGAGACGGACGGTGCAAAATACCGTCCATCTCCCCGTGCTAAGAAAAGGAAGCCCGGCTAAGTCCTTTGCTAGCATGCAGGTTCTAGGATGCCTGCCGCCACCAAAGCACCTTTCCGGAGTTGCTTTTCTCAGCACGGGGAGACAGACAGTAGTTTGTGCGGTGTGGCTGGCACCTTGGAGGTCCTAGGAGACCTGCTGCGCCGCATAAGCTCCTGCCGCCATTTCCACCCCTGCGCCTGTGCTTTCTGGCGGCCAGGCATCTTAGGCAAGGCCGGGGACCTTGCAAAGGCCTTGTGAAGTCCCCGAACTTGTCAAAGACACCAGCCGTGCTGCATGAGCTCCCGCTGCCATCCCCACCCCACATCCATGCTTTCTGGCAGCCCTGCAGCCCTGCATTATAAGCAAGTCCGGGATCCTTGCGAGGCCGCAAAAGGTCACTGGACTCGCTTATAATGCAGGACCACGGCAGGCCGCTCCAGATGGCCTGCCGCTGCCCCACCCCACCCCACGCTTTGTTGCAGCTTTACTTACCTCTTTGGAGTTAGCAGGCACCAATAGAGAGCCAAGCAGGAAAAAGGGTAATTGGGTTTAGATAGGGTTCTTAGAGGCGGGCGGGGTGATTGATGAGCCAGCCAATCAGTGAGCGGTGGGTGGGGCTAGGATAGTGCAGATGGGCGAGCGATGGAGCGGCTTCCAGATGGGTGGGGGTGAGCAAGCGAGTGACAGGGCTGGGGCAGGCGTTCCGGAACTTAGTTCCGGGTCCACCAGTGGAACCTCTTCTAACTGGTTCGGTAGATTTGACGAACCAGTTCTACTGAACCAGTGTGAACTAGTAGGAACCCACCTCTGTCTAAAGGGACCAAGTGAATATTTTGCTATTGCAAACCCTGGAAAATATGAAAGTGAAGTAATTCATTTTGCAACTCAAGAACAATCATTACAAATGTAATGACATCAGGGATTCAACATATATCAAATAGCAGCAAAAACAGACTTGTTCAGGATAAATATGAAAACTGTGGATCACTTTATTCAGGGCTGTCAAACACCTGGCCCTGGTGTGCTGCCCACGCTCACACTCAGTTTATGAAGGGGGGGGAAGTCCCAATACGTCACATGATGCCGCTGTGATGACGTGAGTTTGACACCCCTGACCTAATTAGTGGATGCAACAACTGCTCACACTGTCTATAAGCAATATCATGATAGTATAATCACTACGATTCATTAGAATCTGTATAAAAATGCATCTTCCAAGTTTGCTGAATGTGATATGGTTACAAAATTGAGAAAGTTTTTGAAAATGATATTGTTAATATTTTATGGCTTTTTTTGCACAAACCGTCTTCTGAAACACAACCCGTCCTACATAAAAATAATTGAAAAGAAATGAGTAATTTTTTGTGGAAATGCCTATACTAGCAGAGAGCAGGATCAAGGGAAAAGAATTAAAAATTATGAAAGATAATATTCAAAATAGGTAGAGCCTAGAAAATATATAAAATATATTCTAAACTCTATCATTATTGCTCCATTAGCAGAATAACAGACAAAAATTTCACAGGGACGAAATATTTTGGCTACATCAGGGGTGTCCAAACTTGGGAACTTTAAGACTTGTGGACTTCAACTCCCAGAATTCCCCAGCCAGCATCAACTGTGTCAGACCGGGAAGCCATCTTTTACCTTTGGGACTTGAGGTCTGCCACATTTTCTACTGTGGGAAAATGGGAGGGGGGATTATACAGAGTGTGCGGGAGATATAGTCAAAATAACATTTTTTTCTCAGAAAGTCAAGGCCATCTTGCCCTGCAGCTGCGATGAGGTTACTGGGAGGCATCTCCAGTTTTGGATGGTGCCTGATTGGATCATGTGATGGACATTGATCATGGACAATGGTTTGGATGAGGGAATAGATGGGGAACTCATTAAATTTGCAGATGACACCAAGCTGGCAGGAATAGCCAACAGTCCAGAAGATAGGCTTAAGATACAGAAGGATCTGGGCACTATCTAATAAAATGAAATTCAATGGTGAAAAGAGTAAGGTTCTACATTTAGGAAAGGAAAACGAAATGCACAGGTACAGTATAGGTGGTACCTTGCTCAATAGTAACTGTGAGAGGGAACTTGGAATCCTAATGGACAACCATTTAAATATGAGCCAGCAGTGTGCAGCAGCTGCCAAAAAAGCCAACACAGTTCTAGGCTGCATAAACAGAGGGATAGAATCAAGATCACGTGAAGTGTTAATACCACTTTATAATGCCTTGGTAAGGCCACACTTGGAATACTGCATTCAGTTTTGGTTGCCACGATGTAGAAAAGATGTGGAGACTCTAGAAAGAGTACAGAGAACAGCAACAAAGATGATTAGGGGACTGGAGACTAAAACGTATGAAGAATGGTTGCAGGAACTGGGTATGTCTAGTTTAATAGAAAGAAGGACTAGGGGAGACATGAGAGCAATGTTCCAATATCTCAGGGGTCGCCACAAAGAAGAGGGACTCAAACTATTCTCCAAGGCACCTGAGGGTAGAACAAGAAGCAATGGGTGGAAACTAATCAAGGAGAGAAGCAACTTAGAACTGAGGAGAAATTTCCTGACAGTTAGAACAATTAATCAGTGGAACAGCTTGCCTCCAGAAGTTGTGAATGCCCCAACACTGGAAGTCTTTAAGAAGATGTTGGATGGCCATTTGTCTGGAACAGTGTAGGGTTTCCTGCCAGTGCAGAGGGTTGAACTAGAAGATCTCCAAGGTCCCTTCCAACTCTGCTATTGTATTGTATTGTATGTAAATGCTGGGCAGGAACTTGAACTTTTTTTTTTGGGTGGGGAAAACCTGGAAACTTTCAGATTTGGCTTTTCCCAGAGGTGCCAATATAACATCTCTAATAAAATGGAACTTAGAGGAAACTCAAGCCTCGGAGTCTTCTTTCATTTCTTGAAAAGAAACAACTACCATTTGCTGGACACGTAGTTTATGACATTACTTTGATAATTCCTTGGGTCCTAGATGGGGCTCAAATTTCCAAACACCACCAAAAATGTGATTCCTTTTATTTGCTCTTTATCCTGTTATTCCTTGACAAATACAAGCAAATAATGCCGCCTACTTCCAAAGTATAATATTCTGTGCAAGAGACCAAGACAGGTGTAAGGCATGTATACATTACTTCCTGTGATAACTAGCGCTATGGAAAACAAAGACAGAGACTGAGAATTTTTTTTTAAAAAAATCCAAAGTGTAGCTAACAATATTTAAATAGAGAATCAATTAAAAAAACAATATTTTTAAAAGAAAAACATGTCATCGACTTTGCTACAAAGAGCTTCACCTTGTCAAGATTTTGGCATGTACACATTTCAGGAAACAAAGAATTCACCTGTTGCCATTCTCTTTGAGAAATTTCACAACATTTCTGAAAATGAACAGACAAAACATGTAATGTCACTACTGACTGACAGGACGTAGAAAGAGGGCATTTTCTTTCTTTTTGTCTCTTGGATTTTTGTATATTGTCCGGAATATTTGTGATAGTTACATTTTCTAAATGTAAATAAGAGAAGCCTCATACTTAGTTATATCTGCCTTAGACAAGAGCAATAAAACAGAGAAATTTTTTAATTTGATTACATGTGTATTAATATACATTTTAGCCTACTTTCTATTAAAAGTAATAATTTCTATATTCTGTAGGGGACAATACATTATGCCACAAGAGACCAGAAAACAAGTTCAGATTTCAAATCAAATAACAATTAACAGATAAACCAAAGAATTCACCAAAGATGAGAAGTAGAACCCTTGTGAATGTTTTCTGAGTACCAGAATTAATTTTTTTCCAATTTTATTGAAAATATTTTTTTTATTTTCAATTATGTTATTTTAGTTTTTTTTTAAACCTTACTGTAAAATGGGCTGTAAGTCACTTAAAAGTTCTTTGGGACTTTAACAATATAAGCCCGATTCAATGACTCCTCTTGAATTTCTAACATTGAAAATTATTATTCAGGTACCATTACTGGAGGGAATAAAAAAAATCATACATAAAGTTTTAGGAAGTAGAGTAGATCTGGATTTGGGGAGCTTAGATTTTGGACCTTGAGCCACAAAGTTTATTTTCTAAAAAGTTACTTTCTAAGAAATAGTATGGTAATATATTATATAGGAACGCCATATAATTTCAGAACTACAGACAACCTAATAGGAGTAGCACTTATATACCACTTCACAGAGCTTTACAGCCCTCTCTAATCAGTTTACAGTGTCAGCATATTACTGACATATTATCCTAACAATCTGGGTCTCATTTTACCGACCTCAGAAGGATGGAAGGCTGAATCAATCTTGAGCTGGTGAGACTCGAACTACCAAACTGCTGGCAGCCGCCAGTCAGCAGAAGTAGCCTCCAGTACTGCATTCTAACCACTGCTGTTGTTCCTTCCAGAAGCAGCAGAAATTGTAGCCCAACCATATTGTGACTTGAAGAATTAAAATTATAACATACAGATCAGAAAAATAAAGTTAAGTCATGTGATTTACTGTTCCAGATTCAATAGTTAGAAATATGTGGAAAAACAGATTCAAACACAAGGAGAACACAAATTCATTTCTGTTTCTGGAAGTCGTCTCTTCAAAAAGTCACATCAGAACATACTCTGGAGGAAAATATGGAAGAGCCATAGGCATGGCAATTTAAAAACATTTGGCTTCTTTCTTAGGTATTTTTTCTTGGATACCATAGCATCCAACCCAAATTTCAGAATGTTTTAAGAAGCAATCTTACAAGGCAAGCTTTCCATCTTCTGAAATATGTCAAGTGTAAATTAATTTGGCCTGGCATTTCACAGTATAAAGAGGGTAATACATATTCTGAGGGGTTAATAATACATTTCCTACCTAGGAAACGTACAATCATCTACAAAGTGGTGTTTGAAAGCCTCTCTTTTGGGACTAATTAAATTGCACATTGGTGTATATATCCTGCAATTCTGAAGGGCACAACTCCCTATAGAATACAGCTAGGTAAAAAGAGGAAACATGATAATTAAGATCAAATAGCTTTCTTGTCTAATAGATGTGCATGCTATATTCGGGTTGAAATCTAATTTAACTACTAGACAAATATTCTCTTTAGTGCTCACTTTAATGTAAACCAGTATCAGCAAAACAAAGATTTGTCCAAACTGTGATCCAATTCTTGTGTTAAAATGATGTTTTAACCTTCAAACCCCTACACTTTTTCTTTATAAAGTAGCAATTAGATATAAAACATATTTTGTGCATTCTTGACTCTGTTTTCCTATGCTCCAACAAAATGATATTTTATGCATTCGTTTCTAATGCTAAGAAAACCCATAAACCTCAAATTAAAAACAATAAAATGATGGGTTGGAGTTATAACCAGAAAACAAACAGATACCTCTAGAGGTGTAAGATATTTTTAAAATATTTCTGAATCTGAATAATCATAGCCATCTATGCTGATTTTATGCTAAGCATTTTAGAGAAGGTCAACAAATTATAATCTCAGGGTTTGAGAAGGAATCTACTCATATTCAGCAGGAAATAATAACAGACATCTTAGAGATTAATGCTAACTTCAATGTTGGGTTCGGAATCAACCTGGAAGGATGCAACAGTGCAATATAGCAATAGCACTTAGACTTATAAACCTCTTCACAGTGCTTTACAGGCCTCTCTAAGTGATTTTTTACAGAGCCAACATATTGCTTCCAACAATCTGGATCCTCATTTTACTGACCTCGGAAGGATGGAAGGCTGAGTCAACCTTGAGCCTGGTGAGATTTGATCTGCCAAATTGCAGGCAACTGGCAGTCAGCAGAAGTAGCCTGCAGTACTGCATTTTAACCACTGTGCCACGATGGCTCCTTGGTATATAATATATTTCTAAAACTCAGTCCTACTTAGTACATCAGCTGTCAAAGTTAGTAATATCTCAAGGTTATGGTTTTGTCTTCAAGTGCAGCCTTAAACTACAGGATACTTTTAACAATTATAATATAACTATAGATTGCTTTTAACAATATAGACCAAACAAATATGGAGGAGTACACTAAAATTCTATATAGTACAGTACTCAACAACCAAGATACCTTAGAAAACATTCCCTATTTACAGGAATAACCATACTAGAAAATGAATTTAGGTTAAATCAGTACTCTGGCCATTACCAACGCTGTAGGACCTGATGGAATCATTACCAAAATATGACAAGCAATAAAAGGAGAATCAGTAAAGGTTCTAACCAAATAACACCAGCAAATCTTTTGCTAGAGCCAATTTGGTCTATTGGTTAAAGCACCAGGCTATAAAGTAAGACACTTTATAGTTCAAGTCCCATCTTAGCCATGAAACCCAGTTGGTTGATCTTGGGCCAGTCACTCTCTCTCAGCTCAACTTATCTCACAGAGTTGTTGTTGTGAAAATAGGAAGAGAAATTAGCATTAGATATGTTCACCAAACTATTTACAAACAACAATAAAGGTGGGATTATTTTATAAATAATAAAAATAAATCTTCAAAGAACACAGCGGCCAATAGATTAGAGAAGTCAGTCTATATTTTGAGGACGACTCAACCCTTTACCATCTGGGGCATGGAAGGACTATGGGGAGCTGTTGAGCCCCCCCCCGCCTGCTATGGACTATCTGCTCACTCTCTTACGGTTTTTAAGATCTGCCTAACCCCCTACTATTAAGAACTGTAGATTATAGGCCCTACTTATTTTTTTAACCACTTCTACCTATTTCTCTACCCATCTCTCTCATCTTTTTCATCCTGTAATCTTGGTTGCCGTTCTGTCATGATTTCTAACGGGTAGACTTATTTAACACCTTTAGCACCCAGTAACCATCTTTAGCCCGGTGTATTTATGTATCTATTATTTACCATTTATTATGTATACAAGGTCTGACCTTATTTTAATGCGGGAGTCCCCCCTCTCGCAGCTATGGCCTCCTGCTCTCTCAAGGGCCCACCTCGAGGACGGGTTCATTAACCCAGAGAGGTGGAGGAAGCGCACACTGAGGGGTTTTTTAATTAATTGTTTTTTAAAAGTTGTAAGGGGTTCCAGGGGTGGGGGGGGAAGTCAGGAGGGATGGGAGAGCCAGGCACCTAGGTGTGGTCGAGGGGGGAGGGAGAGGAGTGGGGGAGGAGAGGGAAGATAGCATTCCTGTGCAGGGCTCCTTGATACCAACGGTCGTGGGGAGGGGCAGGTGCGAGGACAGATCAAGAGCGCGTAGTCGGTTGGGAGACCGGGGTTTTTGGTCATTCCCGGTCATTCGTACCAACCCCTGCATACTAGGTGGTCAGGTTCTACAGACCCAAGGCCTGAGACTGATGTTATGCAACGCGAGGTCCGTTGTCAATAAGGCCCCCCTCATCCACGATCTAATTTTGGAGGGGGAGCCGGACCTCGCAGGAATAACCGAGACCTGGTTGGGCCATGAGGGTGGTTTACCCCTCGTGGAAATGTGCCCGCCAGGTTATCGAGCATTTCACCAGCCTCGGGCCCAGGGAAGGGGCGGTGGGGTAGCAGTGATTATCCGGGAAGACTTAGAGCCGAGAGAGTTCACTGTGCCACAGACATCCGGGTGTGAGTCCCTTGTCGTGAGATGGGGCCCAGGGAGGCAGTTGGGCCTGCTGATAGTATACCTGGCTCCTCGCTATACGTCAGCGGCCCTGCCTGAACTCCTCGAGCTGATCTCATCGGTGGCGGTTGAGACCCCCAAACTGTTAGTGATGGGGGATTTTAATCTGCCGTCGATGGGAGAAGCGTCTGAGGGGGTTCGGGAGTTCATGGCTTCCATGACAGCCATGGACCTGACCCAGTTAATTCAGGGCCCTACTCACGAGGGAGGCCACACGCTGGACCTTGTCTTTGTCTCTGGCCAGTGGACGAGTGATCTGGGAATAGGGGATCTAGCCATTATTCCCCTGTCATGGTCGGATCACTCACTTCTCCGGCTTGACTTCCCTGGTGCTACCCCCCACCGCGAGGAGGCGGAACCGGAAGGCATTAGATGGTTCCGCCCCAAGCGCCTGATGGAACCAGATAGGTTCCAGACGGAGCTTGGGCCACCTCCTGTGGATCTGACCCGCCCTCGAGTAGAGGACCTGGTGGACGCATGGAATAGTGCGACTACCGGGGCCCTAGACCGGGTGGCGCCTTTGCGGCCTCTCCTGCGGCGACGAACCACCCTGGCCCCTTGGTTTACTGAGGAGCTAAGGGTGATGAAACGCCACAAGAGATGCCTAGAGAGTCGTTGGAGATCCTCCCGTTCCGAATTTGACCGAGCACAGGCACGAGCCTATTTGAGGACGTACCTTGTGGCACTAAGAGCGGCCAAACGTCAATATTGTGCCGCTCTTATTGCGTCCGCAGACAACCGCCCTGCCGCCCTGTTTCGGGTGACTCGCTCCCTCTTGTTTGAGAGACCGCGGGAAGCCCCTTTACAGGGCAGAGCAGAGGAGTTTGGGAAATATCTACAGGACAAAGTCGCTCAAATCCGGATGGGATGGGCCCCTTTCAGTGGTCCAGTAGAGACGCCCGTGGCGAGTCTTGAGGGACCGCTTTGGGAGGAGTTTGACTCGGTTGCCATCGAGGATTTGGACAGGTTGCGTGGACGTCTGCGACCCACCACATGTTTATTGGACCCGTGTCCCTCCTGGCTTGTACTGGCATCCTGGGAGGTTACGCGCGACTGGCTCCTGGGCCTAGTGAACGCCTCGTTGGGTGAGGGATCTCTACCGGCCGCCTTGAAAGAGGCGGTGGTGAGGCCCCTGCTCAAGAAGCCTTCCCTGGACCCAACGGACCTAGCCAATTAACGTCCTGTCTCCAACCTTCCTTTTTTAGCGAAGGTTGTAGAGAATGTGGTGGTACAGCAGTTCCCACGTCACCTGGAGGAAAATGATTATCTAGACCCGCGCCAGTCCGGCTTCCGACCCGGGCACAGCACGGAGACGGCCTTGGTCGCATTGGTTGATGATCTCTGGAGGGCCAGAGATAGGGGTTGTTCCTCTATCCTGGTCCTATTAGATCTCTCGGCGGTGTTCGATACCATCGACCATGGTATCCTGTTGCACCGGCTAGAGGGGTTGGGAGTCAGGGGCACCGTTTTACGGTGGTTTGGCTCCTACCTCTCTGACCGGACGCAACGTGTGTTGGCAGGGGAGCAGAGTTCGACCCGGAGGTCACTCACATGTGGAGTGCCACAGGGATCGGTGCTCTCGCCTCTCCTGTTCAACACATACATGAAACCGCTGGGCGAGATCATCCGTGGCTTTGGGGTGGGATATCATCTGTATGCTGATGATACTCAGCTATACATTTCCACCCCGAACCACCCCAATGAGGCCGTCGAAATGATGTCCCGGTGTTTGGAGGCCGTACGGGTCTGGATGGATGGCAACCGACTAAAACTCAACCCTTCCAAGACGGAGTGGCTGTGGCTTCCGGCCCCCCGGTTCAACCAGGTGCTTCCATCTCTGGCCATTGGGGGCGTGCAACTAGCCCCCATGGAACAGGTGCGCAATTTGGGCGTCCTCCTAGATGCCCGGCTGTCCATGGATGACCATGTAACAGCCGTGGCAAGGGGGGCGTTCCATCAGGTCCGCCTGATGCGCCAATTGCGCCCCTTATTGGACCGGGATGCCCTACGCACAGTAACCCATGCGCTAGTGACGTCTCGCCTGGACTACTGCAATGCTCTCTACATGGGGCTTCCCTTGAGATGCACTCGGAGACTACAGTTGGTCCAGAACGCGGCCGCGCGGGTGATTATGGGGAGGTCTAGATACTCCCCTGTAACACCTCTCCTGCGCGAGCTGCACTGGCTTCCTGTGGTCTACCGAGTGCGTTTCAAGGTTTTGATTATGATCTTTAAAGCGCTTCATGGCATAGGACCTAGTTACATGCAGGATCGCATCCTGCCCCACACATCCCTACGACCAATTCGCTCACACAGAGAGGGACTTCTCCGGGTGCCGTCCGCCAAACAGTGTCGGGGGGCGACATCCAGGAGCAGAGCCTTCTCTGTGATGGGCCCAGCCCTGTGGAATGACCTCCCCCGTGACATCAGGATTATTTCCGATCTCCGCTCCTTCCGTGTACAGTTGAAGACCCACCTCTTTCAATTATCTGGCCTGGCTCAACCGTAATTTTTTCATATTCCTCCTGACTGTCTTTTTTTAAAATTTTAAATTTTTATTGTATATTGGGTTTTTATTAAATGGGGCATGTTAATGGTTTTAATTTGTCTAAATGTTTTAATCTATTACCTCCTCCGTGCATGTATGTCTTTGTATATATGTATGTTTATATATGTCTTAGTGTACGCCGCCCCGAGTCCTGCCCGGAAAGGGAGCGGCTAATAAATCCAAATTTATTATTATTATTATTATTATTATATACCAACATCAAAGAAGGAGACAAAACAGATAGTGAAAATTACTGTACAGTGTCTTTAATATCACATGCTAGCAAAATAATTTAAGATTGTCAAACACAGATTTGAGTCTACATGGAAAGGGGGAGGCCAGATGTTCAAGTGGATTCTAACCAGAGGAGGTATTCAGCAGGTTCTGACCAGTTCTGGAGAACCGCAGTTCTGGAGAACTGGTAGCGGAAATTTTGAGTAGTTCAGCGAAACGGTAAATACCACCTGTGACTGGCCCCGCCCCCATCTATTCACCGCCTCACGAGTCCAAGCTGATCAGGAGGAAATGGGGATTTTGCAGTAACCTTCCCCAACAAGCCATGCCCACAGACCCCGTAGTAAAAATTTTCGAATCCCACCACTGATTCTAACCTAGGTTTTTTGACAATATAATGTTGAAAAAGGTAAAAAAACCTAAATAGACTCAGCTACAAAGTGAAATAATCATAGATCATCCTGAAAAGGATGTGGGCACTAAGAGTCAACACTAATTTAATGGCACATAATCAATCAAAAGTTATGATGAATGTATGAAGTGTTTGGATAATTATGTTACCGAAAGGTGCTTTTCAAGAGGATCATTTTCCATCTATGGGTGCCTCTTATCCCTTGCTCTTTTTATTGATGATTTTATTGATCTAAAATTTCAGTGATAGAAGCATGAAAATTTATATATATGCAATTATTATCACTACTTTCTACAGATTAAAATGATTATATCACTTTCATTTTAGGTTCTGTCAAGCAAGACTATTTGTCCTAGAAAGTATTCTTCTAACTTTAGGAGAAATAATGATTAATAATTGTTCAAAGTCTCTCTTCCCATTGCTCATTTAATTATTTTATTGGTTTTCTAAAAAAGTTAAATATGAAGCCATGATAACATCTTTTCAGCTTTAAAATAATGCATAAAAATGTTAACGTTCTTTGTGATTTCAGGGGCAAACAATCTCCTTGGAAACATTAATAACAAACAAAAGATTGCAGTTTTTTAAGCTGCGTGTTTTACTTCCTGCTTTCATTAAAGCTAAAATAAATTCAAAATTCTTTATATTTAATTAATTTATTTATTTTGCACATGGATGTATGTGTGTGTATACATCCTAAAATAGAGGACAGGTGAGTGTGGAAATGTTATTATGCACAGCGGTAATTAGATGCTTCTTGCTCTGAAAGGAAAGGTGGTCCCTTGGATACTTCTGTCAATCTGCATTTAGCAGACACAGCACTTACTCAGTTCAAGCCCACAAATGCTCAAATTTTGCAGTGAGTTGACCTTAGCTGTCAGCGCAGTCTGTCCTCTTCGGTATCTGCAAGTTTGGCTTGGAACATACTGTGAACACGTGTGGGGAGGGGAAAATGTAAAAACCAGACAGAATGAGCAAGCAAATTCTCAGCCTCAAAAAATAGCAGGTGTCCAGAAATTGTCAGCCTAAAAATTGAGCATCCATGTTTAATTAAAGGGGTAGGTTTAGCAGAAAATGCCAGCTTTAGCAACTGTCCAAATGCATGATTAATTTGCTATAAAATTATTAAGAATGTCTACCAGAAGCAGACTGCTGGGGTTCATGTGCTTACAGAGAAGCTTGTGATTTGAAGCCACTGTCAATGACCCTTGACTTAGTGTCAGATGTTATAAAAACAGAAACAAAACTTACATCTGGTCAATTTATTTGTAAGACCGGAAGATTATCAGAATAGCACAGAATCATAGCAACAAAAAGCAAAACAAAACATCACAGTGAAATGTGTTACTTTGCTACAGTGAACTGTTGCTACACATATTATCAGAGCATTACATACACAATACATTCATCTATTTTATGCTACCACCACATCTCCCTTTTCAAATCAATTAAACTTTAATTCTTAAAATTCCATTATTTACTGTAATTTCATTCAGAGGTTTTTTTCATGCTTCTATCACTGAAATTTATATCAGCTTAAGAAAAAAAAAACCGTCTGTTACTATAATAATTAAAAACAGCATAGAGGAGTCCTCTAACTAGCTCCTTTAGTTCAGTGAGATTTTTATTCATTTTCTGCTTTTCAGTTATAGCAGAGGCGTCAAAATCAAGGCCTGGGGGCCGGATCAGGCCTACGAGGGTGCTTAGATCTGGCCCGCAAGGCCACCCTGGAACCAATGAAGGACCGGCCTGGGGTGCCTCTGCCAGTGAAAATGGAGCTTGGGAGGACTGCATGTGGCTCTCCCGAGCGCCATTTTTGCTGGCAGAAGGTTGCAGCAGTCTGACACAGTTGAAAACATAGCTTGGGAGCCCGTTTTCACTGGCAGAGTGCTTGGGTCACCCAATACTAAGGTGACCAACTTTTTTACAATCAAAAGGAAGACAAATAAATTGGAAAAAATATATCGTAAATAAAAGAAAAGAGGGTGGTTTTAAGCGCTCCAGAGGCGTCAGGTACGGTCCCTGAAGCCTCCGGGGGGCGGGGGGGCTCTTTTCGCCCTCCCCAGGCTCCTATAAAGCCTCTGGAGCCTGGGGAAGGCGAAAAATAGCTTTTAAAAAGGTGAACTAAGCTGGCCAGCGCGTGCATGCGCGCTGGCCAGCTAACAGGGCAGCGCCTCGCGTGCCCTGACAAATTGCTCCGCGTGCCACTTGTGGCACGCGTGCCATAGGTTCGCCATCACTGCCCTATACCGTTCCAGACAAATGGCTATCCAACATCTTCTTAAAGACTCCCAGTGATGGGGCTTTCACAACTTCTGGAGGCAAGCCGTTCCACCGATTAATTGTTCTAAATATCAGGAAATTTCTCCTTAATTCCAGGTTGCTTGTCTCCTTGATTAGTTTCCACCCATTGCTTCTTGTTCTACCCTCAGGTGCCTTGGAGAATAGTTTGACTCCCTCTTCTTTGTGGCAACCCCTGAGATATTGGAAGACTGCTATCATGTCTCCCCTAGTCCTTCTTTCTCTTAAGCTAGACATGCCTAGTTCCTGAAATTAGAAGACATTCAGTCTTCTAATTTCTTCAAAGAGACAATTGTCGTCTATTTTAATGTCTAGCATTTCTTTAGATAAAAATTCAACACAAGATTCAATATCTGTTCAATATACTTGCGATGAAGTAAAAAAAAACACCATTAAAAGCTGTTTAATAAAATACGTCACATAACGCGCAACAGATTAGCCTGCAAATATCAAAAAGGAGGACATGTAGGAGGACACTTTTCGAGGGAGGACAGAACTTACAAAAGAAGGACTGTCCTCCCTAAAGGAGGACGGTTGGTCACCTTACCCAATACAAGTGACGTCGAGCTGAGTATACCCACCCCTTCCATGCCCCCCCTTCCCCCCACCAAGGTCAAACACAACCCTGGTGTGGCCCTCAATTAAATCAAATTTGACACCCCTGAATTATAACATTTTAGGAAGCTGAGAAAGAGATAGAACCCAAGTTCTGATAGAGATAACAACCTTGACCTTCCTTTTTGACTGGAAAGATGATGTGACTTAACAAGAAATATCTCACTGTGTTTTACCTGAATAAACTTTTCCCTGTGGAAAAAAACTTGTTTTGCGTGCCTGCATTTCCAGATACCTAGTTTTATAATGGGACAAACAGTTCAAGCAAGTGAGAAAAATTCTTCCTTGTATCAATCTAAATCTGTCTTTTCTTGGGGCTACTCTCTACAAACCAGTTTTAATAAACTAATAAGAAACAAATCAGTACACAAAATAAAACCAATTGTTGCTTACGTTTCTGTAAGTGTAGTATTAAACATAATGGTATCTAATAAGAACAGACAAGCTATAGTAGAAAATTAGATTGGCTTCTATATCTACATCTTTTTCAGGTGAAACATTTATTGTCAAATCAAATCTGCCTGTTTGCTAACTAAACATGGGTCATCCGTATTTTTTAAAAAAAACAATTTTATTCATTTTTGAACAAACATAAAAATAAAAAAAACCATCTTCCATTACAAATTGTAGAAAGTGTGTCAGTTGGTTACAGTATTTCCATGCATCTCTTCCATAGTCATCACCTGCTTTTCATATCAAATCGCAAATTTAAATTCACATATATTCATGTATATTACGATTATTATATCTCAACCTTAATTTGACTATAATGGTTTTTACATCCTTTTATATATAATATTCAAAATCTAGAATAGGATTATATGATAACATTGTATTAAATCATCCTAAAATCATCCAATCGCAATACATCTTTATAACATATTCTAGATAAAGCTTTTAAACCTCCTCTCATATTCTCCATGTGTTGTTTATATAAAATTTCATATTATCAAACTAATATATCTATATGCATTGTTATCATTATTAATCATTATTTTACTATAGCTATTGTCACTTCATTTTATACATACTACTAGTAAACTAAATTTAGCTTAGTTTTTATTATACATTTTCATTGCATCAATCTGTATCTTTCCAGTAATAGTGCAGTCTTATATCTCTTACCATTTGTAGCATTAATATTCTAGTTACTTTCTTAATAAATCTTGTATGAACTTCTCTTAACAACATGTTGTTCCTTTCGGAGCTCATAAAAGCTCGAAACCCAGCATCTGCTCTTTCCATCAGCTTATCTTTGGTTATCACTGATGCTTCTGTCAAGATTTCTCTCTTTATCTCTGTCAATTTTTCTCTCTTTTCTTCTTTTGTGCTTTGAAGTCTGGGTAGAGTTCCAATCCAACTATCTCCCCTTTCCATATTCTGCTCTTGCCATTACCAACCATGCTCACTTTGTTGTCAGTATCCACAGTTTTCTTATATCTTTGCTCATTTTTTTCTTCCGTTTTTTGAACTCTGTCCTCCATATTCTTCATTTGACAAACATCCTCAGTTTTTCCATCAATTTTTTCTGTTTTGCATTCCATATTCTCCAATCTCCTTTCAATTCTCTCTGTCACAACTAATAAATTTTGAATTTCAAACATAATCATTTGCAATGTTACAGTTTCTTTTTCCTACTGCGGCATACTTCCAATTTTGCAGGCACTGCCACCATAGGATTCAAAGTTATTTTAATAAACTTCAAACAGGTTCATTTATTATCTTCCAAGTACAAATGTTGTCTTCACTCCAATAGCTAGTGATAGAATTCTCAAAAAGCACCTGTATAAACAACTTGTGCTCTTCCTACTATCACTGTCAGTAAACAAACTGAAAGAACCTTGAATCTCAAGTGATCAAAGAGAAAGAAGAAAAAACAATATATACAGCCTCCAGCCTCTAAGTGGCAGTGTAACTGCTTTTCCTCCTGTTGTTACAACCCTCTTCTTATTTTCTTCTTTATATTCCAAGCTTAAGAAAGAAAAAAAGCCTTAAACGGAGATCAAAAAACAATCCAATCAATCAAATCAAGCATTATAAAAAAGGA
The DNA here is from genome assembly GCF_964273705.1 of Natrix helvetica. Lineage (NCBI taxonomy): Eukaryota > Metazoa > Chordata > Lepidosauria > Squamata > Natricidae > Natrix > Natrix helvetica. The sequence goes on along the minus strand of NC_138549.1, from coordinate 112,563,880 downwards.
GTTTTAATCCATAGCAAAAGTGAAAAAAGAAGAAGAAAGAATTACTCCATTCAGTTTTAAAAATATGGAGCCTTTGCAAAAAATTCCATCCATGAAAAAAAATTAGAAAGAGGATAACACACTAAGTTTAATGTAGATTAATTTCACTGCTTACACTCTTCTATCTTTGATTTTAATTTAACTTATTTTTTGGGGGGGGTAGTCTCTTTTTCTAGTAATAAAATTTCCTCACCAATTCGATACACTTTCTCTTTTCGCTTTCTTCCCGTTCCGGAGCTGTCCCAATTTCAGCAGCTTATCTAGCTGTGTTTCTATAGCTGGAAAAAAAGGTTATTCCTGGATCTTTCAGGGACTTTGTGGTGTCCCTGAGATCATCAGGAGGTGCCCTTCTCAATCACCATCTCTACGGGACGGTTTAGATCCGAATGGACTGTCCAGTGGCAGAAATATCGACTGTGATCTCAGAGCACCAAGATCGCACGTCGTGCCATCACGACGTCAGCCCTTTCTTGGTTATCCTTATTTTTAAAACTTTTGTAAATAAGCTTTCATTAGTATACAACTTGCACACAGTATATATATTTGTTTTCGTAGATTTTCACGGGTGTAGGTATGCTGGTTTTGTTGTATTCGGGTCTTTTTCCGTGTAAAATTTTAAGCCCACAGCTTGAAGATGGCAGGTGAGATCCTGCCGAAACGTTGCAAAGACAATCTCAACCTTACACGGGAAAAGACCCGAATACAACAACACCAGCATATATATACATGTTGTCAGGTAAAAACATGCTTTTTTGTAAAAACATGCTTTTTTGAAAACCAGCGCCATCTGCTGGACATAAAAATAACACACACTATACCATAGCATTCATTTCTTGAGTATAGTATATTCAGAACAGTTCTGCCTCCCTCCAGCTTCGTCCCGACAGTCCCTTTATATGTGTGGCTGGGCTGCGGCTGCACCCTTTCCCCTTTCCGCCCCTCCTCCGAGGAGCTTCACCATTTCCACCAAGGGGAGCTGAAACCTTTCGGCCTCCCCCTCCCCTCTCTCTCCTCCCCTCCTGCCAGGCCTTTGCTGTCTGCGGCGGGGCGGCGCCTGCCCCATCCCTCGGCTGCCTCCTCCCACCCTTAAGCCAGCCTCACCCCATCTAGCCCAGTGGAGCTCCAGAGGAGGTGGAGGTGGAGCATCTGCTCAGCCCGGCCGGCTGCGCGTGCTCTCCACCCCCCCCCTCACAGGGAGCCAGCTATGGCCTTGCCAAGGCGGCTCCGACGGGGTGGCAGGGGTGTCAGCCTGAGGTGCAGCGGGGTTGGGGTGGCCGCTGGGTGCCCCGTGAGGCAGCGACTGCAGTGGCGATGGCGTCTCTGGATGGGGCTGTGGCCAGCGGGGGCTGCCTCGCATCCGTGTCATCAGGGGCAGCTCCTTCCTCCTCCTCCTCCTCCTGCTCCTCAGGGGACGCCAGCCACCTCCTCTTGCCGCCACCGTTGAGGGAAGTCGGGTCGGGGGGTGGCCACCTCCTCCTCCTCTCCTCCCCAGCTCAGCCAGGCCAGGGCCTTTGGGAGCGTCCTCCGTGGTGGCTCTTGCAGGGGCCACCGTGGTTCACTTCTATGCGGGGGCTGCCTTTGCCAGGGGACTTGCGCTTTCTCTTTTCTTTCTTTTCCATTTAACCAGATTGGGCCACATTGTGAGTTTGAGCAAAATGAAGATCCTATACCCTCTTTTTTCTCTTTTATCATCCCCTCCTCCATAGCTCTTTTTATTTTGGGAAGATAACTAATTATTCACATAATTTTTAGAAAAAAACATTCACAGAGAAGAAACTAAGCAACATAAAGGTTTCCCTCATGCATATGTACTAGTCATTCTGAACTCTAGGGGGCTGTGCTCATCTCTGTTTCAAAGCTGAAGAGCCAGCGCTGTCTCTGCTCAGTATGAGGTCAGTATGAGCTCAGCTTGTATTCCACAGAAGCCTTTAAACCATAGGATTCTATATAGCATCGGTATGAAATTTGGTCCCCACAACCAACCCTGGTCCTGCTGCCTTGCATGGGTCAATAGTATTTCAGTATCAGTAAGCTTAGGTAAAGGTATGTGCTAGTTGTTCCCAACTCTAGGGGACAGTGCTCATCTCCATTTTAAAGCCAAAGAACCAGTGCGGACAAAGACATTTCCGTAGTCATGTGGCCGGCATGACTAAATGCTGAAGGCGCATGGAATATTGTTACCTTCCCACCAAAGATGGTCCCTATTTTTCTACCTGCATTTTTACATGCCTTCAAATTGCTAGGTTGGCAGAAGCTGGAACAAGTAATGGAGCTCACTCTGTTACATGGCCCTAGGGATTCGAACTGCCGAACTGCCGATCTTTCTGATCAACAAGTTCAGCGTTTTAGCCACTGAGACACCGCGTCCCTCTTAACACATACATAACTGCAATCTCTCCGCTCTACATTTTGTTAGCTTTTTTAAAAACAAAAAGTATAAAGTATGAAGAATAATGCATTTGACTCCATATGGTGTTAAGCTGGTTTTCCTGGATTTGCTCTCATTTCAAGAAATACCTTTGTCATGGCTTTTCTACTAAAATGTATCCCTGTATTTTGCATATATTCCTGCTAATGCAAAGTGCAATGATTATGAGCTAGCCACAAATATGTAGATATTCAAATAGAAGCACTTAATGAGTCCCATTAGATCTATCAGAGCATTAGCTTTTTCCATTTGTACTTCAGTGCCATTACATTAGCATAGAAAGTAATATTCTTTTGTCATACCCTCGACTTTACATTAGATAGTTCCATTTCCATAAAGGTGAAAGTTTAATAGTTCCACTCCAATGTTCTTACTTTAAGAATTTGGCGCAATCAGTGTGAATCACTTCTTTAAAAATGTTATTTTCAAGATGGCCTCTGTGCCACCAATCTGCCCCGTTTTCCATTCTTGTCAACCCTATATAAGATTAATTGAGGGCAATATGAAGTGCTTCTTTGCAACTTACCATTCTTGAATAAGCACAGAATTATCTATGGTGGCAAGATCTGCTTAGCGAAAAACTTGCTTTACTATCAAAACCATTTCAGGGTGTTAGCTCATTAGACCTCAGATGCAAAACACTTAATTTCCATCAGCCCTAAATCCAGATGACTATAAAAGTACTCAATGATGAACTTCCCACACAAAGCCAAGATAAAAAGATATATTTTAATACAATAAGTCCTCAAACAGTCCTAAAAATTAGCTTATAAAAAGTTTACTGATACAAGCACATACAATATTTTAATGAGATGCACAATTTGAGTTGTTTTTCCTATTGTTATTAACAAGATTTAGAATAAATAGGTGATTTACCATCTCACCTTCCCTATTATCTCCATATTAATCCTACTGTAAGCCCACTGCCATATTCACATGTCTGTCACTTTTTTCCTTAATTAACAGATTTAGTTCTAAGTACTTCCAGCATAGATTGATTCGGTCAGTCATGCACTGATAATTTTCCTGTCCTCCCAGCCACCGTAAAAGAGACTAAATAACTTTTTCTTTCTTTTTTTCTTTCTTTCTTTCTTTCTTTCTTTCTTTCTTTCTTTCTTTCTTTCTTTCTTTCTTTCTTTCTCTTTCTTTCTCTTTCTTTCTTTCTCTCTCTCTCTCTATCTCTCACTTTCTTTCCATTTCCTTCCTTTCTTCCCTTCTTTCTGTTCCTCCCTTCCTTCTGAAAAAACTTAAAAATCATTGGGCATAAACATTTTCTTCTTTTCTAAAAATTATACTCTTAGAACAAAATTATTTTGAATATTGTAGACATCCAAGAAGAAGATGACTTTGTGGAAATGCAAGATCTGTCACCAGGGATATTGTGTGTGTGTGTGTGTGTGCTGTGTATATTTGTGTGTGAGAGAGAGAAACGTGTTTTATGCCCAAAATAATATTCAGAAGATGTTCATGCTAATGCCCTCCCCCCAATTCACTGGAGTATAAAATGGGGGAAGGTTACAGTACAATCAGAGTTGCAAGAAAGTGTTATTATAGTAGTTTTAGCCTTTCTGTACAGTTGATTTCTGGTGTGGGTGTCAGATATTGATAAGGAACAAGCATTTCTATAGAATAGTTTTGTTTATTCTTTCTTCAGTTCGATTTGGTTAATACGGAAGAAATGCTTAAAATAAAATGAACATTAAGCATAGATTTTCCAAAGCATTAAGATTTGCAAAAACGTGTTCAATTTTACACAGTATATAAATCTCCTTTTATTTCTTGTTTGTTCTTTTTTTTTCATAGTTGTGCTATTAAATGTCCATTAAAATTGAAACAATACTAATAAAAATAAAAATCATTCCATTCATTTCCCAAGAGAAATTAAGACAGACCTATCTATCCTTTCACATCAAGGCTTTAGTGATCTGCTGTCAAAATTGTGTTGAGGTAATTCTTAGTCATTCCTGTTATTTCAGTAATAAATGAAACATGCTGTGAGACAAGGAAATGCTGGCGCCATTTTGTCTTTTTCTAAAATTAAACTGGCACAAATACCAAATGACCATATAGATAAACACCTAAATACAGAGAAAATGATGGAGAGGCCTGTCTCCTGAAAATAAGCAGAAATGACAACAGCTGAGAAAAGTGGGGGGGATGAGATAAATAGAAGCATAGCAACTCTTTAAGATAATGAGTCTTTTTTTTTCTTTCTGAAGTAAAAGCATTAGATATTTGGCAGAAATCAATCTTGTTGATATTCAAAAGTGCCTGTTTAGTGGGTCAAGTATGGCAGACTAGTAGCTAAGATAATTAAAAGTCGACACACAGAGAAAAGTGAAGGAGGAAGAGAGGCAGGCTTATTTGCAGGCATTTCTTTAAAGCTTCACTGTGTAATAATCACATCCCTTGCAGGCATTAATAAAATTAGTCTCATCACAGTGCTCAGATAAAAAGTAAGGATGATTGTCTGCGAGACCCCCCCCAAAAAAATAGGCCAAAGTTGAAGAAACAAATATTTAGTTTTCTGGCTGAAGTCTGTGATATCCATTTTGGTGTAAACCAAATTCGTATCTACAGGTAGTCCTCAACTCTGCCGGCAGCTGGCCCACAACTATAGAATGTACGCCCAGAGCGGCCACTGTCGGAAGACTCCGTTTGGAAGCCGCCAAAAAAGCCATGCTGGGATGGCAGCAGCGGCAGCGGAGGTGCTCTGGCTTTGCGGGGAATGCTGAGCCAGGGCATTGTGAGGCTGGGAGGCGTGCAAGCGGGAGGGGAACAGCCGCCTGCGCAACTCCCCCTCCAGCCATGCAGAGCGCCTTTCACTGGCATTTCGAAGGCGCCAAGCCACTGGAGCTGGGCAGTGGCAAACAGGCGTTCATGCGGCTTGGCGATACCCCTAGGTCAGTGAATGGTGCTGTGCCCGGCTGGATAGGGGGTTTGCCGGGTGGCTGCTCATGAGCGTGGTCACTTCATGGCTGTTGTGTTGTGCTGCTGCAACAGCGCAACACAGCCATTCGTCCATGAGGCTGTGCCCGGCTCTTTGGAAGCCTGCTCGCAAGAGAGCAGCTCCTGGCAACCCTTCTCTTCAGCTGGGCACAGCGCTGCTTACCAACCTAGAGTTATCCCAAAGGTGCCAAGCAACGCGATCACCTTTGCCTCCCCCAGTTCCCACGGCTTGGCACCTTGGATACCGCTAGGTTGGTGAGCGGTGATCTGCCTGGCTGGAGGTGGGGGGGTTGTCCAGGGGGCTTATTTGCGGGGGAGGTCTTATATTTTTGACCAGAAAAATGTGGCATCGCCTTATTATCAGGACATGTCGTATTTTCGGGAAAACACAATACTTAAAAATTGCAGTCATTCACTTAACACTTAACAAGTGAGGTAACAAAGGTAATAAAATGAGGCAAAACTCACTTAATAAATGTTTCACTTAGCAGCATAACATTTCTGATCAGCTTAACTAGTAAAAAAGGAATCTTTATTTGAGTACTCCTTTATTTTTCATAATATTATGTCAGGAACTGTTAAAACCAACAAAATGATTATTTTTGTTCTTTCTCATTTCATACATTTCCTTGACTAATGCAAAGCTGTTTTTTCCCTTTTCATAATCAACTATATCTTAATATGCCTTACTATGTTGTCAGCTGATGGTTTCATAACTAAAAACATTACACGGTTGTTGTTTTTTTAAAAAAAAATGCATTAGCAGTTTTCACAACAACCAGATCCTATATTTAAAAAGTTTCTGTATCCGTTAAAAACTAATTGGATTTAGGCTTTAGTGACCATGTTTCATTTTCAGAATATCTTTTTAAAAAAACACCTTAAAATATCTGCTATTTATTTAAATTGTTATAGCAAGGAATGTTCATGATTACAGCAGGAAATTTAATAAAATAATTTTATTGCCACTGCTTTGGTGCAATTATGCTTTTGGTGCATTCTTATACTTCTAGTCATTCTGTTTTTCTCATTCTTTGGAAATCTTAATTTAGACGACCTCCTAGCAGTTTTATTAAATAAACTCTTTCATTTCTTTCCTATCTTTCTGTGCAAAAAAATAAAAAAATTTATGCACAGAAAGATAGGATATGTGAGAGATAACACATATCAAATTTATAGTCATATAAAATTAGTGCTCTCTGAAATAGTTCTCTGATTTACTGTTGCATCGTTATGAACTATTTTCTCACAATAGTGTAAAACATTAAACTTTGGGATTTCAGTTTTGGCAACTGCGTATAATTTTCCAAGTTGATTCCAACATTTCTCTAACATTCAATTAGGGTGTTTCCCCCCCCCCCCTCAGGTTTATCAGATCACAGACTGCTTGGTTGTTGTTTTTAATGTTATGATTGTGCAACTGGCATTAAAGCATTTTTGATCTTTGAATTAAAAAGAGCTATTGAAGTCTATACCCAGCTGCTATTTCTTGATAAGGAAGGAAAAGATTTCCAATTCAACATCAAGCTCTCTTTTTCCTTCTCTCGCACATTTTACATTTCCCAAAGTAAAGATAAATGCAGACAGAAAGCTACCCAGCAGTTTTGCCTTCTAAAGTTCTCCTGTCTGATAACGTGTCTTTTGAAGATAGACATTTTCAACCTGTAAAACTCACCTCTGAGGGCTAATGTGACTTTACTGCTGTGCAGGGTCTTAACTGCAACCCGTGGTGTGGTCTTGTGACCTGAAAATCTCCTCTGTGACAGCATTAACTAAAACTGGTAGGCTGTGCAGAAGCTCAAATCCCTACAAGTACAACTTTCTTTTGCTTCTTAATCCCCAAAAGGTCTGCATTTAGTTATCAGACAGTTTAATCGTCCGCCGTGTATAAGAATATTGGAGAAACTATGCACTTACATTAGTAGCGGTAGACTAATTTCTGCCCATTTTAACGATTTGATTCCTCAGTTCACTTGAGAGGAAGTCACTGCTATAAAGGAGGGAAAAGTCCTGCAGGAAGAAATTAAACTTCCAAATTGAACCAGTTTGGTCTAATGGGTAAGGCACCAACCTAGAAAGCGGGAGACCATGAATTCAAGTCCTGCCTTAGCCATAAAAGCCAGGCGGGTGACCTTGGGCCAGTCATTCTCTCTTAGCCCAACTCACTTCACAGGGTGGTTGTTGTGGGGAAGGGGGAAGGAGTAGAAATGAGTGAATGTACTTCCTTTCCTCCCTCTTTTATCTTTATGTGAAGGGGGAACTGTCTGAAGCATTTTTATAAACCACTTTCTTGATCAGGGCTCTAACTACATTGTTGCTTTGGTAACAAATCTTCCCTATGTCCTTCAAGCCATCCTTCATACTTTCTACATATAGAGGGAAACTGCACCAAAAAGTACAGCCTATTCCCCTATTAAGGAATAAATAACTAGGTTTTGATTGGTCCTCCGACTATGTCATATATCCTTACTTTACAGGAGAAGGCAAAATCACCCAAACCATCATATATCTGTTAATAGCATTCTTTGCTTTAGTTCTGCTGCTGTAAGTGATCCATTAATAGTTTTGAGTGTCTATTAAATATCTCCATTGTAGTGGGAATCCTTTTCCTACTAAAAACAGACGAAACCAACCACCTCATCCCAAACTGAGAGGAAGGCTAATAAAATATTTATGCAATTTGCCCCCTTTTATTCGGATATCACATTTCTAGTTTAGCTTTGTGTTCTCTGTTTCCCCCATCTCTCTATTTTATATTGGTCTTTTACCATTCTACTATGAATTGTAGCCTCCATGGATCTGAAGTTATCTTTGTTCTACAAATTGCCATGTCTTCTGTTGATATTAAACAAAGAGCCCTGGCATAGATTTAGAATTATTTCAGACTTAATGTATCGACCAAAGTAGAACATAAGGCTTATTTGAAGCTAGATCAATTAAATACAGTTGATTATTAATTGTCCACATGGGAGATAAACATTAGACAGTGTTGCATTCTTATTAAAAGAACAGTGCCTGGGTGAATTTTGTACACATTTACAGATAGAAACTGTAAATTGTTTCTTCTTCTATGCTACCAGATGTTATCCCACTTTGCAGTTCAACTCTGCCATTTCTTCTATACCCCAAACAGTTAAACAGTTCTGTAGGATTTAAACTTTGCACGATTCCATATATTTAAAGATAAGAAAAGAAACACAATAACATTTATCTGAGAATAGCATAATTTTAGGAAATATAATTCATAAAGAGCATTACTGGATGTTTGTCAACAGTTTGGTTCTTTTACAGCAGTTGTATTAAAGCAGAATTTCCTTAAAGCCATTTGAAAATCTACAGCTCTTCCTTTCCTTCTCTTTAGATAGAAAGCAAATCTGGAGCAAAGAAGAATGGAGAAAAATAGCACATTTCTTTTGTTGATAACACAACCTATTTATAGTATCTTCCATCAAAAAGGGGAAGGGGGCTCTCTTTCTAAGATTTGCAGCAAGAATATTTATCGGGGGGAAGGAAGATAGAAATAGAGAAAGGTACTGCCAAGTTTTGATATATTTTCTAATATATACCAATATATACTTAAGGATGTTACATAAAAATGTGATTTCAGTTTAAAGTATTATTCTGCTAGAGAACGAAAAGGCTTATGCTCAACTGTATCTAGAACCCTGTTTCTATCTAATCCCAAAGAAGGGGGTTGTTCTGTTTTGGTTTTTTGTTCATCCATATATATAAAACACATTCCTGGCCTTTCTTCTCTGCTCACTTGTATTCCACAGAAGCCTTTAAACCATAGGATTCTATATAGCATCGGTATGAAATTTGGTCCCCACAACCAACCCTGGTCCTGCTGCCTTGAATGAGTCAATAGTATTTCAGTATCAGTAAGCTTAGGTAAAGGTATGTGCTTGTTGTTCCCAACTCTAGGGGACGGTGCTCATCTCCATTTCAAAGCTGAAGAGCCAGTGCGGTCGAAGACATCTCCGTAGTCATGTGGCCGGCATGACTAAATGCCGAAGGCGCATGGAACGCTGTTACCTTCCCACTGAAGGTGGTCCCTATTTGTCTACTTGCATTTTTATGTGCTTTCGAACTGCTAGGTTGGCAGAAGTTGGGACAAGTAACAGGAGCTCACTCCATTACACGGCACTAGGAATTCAAACCGCCGAACTGCCAACCTTTCTGATCGACAAGCTCAGTGTTGTAGCCACTGAGCACCCATAGCAGTAAGGTTAATGGCTTGCAAGTAAAATGAGGGCATAGAGAAAAAGGATAGCAAGTGTCGCTATGGCGTGATTGTGACATGGTTCGGTGGAAACAAAGCTAAGCTTGTGTGGAATATGCTCAGATTTTATTTTGGGCTGGCTTCAGGATGTTTATATGTGCTTTACAATTTGTAAGGGTTGGGTGAGAGGGCAAAGAGGAAGCAGGCAATTAAAATGGATATAACAAAAGGAAACATAGTGTCCCCCAACCTATCTGCAGACAGAGAAATGGGGATGTAGAAATGGATGAAATAGTGGAAGACGGGTGGAAGTGCATTAGAAGTCATCCATTCAGCTCTCTGCAAGAGCTAACTTTTCTTCCTTCCCCGATATCAGAACCACCACCGACTTTCTCTCCTTTCGACGAAAACTGAAGACTCACCTGTTCCGTTTAGCCGGCCTGGACCATTCATAACCTCATTATACCTCTTGGCAGATATATTTTAACTGGGTAATTTTAATTGGGTATTTTTTAGGATTGTTTATATACTGTTTTTTATTTGCTTTACCTGTACAGTGTTGTATTGCCTCCTCTTCTATGTTTTTATGTTTCCATGTTTGTAGTCTATTTTATCTATTTCATTTGACTGTACACCGCCCCGAGTCCCTTTGGGGAGAGGGGGCGGTATAAAAATCGAAATAAAAGGTAAAGGTAAGGTAAAGCAGTCACCAGTTGAGGCTGGATTTTCAAATAAAGTCAGAGCAGTTATGAATTCAGAGTGCTAATAATTATTAGGACTTTTACTTTTCCACCTTTTTGAGAGAAGCATGTTCATGTGACCAAACCAGCTTTCATCATTCATTAGTAGGTGTCATATTTTAGGTTGAAGCATATGGCATTGGTTATTGATCACAAAAATATTCACTCTCTTCTTCAATCAATGAGGACAATACATCATGTTAGACAACAGGATGGAAACTAGAAACTGATCAGCATATTACTACCTCAGCAGACTGTTAGTTTGATAGAGCCAGGGCTGAGTTTTACTAAGGATCCCTATGGAGGACACACAGTTTGTACATAGAACAAAAATGAAATCTTAACAAAAATAATAAAGCTTCTCTTCTACAACTAGTCATATTAATTCTTGCCAGATGCTGATCCTGTGACTCCCCCCCCCCCCCCCAAGTGCTGCTACAATGCATGGAACGTATCTAATTACTAAAACAATGCTTATTGGTTGCATTAATGCTTTTGCAATTTTAATAGCAAAATGAAAGCTGGAATTTATATTATTTTCTCTTTCTGATTAATTATTTACATAGAGACAAGTCTAGGTTATTAAGTATTTGTGAGCATGAAAACCCTGCTATGCTGCAGACAGGGAAGATCAGAAGTAAGGCACAGATTTTTAGTATCATCATGAGAAAATAGTGCTGTGGGCGGCAAGACACACCAAGAAAGTAGATAGCCCCCTCTTTATCCAACACAGAAGAATAGACAACTTGTTCTAATATACATGTAGAACATTTGAAAATACTTCAGATTTCCTTGAAAATCAAGAATAGACATTTCATATTGCAGAGAACATTTAAAATAAGTGAAGGAACCAATAAAGCCAATACTATTATTGCTCTCACATATCCAACCAAACAGATGGTGTGAACCAGTTTAGAGCAGGGGTGAGCTGCTAGAGGTTCTCAGGGGTTTGGATGAACTTTTAACTAAAATTCTGTGCAGTTCGGAGAACCCTCAAATCCCACTCCTGGCTGGCCTCGCCCCACCCACACCGCCCCTCCCAGGAGTCCCCATGCAACCCATTTTGGGTGCAGGTAAGTGCAGGGCATGCACCAAGGCTCACGGAGGGCAAAAAAGGGGTCTACTGGAAATAGCTTGGGAAGGGGCTCCAGAGGGTCTCTGGAGCCTGGGGAGGCCATTTTTGTCCTCCCGGAGGCTTGAGGAAAGCCTCCAGAACCCGGGAAGAGCAAAAACACCCCCACCACCATAGTGGAGAAGACTGACTAGGCCACGCCCACCATGGCCACTCCCACCATGGCCATGCCCACCCAGCAACCAGACCCCTGGTCTACAGTCTCTATATTGCCACAAGAGGACTAAGTCCCATCTCTCTTGAATTTTGTTAATCTTTATCTAGCACCAAAACCATACTGTTGGTTGACTGGATTCCTGTGCATTGGCAAGAGCAAAAATCAAATTAATTGGAACTTAACATTTTGCCCTGGCAAACGTGCCTGACAATAACTTTTGAATCATAGTTAGTAAGAATGTATAATTTCAATATATCTAAATTTTATGAAAGCATTTGACAAACTACAGCATTCTGATTTGCAAGCTAGTTAAGTGTGGTCAGGATGGCATGGAAATAAGGGGGCTACATACCTGTTTCAAAAATCATAATTCATGCTATAGAAAGAAGGAAATAAAACAAAAACTTACGAAAGATAGGAATGATTTAAAAAGCTGTGGGAGAATATACCTAGACACACATGGGAGAAAAAGAAAGGGAATAGTAGAATATTAGCCTGGAAGTATAGATAGAAAAAAGAAGAGAAAGCTTATCTACAAATAGGCAGTTTAATGGATTAAAAACAACATGAGGCAACACTTTTATGTTCAGGCAGCTATATGAGTTACTTATGAGTAATTTACCAAGAGATAAAGAGAAAATATGAGACTATTATCCCTGTAGCACTTTGTCCAGCTGAGATAGGGAAAGGGCTAAAGGGGCAGAAGGAGATCTGAGACAAGAAGGTCAGTTGGTAACTTGACCAACAGGGCTAAAAGAGAGACTGGCAATTTCATCCATGAGGGAATTGCATTGTGGATCACCTGGGAAAAAAATTAAGGTTTGAAAGACCAAGAGGAGGAGAAGCAGACTGGTCTCAGGTGCAACCATACAAATGAAGCTTAAGTAACTGCAAAGAAGAGTCTGAGAAGAATTGGTTGGGTCTGAAACTTACTCATGAACCAAAAACCTAAATGAAAAGAGCAAAGACATTAGGATGAATGCAGCAAAATGACTGATCCCCATCCCAATGAATCCAAGTCAAATTAGGGATCTGTGATTCTATTCCTAATGATTTTGGGTGAGAAAAAGTTAGTTGGTGAAACCGCAGAAACTTCTAATGGACCATTACTCCTTTAGCAGACCAACTGTCTTTTATTGCTGAATAAATACAGCAATAGAAATCTAGTAATGCTTGCTTGGTGCTTGCTTATTTTCTTGCAGAAGTTTCATTGCTCTAACTAGATGACATCATCAGTGCTAGTAAATGTTAGCATGACGTTTTTATTTATTTATTTATTTATTTATTCACATTTCTAAACCGCCCCCTCTCCCAAAAAGGGACTCGGGGCAGTGTACAGTCCACAATAAATCACAGATAAAATACAAATATAAATAGGGCTATAAATATGTGTATGTATGTGGAGGAGGTTAAAATTAAGAGTCCTGTACAGAAGAATAAATAAATATGAGGCTAAAAGCCCTAAAAACAATTAAAACTAAAACATTACCCTTAAAATAACCAGATGAGAATATACTACCAGGAGTTCATAGATGTAACATTTATAATCATGCCAGGCCAGCTAGTCGGAACAGGTGAGTCTTCAATTTTTGACGGAAGGAGCGGAAGTCCGAGGTGGTTCTAATGTCGGGGGGGAGGTCATTCCAGAGGGTTGGGCCCATCACAGAGAAGGCTCTACTCCTCGGCGCCGCCCGCTGGCATTGCCTAGTGGACGGCACTTGGAGAAGGCCCTCTCTGTGAGAGCGGATTGGCCGCAGGGATGTATGTGGGAGGATGCGATCCCGCAAGTAACTAGGTCCTGAGCCATGGAGCGCTTTAAAGATAGTAATCAGGACCTTGAAACGCACCCGAAAAATCACAGGTAGCCAGTGCAGCTCGCGCAGGAGCGGTGTTACGTGGGAGTATCTAGACCTCCCCATGATAACCCGCGCGGCCGCGTTCTGGACTAGCTGCAGTCTCCGGGCGCGTCCCAAGGGAAGCCCCATGTAGAGAGCATTACAGTAATCTAGGCGAGACGTCACCAGCGCATGAGTGACTGTGCGTAGGGCATCCCGGTCCAGTAGGGGGCGCAATTGGCGCACCAGGCGAACCTGGTGGAACGCCCCCCTTGCCACGGCTGCCACATGGTCATCCATTGACAGCCGGGCATCTAGGAGGACGCCCAAATTGCGCGCCCGTTCTACAGGGGGCAGTAGCTCGTCCCCTATGGCCAGCGATGGAGTCAGCTGGCTGAACCGAGGTGCCGGAAGCCACAGCCACTCAGTCTTGGAGGGGTTGAGTTTGAGTCTGTTGTCCCCCATCCAGACCCCGATGGCTTCCAGACACCGGGACATCACTGCGACAGCCTCGTTGGGGTGGTTTGGGGTTGAAATGTACAGCTGCGTATCATCAGCGTACAGATGGTATTCAACCCCAAAACCACGGATGATCTCACCCAGCGGCTTCACGTATGCATTGAACAGAAGGGGCGAGAGAACCGACCCCTGCGGCACCCCACAAGAGAGTGGCCTCGGGGTCGATCTCTGCCCCCCTGTCAACACATATTGCATCCGGCCGGAGAGGTAAGAGTCGAACCACCGTAACACGGTGCCTCCGACTCCCATCCCCTCCAGCCGGCGCAGAAGGATACCATGGTCGATGGTATCAAAAGCCGCTGAGAGATCTAATAGGACCAGGATAGAGGAACAACCTCTATCTCTGGCCCTCCAGAGATCATCAACCAACGCGACCAAGGCTGTCTCAGTGCTGTGCCCGGGTCGGAAGCCAGACTGGCGTGGGTCTAGATAATCGGATTCATCAAGGTGATGCGGAAACTGCTGCGCCACCACATTCTCAACAACCTTCGCCAAAAAAGGGAGGTTGGAGACTGGACGATAATTAGCTAGCTCCATTTGGTCGAGTGAAGGCCTCTTGAGTAAGGGCCTCACCACCGCCTCTTTCAAGACGGTAGGTAAGGATCCCTCACCCAACGAGGCGTTCACCAGGCCCAGAAGCCAGCCTCGTGTCACCTCCCAGGATGCCAGTACCAGCCAGGAGGGACACGGGTCCAATGAACATGTGGTGGGTCGCAGCCTTCCACGCAACCTGTCTAAATCCTCGGGGGCAACAGAGTCAAACTCCTCCCAGAGTGGACTCACAAGACTCACTGTTGACGGCCCGTCCAGACCACTGGAGGGGGCCCATCCGCTCCGGATCTGAGCGACTTTGTTCTGCAGATATTCTCCAAACTCCTCTGCTCTACCCTGTAAGGGTGCCCCCCGCGTCTCTTGTACCAAGAGGGAGCGGGTGACCCTAAACAGGGCGGCAGGGCGGTTATCCGCAGACGCAATAAGAGCGGCACAATGTCTACGTTTGGCTGCTCTCAATGCCACGAGGTAAGTCCGTAAATAGGCTCTTACCTGTGTTCGGTCAGACTCGGAGCGTGAGGACCTCCACCTGCTCTCTAGACGTCTCCTCTGGCGCTTCATCACCCTCAGCTCCTCGGTATACCAGGGAGCCCGGGTGGGTTGCTGCCGTAGGAGAGGTCGCAAAGGCGCAACCCGGTCCAAGGCTCCAGCCGTCGCCCTATTCCAGGCGGCCACTAGGTCCTCCGACCGAGCGCGGGTCAGGGCTACAGGTAGCGGCCCAAGCTCCGACTGGAACCTAACTGGTTCCATCAGATGCTTAGGGCGGTACCAGCTTGGACAAACTGGTTCCGCCTCCTCGCGGTGGGGGGTAGCGCCAGGGAAGTCTAGCCGGAGACAGGAGTGATCTGACCATGACAGGGGAGTAATGTCTAAGTCCCCTATTCCCAGATCACTCGTCCACTGCTCAGATACAAAAACAAGGTCCAGTGTGTGGCCATCTTCATGTGTGGGGCCCTGAATTAGATGGGTCAGGCCCATGGCTGTCATGGAAGCCATGACCTCCCGAGCCACCTCGGATGCTGCTCCCATCGACGGCAGGTTGAAATCCCCCATAACCATGAGTTAACCTTGGTACTAAGTTAACATGAGTTAACCTTGGTACTAACAATGCTTATAAGCATTAAACCTACATCTGTTCTCACTGTATTATATATTCTAGGCTCAATACTGTTACAATGGGCCATGCTATTTATTTGGTAAATTTGAATACGTACCAGTGTCACATGATTCTAATGACTGTGTCTTATCTCCTGTACTTACATGTGTAGTAGGCCTATAGACTGGTTTGTAACTGGTAAAGACTTATGTTCTTATTTCACCACATGTTCCTTGCAAAGTGACAGAAATAATAAGACCAATTTGAAATCTATAAGCAATTTTTCAACAGCGCAATTCAAACAGCTAACAAAGTAAAATTATTAACAGTTCTATCAGATATTAAGAACAACTGAAAATATAATAAGGCTGTGCGAAGTTTTAAATGGTTGCTTCAAACTGATGAAGCATCAAGACAAATCACCCCATCAAAGAAGATTCATGAATCGAAGCAGAGACCAACTTCAAAGCAATGAATCAAATCAAGCTGCTTCAAAGCGCTTTGTAGCCTTTTGAAGCACTTCATATATTCACAGTGGCTTTCCTACTTTATGCAGTGTTGCAACTTCACTTCCATATATGGAGAACGTGCATGGGGGGGCGGGGATTGCATGGTGTGATGGGCTCTTAACTTAAATAGCCAGCCAATGAGTTTAATAACTCATTAAACTCTGTGCCTGTCAGAACCTATTTGGGAGAGTCCAGATGACCTGGCTTGGACTTGATGATTTCTGAATTCTCAACTGAATTCTTTCATGTGGCTAGCTGCAAGCTTTCACTTTGTTCTCTCATATGCTAAACTTTAAGCTTCTGTGCTGGTCTGCAACTGAACTTGGAGTTCAACATCTCTCAGCATTCTGAATGCAGGTTCAAAGATGATCCAGGTTCAAAGATTGTCCAGAGAGCATGCATGCTCAAATCAAAATCTACCTTTAAATTCTGCATAAACAAACCAGGTAAAGGGGATGCAGTGGCTCAGTGGCTAAGATGCTGAGCTTGTCGATCAGAAGGTCAGCAGTTCAATGGTTCGAATCTCTAGTGCCGCATAATGGAGTGCACTCACATTACTTGTCCAAGCTTCTGCCAACCTAGCAATCCGAAAGCATGTAAAAATGCAAGTAGAAAAATAGGGACCACCTTCAGTGGGAAGGTAACAGTTCCGTGCGCCTACGGCTTTTAGTCATGCTGACCACATGACCACAGAGATGTCTTCGGACAGTGCTGGCTCTTCGGCTTTGAAATGAAGATGAGCACCGCCCCCTAGAGTCAGTAAAGAGTCAGTAAAGACACATATGTGCGAGGGGAACCTTTACCTTAAACCAGGTATAACTCTCTCAGCAATGAAAGATCACCAATTAGCCCCTTTTGCTGTTTTGATACCAATGAATGATAAAGTTATGAATTGCCATTTTTCAGTGCCAGCCTCTTTCTATGTGATCTGCCTATTTTTCTAGCATTGTATCTTACTTATCTTATCGCATGCTTCTTTTGCTGCTTCTAAGTAAGGCAGATTATTGCCAGCAAGCCACAATTTTGGCATCTCAAAACTTGCCACTGGTGAGGGTCATTAATCTCATTAACGATCAAGGTGGTCAGTTCCTTAAACCAATCTTCCCGGCCAGCAGAACATACCATCCACAAAGACAATCAACTATTCATTCTTCCGTGTTGGCATTCCAGAAACACAAATAGAAATGGACTTCACTTTTTAAAGAGTAACCTTAGGGGTCCTTTCCAAGAGAGATAGAATTTATAACTGTCTGCAACTATTGTGGCATCACAATAAACCCAATCATTAGAGGCAGCAAAACAACCCAACCAAAAAGGTGGCAGTGGTCATTCACTAGGCTCATGTTAAATTTGTCACTTTTTCTGTTTATTCCAAAATATTTTATGTCTTTAAACTTGTATTCAAAAATTCATAGATAAAAGTTTAAAGACTTAAAAATAATATTTTAATGATTGAATGAAACTTATCCAGGGATGTAAAGCTTGTTGATCTAAAAGTTCCTAATAGCTGAAAAGCAGTAAAAAAGCAGTTTCTAAAAGTGGTTAGGAAAGAAAATCTGTGAACCCAGTGCCAACCATGGCTTTGCGCAAAAAGGTGAGTTTTCCATTGTTTTCCAGAACTCTAAACCCACCACAGACTATTCCATTTCTAAGGAACAATTGTATGGAGTACTTGTGGGCTACCTCAAATCCTTTCCCTGTCTGGAGAGAAATTATGAAGAGCAGATGTACTTTACTGGCTGTTCATTCTGCCACAGTTGCCAGCTCTGCTTTTAGTGGAGTTGTTTTCAGTTCGCCATTTCTTCCCCAGATGGAGAGTGAACAAGGGATATTTTAAAATTTATTTCAGGGCAATTACTGATGACTGTGAACTAAGTGAAACCTGATCATGTTTATATTCTCCGAAGTTTTATCATCCTTGCTATTTTCATTTAATCCCCCCCCCCAAAAGGAAGCAGTTACAGGTGTTTTGATTATTTCTGAGTAAAGTATAAGACTACATTTTTTCCAAATTGAATAGTAAAGTAGCTCAATTCAAATTAATTTTCCCCCATATTGCAAATGTAAACTGAATGCTAAGCCATCAGTATGAATTGAATCAAAGCTGATTGCATGTGGCTAAAATATAACATCATATCACTTAATTATATTGTCCATGAAGACTCCAAATTACGAACTTTAGAAGCTGTAAATATTAAAGAAGCGACTTCATGATTAAATCGATTTAATTACAGTCAATAATCAGCCATTCTTAAGAAGATCTAGGCTGCCCTTGAAAAGAGATAGTTGCTCTAGACTGCAAAAACGCTGCTAACAGACAACAAAGGCCTGACCTCAGCAAACACAGGCAGCCCTCATTTAATGGTGATGGAAATTGACTTATGAGGATGATGAAAAAAGTGACATAATGATCAGTCCTTACATTTGCCACCGTTTCAGGTCTGTGAAGCAAAAGAAAGCTGAAGTAAGATCATAAGTATTGCCACAGTTTCATTAGCGACTGCTTCACGTAATGGCCTCAAGCACGATCACCAGGAGTGGGTTGCTGCTGGCATTACTGCCGGTTCGGTGCACACGCAATTTTGTTCCATGCACGTGTGCAGTTGCCCATAACTAGGTCTGTGCATGCACAGAACATTTAAAAAATTTAAAAAAAAATACATGCTGCACTGACCGGGGAATCAGTTTGGAGGTGTGGCAGCCGGTTCCAGCAACCCAGGCCGGCAAAGCACTACCGGTTCGGCCGAACTGGTCCGAACTGGTAGGAACCCACCTCTGGTAATCACTAACAAAGGGCTACCTGTATGCATATATCATATATTTCGAAGGTATGGCTCTGCAGCTGCAGGCCTGTGAAAATAGCAGTAAAAGGTCAGCCCCAGGGAACATGTTTCTCCATGGAAAGGTCAGCACTAGAGAATACTCTTTTCCAACTTCCAGCATGAGATTTGTGGTAGAGTAAACTAGAAACAGCACGGAAGCCCCGGTGTGTATAAAGCAACAGAGGAGAATGAATAAGAAACCCTTTCATCACCTTGTCAGAAGAACGGGCTTCCTGGGGTTTGAATAGAATCCTGAGCTTTAAACTATTTGCTCTTTAATGCGCTTTTCATCTCTAAATCAGCAGGTGAATTTTGGTTTGGTCGAGAGGGAAGAGACAGCTTCATGGCTTCTAATCTCACAGGAAGAGTCTCTTATCTACCTGTCTATAGCCAGTCAATGACATCATTTAGACAAGCAGAATGCTTAGGCCTTCATTTTACATGGAAACTCCTTAATGCCAATGACATTATTTTTCTTCAATGAACTTCAAAATACAGTTCTACGGATTCCCATTGAGAAAAAAGTAGCGCAATAGCCATGTAAGTCAATACTCATCTAACCCATACCCTTCAAAAAGAGCATTATGTCATCTCATCAATTTTTAAAACATTTTACCATTCTTTACAACACACATTTGACACATCTACACCCATTACAGAGTAGAATTTTCTTACAGCTAGGTGTATTAATGCAGGTGGTCAAAGAGATTTGTTTAGGGAATCAAGTTTCTTTTCAAGGAGCCGTGTAAATTCTTTTATACAAATGAAGTTTATACTTGTACTTGTTCTACTTATTCTACTTGTTCCTATCTATTTAAGCACATGGCATAGAATTCAATTTTTATCATCTGTCAGAGAATAAGTTTAGCCTGCAAATGTTACAGGTAGTTCTTAAAGTCTTCCAGGCTTCGGATTAAGGTCAAAAGCTTTCATGCTATCAATGTGATTACGTGTAGTCCTCAACTTACAACTATTTTGTTTAGTGACCATTCAAAGTTACAACGGAAGTTTTAAAAAATGGCTTGTGACTGCTTTTTGCCCTAAAGACTGTTGTAGCATTCCCATTGTAATGTAATCAAAATTTGGCCATTTGGCAACTGGCATGTTTTTATGACAGTTGTACTATCCTGGGGTCATGTGATTGTCATTTGTAAACTTCCCATCTGGCTTCCAACAAGTAAAGTCAATGGGGAAAACCAGATTTGCTTAACCAAGGCATGATTCACTTAATAACTGCAATGATTCATATGACAGATGTGGCCAAAAAGGCTCGTTAAAATGAGACAAGACTCACTTAAATACCGCTTTGCTCAGCAAGAGAAATCTTAATTGTAGTCATAAGTTGAAAACTACCTGGAATCAAACCATCATATATTTAAAAATACTTTCAAAAGCCAAAACCCTTCATTTATTTATATCCCCTGATTTGTGCAATTTTTAAAAAGATCACTTTCTAAAGAGAATAAAAACTTGCTTAGTGACTTAGATATTGCCTTAATCAGAACATCCCAAAAATATGTTGATTGGAATAATGGTATAGGGTTTATTTTTTTAAAGCAATTGCTCATCTTATTTTAAAAAAGTGGATTAAAATACCTTTAATCATTGGATAGATTTGGCCTTCAGCTTGTATACATTATCCCATGTCTTACTGCTAAAGGAAAACAGGGCAGCAAAGTCTTCAATTTCACTTTTTCCACAGCTGGCATAAATAATAGCTAGATCTGTGCACAAGTGTAGTCTTTTTTTCTAAACAAATGCCACAGTGACAAACAGGAGAGGGAGGTTGGGGAGAACTGTACAAGCTGGTGTTTTCAATTTAGAAACTATGCATTATTTACACTGCCATTATTCCACTCAATTTGAGTTCACGCTTTCATCCTAATTTCAGTATAATCAAAGTCAATGAATATTTAATCAGCACTGCTTCCAGAAATTGAGCAATTCCATTAACATAATGTTCCCAGGACTTCAGGGCTGATTTTCCTCATATCAAAGGGTCTTTTGCTTTGGTTCCCTATGCACTTTTTCTCCTTTAACCAGTTTTCATACAAAAAGATAATGGCAAGTCATAGCTGGTCACAAGGGACTGGACATAAGATTGGTTCTTCACAACGCTAATGGTGATCTAGGACCTTTGCAGACCACATATTCTAATCAAATTCAAGGGTATGTGCACAAAAAAATGAAAGCTTTTCTTGTTTTCGACATTCTTGTTACCCAAGTTTATTCTTTATAAATGCAGTTTGTGTACTGCTTGGACATACTACTCTGTGTCCGTGCTATCTGAAGGTTGTTGAACTCTCAGACAACCATTACCAATTGGTTTAGCTAATAATATGAAATGGTTGAAAATCATCTGAAGGAAGAGCAAATAACTGCAGTAGTAGCTGTTGAAAAGGAGGCATTCCTTTGAAGATTAAATTAAAATTGGCTTTTTGCTTAGGAAGTCCTCCTCTCTATTCACTTTCACTTTCTTCAAGTTGGATACTTATACAATACAATAGCAGAGTTGGAATGGACCTTGGAGGTCTTCTAGGCCAACCCCCTGCCTAGGCAGGAAACCCTATACTGTTTCAGACAAATGACTATCCAACATCTAATCAAAGACTTCCAGTGTTGGGGCATTCACAACTTCTGGAGGCAACTTCTGTTCCACTGATTAATTGTTCTAACTGTCAGGAAATTTTTCCTCAGTTCTAAGTTGCTTCTCTCCTTGATTAATTTCCACCCATTGCTTCTTGTTCTACCCTCAGGTGCCTTGGACAATAGTTTGACTCCCTCTTCTTTGTGGCAACCCATGAGATATTGGAACACTGCTATCATGTCTCCCCAGTCCTTCTTTTTATTAAACTAGACATCCCCAGTTCCTGCAACCATTCTTCATACATTTTAGCCTCCAGTCCCCTAATCATCTTTGTTGCTATTCTCTGCACTCTTTCTAGAGTCTCCACATCTTTTCTACATCGTGGCGACCAAAACTGAATGCAGTATTCCAAGTGTGGCATTGTAAAGTGATATTAACATTTCACGTGATTTTGATTCTATCCCTCTGTTTATGCAGCATAGAACTGTGTTGGCTTTTTTGGCTTCTGCTTGAGGAGGGAGGGAATGACAGTTTGGCATATACAGAGGGAAGGGGGGAATTCAAATAATTTACCAACCGGTTCTCTGTCCTAATAACCAGCTGAGTAGGTGTGACTCAGTGGTTATGTGACTGGGTGGGCATGGCCAACTCAACTGCACTCACATCGACGGGCACTTCACCATAGCTGTTACCATGTAGTAAGGGTTAACCAGAGAGGAAGTTTCTGTAACCAGGGCAATAATAATTAGGCTAGAAACAACAACAGAATATTTCCTTCCTGCCTTCCTTATAGGATTAGCCCTGTAAAGTTGAAAAAAACAAAATGAGATTTCTTCCAACAACCGGTTCTCCGAACTGCTTAAAAAGTTAACAACTGGTTCTCTCTCTCGCTGAATCCCACCACTGGGGGGGACAAGACAATTTGGGATATGCAGAAATAAATATTATAAATAAGGGGCAATATGTATGTACTTAATTTTACATTTTGAGAGGTGTGGAGGAAATATCAGGATTGATTTCAGCTGGAATGGGCATTCTTCAGTTGAAAAAAAGGAGAAGCTGGGTACTCGATATTTCGAAGGATGACTTCTCCTTCTGGCTGTCTTAAATTCAGAGCCAACTTCTTTTCAGATCAATTCAGACCTCTTTTTTTCTGCCCAAAAGACACTTGAATATTTGTTTGATATCCTAGCATATACTGGTACTTGTGGGTGCCAACTAACACCAAATACAAACTAGGAACACCTTCACACCTCTGAAGGGTTGAACATTTGTAATGATAGAAAATACAAAAGGGATGAGTATGGCATACATGATTATGTTTGGTACAAGGAAATATGAAATCCAACATATATTTCCAATAATTCTCATAATGAAATAATCCACCCAAACAAATGTAGTCCACAAAAAGCACAACAATAATGTGATACGGCATGCCAGTTGAGCAACCCTTCAATTGACCTACCTTTGATGCATCTCGGGACCAAAAATCTTCTCAAAGAAAGATAAAGAGTCCCTGTATCCTATATAATATCCCACATCCTGTTGGCATTAGCATGCAATCCTACCTAAAAAAATAGATTTGACACTCCTCACTGGTCACTGCTTTATTGCCACTGTGTTAATTGTTTTCTTACTACTTAGGTTTCATTGTTTGCCTATTGATCGTATTTTTTCACTAATTGGATGCTGACTTAATTATTATACTGAAGGGTTTTGCAAATTGTTCATTATATTGAAGTTATCTCTGAAATAAAATTAAAGCCCAGACCCAACTCTCAATACCTGTAATTATAAATATTTTTATACATTCAAACATGTACATGATCAAATATACATGGATAAGGCCTCCTAAAATTCTCTGTACAGAAATGAATGTGTACATATCGAAGAAGGAAGGTGTTTTTCTCATTATAGAAACAGATAATTCTTAATTTTCAGTGGCCTGTCTCAAGGCATGAAAAGCTCATTAATGCAGTTCTACAAGAGTTTTCATACTATGATTGCTGGAGGAATCTGTGCTTAGCGAATCCAATACAAACTGCATTTATACCTGATGATTGATATGCCAATTTGAAATGAAATTAGATTCAGTTTTCACACTTCACTGGTTTTGCAGTGTAGTTTTTGCCTCAAATATATATATATGGGTATATAAAGATTTGTGCTTCAGAGTAAAACTGCTTAGAAAATGCACATTTTGCAGAACATGCGAATTTAAATACGCAATTTAATGCAGATTTTTACACGATCAATGCAGCATAAGACATAAGGACATATGAATGATTTACTAGAGAATCAGATTCTCTAGTAATATGATTTTTCTGTGAATTTCACACCTACAAAATCACCAGCAATTTGGCCAAATGAAAATAATTCTGTAATAAATATGTCACAAGAGATTAAAAAAGAAAGTTGGAAAACCTAGCAAACATTTCCAGTAGTATGTTTAATTATCCAAACCTCATGTTATCTCAAAAATAGTTTATCATGTCAAAACTCAGGAAATGAATCTTTTTCATTCTTTCATTTCTAACCCAACGGATCCAATATTACTGATTCATCCTCCTTTCGTATTCAGTGGTTCTTTGAAATTTAACCTAACTAAACAGAATCGAAATCAAAGAGAACTTTTGAATGCCTTTTGGGTCTTAATCTGCAGCCTTAGTTTCTTCCAAGTGTTAAACATCTTTTTTTAAATTTATTTCTAAAGGATTCTTAAATGGAGAATAATAAAAATATTAACCCGATCTTAAAGCTTCTTGAGCCTGAAAGTCTAAATTTATCTAAATTTAAATTTATGACTTTGCACTATTTAAACTGATAAAAGTAATGACTTGGCAAAAACCCAAACACCTATATAAAAAAACTTGAAACTCTCAAAACAATTTTATTCAAGGTGTTCGATCTACTCTCAAGACATTGGGCTACAATAAGATAAAGGGGGGAAATTTAGGTATTTTTACCTCTAGCACCAATAATGTTACATTATGGGTAAATGACACTTCTGCAAGAAAACAACCAAGCTCAGAGAGCACCAAGGTGGGCTTCAAAAATTGCAGCAACTGGTTTCAATAGTTGAATGGTTTCAATCGAACAGTCTTCATTACCTTTTATATGCCATTACTGAGCTTATTTAGAAGCACCTGGTTAATTTTATAATATACGTAGTTCATTTTGGAATGGTCTTTCAAAAGACAACAAATGTATGGGAAGGTTTTGAAAGTAATTGTAAGAAATCTTAT
Source organism: Natrix helvetica (assembly GCF_964273705.1). Classification (NCBI taxonomy): domain Eukaryota; kingdom Metazoa; phylum Chordata; class Lepidosauria; order Squamata; family Natricidae; genus Natrix; species Natrix helvetica. Next base: position 112,539,048 of record NC_138549.1, on the reverse strand, counting down.
GGGAAAGTGTTTTTGATTAGGAAAAAAAATGTTAGTGAGGGATTTGAAGATCAACTAGAAGGAACCAGAGAGAACTAAAGATTATAAGTAAAGGAGAAAAGACCCATTAATACCAAATGGAGCAACATTATTTGATGTGGAAGAATTCACAAATATTTGGAAACAATGCAATCAGAAATTACTCTTAAGCGTCTCTGCTATTATAAAAATGGATTCAGAAGAGGACATGGAATACAAACAGATTTTATTGGATAAAACAGAGACCCAGGCTGATTTGATGGTATCAGCCTTCCCAGGTAAACCAGACAGGTAACATGACCAGATGAGCTCACTCTATTTGTAAAGTTTGTAAAAACTGTAAAGAGAATTCTGCAAATTTGAAAATACAAATCTCCTGTCATCTCCTTTACAGCCTGATAAGAAAGAGTCCCTGGGGGGAGGGGGAGGATTTCAACCAGAGGTGGTATTCAGCAGGTTCTGACCAGTTTTGGACAACCGGTAGCAGAAATGTTGAGTAGTTTGTAAATACCACCTCTGACTGGCTCCACCCCCCTCTATTCTCTGCCTTCTAAGTCCCAGCTGATCGGGAGGGAATGGGGATTTTGCAGTAACCTTTCCCTGGAGTGGGTTGGAAATGGAGATTTTACAGTATCCTTTCCCTGCCATGCCCACCAAGCCACGCCCACCAAGCCACCCCCAAAAACCGGTAGTAAAAAATTTGAATCCCACCACTGGTTTCCAACCATTAGGCAGCTGAATGTCTATGGAGATTCTTAGTCATCCAGATCAAGGTAGTCCCAAAGGTGCTTTTTTTTTCAAGAGGCAACGGGACTTCCTTGTTTTTCTTTGAAGACATTTCACTTCTCATCCAAGAAGCTCCTTCAGCTCTGGCTTCTTGAATGAGAAATGAAATGTCTTCAAAGAAAAACAAAAAAAAGTCCAGTTGCCTGTTGAAAAAAAGCACCTTTGGGACATTAGGCAGCTGCAAGTTATGCCCTTTCTTAACTGACTGTTCTCTAGGGACCATTTCTTTGCTCAATTTTTTAAGGTCTTTCTCACATACCATTACAGTGACGTGCAGTCAGGGGAGGCAGGGGAGGCGGAGCCTCACCGCTCTCATCATGAAAATAAAAAAAATACTCCGGGAAGCTGTGAAAGTGGCTGGGAGTGGCGCGCGGCTTGGTTTAGCCTCCCTGGACATCTCAGCAGCAGCCCCAAGTGTGCCGATCTCACCATTTTTTGCATCGGGCGAGCCCGGGACCCTTGTAAGGGGAATGGGGCCACGTGTGCAGGAGGCTCCTCAGCTCCAGCCTCAATCAGCGCAGCCGCGGTCCCCTTCATGTTGGCTCAGGAAGGAGGGGAATGGGACCACGTGTGCATGGGAAGGGGATCGCGGCTGTGCTAATCTGAGGCTGTGCGCTGAGGAGCCGCCTGCACACGTGGTCTCATTCCCCTTGCAAGGATCCCGGGCTCGCCCGATGCAAAAAATGCCTAGGTAACATCATCCGTGCTAGAAGGGGGGGGAGGAGGAGAAAGAAGAAGTTTTCTTCTCAGAAATGTCTTCTCAGTGGAGCTGTGGTAGCCTGCCTGCCCCTTTCTGACATTTCTGAGAAGAGAAACTTCTCCTTTCTCCTCCTTCTCCCTGCCCATTCCCTTCTAGCACTGATAATGCTACCTAGGCATTTTTTGCATCGGGTGAGCCCAGGATCCTTGCAAAGGGAATGGGACCACGTGTGCAGGCGGCTTCTCAATGCCAGCCTCAGATCAGCGCAGCCGCGGTCCCCTTCATGTTGGCTTAGGAAGGAGGGGAATGGGACCACATGTGCAGGGGAAAGGGATCGCGGCTGTGCTAATCTGAGGCTCTGCGCTGCTGAGGAGCCGCCTGTACACATGGTCCCATTCCCCTTACAAGGATCCTGGGCTCGCCCGATGCAAAAAATGCCTAGGTAACATCATCAGTGCTAGAAGGGGGGGGGAGGAGAAAGGAGAAGTTTCTCTTCTCATAAATGTCTTCTCAGTGGAGCTGCGGCAGCCTGTCTGTCCCTTTCTGACATTTCTGAGAAGAGAAACTTCTCCGTTTGGGCTGCGCCCGTGCGATCGGAGCAACCATGTGGTTTGATGACGTCACCAGCCTCACCAGTCATAAACCTCACCGCACGTCACTGCCATTACAGAATATGGATCTGAAAATAGAGTTTAACATGTCAGGTTACAAGAATGATGTGTAAAACTATGTTATACCCAGCTAGATGTGTCATTTCACAGCAGGACATTGATGTTATGACATGATGGAGACTGATGTGTGATGCAAGATCCTGACTGCCAAAATGCTCTCCAGATAAAGGAAGCATCTTTTGAGATAGTCCATGTGACCAGAGATGGTATTCAGCAGGTTCTGACCAGTTCTGAAGAACCAGTAGTGCAAATTTTGAGTAGTTTGGAGAACTGGTAAATACCACATCTGACTGGCCCCACCCCCATCTATTCTCTGCCTCCTGGGGCCAGCTGAAATGGGGATTTTGCAGTAACCTTCCCCTGGAGTGGGGAGGGAATGGAGATTTTACAGTATCCTTCTTCTGCCATGCCCACCAAGCCATGCCACACCACGCCCACCAAGCCATGCCCACAGAACCGGTAGTAAAAAAAATTGAATCCCACCACTGCATGTGACTCTGTTCAGCTGCTTGTGAGTAAGCCATAGGAATAATAATTTTGCAATTTACTTATGGGTTGAGTAGCTGAAAGAAACTTTGCTCACAGTGGTTAACACAGCCATGTTAAACATTATGTTTGACTGAACCTCATTCTCAATTTCAATCACTTTGAATTTATTTTTATTATTCTGCAGTTTCAAAAGGACACGTGGTAAGAAGAAATCTTTTTGAAATATGAGAGAAGGTGGTATGTTATTTAATCTCTTTTTACTTGTCTCGGTGGAAGACAAATAAGTTGTTTTAATATCTTTTCTTGTTTTTTTCTCTGCATTTTTAAACTTTTTATATTCTTGATTTTTTTTATTAGTACTTCATATTTGTATTTGCAAATTTCCATAAAAATGTTTTAAAAATTAATCATAATTTCACCTACAGCTTTTATTTTCCAAGAAATATTTGTGAAAAGCCTATATATATGCTGCTCTTGTTATATTCGGGTCTTTTCCCATGTAAGATTGAGATTGTATTGGCAAAGTTTCGGTGAGGTCTCACTTGCCATCTTCAGGCTGGGTTTTGGGCTTAAAATGTGATCGGAGCTGCCATTGGTGGGGCGGGGTATGGAGTGCTGGCTTTGTTTCTGTAAGTGGAGTGATTGGTTGTGTGGTTGTATCATGATTGGTAGATTGGTGCTGATTGGTGCTGGCTGTGTGTCTATTGTTGTTTCGTGTTGTAATGGCCTGGGTGGTGGGTGGGGCTCGTTTGTTGAGTAGGAATGGTTTCCAGATGTCTGGTAGGTGGGAGGTATTGTCACGTTTATTCATGTTGTGGGGGCATTTCTCTATTTCGATAGCTTCCATAATTATTCTCTTGTTAAAGTGTTCAGTTTTGGAGATTAACCTGGTTTCTTCAAAATTAATTCCATGTCCTGTAGCTTTAAGGTGCTGGAAAAGGGAGGAAGTTTTTTCTTTTTTTTTCTTATTGTGTTCTTGTGTTCTGCAATGCGTGCATTTATTCTCCTGTTTGTTTGTCCTATGTATGTTGCAGGGCAGATTTTGCATGGTATTTCATAGACTCCTTGGTTTTCTAGCTGGATTTTGTCTTTGGGGTTAAGATGTTGGCTATTTTTTGGTCAGTGTTGAAGGCTGTCTTGATATTGTGTTTGTGGAGAATTTTGCTGATTTTATCTGTGGTGCCTTTGATGTAAGGGAGGAGGGCAATGCCATTGTCCTGTTCTGTGTCTTGGTTTTTGGGGGGAGTCTCCCTTTGGATTAGGTTGGTAATTGTTTTTCTTTGGAATCTGTTGGAGATTAATATGTTTGTGAGAGTGTGTAATTCAGTTTTCAGGTGGTCTTTGTCAGCTAGGCATTTGGTTCTAGAGATGAGGGTCTTGGCTACAGAGTTGATCTGTGCAGGGTGGTGATGGGATTGTGCGTTTAAGTAGCGGTTGGTGTGTGTGTGTTTCTGGTAGATGGTGTGTCCTAGGGAGCCATTGGGTTTTTTGTAGATTAGGGTGTCCAGAAAGGGAAGTTGGTTGTTTGCTTCTATTTCCATGGTGAATTGGATTTTGGGGTGTAGGCTGTTGAGATGTGTGAGGAAGTTGTCCAGTTTTTCTTTCCCATGTGGCCAAATCACGAAAGTGTCATCTACATATCTGAGCCAGAGTTTGGGTTTGTGTTCAGATTTATCTAAGGCATTAGTTTCAAAATGTTCCATGTATAAGTTTGTGATGACGGGTGAGAGGGGTAATCCCATGGGTGCTCCTTCTATCTGTTTGTATCTTTGTCCTTTATGGATGAAGTATGTGTTAGTTAGGCAGTGGTTGGTCAGGTCCAGGATGTGTTTAGGGGGGTTGTATTTGTTCTGGATAGCTGTCAAGGCTTCTTTTATAGGCACTTGGGTGAAGAGGGATATGACATCGAAACTCACGAGTAGGTCACTGGTTTGTAGGTTTTGTTTCTTTATTGTTTCTATGAAGTGGAGTGAGTTTTGTACGTGTGAGGTGATGGATTCTGCGTAGGATTGGAGTTGTTTGGTGAGGAATTTGGCAAGATTCTGTAGAGGTGAGCCTATGGAGCTGACTATGGATCTGAGTGGTGTTCCTTCTTTGTGTATCTTGGGGAGGCCATAGAGTTTGGGGGATCTGGAAGATTTCTCTCTGGGGATTATTCTTTGCTGGATCTCTTCACTGATGGGAGAGGCTTTTATTTTGGATTTGGTGGTTTTTTTCCAGGTAGGTCGTGGGGTCTGTGTTTATAGGTTTGTAAGCAGGGTCTTGGAGTAGGTTGGATAGTTTGGCTTGGTAGTCAGATGTGTTCATCACCACTGTGGCATTTCCTTTGTCTGCTGGGAGAATGATTATGTTGTTGTCTTTCCTCAGGTTGGTGAGTGCTATTTCTTCTTGTTGCTGTAAGTTGCTTCTGGGTGGATTACTGGAGCAAAGACATTGCTGACTGCAAGTCTGGTTTTATCGGCTTCATCTGGGTTGATTTTGGTGATTTTTGAAGGATTTTGAAGGAACCAGGTTAATATCCAAAACAGAATACTTCAACAAGAGAATAACTATGGAAGCTATCGAAATAGAAACACCCCCACAACATGAATAAATGTGACGATACCTCCTGCTTACCAGACATCTGGAAACCAGCCCTAGTCAACAAACAAGCCCCACCCACCACCCAGGCTGTTACAACACGAAACAACAATGGACACACAGCCAGCACCAATCAGCAATAATCTACCAATCATGATACAATCGCACAACCAATCATTCCACTTACTGAAACAAAGCCAGCATCCCCCCCCCAGATTTATAGAAAAACGGCAGCTCCGATCACACTTTAAGCCCATAACCCAGCCTGAAGATGGTGAGTGAGACCTCGCTGAAACGTTGCCAAGACAATCTCAATCATATATATATATGGTAGAAAAATGGACTGGATGGAGTATTGGAACAATGAACTGATTCTAAGATTATGCTGGGAAAGATTGAGGGCAAGAAGAGGACGACAGAGAATGAGGTGGCTGGATGGAGTCACCGAAGCAGTAGGCGAGAGCTTAAATGGACTCTGGGAGATTGTAGAGGACAGAAAGGCCTGGAGGAACGTTGTCCATAGGGTCACGACTCATGATGGGTCAGACATGACTTTGCAACTAACAACAACAATTCTAAGATTGTTTTCCTAGACAGCCAAATGCTTCACAGTTCCACCTTGCTGGGTGACTAGCAAAATTCTTTGTACTGACATAACCTAGCTTTATTTTAAAAGCTCTGAAAAGAAGTTTTGCCAGGATTGAAGTGCATATGTTAGTAACAGCAAGATGCCAAAATAACAACTCTTGCTAACAGAATTTACTTCCATCTTTGCAAGAAAGCCTAAATGTAGTCATCTGTTGGGCATATTTCAGTCTGTTTCAATTCAATTAATTGCTCAGCTGAAATGTGACCATTTTTGCCCCCTGCTGGAAACTGTTCCTTAATTACTGTGATACACAAATGTGATAGACAGATAAATAAATCAAGTAAGCTTCACCTTCTTTTTTCCCCTGATATCTCAGCCAAAAAGTTCAGAACTGTCATGGATAATTGATAAATTATCTGCAGCACTTATATAGGTAATCTGATTACAGGATTCCTGGGATTTTATTGCACCATCAAAAGAACAAATTGTAGAGACAAAGAGAAAAACATACCCGTTTGGCATCCAGAGTGACTAAAAATATTAACATATCAACAACAACTCAAGACCATGGATACAAGACTTGGAAGAATGATTCAAGTCTAAGTGGGAGTTTACCAAAAAAATGTTAGGACTAGTCAATCAGATAGAGTTGCAGATTGGGTCAATGTCAAGGTAAGAAAGGGAATATAATGTTCCCTTTCCAGTGGGTGGGATGGGAGGAACCAATACTTTCTTATTTTGAGATCTTCACACACACACACAGAGAGAGAGAGAGAGAGAGAGAGAGAGAGAGAGAGGGAGGGAGGGAGGGAGGGAGAGGGAGAGAGAGAGAGGGGGGGGAGAGAGACGTTCCACTGAGACATATAGGATGTGACAAAGTCTAGTCTGATTGCCTCAACAATGGAGAAGAGCCCTCAGCACTCTTCCCTATCCTGAAAAGCCGATTGGATAAATAATGGCTGTGAAAAGACATTGAACCAGAATGGCATTTAAAACAATTGCATTAAAAATAATTTATCCAATAATGCATACAGTGGTACACAGAGGTGGTATTCAGCAGGTTCTGACCAGTTCTGGAGAACCAGTAGCAGAAATTTTGAGTAGTTCAGATACCGCCTCTGAGTGGCCTCGCCCCATCTATTCTCTGCCTCCCGAGTCCCAGCTGATCAGGAGGGAATGGCAATTTTGCAGTATCTTTTCCCTGGAGTGGGGAGGGAATGTAGATTTTACAGTATCTTTACCCTGCCACGCCCACTAAGCCATGCCCACCAAGCTATGGCATGCCCACCAAGCCACGCCCAAAGAACAATTTTCAATCCCACCACTGGTGGTACAAGAGAAGAAGAAAAGTGTAGCTTTCAGGGAAGCTGAAGGTTATAATAATAGTGGCAAAATTAACTCTGAAGCCCTAAGTATACTAACCTAGAAATAGGTTCCACCGAATTTAAGCTACCGTATTTTTCAGAGTATGAGACACACCTTTTTCCCTCAAAAAAGAGGCTGAAAATCTGGGTACATCTTATACACTGAATACAGCATTTTGTGCCACCCGAAACCCTTCCCCCTTCACCCAAATGGCCGTGCATAGCCTTCTGGGGGCTTTCAGAGATCTCCTGGGGGCTGGGGAGGGCAGAAATGAGCAAAAAACTGGCTTTTTTTCTCAATTCCCCCCTCCTGAGCCCCCAGGAGCACTCTGTAGGCCTCCATAAGATTATGCATGCAATTTATTTGACAGAAAAACGGGCCCATTTTTGTGAAAAACGGGTTTTTAGGAAGTTTGCAGAGTGCAAAAACTTTTTTTTTAATTTGCCTCTTCAAAACCTTGGTGCGTCTTATATTCTGGTACGTCTTATGCTCTGAAAAATAAGGTACCTTACTTTTCAGTAGACTTAAAGAGGATGCTTATATGAGGAAACAGAACTGATGAAAAGGTAGAATTGGTAACAGAGTTCAATAGGAAAAAACACCAAAGATCATGAAAAATCACATACGTAGTAGTGTGCAAGAGGTCAGCTTCTCTTTGTATTATATCCAAAGTGGAAACCTCCCAAATATAAAAGATGGCTGATATTCAGATTGTAGAAACAGGATTACAGGTCACTCTAAGTAAGCCACATTTAACTCTGATTTGCTGAAGATATATTTGAATGAATTTAGATAGCACATTAAGCCATAAATTGTGCTAAACCACAGTGCTTAAGACCACAGAGCATGTTAAGCCACATACAAGGAAATGACATTTCGATTAATATGAAGATGATGATGATGATAATGGGGGTAGCCTGGAATGTGAGTAGGGGCAAACATTATTTTATCAAGGGCTGAAATGAATTTCAGTTGCTTGAGAATTCTTTCACAGTCTGCTTCGGATGAAGAGGTAACAACTGATGTCTTATTTTTTGAAAATGCAGAAGCCAACTACTGCAGATAAACTGGAATGTCAGCATAATTTTAAAAATAAGCACCGGTATTTGCCTCTCTATTAATGTAAACTATAAAAATAGTAAGCATGCAAACAACAATTGCAACTGTTCTCCTTTATGTGTCTGATGTATTAACTTGGGATGAAACAGATAACATTTATTATGCTATCTTCCATTAAAGTTTAATTCACTAATATATGCATTAAGAGAAGAAAGGGCTATTTTAGGACACGTTTTAGCTTTATTTGAAAACTAAAATATAATTGTCTAGATAATAAATATCTGTTTTGAATCAATGGTATGGTACAAAACCAATTTTTCACACTGATGTTATAAGTAATTTGTTGTTGCAATGCTGCACTTAGAATTCCTGTTAATATTCCACTAATATACACAGTAAAACAAAAGAATGGATCTCCATCATAATTAAAATCTGTTTAATTTGCATGTAGCTCAGGGCATTGTTCTGACATTAAACATCAGTGTCATCTATATATGGAATTTCAACTGACAGTGCTTCATTTGTGTGAAAATTAGCTTAAATGCATAAAGAAAGAAAAAATGATTATTTCTCATTGTAATAAATGCAGCGCTGTGCATTAATTTTGCTTTCTAAAACTATTTTGACAGCTATAAGGGAATCCTTGGCAAACCACACTTCTGTTCCTGGCTTTTTGCAGAATTCTCTTGCTAAAAATATTGTGCAATTTTTGTTTTACGCTTTTAAAAGTATTATACAATAAAGATTATTTGGAGAATTTCATTCCTCCTGTTTGCTTGCTTTCCAAGAAATGTAAATCTTCAAAGTAAGTCTAAACCAGTGGTGGGTTGCAGGCAGTATTCCCCAGTACGGGTGTACCAGTGCCGGCCCGGAGTACCAGGTACCGTTCCGGTACGGTGCTTCGGATGGCCCACCCGCCCGCCTGAGCTCCTTACCTGGATTTGAGCTCTTTGGCGCTTCCGTGCATGTGCACAGAGCACAATGCTCCATTGAACAGCTGGAGCACCAAGGAGGCTCATGGAGGTGTCGCAAGAGGTAAGGATGCATGCGCGCGTGCACTGCACACATTAATGTGGTGGGCAACGGGATCCGGAACCCACCACTGGTCTAAACTATTAAGAGTAGCCACAATGGCTCATATGGCTAGGACACTGAGTCTTAAGATCATTGAGAGGTCAGCAGCTTGGCAGTTTAAACCCGGAGAGCGTGAACTGTATGACAGAACGAGCTTAGGAGTTTGAAAGCATGCAAATGCAAGTAGATAAATAGGTAGCACTTTGGTGGGAAAATACCAGGGACATGAAAGGAGCACCCTCAGGCATCCCCTGGGCAATTGTGATGATTCCAGCTAATCCCTTCAACCTGGAAGTACCTTGGTAGGTGCTTCCGACATGAATGCAATATTAAACTATTCAGAAATGAGTAGATACAGTATGTTAAATGAAAACATTCCCCTTCATATTATTGGTAAATGCAAGGTTCTAGCTCCTGTGGAACTCAACACAAGTACAGGTTTAACCATGAAGTCTTTTCTGCTGAGAATATTCATGTTGAAGCATGTCTATTTGCAAGAAAAAACAATCCTTGGGGTAGACAGACATCCTATAGCACAGCGAAGTGAGGTCTTGGGTTATTGGGGAAAAGGAATTATGGGCTTAAAGTGAATCAAGACAGGACACTTGTTTAGTATACACATGAGAAAACTCCCAAGAGTACTGGGACAGCAAAGTACAATCAGAAGTTGAAAAAATATTTCTGGAGAAAGCAATGACAGGCCACTTCCATGCTGTTCCCAGGTTAAGTCACCAGGACATGACTGACTAGAAAGCCTGGTTTTGACTCTATTTGATTCTATTTTGTACTTAAAACTGTAATATTTATGTTATTCCAAAAACAAATGGTCTTATTTTTGAATAGATATGAATTTAAAGGACAAGTGATAATGTTCCATGGAATTAATATGGACCATAGCTGCTTTTTTTGTCATTCTTGGTATGACATCCTGGAACACTGAGGTTCTTCTAAGCCAGGGGTGTCCAAACTTGGGAACTTTAAGACTTGTGGACTTCAACTCCCAGAATTCCCCAGCCAGCATGGCTGGCTGGGGAATTCTGGGAGTTGAAGTCCACAAGTCTTAAAGTTCCCAAGTTTGGACACCCCTGTTCTAAGCAGTTTCCTTTATGGTTCCTCACTTAGAGACAGAAATCTTGCCAAACTAAAGCAAATTACTTGCACCATTAAACATATACAAGTAGTTTTCAACAAACAACCACAACTTAGTCCAAAATTTATGTTCCTAAGCAAGATGTTTGTTAAATTACTTTTGTCCCATTTTGTGACTTTTCTTGCCACATTTGTTAAGTGAATCATTGCGGCTGTTGAATTAGTAACACAGTTGTTAAGTGAATCTGGTTTCCCCATTGACTTTGCTTGTCAGAAGGTCGCAAAAGGTGCTCACTTGACCCGGGCATACTTGAACCATCATAAATATGGGTCAGTTGCCAAGTGTATGAATTTTGATCAGGTGACTATAGGGATGCTACAATGGATGTAACTTGGAACTGTCCTTAACTTTGGCTTCTCCTTGAATGCACTCTCTTCCCTCCTGGGATCTGAACTGAATTCCATCCCAATTTATGTGCTAAGATACAGGCAACAAACCATCAATAATTTCTAATGTAATTATTTATGTTAATCGCATGTTTTTATAATAAGAGGCAAAATAGCTGCACAAAGCCTCTAATGCACACAAGCTACCTCAAGAATGTGTAGTCATCTGAGTCACAGATAAATCTCCAAGAGCTTTAATGACCCTCTAAAACGCGGGTGTCAAACTCTCCACGTCACGTTGCTGTCACGTGACATTTCACGTTGGTTTTCCCATTTGCAGAGCTGAGGTGAGCCTGGTCTGCATGCGACACAGCTGGCCTGCGGACAACCAGTTTTACACCCCTGCTCTAAAAAGATGCAAATGAGCAGATGTCTGCAAGACACATAAATCCTTCCATTCGCCACTATCCTGTCAGAGCTGAAGAAGCTTCTTGAATGAGAAGCGAAACATCTTCAAAGAAAAAACAAGAAAGTCCAGTTGCTTCCTGAAAAGCATCTTTGAGACATAAGCTACCCCAGTTACATATAAATACCAACACAGTGCTTGCCTCCCAAATAAGTAATAAAGGATGGATTTTGGGAGGTGGGGTTTGTAGAATTAACATCATGATCCCTGAGGCATCTGGACCCTGATTTTTGTTTTTTTTAATAAATTGCTAACAAAAATTACCACATCTTTCAGAACAATTAGTTTATACATTGTTTCTAAAATATGATTCAGAAACTGAACAATTAAATGATTGTATGAGTAAATAGAATTTATTAATGTATGAATTAAATGGAAACTTAATCTGAACAGGAATATCCATATGCAACAATGGAAATACCAATGGAAGCTAAATATTAAGTTCATTGTAAATATTATACTCAGACAAAATTGGGATACAGTGTTTTCCCCCAATATATACTGCCAGCCAGTTGCTAAAATACATAATTCATATTTAAAACCCTTCTGGAACTGCAATAATTAGTTTGGATTATTTTTTCAATACTTGGAAGCAATGTCATAAAACTCAACAAATCTGGAAGGTGATTTATCAGAAAAAGAAAACAATCCTAAACCTCAACTTTTTTTTCCCTGCCAGCTATTTTTCTGTTAAACATTACTAAGCTTCACAGCTCTAGAAAGTACACAGAGTTGGCCCTATATGTGATAACAGCTGCTAGGACACTTTTATGCATTTTATTGGAAACTGAAAACAGCAATGGCAGATTAATCAATGAGAATATGCATCAATATAAAAAAATATTGCATTTAAAACATAGGTTTGATACTCTATTTAAGTTAGAAACCACAATTCTATGCATCCAAGGGCTTTATGGACTGGCCATTGACCTCAATAAAAATCCTGTTCCGTGGAACATAAGTGGCATACAATAGCTTATGCTAATTTTTTTCATATTCTTAATTTATTGTCAAATGTCAACAGTCTACACAGATCAATCAATAACAAAATGAGGAATTGACTCATTAAAAGAGATTGTGGCGGCAGACATTAAAAACCTTAATTTTCTTGGCACAATGTGAATCTCCAAATCATCTAAGTCGAAGTATGATTCAAACTGCTCAGCAGTAGTTGTAAGTGAATAAAACTACAATTTTGTTTTTGGAGAGCAAACAAGTGCAGTAACTCTATTTCAGGCTAATCTATGGATTTAGGAGTGGATAGAGGTGTACTGAATATGGGATGTTCCTTAAAGAGTGAATATTAAACCTCACTTCTAGGCAAAACAAAAAGTGTTAGAAAAATAGGAATGATGAAAACCATTTAAAGGCTTGCTAATAATAATCAACAGCATAGTTTCTTTTGGTCTCAGAATTAATGAGATGAGAGTCTGTAGTAGGGTAAATAAAAGCCTATACTTTTGTCCAAGAGGATATTTTCAGTATAAATAGGTTGGGCCATGAATTAAGCCATAAAATTTGTTTCAACCAGGATTTCCAGCAACAAATTTTCATGTAGGCCTCCTTGAAGCATAGCTTAGTTTCAGCTAAATGGGAATTTGACATGGATTGTGGAATACGAAGCATAATTCTTATACATCTGGATTGGATTGCTTCAAAGGCCCATTATATCTCCATAGCCTTGAGGTTATGCATGGTACAAAAGAAAGATTAGTTATTTGCTTCTGAATAGCTGCTGAAGAGACACATTTATTATCATTGCAAATAGTAAATCCAATTATCGCATCAGAGGTTTTATATATGTACATTAATTTCTAGAATCTCTTGTTTCCAAGTGCTGGAAAACTGAAAGTGGTTTTGTTAATATTTAAAAACCCTAATTTGATCAGTTTGTATACCACTGGTTTTCCAATTAAGGTAACAGTCTGTTCCTCACTGAATAACACTGTATAACTTTGTTTTAGAGCAATTAATATATATAGTTTCCCATCATGGCACACCAAAAGCAACTCTGAGAAGGGAAGGATTATTGGCAGTGTTTATATAAAGGAGGATGGAAATAGGTTTATAATCTAGTGATGACAAATGGAGCTCACATTTTGGGAGACTCTATATGTTATGGGATTAACATAAAAGTTAAATAAAAAGAAGGTAAGAATGCAATACATCTCTGTTAACTCCCTTCTCTGCAGGCATGGATGTACAAAACCATCACATTTACTCTGCATATATTTATTCTCAGGGAGTGTTATGGGCCTGTCTAATGAATAAGATTCGAAACTGGAAAGGTAGAGTTTGAAAAGTTGTAATCTTCAGTACAGAGTTTAGCACCAAGCTATGATGTTTGGAAGCCCAGAAGGATTTCATTATGAAAGCTAGGGTAGGGAGGGGCTTTGGTCTGCATATTTACAATCAGTCTTTTCTTACTCCTAACCCTCATGGAGCTCGAATTTAGAAGACCTTTTGTTCTTTGCTATACAAATATATAAAATATGAGGAAGCAGGAAGTAAAAGCTAACTATTTTCTTTTTCCTGCAGGAGACATTAAGTGCATTTGTTAGTTCACAGTCAGTTCAGGCTTGCGTGTTCTGGAGTTCAGGCAGAACCTACAGCTAGGTACAAAGGTCATCCATCCATTGGATGGTTGGAGGCCGCAAGTAAATACTGATTAGTTGACATGTTCAGCAAGCGACGGATATCAGAATAGATGGACAAAAGTGCAGACAAGCTCAGGATATTAATGCTATGAATGTAAAGATAGAGGGACTCTAAAATATTTGGACTGCTACTGCAAAAGCCTGGAAAACAGATGGTTTGGTCATCTGGTGAGCCTTATCTTCTCCAGGGACGTGCGGTCATTGGAGGCAGGGGAGGCAGAGCCTCACCTCTCATCATGAAATAATAATATATAATAATATCCACAAGGGAGTTTCATATATATAAGAGGAAGAGGAGGGAGGAGGAGGAGCGCACGTGGGGCGGTGCCAGCTGGGCAACCGGCAGAGGCAGGAGGGTTCTCGGAAGGGCCAATAACCTTCCTGCCTCCGCTGTACTTTGCGCGCTCCTCGTGACTGCAATAGACGTCCAGAAGTGGCAGGGGCTTGTTGATGTCGCCGCAGCTGCCATGCGCGGATGGACGGAGGTAGCGAGAGTGGCACCGAGGCAGTCTGGCGGACGAGCAACCGAGGATCAAGCTGCCTGATCCTCCATCGCTCGCTCGCTCGCTCTTTCATCCGCCCGGACCCCTCGGCGCCACTCTGGTTACCTCCGTCCGGCCACGCCCAGCAGCGACGTCGGCGACATCATCAAGACGAAGTGGCTTGGAGGCAAAGTGCTTTTCAGTGCTTTTCTGTGTGTCTGGCATTTAGGTAGATAGCCGGATGTCCTAAACGCCAGACGCACAGAAAAGCAGCTGCTGTTGGGGATCGCAGAACGCGAGCCAGTGAAGCACTCTGTGATCCTTTTCTGTGCGTCTGGCGTTTAGATAGATAGCCGGATGTCCTAAATGCCAGAGGCACAGAAAAGCAGCTGCTGTTGGGGATCGCAGAACGGGAGCCAGCATAGCGCTCCGTGATCCTTTTCTGTGCGTCTGGCGTTTAGATAGATAGCCGGATGTCCTAAACGCCAGATGCACAGAAAAGCAGCTGCTGTTGGGGATCGCAGAACGTGAGCCAGCGAAGCGCTCCGTGATCCTTTTCTGTGTGTCTGGCATTTAGGTAGATAGCCAGATGTCCTAAACGCCAGACGCACAGAAAAGCAGCTGCTGTTGGGGATCGTGGAACGCGAGCCGGCGAAGCGCACTCAGGAAGGCGGGGAATGGGGTCACGTGTGCTTGAGGCTGAGGCAGCCTCAGGCTCCAGCACACGTGGTCCCATTCCCCGCCTTCCTGATGACGTCACCAGCCTCATCAGCCGTAAACCTCACCGCACGTCACTGATCTTCTCATACTATTATAATAGACATCAATAGCTGTTGTTTATTGAGGCAAAATGTAGAGCATTTGCTCTCTATCATCTTTATCTCAGAATAGAAGGCAGTCTATGAATCTTCAAAGAGTTCAATGGCTGAATTTGCAAATCATTGGGTTTATTTAACTCTATTTATTTAAAAAAAAACAGTAACATATACAATTAGATGAATGAAGGCCATGGATTTAGTCACAAACAAGAAAAGGTGTGATCCCAGTAACTGAGCCTGATATTCTTGTATATTTTGCTTTTAGCAACAGAGAGCACTCACAGCAAGTGGTAAGTTTTAAGGAATGCTTGAGTATGATGGAAAGACAGCAAAGGGAAAGATGAAAGGGAAAGAAAGGGAAAAGGAAAGTTTTCTATTTTAAAAAAGGTAGCAATTTCCACTCGGTCAAGAAGTGCTGAATTGAAATTCAAATTTTTGTTGCATAGAAGATTGTAAAACATACTTCTACAAAACATGAAACCTTTCCTATCTCCCTGACAAAGTACTGTATACATACACCCATCCTTTACACAACCTCTTCCTAATATTCTCTAGCATTCTAAATGGGGAAGTGAAGTTATACAAACCCTAGAAGGTTGCTAACAATCTCTGGAAAGCGTATTCGTTCTAGGCATTTTCCAAATGGCTGCTTTTAGGAGGTTGTCAGGACATAAGCAGCCAGCTGCATACTGTAATGCACCACTGCAGGTAGATGAAATGGTGTGGGAGGGGGAGGAGGGAAAATCTGTCAAGACTATAGGTAGAAAAACACAGAAGGAAAAAAATTAATGGAAAAAGAGTTTGGGGGATAATTACAGGACAGGTATTTTTAATGGTTCTTGGCAGTTTCCCTAACTCTTGTATTTAAATGACTTTTTTAATTAAAAAACAGCAGGGTTGGAATACTAATCTTTCTTGGCAGATAGCAGATGATGTTTCTCAAGTTTTGGAAAGTCTAAATCACCCTGAAGCCCATCCTGCACCGTAGCGGGCCAATTTTGTTCTTCCACGCTGCTATTCAGCCAGATCAAGCACACCTAAATGCTGTTTTTCAAAGCCACTTCAGAAAGCCACACGAGTCCTGTTGCTAAAGAATGAGGGGGAATCCGCCATGTTGTTTCCCTTTGCATGACTTGGATGGCCTCCTCTAGGAATAACTGGAGCTAGATGATTCATATATGCTAAAAGTCTCTTGCAATTGATGGACCTGTCCAAAGAAGGTTATCAGAACAAAGTAATAGGACCTCAACGAGAATCCCCACTGTCCATGTACAAGTGAATGAAGTTGCCTTTGAAATGTTGCTTTCCTGCTTGAGCAAGGGGGTTGGATTTGAAGGTGTCCAAGTCCCCTTCCAACTCTGTTATTCTGCCTCAGCAATGCAATGTTGAGGAAAAATGCAATTTCTGACCCAGGCTTGTTATTTTAATCTACAAATGCTGCTTTTCACATATTTCTGTGTGGTAGAAAATATTTAGGTACCAAGACTGTAAAATGTTTCGTATTTCTTTTGTCTACATTAATATATTTATTTTCCTTCCACTTACACATTACCTGGGTTTTTTTTTGGGGGGGGGGTGTTGGTTGATTTGATTTGTGGGAGTTTTGGTAATTGGTATAAAATCCTCTCATTAGACATAGTTGCACAGCTGAAAAATGCAGCAAAATAAACACAAACAGTCAGCAGGGGGGCAGGCGGGGGGGGAGAAAATCTACCCCTTCCAACCATCTTCTTAAGCTATTTGAATTGCAGATCAGAAGGGAAGGTTGATCTGACGCTGATGCTTTTTCTCTGCTTTCTTATACAGTATTTAAAGGAGGAGAACACGTATTGTTGTATGACAACCATTTCCAGGATGTCATACAAAGAGAACTGGGGCTTCTCAAATATAAAGCAATTTAGCAATTACATGCCATTTCAAGTAACTGTATCTGTAGGCAAGGGGACTTTAACATGAAAATTCAAACTGATTGTACTTTATATCAACACCCGTGTCGCTCTGAATATTTTTCCCATAGCATATTTTTACGTAACTCTGAAGGAGAAACAGCAGTTTCAAGAAAACTGTTTCCAACCCACCTTTCCAGCTATAGCCAGCTACATGTTGTGCCCTTTGTCTCAATCTGAATTACATTTATTTGGCTCAAATGAGCAAGACAAGCTGCTAAAATAAATCGGCAAGGAAAACAGCAAGAAAATAAATCAACTGGGAAAAATAATTTTAGACTGTCTTTCAAACAAACTAGCCCTCAAAGGGCTTTGAAAATAAGCAGTAACGTTTTTAAGCAAGTGATTAAGAACATTATTAATAAGAAAGTATGTTTGTGACAATAAAGAAAAAGTGTGGCAAGATGTGCACCATTTATTAATATAGTTGCAATGTGCAAATTCAGCAGTTTTGCTTGCTCTGTTGCTTGTTTATATTTTTCCTTCCACTTTACCCAGCTTCCTTGTTTTTCTTCCATTTGGCTATTTTTAATATTCCTTCTATGAGTTATAACCATCTTGATAATTCTTGCACAAGCTTTGCTTATTAATTTGTACCACTCTTCATGGTTCATGTCTCTTTCTGTTTCTTATAGATATTTGTCCCTTTGTTGAACATACTGTACTTCATTTATTCCATGTATTTTATTACGTTCCTTCCATTCCTTTGACATTTTCTTTTCTGTCTAATACCTGAATTTAGAACCTTTTTTTTTTATTAATCACTCATTCCTTTGACATTCCAGAGTGCTGCAATAGGCAGGACTGAGTGATGGTTTCTATAATAGACAGTTCTTCTGCAAGTAAGTTTAAAGGTATGCTGCCTTCATATTCAATCCTCCACACATTAAGATTTAGAAAACTAAGTAAGTGCTCCAATTTAAATTGATTATCTTCAATGATGTTGTCAATCTAACTGACTTCCTTCTCAATAACCTTCTTTCCTTCAGTCCAAACATAGCTAAGAATAGATATTTTTTTATCCATTGAATTTAAGAGCGAAGCTTATGGGAATAATACAAAAAAACCTTTCAATTTTTAAATCTAGAAGATAAAATAATAGGTATATAGTTTGAACCTATGCAGACTTAGGTGACTGTTAATCTATAATGGTAAAAGAACGGGGTGTGTTTTAATTATTTCCCCTTGCCTGGTTACTAAATATATATATTTGGTTTTGTTGTATTCGGGTCTTCTCCCGTGTAGGATTGAGATTGTCTTTGCAACGTTTCAGCGAGATCTTCAGGCTGTGGTCTTAAAGTGTAGGGCTGGTTTCCAGATGTTTGGTAGGCGGGCCCTAGCCAATAAACGAACACCACCCACCACCCAAGCCGTTACAATTCAAAACAACAATGTACACACAGCCAGCACCAATCAGCACCAATCTACCAATCATGATACAACCACACACACCAATCATTCCACCTACTGAAACAAAGCCAGCACTCCACCTCCTCCCACCAAGATATACAGAAAGACAGCAGCTCCGGTCACACTTTAAGACCACAGCCTGAAGATGGCGAGTGTGATCTCGCTGAAACGTTGCAAAGACAATCTCAATCCTACGCGGGAGAAGACCCGATACAACAAAGCCAGCATACCTACACCCGTGAAAATCTACGAAAATATATATATTTGCCATTTAAACTGTCTTCCTGAGAGACTGTTACAATGCATTTAAAGACACTAAGCAGGACTTGGGTTTGAGCTTGGGTTTCCAAAATCATCTCAACAAGGGAGGACAAAGAGAGGTAGAGTAGAGTTTGTTTAGGATTCTTGTGGATGCTGTGTTTTTCCTCAACCTACATCCTGTAAAAAGCTGAAGTTCTTTCACTTACAGGGAAAACCCCCAACAGTCACTCAAAAAGGTACATCATTACATTTATGATCCTCTTCTCTAAGCAACATAAGATGGTGTTGATTAATGCAGCCCTCCTGCCCCAATTCCAATCAACTTTTTCTTGTTAATATAGCTGCTACGTAGGCCAGCATTGCAACTATATCAGAGAATTCTAAAGTTTGATTTGTCACAGCCATTGAACAGCAGCATGTGGATAAAGCAATTTCGAGCAGCTTGCTGTCCACCTGTTTTTCGAATGCAACCAGGCAAAAGAAAACTTTTCTATTTGCAAGGAAAGTTCTTCCAATTTAGAAAGAAATTATTGTATACAATGCAGGTTGATGCTTTTTATGTTACATCTTAAAGCCATTTACCGTTATTTAGGAATCTGTGTTTGTCAGTCACCCCAATTAAAGGGGTTTTATGTAAACTATCAATACTCCCTTGATTCAATGCAAAGCAATGTCAAGGAAAATTATTTATATGCCACTTCGTCCGTTATACAGAAGGCTTTATTCAGTAAATGCATGATATAGTATGGTATCATACTATAGGTATTCAGTGCATATTCAGGCATAGAAAATTCATTTTATAAAAAACAGGAGAAAATGAAGAGAGAGAGAGAGAGAGAGAGAGAGAGAGAGAGAGAGAGAGAGAGAGAGAGAGAGAGAGAGAGAGAGAGAGAGAGAGAGAGAGAGATTCTTATATATTTCAGCATCAGCATCATTTAGCCATTGTCTATCCACTGCAGTATGAAGGCCACATCCATTTGTTTCCAACCTATATGATCCTGAGCTTTCTTTTGCCAGTTGGGCCCACAATACTTGTTGATATTTGTTCTTTTTACATTTAATTTGTGGGGCTCTCTATTGGCCACTCATGGTGTCAGAAATCATAATAAAATAATACAAAAGTTTCTAATCCAAATCATAAGATGAATAAATCAGGCACATTATGTTTGGCCTACAAAAATCTGAATGAACACAAATGAAAAGAAAAAGTTAAAATGAGTCTAAAATGAAATGTAATAGTGGCTCAGATTTTTGCAGCTTAGGTATGATATGCCTAAACATACTAGCAGCAATTTATAAAAGAGAAACACCATAAAATGAAAGAAGATAGTTGTATACAAAGAAGTACTCTGCAAGACTTATATCATCAAAGAATTCCTAAATTTACAAAGAAAATTAATTAATTAAGCAGCACTTGGCAATACTACAAGCATTTTATACTTTTACAGTGATATGTAGGGAACAAATTGTATTTATTACTCTCGACAGGAAGAGTCACCCACTGAGCCATAATTTTGTTTGTTTGACTTTGGTTTAGCATGATGAGTAAATCAAACATTTGATGTAATGTGAGAATCTAACTACTGTGTCTTGAGCCACATACATACATATAATTAAATCAGCTACATCTTATTTTGTAATCCACTTGCTTAATCTCATTAAGCAACTTGGGCGTCCTCCTAGATGCCAGGCTGTCCATGGATGAACATGTGACAGCTGTGGCCAGGGGGGCGTTCCACCAGGTTCGCCTGGTGCGCCAATTGCGCCCCCTATTGGACCGGGACGCCCTACGCACAGTCACCCATGCGCTGGTGACGTCTCGCCTGGACTACTGTAACGCTCTCTACATGGGGCTTCCCTTGAAATGCACTCGGAGACTGCAGTTGGTCCAGAATGCGGCCGCGCGGGTGATTATGGGGAGTACCAAGTACTCCCATGTGACACCTCTCCTGCGCGAGCTGCACTGGCTTCCTGTGGTCTATCGAGTGCGTTTCAAGGTCTTGATTACGATCTTTAAAGCGCTCCATGGCTCAGGACCTAGTTACCTGCGGGATCGTATTCTGCCCCATACATCCCTACGACCCATCCGCTCGCACAGAGAGGGACTTCTCCAGGTGCCGTCCACCAGACAGTGCCATGGGGCGGCGCCTAGGAGCAGAGCCTTCTCTGTGGCGGGCCCAGCCCTGTGGAATGACCTCACCCCGGATATTAGGACCACTACTGACCTCCGCTCCTTCCGTGTCAAGCTCAAGACCCACCTTTTCCAAATAGCTGGCCTGGCTCAAACATAACTTCGTATCGCTCCTGATGGGTTTTTTAATTTAGTAATTTTATTTAAGGGGATTTTAAATTGTGTTTTTAATTGTCTTTCACTTATAAGTCAACTCTCCTCCATGCACATATGTATATGTCTCTGTTCTTTTTGTATATATGTTTGTCTTATGTGTATTTTTATTCGTTTTGATTGTACGCCGCCCCGAGTCCTTCGGGAGAGGGTTGCGGCTAATCAAATAAAATTATTATTATTATTATTATTATTATTATTATTATTATTATTATTATTATTATTATTATTATTATTATTATTATTATTAAAGTACACATGGATATTAGAAGAAGATCTGGAGGAAACTCTACATCAAATTAGGTTTAGGTTTAGGTTTATTTGGATTTATATGCCGCCCTTCTCCAAAAGGACTCAGGGCGGCGTACAACATTAAAAACACACATCACAAAATTAATTGTATATACAAGGTAAAAGCATCAAAATGCACACTGGCATACAATATATTAAAATATTTATGTCTGGAATACCACCCACAGGGAGGAAATTGATTGGAAATTGCTTTCTTGGAACAAAGACACAAGCAAGAGACAGCAGAAGAGAAATAATGCAAAAGGAAGACCTTGAAAGCTATTGTCAAAGTGTGTCAGTCTGGACAAGGTTTTTTTTTTTTTAAAGCCAGCTTAGAGTCAAGCTGCCATAAACACAGGACAGAAGCAGTGTGGATATGCCCTAAGAAAAGTGTTGAAAAATTAGGGTGGTTAACGGAGCTTTAACATAGTTAAAAAATCTAGACAATATAAAATGAGAATTAATGCTTAAGGAAATGATTATGCCTCAACTACTGTGGAGAAAGATAGCAACAAGAATGATCGTTACCTCACTGCCGCTTGCAGTAAACATTGTAACCATAGAAGAAGAATTAAAACTACTATTTCATCCCAAAATTATTTCATCTTTCTTCTCATGCAAAGTTTATGAATGAAAATACACGAAAAAAACCTCCACAGTTAATAAATTGACAGAGTATTTCAAGATATGACCTTGCTTTGTAATGTTATTTACACATAATAAGGGTTGAAAATCAATAATGATCAGGGTCATTCATTGTGCTAAACCGAGATCACAGGTGGTTGGGTTTTGTATTGTACACTGAGCACAAATTGAACAAACCTCATTATGGCATAGTCCGATAGGTAAATTAAATTAATCTTACTTTGACAGCGAATATGACAATTAACATTTTTATCAAATAATACAATAATAAGGCTGCACATGTCAGTGAACAGAAAGAGTCAGTTCTGGAAGTCAAGAGGAATTTGATGACAAGGCAAAAAGAAGAAGAAGGTTTAAACAGAAATTGTTACCGCTCCACTTCAAGGTTATTTGTATTTCAATACATAGAGAAATATAATTGGAAGGAGCCAGTTAGACCATCAAGTTCATTTCTCTGGCTAGAAATTTGAGGTAAAGGACCCACAACAGATGGCAATTCTAAGCAACCAACCAAATATTGAAAACTAACAAATGGCCAGTCATGGAGTTAAGCAGAAAAATACCTAACTGGGGGTGGTGGAAGACTTATAGTATACAAAACAAAGAGCAAAGCATAGTAATTGGTCATTTATTTTTTTATGAGGAAAACAGACCTAAATTTAGTGGATCTGTTTGCACTCCCTTTCTCTTGTTTTCCCTCCCATGTGTTGGGGGTGTGACTTTTTCAAGTCTATTGACAGTTATTCCTCCTACTAAATCAAGGTGGAATGAAATAATATTGTTCAAAGCAATAAAACTCTGTCCTCGTGAAATCTGAACAGCTAGACAAGAAGTTCAAGAATGGAATGAGGTCCCCTAAAGACTTGGATGGCTGCCACCCTGTGATAATTTTAGAAGACTTAAGAGACCGGACCCTTCCCTGAGGCCTTGGAGTAAGGTGGATGGAGATTCCCTGAGGCCTTGGAGTAAGGTGGATGGAGATTCCCTGAGGCCTTGGAGTAAGGTGGATGGAGATTCCCTGAGGCCTTGGAGTAAGGTGGATGGAGATTCCCTGAGGCCTTGGAGTAAGGTGGATGGAGATTCCCTGAGGCCTTGGAGTAAGGTGGATGGAGATTCCCTGAGGCCTTGGAGTAAGGTGGATGCTAGATATTTTTTGTTACAGCAGAATTTATATATTCTGATATAGTTCCCCAGATTTGCCATTTTGTTTATTTTTGTATTTCTGTTTATTTGGTTGCATTTGTATTGCTTTTGTATTCTGAACTACTCAAATTTGGTTTGAAATTGAGTGGGGGCTGAGGTTAAAATAAACAATTAAGAGAACTTAAAATGGTAGGAATATTTTAAATGAAGGACAGATTTCAGAAATGGTATTCATAAAAGACAGAAGAGATTATGGATTTTAGCTCCATTACCTGAGTTTTCTAAATAGACTGAATTTCACAGTGTGTCCATGTTGTCACCCAGCAGGAGCCGATGGAGCTGCAACCAGACTCCGACGACGAGGGGTCTGATGAGTCGGTTCTGGAAGATGTGGAGGATCCTGGACAGGGTTCCGACTCCGAGCAGGGATCAGAGAAGTTGGTTGGCCACCAGGAGGCGCCTGAGGCATGGAGCTGTGATGAAAGCCAAAGGGAGTGTGCTCCTGACGTCATGCCTTGGAGCAGTGGGGAGGAGACAAGGAGTTGGTCCTGGACGCTCGGCAATGGAGGGCTGATAGACGTAGAGAACAACTACGCAGATACAAAAGATAATTGGACCCAGGTGGTTGTAATTAGGCTCGTCTCAAGATTGTATAAAAGGAATGACTTTCCGGAGGCTGGTTGCAGAGTTCAACTTATCTACCAATGCTTGAGACTCGTTCTCGTGCCTGTGTCTTATCTTGGAAGTCTGGATTGCTGCCAAGGTCTAGTCAGTGTGTTAATTTACTGTGAATAAATCATCTAGCAGTATTCTTGTCTTGGAGTGCTTTGGTGTATAAAGGGGGGGGGGGTCAGAACAGCCCATTAAGTTGTATTTGACTGGAGAATCAGGTGGACTTTAAAGTGAATCCTATAGGACTTTAGATAAAGATTTATACAGCATAGAATGATGTGGGCATGTTTTTGTAATGGGCCTTATTAAATTACTTAATGAGGAATAAATGTGAACATTAGCTCATCAGGTTCTTAGCCTAAATTCATGTTCAAAGCAAATCAACAAGATGAACTTAAACTCTTAATGAAGGATGGCAAATATGATTTAGCAGGTATAACTGAAACATAGAATGTAGCCATTGAAGAGTGAAGTTTCTTCAAAAGGAACAGGAACAATTGAAAGGGAGGAGTTGCATTGTTAAGAGTATCTACACCTGTTTAGAAAGCCAAGCAAATTAAACTGGCAATAGTGTACAGAACATCTGGACTAAATTGTGTGAAGGATTAAATGAAAGCATAAAATTAACAGTATCACCCCAAAGAAGGATAAGGTAATGAGGCTTTCCAGAATCAAACTGCAGTTTTTTTCAAAAAGACATGAAGTGGTAGTGATTGGGGACTTAAATGATCGCATCTGTTTGGGAGACAAATTTTGCCAGGCATTATCCTTCCAACTGCTGACAACTTTCTGTTTTCTAGAAGTTACAATAAAATCAACTGTCCTTAGCTTTACACTAACTAAAATGGAAGACTTAGTCAATAAAGCAGAATTAGCAGGAATTCTGTAGGAAATAAATTGAAAACAATGATGATTATGATTCCATGGTAGTAAAGACAAATGGAAAAAGAAAAAATAAGTTGTGTAAGCATTCCTAAGAACGGACTACTAAAAATGCAAATACAAATAATTCCAATGAAGCAATAGAGAAGAAACAGTAGAAGGCTTAGGAAGATCTGAAAAATAAATTGGATGGAAGTTGGTTTGAAAAATCAAACTCAAAGAATCTACAACTACACTATAGAAGGATGTTATATGGGCATCACAAGGTTCTGTCTTTCAAATGTCTGTATCAATCAACATTTTATTCATGAATTGAATTAATAAGTAGAGAAAATGCAAATGACACAAAACTGTTGGGATACCGGAAGACAAAAATAAAAATTAAACATCCCTGATAGATTCTGATAGGTTGGAGATACATGCAAGAAATATCAGGTTAATGTCTAACACACATTCAAAGTTTTTACTTAGGAAACAGAAATTAAATCTACAAATAGAATAGGAGCAAATTATTTGGTCATTATTCATCAGAAAAAATCAGGGAAGCATAATCAATCAAAATGAATATGAGCCAGCATTATTACAGGATTGCTAAAACATTTTATATTATTCTATATTGATGAGCATTGTGTTCTTTTCTGGGCATCAAACTTTTAAAAGACTAACAAATTAAAACAAGGTCAGAGACAGAGGTGGATTTCAAAATCTGACGCTACCAGTTTGCTCGTGCTAACATGCGCGCTTGCATGCATGTGCGATGCTTTTGCGCATGCTCAGAAGTGTCTGGGCAGGTGGGAGGAGCCTCACGCTGCCGCCACTACCGGTTCAGCTGATCTGGGTCGAACAGGGAGCAACCCACTCCTGGTCCGAGAAATCTATAAAATGATCAAAGGATTAGAAATTATATGATTAAATTAAAAGAAATTGAAGGAAATGGGAACATGTAACCTTGAGACGATTTAAGGTACAGATAATTATGGTGTTTATGTGCCTGATAGGATATCAAAAGGAAGCCAAGGCCTTTTCTTTGTTGCCCCAGACAGAACAAAGGATTTAAATCACAGAAAGACAGAATATTGGGGGCAGAGGGGGGAGGATTGAAACAGAAAATGACTGTGGGATTATGATAGGTGCAAATAAATACAATCAATTATTCTATCACATGATATCCCAAATGGATAAACTATTTCTGTAGATGATAAGCTCAGTCTAAGAAATCTTGAAGTTAAACTAACCAGATTCGTACATGCTAAAAAAAGTTTGCCACAAGCAAGGAAGAGGAAGTTAAAATGGACCAAGGAACTGGCAGCAAGAAAGATGCAAAGACGTAAGCAGCTATCAAACAGGTTTCTGACAGTTTTAACTGCTAAAGATATTTATTCATCAATTCTGTTGGCCTTGTATCTTCATACTTTTTTGTTGACATCTTTGTTATTTGTTTGTTAATCGTAAAACCTGTTGATGCACTAAATTCTTTTAATTTTCCCATTAATATTTCAATTCTCTCTAAATGATCTTTCAAAGCACATGCCAAATCATCTGCAAAAACTCTTAAGTAACAAGTCTCCTTTTAAATTTTTACTCCCATAATCCCACAATCCTCTCATCCAGTCTTAAGTCTCTGTTCAAAATTCCAGAAAACAAAATGAAGAAAAGAGTAGGCAGTTCTGTCTTGTTCTTTTTTCTATCTCACATGGTTTATGTTGGACCTCCATTAACCATAATTTCTGGCTTTTGTGAAGTATAAATTGACTTGATTCATTTAATAAAATTTTCCCCAAAATTCATTTCTTCTAAAGGTTTAAATAGAAAAGCCCAGTATAAATTGTCAAAAGCTTTCTCTGCATCTAATTTTTTTTAATGCAGCTTATTTTTATTGTGCTGATCCAAATATTCTAGAATACCAACACAGTTCTGACATTGACTATTGTCTGTCTTTTATGTAAAAACCCATACCCATTCCAAGATTATTTTCAATCTATTAGCTAGAATCACTGTGAACAATGTATAATCATTCAGGAATGATGTTGTCTATAATTTATTTCTTATTACAGTCAAATCCTCTCCCTCTCTTGGTATTAATGCTATTTTAGCCTCTCTGGAATTTTTCCTCCCTATTAAATAGAATTTATCATATCTTATAAGGGTTGTAGGAGTTCAGCCTCCAAATATTTATAATAGGAGACTAATAATCCATCCTGTCCTGGTATTTTTCATAATTTAATCTTTTTAATAGCCTGAAAAACTTCCCTTGTTGTATGGACCCATTCATAATAGTCTTTGTTTTTCTGTAATATTTCGTTATATTTTTTAATATTCTTCCATTTTCTCCAAGAAATGTCATGTTCTTTTTACAAATTAGAATACTACTGATAAAACACTTTTTGTAAAGCCTCATTATCTGTTAATATTATGATGCTGTTTTGCAATTTCAATATAATTTCCTTTTCCTCCTCCTTCTCCGCTTCTTCATCTTCTTTCTTTCGTTCTTTCTTTTTCTTTTCTTTCTTTTTTCTTTTTTCTTTCTTTCTTTCTAGTTCCCTGGTTTGCTTGAATTTTTGTTTTTGCTTTGAATAGTTATTTTTATTTCCATTTCTTTTACTGGTAGTAAGTATAATCTTTATTGTCATTGTACTTAAATACAACAAAATATTTATAGTGGATGCTGTAAACAATTAATTTGATGAGAAATACCAAACTTCTCCAGCAATTTCTTTAACTCTTCTTTGTTTTTTAAAGGGTTAGAGTTAGGATTAGGGTTAGCAAAGTAGCATATTTTTTTATTTTGCTTTATCTTTTTCATTTCAGCACCATATTGTATAAAATAGAGTCTAATAAGTTTTTCTTGTATCCTAAACTATTTTTAAATCAATGCCTTTATTTACTTATTTTTTTTTAATCTGCATTTTTTGGACAATTTTTCATGCTAACTTCTTTTTGAAACAATGTTTAATTTTATTCCATGTAAAAAGAAACAGCTTTCCTTTTATCAATAAGGCTCACAGGGATACAAATATTGAAGATCAGAGTTCAATTCTGTACATACATTTTTCTTTTTCTTTATCTTACTTTCTTCTTTTACTTTTCTTCCTTCTATTCCTCCTTTTTCTGAGTCTATTTTGTATTTACTTTTTCTATTGTAATTAAAACCTTTAATAAAACATTCTCGAGGAAGGAAGAAAGTTTGCTTCAAATATTGTAGGAATTCATTTTGCTTATTGCCTCGTTATCATTTTAGTAACTCACTCTCATTGTTCTCAACATGTCATGTGCCTAATTTCAAGATCCTACAGTAGTGATGATCTTCAAACTTCTGAAAAGCTTGGGTGCAGAACATCTAAAGCCCATCTGGATTACATATGTTTCATGAGTATACCTTTTGCAGTTTCAGTATCCCACTTTTTGAGGGTGGGTGTTTTGTTGTTCTTTAATTGTTTAATTCTAAACTGAACTAGTGTTTAGGAACCTCAGAGTTAGTTTTACCTCCACATGTTTTTTTTTAAGAGGAAAACATGGCCATTTTTTCATTAGTTGTTAAGTACATCCCATTTACAATGCTGAGCAAAATTTTCTGCTATAGATGGAATGGCTTCTACTCTTAATTTTTATTCATCTGCATATTGCACTTTCAATAAAATGATTTTCAAACAAAAGTCTCCAAGGATTGTTGGAAGTTAAAACCCAGCACCTTCCTAGAGAAGTAAAATATTTTGGGATACACTAAAAAGGCAAAATATTTCCCCTAAAAAGAGAAACATGTTTTAGGCTGACTCACTCTTAATAGCCCCCACCTTTGTGAATGGGACATTAAGGCTTGAACCAGTCTATTCTACATAACAAAGAACCCACCCCCTTCCGCTGCAGGGTGATGGGATTAAGGCATGGCCTCAGAACATGATAGTATTAGGCCTTTACTCCTCTCACCACATGGCACCTGGGAAGATTACATCATCACCCAGCAAGTCAACCTAAGAGACAGACAGCCTACAAAGTTAGCTAAGACCCATGCCCCCTGGGAGTCTGACAGCTAATGGGATACATTTCTTACACAGGAACAGGAAACAGAGAGGTGGGGCCCAGCAGAGGGTATAAAACTCAGGCTCCCTCAGCATCTTGGCCCTTTTTCTGCTCAGGAACTCAAGCCATTTGATCATGTCCACCATTAAACCATCTTTCCAAATAGCCTCCATGTTTCCAGTGTATTTTTCCCCACTTGGAACTGAACCCAGATGGACATTTCCTCCAACAGGATAAAAATCCAAACTTCATAGCAGTGAAATTTGTCACCATCTCCAGAAAATCTCATTAAAGCCTGCCTGTTTTTATCATGGTGACTGCATTGTTGTCAAATAGGAAAGCCATTATAGCTAGGCTGCAAACAAATGGGCAAGCACCAGGGACATGCAGCTCTCATCATGAAAAGAAAAAAAAGGGAAAAGGGGAAAGGCACATCTGGTCCAATTCCCTGCCTTCCTGAGTCAACATGAAGGGGACCGCGGAGCGCGCTCTGCCGGCTCGCACTCCGTGATCCCCTTCATGTTGACTCAGGAAGGCGGTGAATGGGACCACGTGTGCAGGAGGCTGAGGCTGCCTCAGCCTCCTGCACACGTGGTCCCATTCACCGCCTTCCTGATGACGTCACCAGCCTCACCAGCCATAAACCTCACTGCACGTCACTGGCAAGCACTAGATGGAAACAGGGAGGTAGAATTTTGGCTGTTTTTGCTGCCAGTTAATGGTTTTCTGGATTTTTTTAAAGATATGATAGTTCCACAATAAAACCAACCGGGTGCTAGAAATCTGACCAGGAAAAGTGAGATGATGTTATTATCAAAGGCTTTTGCTCTGACACTTGCCACCTACCCAGCCCAATCATCTCGTTAAGCATCATGAAACTGAAATCAATTTAAATGGATGAATGCAGCAGTAGGAATTTCCCTCTCTCTGGTTATCCTCCTTGCCTTTGTTGTAAATCAGCCTAGTGTGCTTTCCTGAAGTTTTGTCCCCAGGCAAGAGCAGCATTTCCTTTTAACCTTTGCAAATTAAAACAAGTTTGGAGTGCACTTTGATTCAGCGCTGTGGTTCCATTTATTTATTTTTTATTTTGTTTACTCAAGCAATTCCCACTCCATCGCATCAAAGTTTGGTATTCACAGTTAAGCACTGTTAATCTGCATGATGAATATAACAAAGCTTATGAAAGAATCCCAAATGGACAAGCATGATAAGAGATGGGACAAAGCGCTTGGCAAAACTCCAAGTATAAAGGATATTTTTGTATCCAGATTCCTTAATTGCTTGCAGTCAAAATATGACTAATAGGATGGCTTAAAAGTATTAAGACTCCCCTGGTGGGATTTTTCCTCTGTGTCATTTCCCGCTCCCTCTGCATTACAAAAAGAATATGGTAATAATTTATCCCATTAGTAAGAATTCTCTTTCCCTTGTTTTCTTAAACCACATTAAATTTGAAATTTATTTTGGCCACATTGGAACTTTTTGCAGTATTAAAGTGCAGAGAAGTAGGAGCATGTCTGTACCCATAAGCCATCCAGATTTTTTATGGATTCCCAGAAAATGCTTGCAGATCCTCACGGACATTATTGCTTGTCCCAGATTAAATCCCAGTCTTTTCCCTGAGACAGGATAAGGCTTGAATGTTGACCCAAAGGTGTTTTTTAAAGAGGCAACTGGACTTCCTTGTTTTTCTTTGAAGACGTTTTGCTTCTCATCTAAGAAGCTTCTTCAGCTTTAACTGGATAGTGGGGAATGGAAGGATTTATTTTCCTTGCAGACAGCAAGACAAGTCCTTCCATTCCCCACCACCCAGTCAGAGCTGAAGGAGCTTCTTGGATGAGAAGTGAAAAGTCTTCAAAGAAAAACAAGAAAGTCCAGTTGCCTCTTGAAAAAAGCATCTTTGGAACAACCATGACCTGGATGACTGAGAATCTCCATAGATGCTTGAATGTTCAGGTGGTGTGCTTTACACCAAAGTGGTCTTTACAACCTATTCAAGAACTGAAGGAATGCACCTTAAAGCAACTTTTAGGAAGAACCCTCTGTGTCAAGAGTAGTTAGAAGATGCAACAAATCCAGGCTACCAAAGTGAAATGTAATATCACAGGGATAGAAGAAAGAAGATAGAAAAAAGAAGCACACAGGTAAAATAACTTTTGTCATTTAACTATCCTCTCCTCTTAAAAATGTTAAGCCTTTAAGGCAGTGCCTGAAGGTCTTAGCCTGGCACCCATTCATTCATTGCTGAAGTCATGCAGAACTTAATCTATAATGGTCAGCCTTGAGGCCATTTTCAGAGAACTGTGAATCAAGTTGAATTCCCACTTGGTAGGAGAGGCCTACAGTTCTAAATAATACATCGAGCAAATTTACTGCTGGCCATATAAGCAGAAAGCTGAGAAAGTGAATAAAACCCAAAGAAATACTAGTCTAGTCACCCCAAAAGAGCTCTGCCTGACAAAGATTTTAATGAGGTAATAAATCCAGCACTTCACTTGAGGTCCACAGGCTCCAACATCATGACTTTGAAATTTGGTGACAATATGGCTTATTCTCAAAGGGAGGAGTGTCTGCAGGGAAGGCAAAGTGGGTCAAGCTGATGTCAGCAGTGTTGTGGTGTGGTGACATGAGTTCCACCCACTTTTCTACATGTATTGTGATTTGCAGCAAATTTGGAAGGGACAGACTTTATGATGTAACATAATACCGGTAGAAGGAGGGTGAGCTAGCAGCGTGATGCTGATGAGATCAGTTTGGTCCTCACCCCTAACTCCTTTGAGTACCATGGTTCAATGCTGTGATTTTTAGAAATTCATTCCACCACCACCCCAAATAAAATGAGAGGGCACTGAATGACAAATTGCTTCGGCTTCCTATCAAATGATGCCCACTGCATTATCAAAATGTAATTTTTGCCCTGAAATTTCAGAAATCGAATTTGGGGGGCTGGGATGGTGTTGTAATGATAATGCTTGAAGGTTACAAATTGTTTCCCCAAAAGCATTCTATTCCCATTCTCATCTTTAATTCCCACCATTTTTAAAGTCTTCAAAAACAACTTTTCCCTTCCTATGACATCACTATCATTTCTACCTACCCATTTTACCTGGGATAGTTCCAAAGCCTGGTATATATTTTCTGTACAAAGCAGAGGAATGGCCCAGATAGTCAAATGCATAATGCTTCATAACCCCACTCAATTCAGGTTACTGCTTTGATTGATTTTAACAGAATAACAGAGTTGGAAGAGATCTTGGAGGTCTAGTCCCAGCCCGTGCTCAGGCAGGAAACCCTATACCAAGAGTGTCCAAACTTGGGAACTTTAAGACTTGTGGACTTCAACTCCCAGAATTCCCCAGCCAGCCATGCTGGCTGGGGAATTCTTGGAGTTGAAGTCCACAAGTCTTAAAGTTCCCATGTTTGGACACCCCTGCCCTATGCCATATCAGACCAACGGTTGTCCAACCACTTCTATTTTTTTTGATTCATGTATTCTTAATAGTATATTTATTTATCTATTATAGGTAGTCCTCGACTTGCGACCACAATTGAGCCCAAAATTTCTGTTGCTAAGAGAGAAATTTGTTAAGTGAGTTTTGCTCCATTTTATGACTTTTCTTGCCACATTTGTTAAGTGAATCAATGGAGCTGTTATTAACCCGGTTGTTGAGTGAAACTGGCTTCCCCGTTGACTTTGCTTGTGAGAAGTTTGCAAAGAGTGATCACATGACCCCAGGACACTGCAACCATCATAAATATAAGTCAGTTGTCAAGCACCTGAATGTAAATCACAAGATCATCGGGATGCTGCAAAGATCACAAGTGTGAAAAACAGGCATAGGTTTTTCAGTGCTGTTGTAATTTTGAACTATACAATATAATACAATAGTAGAGTTGGAAGGGACCTTGGAGGTCTTCTAGTCCAACCCCCTGCCTAGGCAGGAAACCCTACACCGTTTCAGACAAATGGCTATCCAACATCTTCTTAAAGACTTCCAGTGTTGGGGCATTCACAACTTCTGGAGGCAAGCTGTTCCACTGATTAATTGTTCTAACTGTCAGGAAGTTTCTCCTCAGTTCTAAGTTGCTTCTCTCCTTGATCAGTTTCCACCCATTGCTTCTTGTTCTACCCTCAGGTGCCTTGGAGAATAGTTTGACTCCCTCTTCTTTGTGGCAACCCCTGAGATATTGGAACACTGCTATCATGTCTCCCCTAATCCTTCTTTCTCTTAAGCTAGACATACCCAGTTCCTGCAACCGTTCTTCATATGTTTTAGTCTCCAGTCCCCTAATCATCTTTGTTGCTCTTCTCTGCACTCTTTCTAGAGTCTCCACATCTTTTTTACATTGTGGCGACCAGAACTGAATGCAGTATTCCAAGTGTGGCCTTACCAAGGCATTATAAAGTGGTATTAACACTTCACGTGATCTTGATTCTATCCCTCTGTTGATGCAGCCTAGGACTGTGTTGGCTTTTTTTTAAACTGTCACTAAATGAACTGTTGTAAGTTGAGGACAACCTGTAATTTATTTAACTGCCACCACGGTCAATTTAACTCTCAACACCATGCAAGGAATAAGAGTTAGAATTAGAGACATAAGAATACAGCTAGCCTTTGTTGCTGGTTGTTTCCTATTTTTCATGGAGAGTTTTGTAACGGGGAAAGTTGTGTGATTTTTTCCCCCTCCAATTCCATGAAGATTCTCTGCAGCAAAAAGCATAGAAAATAAAGACACTATACTATGCAGAGAGCCTCACTGAATAAATCTCAGGGCTCTGCAAGAGTCAAGAATAGAAAATACCAACAATCCACTCTTCCTTCAGACAACCCATAGACTGTCATTTATTTCCTCATTAAGTCTTAATTCAAGCTTTTCCATAAACGTTGATTTTGGAAAATGTGTTCCTTAAAAAAAAAGTACCTTCAAATCTGCATGTGCAGTTTTACTAAGAGAGGTGGAAGAAATATCTCTAACAGAGTGATTCGCAGGATGGAAAAGTAAGGATTTTATGCTAGAAATTCAGCACAGATTGCAAATTTGCACACCTTTTTTTTTTAATACAGTCAGATATAGAAGACACCTGCACTATTACATTAATACTAATTTTAAAATACCTTCTTAAGAGGAAAAACAGTAAACATATTCCTCAAACTGCCTCTTCAAAAGATCTTATTAAGTGAAGGTTGACAGGATTGTTTTCTTTCAGTCTTTCAGGTAAACAGTCTAAGGATGTGCTGTGTGTTGGAATGACGCCTAAATCCCAAGGCAGTTGGGGTAATTTAGAACAGATTGTCATGCACCCAAGGTGAAACAAATGACTCTATCTCATCCTGGTATACATCAAAACCCGTATGAAACTCTAGTGCCATCTGTGGCTTTGATACTCTAGTCTGCTGCAAACTTTGATGGTAAAACAGCTGCAATTTCTCCTGCCCCATTTGTCAGCCACATAAAACTTCATAGACATAGAGGGTAGAAAAAGGCCTGTCTGGATATGGGGATGATCTTTACTATCTAATCACAATCTGTTGGAAAAACCACAAGGTTATAGGATCAAAAGGTTGAGAGGCAACAGAGCAGAGTTAGGTTCAGAGAGCCTGACACCCAGATGGTTGACAGTTTAGGCAACTACAGGAGGAGTAGCAACAGGTAACAATGTAATTCCAGAGACCAACAGTGCAATATGATTTTGCCAACTTCAGTAATGCCAGATTAAAAAGGGGTGGTCTGGTTTGGCTATCACCAGTACAGAATCCAGATGATGTGGGGCAAATAAAGTTACATAACATGCAAAGTCAACATGCAACATCGACTCTATGAACACATGCAACTGGAATCTATTCGGCAAACTAAGAATGAACGAATGTTAGCTTAATGAAGAGCCCAGCCAGGATGTCATACATGCATACATATATATGTACTCAAACTAACTTGGAATATTTAGACTGAGATAAATGCACGTTATAGACTGTCTTTATAAAAAGATTTGCAATTCAGCTGCTGTGTTTTATAGAGGCTGCACTCCCACAGAGACAAGGGACACAACTAGCATTTTCTAGGTAGACAAGCCAGGCAATTGTTTATGCAATAGGCGAGGGATTCATATAGTTTATTGAAAGAAACAACATATTAAGCAATTCACCCTAGTTTAAAAAACAAATTATCTAAATTCATATAGTATGCTAATCAGTGGTGGGTTCCTGCTGGATCGCACCGGATCGCGCGCGCTCCCTTTCAGCGCTCCACCTGGCTTGCGCGCTCCCTTTCAGCGCTCCACCTGGCTTGCGCGCTCCCTTTTAGCGCTCCACCTGGCTTGCGCGCTCCCTTTCAGCGCTCCACCTGGCTCTCGCGCTCCCTTCCGGCGCTGAAACCGGAAGTACAGTCTTGCCCCGCCCCTGGCGAAGCAACGACGCCTGCCTGCGCTCCACCAGCTCGGCTGGGAACGGAGATGTTTCCTCAGCGGAGCGGAGCGCCTGAAAAGACTTTTCAGGCGCTCCGCTCCACTGAGGAAACATCTCCGTTCCCAGCCGAGCTGGTGGAGCGCAGGCAGGCGTCGTTGCTTCGCCAGGGCCGGGCAAAACTGTACTTCCGGTTTCAGCGCCGGAGGGGAGCGCGAGAGCCAGGTGGAGCGCTGAAAGGGAGCGCGCAAGCCAGGTGGAGCGCTGAAAGGGAGCGCGCAAGCCAGGTGGAGCGCTGAAAGGGAGCGCGCAAGCCAGGTGGAGCGCTGAAAGGGAGCGCGCGCGATCCGGTGCGATCCGGGAGGAACCCACCACTGATGCTAATCCACAAACAAGGTAGCTATATTTAGGCTCAGTATGTTGCCTAAACTTTGTGAAAGGCAGATAAAGTCTACTCAATTTTTTCTTCGTATCAGTTAAGAAAGTCAGAACTCTGAGCAGCCCACAAAGTCTACTAGAAGATTAGTTTTATACTTCATTTTGAGAGTATTTTGGGACCTTGCTGCCTCACTGACTATATAACTTGTTGAACTGATCTCCCGTACAACTCCAGTGAGTAAGGAAAAAATACCTGGCCAATATTCTCTTAAATTAATTAAACCAATTATTTTCATCCTTTTTGGTAAAGCTTGCTATCAATGGTTAATCCAGAACTAAGTGACAAGTTTGGGCCATCCTTGAAAACTCTCAGGATATTGGTCCAAATTCAGTTGATGATTAAGTCTGGCAAGATTCTGGTGCTAATAGAAGGAAAGAACTCCATAAATAACATGTTCTTGTGAATTAACATTGCTGGTTTGCTAGTGGAAGTAACTACTATAAGAATTAATACAAAAGCTGGATATGCACAACACAGTAGACTAAATTATGAGTTCACGGCTCAATATAATGCGCAAACCCATCCCGGGTAGTTAATCTAATATAAAGTTATTAATATAATCCAGGCTGGTTGTGTGAAAATAGGCCAGTGAGTAAAGTCAATGAACTATGGTTGTACACACTCAGACATCCAGGTTATAGGTGATTCTGTAATAGCTAGTACTGTGCAATTCAGAGGACTGACCAATAACAAAATGTAATATCATAATGGAATTATTAAGAATCATTGACTGAGGTGGGCAGTTATAAAAATTAATTAATTAGTTAAATTTACAATCAGATTAAAAGTAAATATGATTGTACACAAAGAAAGCTCCGTAGAGCAGAGTGATTTCCAGTGATTTCTTAGACTTTGTGTAGCTTTCTTGCAAGCGGTGTGAGAACTAATTTTTTACCGATTTTCTTTACCTCCCCAATTGTAGTTACCTTTTGTAGCTTTTTTGATGACACAAATGTTCAGCCAGGCTTTGCTTAGGTTTTCAAGCTTCCAGGCTGAAGTTTGCTGGACAGCTCCATCTCTTATGCACAGAGTCACCTTACCAGAATGTTGAAAAGAAATTGCATGTTCTTAGACAAAAGTAATATCCGTTGTAGTCTTCAAAATGAAAATAATAATAAGGGGGAGATTTTTCATTTAAGAAACAGCCTTTCTTAGCTGTCATAGACAAAGATGACATAAACAAAGCAGATAACAATCCCAGAAGTGGGAATGTATCAGCAGCTCAGAACAAAGAGCATATCTAGAAGACAGCAGGATCCCACTCAACATCTTGTATCTTGAAGACCTGTTTAAAATGGCAAATGTTACAGCATTGCCCTTCCACAAACTGCTTATCGGCAAATGTATCCCGTCTAAACAAACAAGTAAGACTTTTTTCAAAGGCAAGACAGCAGAGATTATAATCATGTGGCAGACAGCAAATTTCCTTAGTCTTGTTTGCAATAGTGGCAGGGTTTATTAATACAGAGAGATATCAAAGTAATATCTCCCAATATCACTTAGGAATATAATTGAAAATAAATAAATAGAGCACTGGAGCCTTAGTATCCTACCAGAGCTCCACTCATTCAACAAGGTTAGTATACCACAAGAATTCCACACAAATAGATGCTATTTTTTTTATTCAAAATAAAGCTGGAAGGGGCCTTGGAGGTCTTCTATCCCAACCCCCTGCTTAAGGAGGAGACCCTATACCATTTCAAACAAGTGGCTGTCCAGTTTCTTCTTAAAAACCTCCAGTGATGAAGCACCCACAACTTCTGAAGACAAGTTGTTCCATTGGTTAATTGTTCTCACTGTTAGGAAGTTTCTCCTTAATCCAGGTTGCTTCTCTCCTTGATTAGTTTCTGTCTATTGTTTCCTATCTTGCCTGGTGCTTTGGAAAATAAGTTGACCCACTCTTCTTTGTGGCAGCTCCTCAAATACTGGCATACCACTATTATGGCACTCCTAGTCCTTCTTTTCTCTAGACTAGCCATATCCATTTCCTGCAATTGTTCTTCATATGTTTTACTCTTTAATCCTCTTGTTGCTCTTTTATGTACTTTTTACAAAGTCTCAACGCAATAATGAAGAAGATAAAACAGAATAACCCACTCAACACAACTGCAGGCATTTTTATTTGTCACGGTGGGCATCTCAGAAACATACACATATAAAATGCCTATCTCTTAATTTAATCCTACCCTTCAAGAATTTAGCACAGTGTTCGTGAGAGGTTTATTAGGAAAGCTCTTAATTTTGAGTAGTTTTGGAGCTCTCAAAGAACCTTTGCTTTGCGTTCTTAGGTAGGAAATTATGCTAGTTGACTTCAAATGTATAAGTTCTAAATTCTGCTGTCCATAGGTCTGAGGAGTGGCTGAGATGCCAGATAGTTTTACTTTTTAAATCAAGATTACTTTTAAAAATTAAAAGCCTTCCCAAGGTTAACCTAGTTAGCAATTATAGCAATGCTAACATGGGGGCCTAGAATCAGGTCCATCGATAATACTTGATGAAAGGCATGGAACTGGATAACATTCGGCCTTACAGTCTTTGTTTCAATACTATTGGTAGTTTTCAAACTAAAGAAAAGTTACAACACGCTAGCATAGTTAAATCATTTGCAGAATGTTGAAATTAGTGCCATGGGAAACTTTAAGGTAAGAGGATACTGTGATAAAGATGACATTCACTGATTGTAGGAAAAGGACATCTACGGGAAATGAAGAGGATATGAAAGCATGGATAATTGAATGTATAAAGCCAAGGATGTACAGAATATATTGAAGGTTGCAGAAGGTGAGTGGATGGGCTTTATTGCGTTCCAGGCATTTCCCATCCAGACAGCACATTGCATTTGCAATGAGGGAGGTGTTTGGGGAAGGGGGAGATGGCAGAGGAGCTGCTTTCAAACCATTGGGAGAGATATCCAATGCAACTTGTGTGTGTGTGTGTGTGTGTGTGTGTGTGTGTGTGTGTTTGAGAGAGTGAGAGAGGGGGGAGGGAGAGAGGGAAGAAGGAGGGGCAGGGAGAAAGAAAGAGAAAGAAGTAAACTTCTTTCGCAAAGCAGAAAAAAAACTATCGCTTTAAATCGGAATTGAGCATGCCTCGCTGTGGAATTCTGGGAGCTGAAGTCCATAAGTCCTAATGCTTATACCTGTAAATAGAAGCTTTAAATTGAAAGGTGCAGGAAAAAACAAATTGGCTATATGTTATATGATTTTATGTTTTTGAAGTTTTGGGGTTTGTGCAATTTGGTGTTTCTTAAAAGGGTTTGGATGATTCCCTGCTTGTGAATGGAGCCAAACTTTCTATAGGGCAGCGATGGCGAACCTTTTTTGGCTCGCGTGCCATAAGCGGGAGAGCGCAGGGGAGGTCATGCATGGGCGTGCCGCACCGATGATGCAATGTGTGATTCCCCCCCAGCATGCATGCCTGCATGACAGGCACTCCCCACATTTTTTTCATGTTTTTTTTGCCCTCCCCAGGCTCCAGAGGCTTTATAGGAGCTTGGGGAAGGCGAAAACGGCCTCCTCCCCCGGAGGCCCTCCAGAGGCTTCAGGCACTTCCCTGAAGCCTTCGGAGGGCAAAAAAATGACCCTATGAGCAAACCAGAAGTCACTTCTGGTTTGCTCGTAGGACCATTTTTTTTCTCACGTGCCCTGGCAAATGGCTCCGCATGCCACTTGTGGCACACGTGCCATAGGTTCGCCATCCCGCCTCTAGGGTCATTATCTCTATCTGGCAGGAATGTGAAATGAGCCTCAGGCAGGTTTCTTTGTTAGCAAAAAGAAAGAAAAACAGCACAGCAATTTAGGGCTAGAAGGCTACTCGGAAGTGATCTAGTACAAGACCCTGCTGCAGCAGGAAACCTTACATTGTATGGATTATTTTGGTCCCTTTAACAGAGAGGAAGATTGCCAGAAAGGAGGAGTTTACTAGGACAAGGCTGCCATGCAGAGGAAGGCAGAGATAGTCCTTAACGTATGACTACAACTGAGCCCAAAATTTTGGTTGCTAACAAGAACATTGTTAAGTGAGCTTCACCACATTTTACCCAATCCATGACATCTCCTGGTAAATGACATCAAGTTGGTCACTCCCACCCAGTCACATGATTGCCAAGCCACTCCCACCTGGTCACCTGATTACTAAGTCACTCCAGTGGTGGGTTTCTACCAGTCCTCACCGGTCTGTGTGAACTGGTTGGTGACCGGATCCGGAAGTAACTGGACTCTGGGAACCGGCCCCAGCCCTGTCGTTCGCTTCCCCCGCCCCTCCGGTCGCTGCTCACTTGCTCCCCCCACCTGTCCCCAGACTTGCCTAAGATGCCTGGTCCCCAGCAAGTATGGGTGCGGAGATGGGGATGGCGGAAGGAGATTACGCGGCATGGCTGGCATCTTTGGCAAGTTTGGGGACCTCGCAAGATCTTTGCAAGGTCCCCAGACTTGCCCAGCAAAGCACGGGGCGGCGAGGTGGCAGTAGCTTGTATGGCATGGCCTGGCTGCTAGCAAAGCACCTCCCAAGACTAGTCCAGCAAAGCACGGGGCGGCAGGGCGGCCCCTTGCTTTGACAGCCAACTCATTTCCAATTGGGGTGGGGAAGAAATCCATCTTTTCTGTCCCTCTCCATGGATCCCTCCCAATTGGAAACGAGGGGGCTGTGAAAGACAACGCCCCGCGTGGCTGTTCAAGCAGCAAAAGAAGGAACAGGAGAGAAATTCCACATGGGGCTTTTTAAACAGCCAAACTCCCCTCCAGTTAATTCTTCTGAACAAGCCATGCGGGGGGCGCTCCCTTGCTTTGACAGGTGCCTCGTTTCCAATTGGGGGGGGAAAGAAATCCATCTTTTCTGTCCCTCTCCATGGATCCCCCCCCCAATTGGAAATGAGGGGGATGTGAAAGACAAGGCAGCACCCCCTGCGTGGCTGTTCAAGCAGCAAAAGAAGGAACAGGAGAGGAATTCCACGTGGGGCTTTTTAAAGAGCCAAACTCCCCTCCTGTTCTTCAGGCAGGCCAGATCGGGAGCGCATACCAGGCTGTTGCTCCTCCTGCCGCCGCCACTGTCAGCGTGACTCTCTTGAGGGGAAGAGAAAAAAATAAAAAAAGGCTCCCGCCATGGAGCGACCCACCCCGCTCCCCCACCTGGCAGAGCTTTTTTCTCCCCTCAGCTCAGCTCTTCTTCGCCCACCAAAGCACTGCCCCCGCTCGGCTGCCCTCACTGTTGCCATGCCCCCTCTGCATGCCCAGCCTCCGGCCTGAGTGGTAGCAAGCGACGGTGGGGCAGCTGGCGATGGTGGCAGCTGCTGCTCCTGGGCTAGCTGTGAGTCGCACTGCTTGGCGGGCAGTGCCCCGACTCCCCTGCCACCCCTGGCGCTGTGCCACCTCTGCAGCAGCACCTCTCGCCCGCAGAACCGAGGCGGGGAGGAAGATCGAGAGACGTGGAGCCACAGACTCTCATTCCCAATTTCAGTGGTGAGCCTAAATATGTGTGTGAAAACCTGCCTTTTAAAAAAGTAATGTATTCATTTATTTAAAACTATTCCTGTTTTTCATCACTTAAACAATACCAAAATATATATTTTAGTTGGTAGGAGCCAGGATTATTTATTCTATTTATAGCCCTACTTCGTCAGAATACTCAAGGTGTTTTCTAACAATCAAATGAAAATTAAATTAGAGTTAACTCTACCATTTTAATGTTTAATGAAAAAGAAAACAGTTCTAAAAAATATTACAACTCAATTTAATATTCACTTTCAATAAAGTATAGAAAATATTTGTGTGTCTCTCTCTGTGTGTTTTTTTTAGTTTCACAATGTGAGTTAAGGCCTTCCCTTCTGTTTGACTTCTTCGTTGCACTTTTTTCCCTACTATAAGTGGAATATCTTCAAAAGATGGAAAACAGGGTGCCCAGTTCTGAGGAGACTCTTTTCAAAAGAAGCTATAAATCATTCAGTTGGCTCAATGTCACCAGGAATATGAGAACTAGCAGGAGGTTATTTTTATTTGTCTACTTGGTATAACCAAATATATATTTAGATTGATAATAGGCATAATATACATTGCCATGAAGAGTAAGATTACTATTTCCCTCCCATTATCCATAAATTAAAGCACATTATTTTATTAATATTATATCTATTTGGATAGATAAATAGGTCACGAGAGGTTTGATTGCTATAAAAAATAGTTCCCACAGTTTTTTTCCATTATGCTATCTATTATATTGTTACAGGTGTATATCAACCATTGTAAACATGTAAGAATTTTATCCTTCCAGATTTGTCTTTTACTTGAGGAAAAGAAAAAGGGAAATATATTTTTCCTTAAGGAATGGTAGACAGGGAAACCAGCTATCAACCACTTCCTGCCTTTAAGAAGGCTTGCAATATTCTATGAATGGTTGACCCATGTATGACTTGATCATGGGAAGGATTTGTTTGGGTTGTCTGCTGTAGCCAGCTACCTACCGTGAAAATTCCTATTCAAGGGAATTCTTAACACTGTTTAAAAGAACATTAATTTGTGGTAGATGTTTTTGAAGAAAGACTTTAGCTTTATATCTAGAGAGAAATTGCTCTGCAAATTCATATTTCAATTTTTAGTCCTTTGTTTACTGTATGGTTGAAGTGTTCTTACATTTGCTATCTAAATGTATATTAGAGTGCGTTTTAAGTAATTAAATTATAAATTATAAAAAAATTAAAAATTTGAAAAGAACATCCCCAAACAGTTTCAACTGGCACAGAGCAGAACATATATGTGTAGACATAGGAGCATACAAGGGAACATAAAGGTAATCTAGTCCAACCCCTTCCCAAAGCAGGAGTCCTTCCTTCTCTTTGAGAGCTGTCAGTGGCAGACATGAGGGAAATGGTGTGTGTGTGTGTGTGTGTGTGTGTGTGTGAGAGAGAGAGAGAGAGAGAGAGAAAAGAATGAGAAAGAGAAAGAAA
Organism: Natrix helvetica; assembly: GCF_964273705.1. Taxonomy (NCBI): domain Eukaryota; kingdom Metazoa; phylum Chordata; class Lepidosauria; order Squamata; family Natricidae; genus Natrix; species Natrix helvetica. The sequence continues at coordinate 112,496,430 of NC_138549.1, read as the reverse complement.
TAAAGTTAGAGAGAGAGAGATAAGAAAGAAGGAAGGAAGAGAAAGAAAGAAAATAAGTGGGGGAGAGAGACACAAGAAGGAAAAAAGGAAGGAAGAAAAAGAAAGAAAGAAAGAAAGAAAGAAAGAAAGAAAGAAAGAAAGAAAGAAAGAAAACTTATGATCACAATTGAGCCCAAAATTTTGGTTGCTAAGCAAGAGCGTTGTTAAGTGAGTTTCACCACATTTTCCAACTTGGCCATGCCCACCTATCACATGACCACCAAGCCACTCCAACCCGGTCACATGACCGCTGAGCCACTCCCACAAAACAGGCCTCACCTACAGAATAGGTTCTAATTTTTTTGAAACCCGCCACTGAGCCACTCCCACCTGGTAACATGATTGCTGAGCCACTCCCACCCCAGTCACATGACTGCCAAGCCACTCCCACAAAACAAGCCACACCTATAGAATAGGTTCTAAAAAATTTGAATCCCATCACTGACAATTAGCAAAAGATGTCTTATTTTGTGTCACATTGTGGTAGTGTGGAAAGTTAAGTAAGAAAATATTATGAACTTTTCAATATTTTCAAATTCCAGAACCTCTCAGTAGATGTGCCCTCATTTTGATTTGCTTGAGCATCTTTCTTGGTCACTGCTTGGAAAAATTATGATCAATATTGAGTTGACATGAGTGACACAAAAATATGCAATTAGAAAAATCTCTAAATACTAGAGCTGAGTGTACTTTGAAATTGAGGGAAGAAGTGCTTTGGATTTAGCAGGAGGATAGCAGGAGCCTCTTCTTCTTTTTGGTAGTATTATTTTTTCAGAATTTGCTGTGGCCTGAAAATAAAGGGCTGTTTTAAGAAATCCTCTCACCCGTTCTGAAGCCTTAGAAAAATAACACGACTTTAACAAATAAGGGAGATATAGTTTATTTTCAGTCATGTGAATCCAAAGCATTTCTTTCAAATAATATTTAAAGCATGCAGAATCTTCTAAATATCAAAATATATTCTTGCTTCATTTATAAATCATCCAAATTTTCCAATCATGAATAGTATCGAATCATCTCCTTTACTCATGGATCTTAATTCCAGTAGAATAAAGATAAATTAACGTCCATTTAATAGTCTGATAGATTTCTATTGCTAAAATGGACTGTTGTAATCCAAGTTTGGCCTCTAGCATCAAAGATCCTAAATAATTACTACATGATGGTCATAAACATTTGTCTGAACTTGAGCCTCTCTATTGAAAGACAGCCAGCCTTAATTTAAGAACTCCATCTGATTGCAAAATCTGTTGCAACCTTTAACGAATGATTATGCTGGCTAATTATTTAAACTGGAAACATTTGCAATTCAATCTGCCTTTTTTATTTTAAGCAATTAGAGTTTCAGGTATTATTCTTCCAGCTTCTAAGAATATTTCTAACACCACTGATAGGTAAGAAAGCTTTTACTTCGTTACTGCTATAAACGATTATTTCAGAAATCAATCGGCATGCTAACATTTTGTGGTCATCTATTCTAAATAACTTCCAAAAGGCCAAACCGATGCAACAATTAATCTATTTGCAAAGTACACTTGTACAAATTTCTGTGTCATTATCCAAATTAGCTATTAAGAAAATGTGTTATTTTAATACAAGGGAGTAATGCATGTGTACATCCATTTTAGCAGTAAAAAAAGCTAACTGAACAAAATGGCTTCCCTTCAATTATAATGCCAGAAGGATTATACTACATATTTTTAAGACAGAACAACAGAGCGCCTCAATAATACTCACTGCCATTTTCAAACATGTTATCTAAATAATGTTATATAAAGTACCATGATACTGTTTAATCAATAGATGGCACAAGTCTCAATTATATCTTCATTCCATTCTATTTCATTATTCATAATGAAGTTATTTTCTTAACTGATCTGCTAAAGATTAGATAGTGTACAGCAGGGGTGTCAAACTCAAGGCCCGAAAGCTGGATTCAGCGCGCAGGGTGCTTAAATCTAGCCTGCTGGGCTGGCATAGGAATATCAAAGGACTGGCACGCGGTCCCCCTGCCAGCCGAAAGTGGTCCACACAGGACCCCATTTTCAACATGCAGAGTGCTGCAGGAGGCCACGGAGAACAAAAATGAGGCATGGGGGAGCCACACGCACCCCCAGAACCCCATTTTGGTCAGTAAAGTGTTGCAGGAGGATATTCAGGATGAAAAGGGGACAGAGGGGGCCACGCACGGGCCCCTGTGCCCCATTTTGGCTGGCAAAGTGCTGCAGGAAGTGTCTGTCCTCTTCCCACCCACCCCAGCCCATGGGGAACTGCAATGCTGATCTGGCCCTCGAAGAAATCCAGTTTGACACCCCTGGTGTACGGAACTCTCTCTGCCTTTAACAGATGCTGAAAAAATATCAAGATTGCCCATGCATATTTTAACAAGAAATTATTATAACTATCTCATATACCTTTTGTAAATAATTTGTGGAAGGAAATATTTATTAGATTTAAAAAGCGAGAGATGAAACTTCTCCCGCTAATCTTTCTGACTGACATTCTCACTTTCATACTTATTGATGAATTAAAATGGTATCCCCCCGCCTCTTGGAGTTATCAGTTTTGCTACTGAAAGTGGAGGGAGGGGGATCCCCTATTCTAATGCAAAGTAAGAACAGCCCAATATTGCTAACACCATCTGCCCAGAGATGCCAGGTTAACTACCTTGAAAGTTGTTCAAACAATCATGATTTATGTTTAGATCCTGCTTTTGATCATGAATCCTGATAAAGAAACAATGGCCTGACGGTATTTCTAAGCATGCTAGTAAATAAATTCAAAATCATGCTATTTATTTGACTTCCTCTTAAAGTACATTGCAATCAAGCATTATTTATTTGCTATCAGCCACAGTATTGAATATAAGAATGCCGTACAAGTGCCAACTAGATTTTTTTTAAACAAAATATGAAATGCCATTAAGCAGTTTACAAATATTACTGCTTTAGCTTTTTAGCTGTTTGCTGACATTCTTGATTGAGAGACCTTTCTTGACTTTGCTTGCTTGACACGGATATATGGGACTAGCAGAATATGAATGGCGAATGAAATAAACATAATACAGCAGTTAAAGTTTTTTTTTAAAAAAAAATAAGTAGGAAATCCCATTTAGATAGAAAGCCAAATACCTTATCTAGCTGTAATCTAAGTAAAGGGAATGAATGGCATATATAATGTAGAATATATACAGTATTCTTTCTGTGGTATAAAGTTGCTTTCACATCAGCCCAGCTCAAAAGGAAACATAAAAATTACAAAGTCTTTAAGTAAAAAAACAAATGTACGGTAGCGTGGTTGAGATTTGATCTGATTTCATTTCATTTCGGTGCTCTTAGGTGTGCAGAAGAGGCAGACTGATTGAAAAGGAGTCAATACCTGCGGCCCAGGTAGGAGACCCCCCCCCAAAAAAATCAAGCTGCTCTGTCATGCAAAGATGATCTTTTGTGTGAAAATTCCCCTGAATCTGCTGATCTGTGTCCTAAAAGAACCAAACAGCTAAATCTAGAAGAACAAACAGAAGATAGAGTATGCTTCAAACCAGTGGTGGGATTCAATTTTTTTTTATTACTGGTTCTGTGGGCGTGGCTTGGTGGGCGTGGCATGGCTTAGTAGGCATGGGTTGATGGGCGTGGCCAGGGAAGGATACTGTAAAATCTCCATTCCCTCCCCACTCCAGTGGAAGGTTACTGCAAAATCCCTATTTCCTCCCAATCAGCTGGGACTCGGGAGGCAGAGAATAGATGGGGGCGGGGCCAGCCAGAGGTGGTTTTTACCGGTTCTCTGAACTACTCAAAATTTCCGCTACCGGTTGTCCAGAACTGGTCAGAACCTGCTGAATACCACCTTTGCTTCAAACAAGAAAGCCATCTAGCACTCAGTGATATTTTGTTTATTCATACTAAAGAAAGTCCCTTGGAAATATGGAGAAAACCATTTCAGTGAAATACACAGGACCTTCCAATTTTTCCTCATATTATAACTGTACATTTAAAAGTCTTAATCAGAACATACAGGCTTGCAACAGTTCATTTAGTGACTGTTCAACGTTACAAAGGCACTGGAAAAAGTAACTTATGACCGTTTTTCACACTTACAACTGTCGCAGCATCCCCATGGTCCTGGGATCAAAATTCAGATGCTTCACAACTGAATCCTATTTATGACAGTTGCCGTGTCCTGGAGTCATGGGATCCCCTTTTCGATCAGGCAAAGTCAATGGAGAAGCCAGGTTGTCTTAACGGCCATCTTTCTAACTTAACTACTGCAGTGTTTGAGTTAATAATTGTGACAAGAAAGGTTGTAAAAAAAAAAAACCTCACTTAACAAATGCGTCACTTAGGAACATAAATCAGGAGCTCAATTGTGGCCGTAAGTCAAGGACTACTTATACAATATAGTATACAGATTCAATACAAACAGTACGAGACTTGGGCCATCATGATGTAAAATTGCCTGTGGGAACTACAACTGTTTGTTGTTTTTGCTCCATAAACTAAGATTTACACATGAATTATTTTTTTCCCTCCCAGGTTGAAGAAAATCTAGACTAGACTGAGTTTGTTCAAGAATACATACAAGATTTCAGTCTCAGAAAGCAAACTAGGAAAAGATAAAGATCTCCATATCAGGTTCATAATCTTTCTTTCTTTCTTTCTTTCTTTCTTTCTTTCTTTCTTTCTTTCTTTCTTTCTTTCTTTCTCTTTCTTTCTTTCTTTCTTTCTTTCTTTCTTTCTTTCTTTCTTTCTTCTTTTTTATCTCCTCTCTCTATCTCCTCCCTCCCTCCCTTTTCTTTCCTTTTTCTTGTAGTTGTTTCTCTTGTTGGAGCAATTTTATATCAAAACGAAATGCTCAGAGACAGAAATACAGAACTTTGAGATGAGAAACATCTAATTACACAAAAAGAAGTCAATGAGAGGTATACTGATTCAAAACAAAAGAAAATCACAAGCCAGAGATTTACCAAGTATCAGCCCTGCCAATCAAGTTATATATTTCAAGAGCTATCACTTGCAGAATGAGTTCAACATTGACTCATACAGATCTTAATGAGAAATGGGACCTCTCACCATTTTCTTTAATTTTTTTCACAATCTAGGTCATTTTTTTAGACATAGCCATGAGTTGTAAGGCTCTAGCTATCTCAACAATTGGTGATTGCATTGTGACTGGATTCAGGCAGAGGGCAAAGGAATATTTATTTAAACTGAAAAACCTGTTGGGAAAAACAGTTGAAGTTGCATTCTACACGTATATTATGTTCCCTGCTTACAAAACAGTATTGTAAGTACAAAAATAGCTGCAAAGAAAGGATGAAAGATCTGTTTTAAAAGGAATTGTCACTTTGTTTGCAGAGAAAAAGAAGGGAACTCTTAACAGGGATTAATTCTATGACACATAATGCACAGCAGAAGAAACAAATGTGGCAACTGAATATTCTTATAAAGACTTCTGAGTCTGTGGTCTTGCAAATTTGGTCGCATAAAAGATGAATATATTTCAAGCTGAGGAAGGACAATTTAAAAATATGGTGATGATGATGATGATGTATTTGATTTGATATATTTCAACCCTGGGCAGTTCACAATAAAAAGAAAACAGGGTAGAAATACAATCAAGTAAATAAAAATTCAGCAAAGAAAATATACAAGATGGAAAATGTGAAGTGTCACGAATTAAAGTATATTTATTATATTAGAGCAACAAAAAATAGTCAAAGGAAAACTCTGGATTTGATTCAGAATAACCCCTTCAGATCTTTTTCTTTGAGTACCCCTCTTTTTCTGACATTTTACAAGCTTTTTCAAAATTGTTTTTCACATACATTTTCAAAGAGAAAGGTGAAGTATTTTGAAATCTCAAAATACTTCACTAGTTGTTCACATGACTAGAGTGAACAACACATTTGGAACAAAGCCTACGACAAGGAATAATAATGATAATGTATGCAACATGTTGCACTTAAAGGAAGGTATGAAGCATGAGAAAGCCACTCCACATGTTATAGAACCAATGTCATAGCAGAAAGGGTAAGGGAAAGAATTTTTATTGAAAAGAACACAATGCTAGACTCTCAAATACTGAAGAGAAACAATATAAGGGCAACTTGCCTGCAAAACAGGTTATTCTCAAAATAGAAGACAAGCAATACAATTTTTGTTGTAGAATGAAAATAAACCAAATGTTAAGGATATAGGGGCATTTAGATTCAAGATGTTTGCTTATATTCCCAATGAAAAGAGGGGCAAACCAGATTGTAAAAGTTATCAAGGGCTATTTGGAGGAGGAGGAGAAGGAGGATATCCATTCCATTGCATCCAACCCTTGGCAATTCTATGGGCCAGGTCTATTTATGTCTTCCAGTCTTGCACTACTTCTTTGAGTACTTCAGTGCTCTGGGCTACTTAATGCCTATGACCATCAGTTGCATACTTTCACATACTTTGGTGAAAAACAAAAACTAAGTGCTAATGGAATGCCTGAAATCAATTTAGATTACCCAACAGGCGACAAGACAGTGTAGTCCTCTCAACAAGGACTGACTGTGACTGTACAGTTGTAATAAGAAGAAGACATTGTGTTCATTGATGGAACATGGAAAAATAGGAAGTGTGTGCAAACTGCAAAAGAGCATTTATGGCCCAAAGCAACCTGCAAGAGCCTGGAGTACAATGCTAAACCTAACGGGCTTTTAAGAGAGATGTGCAGAAGAAAAGCAATCCTTGCTTATACTTCAAATGAGAGGATGAAAGATGGGTATACATTGCAATTTATGCCGATGATTTCACTTTGTGTCATGAAGATGAAGAAGATAGTGAGAAAATTATGAATACTTAAATGAGGAAATAAAGGAGAAAAAGAAAATCTGGGAGAGAGACCTCCTATTATCTCAGGATGCAAGCTGAAAGAAAAGATGGAAACTTCTTTAACCAAAACAGGAAATAATGACTTTGATGAAACACCTAAGGCTGAGTGAAGATAATTTTATTTGTTTGTTTGTTTAGTTTGTCACTCATGTAGAAGATAAGAGGAATAAGAATAAACATGAATAAGAACACAGGAAACGGGTACAATAAATGGGGAGAGTGGGATAGGGACGTTAGCACGCTGGTGCACTTATTAATGAAATGGACAAGCTTCTAGAAGCAGATTTCCTTAAAACAATGAAGCCAAGAGTCAACAATGCAGCAGTCTGGACACAACGACAACTGGGAGGTTCCTGGATACCTCAGCTGAAACACATCCAGCAATTGTAGCACTAGTAAGAATATTGTGCAGAAAAAGCACACCCAAAAGGTTGAACTGCAATCAAAAAGGATCTAAAAAGAACACAAGACATGAGATTAAAGTTACCTGCAAACAGTAACTTTATACTAGTAGCTACCTGGATGAAAATTGAGCCAAAAGGTTTAAAAAATGGAACATCTGCCAATGATCTATTACGGAGGAGTTATCAGCTGGGCTATAAGAGACATCCATTTACTGCCCTCTCAGTTGAAACAGAATATGTAACTGCAGCTCAAGAAGGTCAAGTGTTGACTTGGTCATGTAAGCATCTGTTGGATTTTGAAACTGATCGACCAAAACCCAAGCGCAATGCATGAATAACAAGAGCTGCATTCTGCTTTCCTAATCCCAGAGTGTTATCCAGGCCCAAAGTTCACTGATGTTAAATATCAGTAGCTTATAAGCAATGTGAAACACAAAGGACTTGTTAAGATGAAATACTGCCTGCAGAAGAAATCACTATTCAGAGATTGGATCCAGCATCCACATGAAGTGATATGAATCATGAGATATGGTGCATAGGGTGAGGAAGTGGTAGAATGAACCACTTTCAGGTTTTCCAGATATTCCCTTGGTGTACCTTCTCATCCTTTGGGTCATCAGGACCAGTAGATTTAGCCAGAATTAGTTTAGGGATATTCCTCTTAAACTGGCATTTTCAGGACTATCTTTATTTCCATTTCCCGCTTCTTGTTCCTGTAATCCCTTTCTCTCCCTTCTGACAATCAAATAGCTATTATCCTAGGCTGCACGTGATCTAACAGACTTGGTAGCCTTTTATTCTTTAACTTAACTGGATTAAATATCTCCTATCTAAATGTAACTCCACAGTACATTTCTGAGAGTGAGTATTGTATTCTTGTTTATACCCAGACTGGAGAGACATAGGTTCACATTTATTGTTAGTTATGGAAATTGACTTGGCGATTTTGAGCCAGTTGGTCTCAATCACCCTTCAAGATTGCTATTTTGGAGGTAATTGAAATTTGGGAGGAAAATAGAAAATAATCTGATAAATAAATGCAACCAATCAACAAATCATTAGATTTACCAGAAACCTTCTACAAATGCACTATATATTCATTTTTTTCCTCTTTGCATGCATATTCTGCTTCTGTGATTTGCCCTTTTTCTGTCATTGCACACATATTCTGTTACATGACGCCATTCTCACAGAAATCTGCATTCAACTATTATCTATATATCTATATATCTATATATCTATATATCTATATATCTATATATCTATATATCTATATATCTATATATCTATATATCTATATATCTATATATCTATCTATATCTATCTATATCTATCTATATCTATCTATATCTATCTATCTATCTATCTATCTATCATCTATCTATCTATCATCTATCTATCTATCTATCATATATATATATATATATATATATATATATATATATATATATATATATATATATATATATATATAATTTCTTGTTACAGAAAGCTTCCCTTCCCATCTTTTCCTTAGTATAATAATACCCTGTTTCCCTGAAAATAAGCCCTCCCCTGATAATAAGCCCAATCAGGCTTTTGAGCACATGCACTAAAATAAGTCCTCCCCCAAAAATAAGCCCTTCCTGAAAATATTGTAACACAACAGCAGCCATGACCATGCTCGTAGCCTCTTGCACCTGAAAAATAATAAGGCCTCCCTGAAAATAAGCCCAAGTGCTTATTTCGGGGGGTTAAAAGAAAATAAGACCCTGTCTTATTTTTGGGGAAACATGGTAGCTTATTCTAAAATAACTTGAATCTTTCCCCTCCTTGAAATTTTGTGAATTTTTCTCCCACCATTTTTTTTCTTTATCTCTTCTAATGGTTTCTCTTTCACAAAAGGTATAAATCTATTCTTTATACTAATCGTTATTCCGACTATATATCTTCCAGATTAAATCCTGCTGTTATCTTTAACTCAAATATTTCACAGCAATAATTCATGGTCTATTCCACAATCTGCACCTGGAAGAATTCTGGCTGGCTTTGTACAACTTCTGTTTCCTATTATATAACCAACTCTATTCTGATGCTATCCAACTGATGTTACGCAGCTGTAGAATCTGTGTTATGCTACTTGAACAGATGTACTATTGAGCAAAGAATTCTCTTACAAATCTGTATTAACACAACTTCTCTATATTGTTCTTTCCCAATGCATATTTTCCAATAACTCCAAGTACCTCCATTTCTCCAACTTTTACATTCCAACAAAACTATGCTCTTTCTAAGTGTTCTGCAAAATTTATGCCAATTAGGTTAAAACCAATTAGCCTTCTCACACTGAAAGAAACCAATGACTTTGTATCAGCTGTCCATTCCAATGACATAGACACCTCTTGATCCCTTAAGCCATCTTTGGAGATTACTTCCTCAGTCCTTCTTATCTTAATAAAGTAAAATTTTATTTTATTTTATTGGTTTCTTTGAGCTCTCAGTTGACAACATTCCAATTAATTTTTAGTAAGTGTTTTATTATCAGTTTAGGATTAGTGAATGTGCAAAAGTATGGGGAGCTTGATCGAAAAGATTTTAAATTAAATCATATGTGGGCTGGAATCAAAAACTTTGAATTAATTATCTCAAATAATGAGTTACATACATATTTCAGAAACATGTGAATATTTTGCTGTATAAGGTCTATTAAATTGTTCAGTGAACTTCGGGAAGTTTATGGCCTTCTTTGTTAGTGCATTAAGATCTAGTATGTGAAATAAACAACATGAGTTGAAGTCTTGGTATAAAAAGTCAAATATGTAGGTATTATAAGGACCAAATAAGATGAGACTCGTGACTGAGATATAGCAATAGCACTTAGACTTATGTACCACACTATAGTGCTTTATAGCACTATCTGAGGGATTTACAAATATTAGTATGTTGTTCCCAACAATCTGGATTCTCATTTTACCGACCTCAGAAGGCTGAGCAGGTCACGATCAAATCTCAAACTGTGGGCAGAGTTTGCCTGCAGTACTGCATTCTAACCACTGCCCCACCAGGGCGCCTTTAAATATAGCAGTTGAAGAGAACAATTTGTTCAACAGAAACAGAAATAAGCAAACTCTGGTGTTGCACTGCATGTAGCTTTTAATTGTCTCAGAAATCTTGGCTGCACTTTAAACTTTGTCAAAATAAAAAATTAGCAGATCAAATATATAATGAAAACAATATAATGAACGTATTTAACAATAATGTGGAGAAAGTCTTGATTAAAAGTGAAGAACAAATAACAATAATGTTCATTTCTATTTTTTTCTGCCCGCCAGACAATATGTGGAGGATGACATTCAAAAGCAATATACGAAGTTATCAGGAAGGTATAAAATAGCACTGATTACTATTACCCCAGCTATTGGGAGACAAAACTTTTGCCAAAGTTTACTTTCTTGGAAATCCCTGACTTGTCTTATTATTCACTTTTTCTGTCAGAGAGTGGAAGAAGATAACAACAGAATCACCTTTGTTGCTTAATGCTAATAAAGAGAGAAGCTTTAAAATGTGGAAATAGAAGAAATATTGAGGAAAGTGATATTCTCATGTTGGAATTGTCAATTTTACCGGCATCTAAATGAAGGAAGTGAAAACATATTTCAGATTTTAAAAAAGCAAATGTTAACAAACTTGAAGCAATTCTCTTGTCATCACAATGTAGTCCTTAATATAGGATGAGTCACATGTTCAATCAGGCATATTCTTTGTCTTTCTGCAACAGCACACAGGGAATCATAGTTGGTTTGGAAATTGTACTTAAAGAATACTACTTGACAATATTTGCTCTTAATTCCTTGGATAAAGTGGTGAGATCATTGTGGAACAGTAACAAGTGAATATGAGTCACTAATGCACCGGGCCTGTAAAAAGACAAATGCTGTTTGAGGCTGCAACAACATCATAGCGTGGAAATAGCAGGAAGTAATTGTTCAACTTTATTCTCCTTTGCTCAAAGTCCATTTTGAATATTGCATCACACTTGAAAAAGGTTTCAGAGAAAGAGGAATACTTCAAAGGAGGTCTATGAGAATGATAAACAGACTGGAAACTAATGAAAGAATTGAGAATTTTTGACTAGGATACAATAGGCTGTTTAGATATTTGAAAGGATGCTAGGTAGAGGAGGTCAAGTGCTGTATATTCCCTAGAATAAAGCTTTAAAATTACATATAAGCAAATTTCAACTGAATATTAGAAAAATCTCCCTATCAGTAAAAAAAGTTGAAGGTAAAACCAATGTTCGCCTTCCTGCCCTGATTACATCCAGATAGAGACTAAACAGCAACATTTTGGGGATGAGTTAATTTGGATTGTCACGTTGACAATCCAGCGCCTGCAAAGACCAGCTGGCTGATATGCAAGTATGCACTGGAAACCAGAAGAGCAGCTGGTGATGACACGTGTGCCCACAGAGAGGGCCTTGTGTGCTACTTCTGGCACACGTGCCAAAGTGGTCGCCATCATGACCATATAGGGCATTAAATAGAAACCCTTTGCCAATCAACCCACTTACAGCAACAAACCCAGCACTCCACACACACACACCAAGATTTATAGAAAGACGGCAGCTCCGACCACGCTTTACTCGCACAAACGCAAAGCCGAAAACACCAGCCTGAAGATGGCGAGTGAGACCTCGCTGAAACGTTGCCAAGACAATCTCAATCTTACATGGGAAAATACAACAAGATCAGCATATCTACACCCATGAAAATCTACGAAAACAAATACACACACACACACACACACACACAGAGAGTGAATGGGCTAGATCCTCCAAGTCCAGATAAAAGATTCCAGAGAAAGATATGGAGAATAAGAAGGATAAGATCCAGTGGGACTGACCTCCAGATCCACATAGAGAGGTAGGTGCTGGCCAATCAAACAGTCATTGTGATAGTAAACAAAGATCAAAAGACATTGGTGGTGATAAATGTAACTGTGCTAAGATCCTACACAGAACCATTAAACTTCAAAGACATAAAGGGATTTTAAAAAATATTTTAAAATGTTAATAAAATAATAAAAAGTAAACAGCCAATGATCAGTGCAATTGATGGCAACTTTTACAAACAATAAAAGCAGAGTTTTCCTATAGTTTCCATTTATTACGCTGATGGGAGCGTAATAAAACAAATTAAGGCCAGTGCTCTTCTAAATTTGGGAACAGTTATTTGCTTTAGATAAGTGGCTGGTGTAAAATAACATTGGTAACTTCTCTTGGAGCAGCCTACAATCTAATTGCCTTTCTACATCCAATACATATTGTTTTAAACTATCCATAGCCTTTATGTATTCTATTATCAGTAATATTTCCCGTAAGAGCAAATAACTTTGCAATTTTTTTGTGAGCTGAACTCAAAGCGGTTTCAAAATTGTCCACAAGAATAAGAGAGGTTCTGATAACATATGGTACCCTGGTTATATTATAAATATTATGACTATCTAATTATGTTACTATTTTTAGATATGATTTATATGATAGTTTTATTATGTATTAAGCTGCTGCAGTGAGCTGTTCAGTGTATTGAAAACTCAAAAGGCATAAAAGCATATGTAATAAACTACCATTTTCTTCTTTTAGGCTTTTTTTCTCTTTTCCATTTTATTATTAGTATTTAGCTATCTATTAAGTATATTTTCTTACTAAATAGTCTTGGAATGAAATCAGTGGTTTAATATTCAATTGTTACTATTTGTCCTTGACCTATGACCTGTCTTAATGCTTAGAATGTCCTGATGCAAAGACCTCGTGGCGAAACTAGTGAATGTGCCCTTGTGTTGACCAACAACAAAGATGATAATGCAATTTTTTACACGACCAGAGGAAGGAGACAAAAGCAAATCGAAACTGAAAATAATGAAGTTTTCCCCAGCTTCCCAACATTGCTATTGTATTGGCGGTCAGAAAAGAACTGAGGAAACAACAGAAGCCGTGTCTAGGAACACACCCAGTGTAGGGTGTGCTTCTCACTAAAACATTTCGTAGTTAAACAAAATTCTCAGTGGTGGCCATTTGTAGGCACATCTCCATTTATATGAAGCACAAAGATCACAATGAACCCACAATATCAGCTTCAAAAGAAGGCAACAAGTTACAAATTAAAGGAAAACTCATAATCAGGCATCTAGCAAAGGGACATTAATTACATTTCAAAAAGCAGCACTGATAATTAATTTTCTTGATGTCCTTACAGATAGGAACAAGCTGAGACGGTGGTTTCACAATGTTTATAAATTACTACATTAATTAACAGTCAATCTTTAGAGAGGAGATGAAGGAATCTTCTTTGACATCACTCAGTACTCTCTAAGGGCAGACAGTGTAAGAAAGGATTATGAGTTTATGCTTTATACCTTGAGCTTCCCTCTTCTTTCTACATAATGTATCAGATTTGCCCTTTTACTATTTTAGCAAATAATTTTCTAATTGAAATTCTCCTTACTGTTTTTTCAGAGGTAGAAATTCTATTGCATCAAAATAAGTCACATCAGGCCAAATATCCACTGATGGAATCTAAAAATTACAACAGCAATCAAAGGATCACAAAGATCACAAAAACTGTTAAGGCAGCATACAGAAAATAAATTGAGGAAATAGGCTTATTTTAAATTTTGTATTGAGCTTTTCTTCCATCATAGAACTCCAGATATTACAAATTGGGTTCCCCCGATACCCCCTTCTATCCAAGTATTGTGAGAATTCAGATTTATGCAACCTCAGCAGGTTGATTGTACCCCGTGTTCTTAAACCATGCTTTATTATTTGCTTCTTGCTGCAAATAGCCAACTCCCAACTAACATGAAGAAATCTGGACTGGATTAAGTAATGTAACTACTACAAGGATTCTATGGGTCACATGCTTCTTCTTTCATTAAGGTAAAGGTTCCCCTCGCACATATCTGTTAGTCATTCCTGACTCTAGGGGGGGGGTGCTCATCTCCGTTTCAAAGCAGAAGAGCCAGCACTGTCTGAAGACGTCTCCATGGTCATGTGGCCAGCATGACTAAATGCCAAAGGCGCATGGAAAGCTGTTACCTTCCCACCAAAGGTGGTTCCTATTTTTCGACTTGCATTTTTACATGCTTTCGAACTGCTAGGTTGGCAGAAGCTGGGACAAGTAATGGGAGCTCACGCCGTTACGCGGTACCAGGGATTCGAACCACCAAACTACTGATCTTTCTGATTGACAAGCTCAGCATCTTAGCTACTGAGTCCCAACATTACATTGCATCTTCCTTCATTACAACCCCAAAATAAGCTCCACAATAACTTCTGATGATTCCCACGCCCCCCCCCCAAAAAAAAAGTTTGAATAGATAATTAAGATTGTAAAGATTTGTCCTTAAAATGTTTATTTGGCTCTAATATACAACGGTCTTTTGTTAAGGACTACTCATTCAGTGGCTGAACTTATAATGGCACTGAACAAGTGGTACTTATGGCCAGTGCTCAAAGCTCCAGTTGTTGTAGCACCCACATAGTCATGTGATCGTGATCTGGATACTCAGCGGCTGGCCTGGATATTTGACAGCTATAGATTCCCATGCTTAGATGACTGCAATCTGTGACTTTCCTTGCTTGCTTCTCACAAGCAAAATCAATGGGGAAGCCAGCAAGAAGTTGGAAGCCGGTCACATGAGATCCACCGAGATTTATTTAACAGTAATTGGGGACTACCGGAACTGCCATTGCTAAGTGGTGCAGTCATGTGACATTGCATTTTCTAGTCTCAATTACCATCGAGTGAGGACTATCTTTAACTTGAATAATCTAGAACTAGAATGAAGGACCAGATGTTTCTTATCTCAAAGTCATGGAGAGATAGAAGTTTGGCAGAATCACATATTAATTTCACCTGATTGCTCTGTCAATTTCCCCCACACACATTCTACCATTCCTGGAAACCATCAACATTTTTGTTGTCTACCTACCCTGCCTATCTCTGCATGGCTATTGATCAGTTTTCACACTGCTGAAATTTGATCTCCAGAAGCAACAAAATAGATGTGTTATGGATTTCCAGGATTTAACATCCCTATTTTGCATTTAAAGATGCCCTGCAACACCACAAGAAGCAAAACATATTACTGGATACTGCCCCAGACCTCTAGAAGCCAATGTATATGTTTAAAACAAAGTGTGGCCTTCAGGGGAGACTTGCCATTCCTTGATATAAATGATGGTACACAATGTTCCCTTTGAATTTTATTACATAGCAGCTTTAGCTCCAGGTAATCCGCATACATGAAAATAGCTCCCTTGTACAAAATCTGTAAATTTACCTCAAAGATGGAAAGATATTTGTCTTGTTTTCAATTGCACAGTGACACGCTCATTGGAAGAATGTCATTGCAGCAGCCTTTCTTTATTATATACTCAGTGTAATAGCAAGAAAAATAGATTTGATGAAGCAGAAAAGAAAACCAATTCAAAAGCAAATAAAAAAGAACCTTGCATCTATATATGAAGAGAGGGAAGTCGGTAAGAGCCATGTAATTTATTTTGAGTAATTATTCTAGTTTTAAAATCCAGGTAATTTTTCTTCCTATTAGAAAGCCTGGAGGCAAAAAGCCTTTTGAAATATTGGAGGGGTAAAATTTAAAAATTAGCTACTGAGCATGAAGTATGCAATAATTGCTCTTCATAACATTTTTATTGCCTCTATATTCTGTGAATTATTGCTCCAAATTCCTTTGTACCATTATGATGAAAAAATGGTATCAATAAAATTGGGTTGATTTATGTTATGATTTTATCACTTAAGCTCATGAAAATCAGAGGCCTGCTAAAAGGAGCCATTTTTTCATGACATTTTTTCCCCTTTTTTTTCATTCAGTAACAACAGTTCCACTCCGTTTCCTGGTGCGCTGGTTAAGTATTCTCACATCCACGCTAATCATTCACACAATCGTGGGCTTAGGCTTTTAGGTCAAATTATAACTATGACTTTAGGATGTCATGCATTAGTTTCAACATTTGATTAAAGCAATTTGGAGAGGAGATAAATGTAGCTACTTCTTAAATATATTGCCCTCTTTTCTTCCATCTCTTCTTCAATGGAATTATGGGATTTTTCTTAGGGCAGAGATTACGCTAGGTAAATTAGTATTGATAAAACTAAACCAAGGACTAGTTAATCTGGTAGATATGAAAAAAGCCCAGAATATTACAATGTTTTGTTTTATTCAGCCCATGGCTTAGTGTGCTGTTTGCTTGCACCATGACATCTTTACCATATATGATGCTAATCTTCTATTTGTTATCCATTTTGTTCATCTGTGTGTTTTTACATATATCAGCAACATCAAAATATGTTACCTTGGCTTCTATCAAAAGGGATTAGAAGTGCTAGCATGAACTTTCCAGAACATTTTATCATTTAGAAGATCAGAGGGAGGAAGATTTTAAAAAAGACAAAGTCAAACAGAGAATGGGCAACAGTATTAAATGCAAAAAGATTCCAACTTCTAGATATTTTGAACTTTTGTGAATGTTGCATTTGTTTATATCATAGCTAGGGTTCTTGTGATAAATAGGTTATTCAGGGGGAGGTGTCAAAAGTCAAGTTGCAACTACACAAGTGAAACCTCCGCCTCCCCCTTTTTCCCCCACATGCATCCACACGACACATAAAATCAAAGGATTGAAACTTCAGTCATAGTTATGACTGCCATCTTGGTTTTTATATCCCTGCTGTATTGCTGCTGGCAATACAGAAACAGACATGCACCTTTTCCAGAAATATAGAATTCAGATATTATTCATACCACAGTATCTGAAACCTAGATTACGTATTTTGTGAAACTGGTTTAGCTAAACATGAGTTTGTTGAAAAAAGTCCCAATTAGCCAGATTCACATAGCATGGTAAGACAATAGGGGTAATTACTGCAAATGTCTTCATCATCTTAATTCCCACTTCAGAGTTGAATCAGGTTGGACATTTTTTAAAGACCAAGCATGTCAGTCAGATCCAGAGTAGCATCATTTTTGCTAAATTTAATTTGGATTCATTCTAAAATTAAATTCTGACATCCAGAGACTATTCCACTTGAAGGATAATCCAAATGCTAGCTATCCAACTGCACTCGCCTATTAAAAACCTAAAAGTTTTCTATGCAAAAAAAATATCACATTTAAATAAACACGACTGAGATTTTTTTTTAAATAACAAAATCTGTCCTTTTCTGCAGAGATGCTTATTCAACTGCTGATTAATGAAAACTTTTCTTGTACAGCTTATATCCCCTTACACCAATCTCCATAGCAATATAATATCCATTAGGCAATGAATATTACAAATTATTAATTACAAAGAATTAGAATTTTGCCCAACAAAATGTCTTTCCTCCACAGATAAGAAATAATTAGAATATATCAGAAACTCCTTTTCATTCACATCCTTAGTCTAGTGCTGATATAATTTTTTTATCAAATCTTACCCTTGTTCTGTTAATTTAAAAAAATTCAGAATATTTATTTTGATGGATGTGAAAAGGCATTTACAGCCATGTTGGCGAACCTTTTTGGCACCGAATGCTAAAATGGGAGTGTGAATATGCATGACGGAAACTGGAAGAGCAGCCACCCAGTACGCATGCACGCACCGGGAAGATGATCTCCCATTTTCCGGAACATGCATGTGCACCGACCACTGGTCGTCTGGTTTCTGGCGCACATGCGTATATGTAGACCAGCTGGCCGGTGCGCATGCATGTCGGAAATTGTAAGATCATCTTCCTGGTGTGCGCATGCACACAGGGAGGCTGCTCTTCCCGTTTCCGGAGCTCCCGCATATGTGAAGACCAGCTGGCTAATGTACTGTAACCCGGAAGAGCAAAGGGCGACGGCTAAGCATGCCACTTCCAGCACGTGCCATAGGTTCGCCATCACGGATTTACAGGAAAATTCTTCCTTCTGACAAAAGTAAAATGGATTACTCCAAAGGGGCTTTTCCAAAAGGCAGCTGGACTTTCTTGATTTGGAAAAGCCCCTTTGGGACAACCATGATGTGGTTGACTGAGTATCTCCATAGACATTTAAAAGGGGTTACCTTTACACTCAAGCCTAACACTTGTCTAATCATGATGATCATTTAACAGATGACCCCTAATGGCTGTTTGCACAACACACAATTAAAATGAAAGAAGCCCTTTTATACCTTAGCAGCTAGCCTTTCCGTTCCTCAACTGTAGAATCATGAGATTTGTATAGAGCAGGGGTGTCCAAACTTGGGAACTTTAAGACTTGTGGACTTCAACTCCCAGAATTCCCCAGCCAGCATGGCTGGCTGGGGAATTCTGGGAGTTGAAGTCCACAAGTCTTAAAGTTCTCAAGTTTGGACACCCCTGGTATAGAGCAAATGTATCTAAATTTTTGGCTTGCCTGAACCACACATAAAATATATAATATAATATAATTAATGTATGAAAATACGTGTTAAAAGTTTATAATCTTGCAGAGCTACAGTACTAGCTGTTCAGGGATGTATGTGGCCTGTGGGATGGACATGCCTGGTTTAGACCTTACTCCCCAATTCTGCAGGTATTTCAATTTCAAATACCCTATTGCAAGCACATCCTTAACTGCCACTTTGTTTCAACACTGTTTTCTTTTTAAAAAAAAATCACGGTCAGCTACAATCTTAATTCTTATTTTTATAAATATTCTTAAAATAATTTAGTCAAGATAATTCAGTTACCAGTGCTTATGAATCCTTTGAAAAATAGGTTTTTCTAATCTTCCAAATGTTTCATTTGCCAGGATTGTCAAATTGTTATTCTTCAGAGAGCCAGTGTGGCTCCAGGATAGAAGTGGGAGACCGTGAGTTCAAGTCCTGCCTCACCCATGGAAGCCAACTGGGTGACCTTGGATTAATCACTCCCTCTCAGTCCAAACCACCTCACCGGGTTGTTGTTGGAAAATAGGAGGAAGGTATGTTAGGTATGTTCCCCAACTTGAGTCATTTTAAACAATAAAGGTGGGATATAAATAAATATAATTGTAATTATGCCGAAGAACTGACATAAATATGCATATTTCAGCAACGAGATGGAATAATAATGTAATTTTAAAGCTTAAAGTTAGTACATACATATAAAAAGTATAATTAAAGAAAAGCTATTAAAAACTAGCAAGTCTAATATTTAGCACCTAAAAAGATCATGCTCAAATTTCTTGCTCTGTCTAAATCCAGAGTTGGTGCTACCTTCAATAATATTTAGAATCATATAGAACTGTGATTAAAAGGAACAATGTAAAACGACCGTTGACTTACCTGAACGGTCCTTCTATGTGTGCTGCGAGGGGAATCCAAGCATGGGTTAACTTTGTCCATTAGCCTAGAGACTGAGTTATGTAATTGTTGACCATGCCTCCTCTGACTGGGCAGATCAGTTTTGTACAAAGGCTCAGCCGATCCAAGAGAAGCAATGAAGACATATAAACAGTAAGTAGGTAAGTAGACGTCTTGCGTGCGTGTGTATTAGCAATTTTGAAGTGAACGTCAACGCCCGTACCAGCTGAAGCCGAGGGCGGGTTTGGATTCCCCTCGCAGCGCACATAGAAGGACCATTCAGGTAAGTCAATGGTTGTTCTCCTGTGCGCTGCTTGGGAAATCCAAGCATGGGACATGCCAAAGCAATTAGTCTCAGGGGTGGGACGCCAGCTGGTCAAGGGCCGTGGATGCAACAACCCTCTGTAGGACGCGCCGCCCAAATGAAGCTTCTGCTGAAGCATATCTGTCCACTTTGTGTATGGCGGATGAAGGGTGACGGAGATGACTAGGTCGCCGCCCTACAAATGTCCTCCACCGAGGCTTGAGTCGCCCATGCCGCCGTGGTAGCCGCACTCCTGGTGGAGTGTGGAGTAATGCACCTGGGTGCAGGTCGAGATTGGGATACGTAGGCGAGGGCAATACAAGCTTTCAGCCAACATCCAATGGTGTGCGAAGACACCTTCTGTCCCATGGATGACGGTTGAAATGAGACAAAGAGCGCCTCTGATCTCCTGAATGCCGCTGTGCACTTCACATAGCGGCGGAGCGCTCTGCGAACATCGAGATGATGCCACTTCCATTCCAGGGGATGCGACAAGTTGGGGCAAAAGTTTGGAAGGATGAGTTCTTGAGCCCCGTGGAACAGGGAGTTAACTTTCGGCAGGAAGGCTGGGTCCAATCGCAAGATGACCCTGTCGGGATGAAATATGCAGAGGTCTTCATGCACCGGCAGTGCGGCCAGTTCTGAGACCCTGCGAACGGATGTAATCGCCACTAAAAGGATGGTTTTGAGGCTCAACAATCTAAGACCAATGGTACGGATGGGCTCAAACGGTTCTGCCGTGAGAGCCACGAGTACAGGGAGCTCCCATGTAGGGTAGCGGTGGACTACCGGTGGCCTGAGGTTAGAAGCGCCCTTGAGAAAGGAATGGACCCTCGAATGGCGAGCAAGGGAATGGCATGGCCGCCCCCTATCACCATCAATAATGCCACGGTCTGCCTACGTAGGGTGCTGGGCATTAATCCCTTGTCCAGACCCGATTGCAAAAAGTCCAAAACCTGTGGGGTTGAGCGGGTCCGTGGACACTGTCCGGCACCACCGGCAGAACGCCTGCCAGGTGGCCTCATAAATACAGGTTGTGGAAGGCCGAGGAGCTGATTGTATAGTGGTAATTACCTTGTCCGAGAAATGCTGATGCATCAATATCGTCCGCTCATGTGCCACATGGCTAATTGTAGCGGTTGAGGATTTGGGTGGTTGAGAACCCCCTGCACGAGCTCTATCCTGTCGTCTGGTATTCTCCACGGCCGGGAGATCGAGAGATGGACCAGGTCGGCGTACCATGGTCGTCTGGGCCACATTGGCGCTATCAGAAGAACTTCCGCCTTCTCCAACAGGATCTTCTGTATGACTAGCGGTACGAGCGGGAGAGGCGGGAAGGCATATAGGAGACCCTCCGGCCAAGGGCTCCGCAGAGCGTTGGTGCCTTCCGCTCCCAGGACGTAGTACCTGGTGAAGAATCTGTCCAGGTGTGCATTGTGCGGCTGAGCAAAGAGGTCCACTTGTAGTCATCCGAACTGGTGTGTTAGTTCCTGGAACAGGGTCGGGTGGAGCTGTCACTCCAACTGGTCCACCGTGGTTCTGCTCAGCCAGTCCGCTTGCACATTGGCTGTGCCTGAAATGTGCTCCGCCCGTAGGGATAATAGGTGGGTCTCCGCCCAATGGTGGAGACGTTCCGCTTCCAGCATCAAGGCCCGAGACCTGGTGCCCCCCTGGCGGTTGACATGCGCCTTGGAGGCTACATTGTCCGTGAGAATCAACACGTGGTTGGCTGTCACCAGGTCCCGAAAGTCTCGGAGAGCTAGATGGATCGCCCGGAGCTCCAGCCAATTGATGCTGTTCTGCAACTCCTGGGTGCTCCAACGACCTTGAGCCGCTCTTTCCAAGGCATGGGCTCCCCAACCGAATAGGCTCGCGTCTGTTGTTACTACAATGCGTTCTGGCTCCTTGAACAGGCACCCCTTGAGGAGCTTGGAAGAGGTCCACCATCGGAGTGAACGCAGCACCTTGGGAGGCAACCGGACCTTGGTCTGCGAGTGGCTGGTGTGAGCCCTCTGAAAGGGGAGCAAAAACCACTGGAGGGGACATGCGTAAAACCTCGACCACGGAACAACGTCTATGCATGAGATCATCTTCCCCAACAGTCGGGAGAGGACTGCGAGGAAAGGGACTGCTGAGTGTGCACTTGACTCACCAGGGTCTGCAGGCTCTGGCGTCTTTCTGGAGAGAGCGACACTATGCATTGCTCAGAGTTGATGACAGTCCCAAGATATAGAAGGGATGTGGTTGGATGCAGGTGGCTCTTTGGGAGATTCAAGACGAATCTGTGAAGCTGCAGTGCCCCGATTGTGGTCCGCAAGTCTTGCCTTGCCATATCTGGGGAAGACGACAGGATCAAAATGTCATCCAAATAACAGTTGACTCTGATCGGGATGGACCTGAGAGAGGCCGCAACCACAGCCAGCAGCTTGGTGAAGGTCCGCGGAGCCGATGAAAGGCCGAATGGCAGGGCGCGGTATTGGTAGTGCCGCCCCGCAAACTGGAAATGCAGGAACCTTCGGTGTGACGGGTGGATAGGCACGTGGAGGTAGGCCTCTTTGATGTCTATGGAGGTCATCAGATAGCCCTGCCAGATACTGGCGAGAATGCTCTTGAGCGACTGCATTTTGAACCTCTGGTATTTCAAGTAGAGGTTGAGGCGTTTCAAATCTAGGATGGCCCGCCATCCCCCTGAGTTTTTGGGAACCAGGAAAAAGATTGAGTAGAAGCCTAGCCCTTCCTGTCCCTGGGGCATACGTTCTATCGCGTTGATAGAAATCAGATGGTCGATTTCGGAGTCCATCAGGTGTCTCTTTACCTGGCATCTTGGTACGGGATACCTGATGAAGCGCCTCGGAGGAAATGCGAGGAATTCCAGGGTGAGGCCCAGCCTCACCGTCTGGAATGCCCACGTGTCTAAGGTGGTGTCTGCCCATTGGGCGGCGAACGATGAGAGGCACCGGCCAATGGGACCCCCCTCGTGAGAGTCACCAGAAACTTCGAAAGGACCAGTTATTGTTCCCATGAAATGGCCACCGGGCCTGCTGTTGTTGGCCCTGCTGTTGGCCTCTGTCCCTATTACCTGGACGGTCCTGATTCCTGTCCTGCGCCTGAAAGAATGGTCTGGAATAGGGCGGGACGTATGGTGCAGTGCTGTAACTGGAGTCTCTGATCCGAAAGGACTGCTGTCTGTGATATGGCTGTTATCTCCTGTCCCCGCGTCTAGTGGTTGAGGGGAGTACCTTACGTTTGGCTCTATTTTCGATTAGAATCGGATCTAGTGCGGCTCCAAACAGAGGCCCTCCCTTGAAGGGAGTAGAGGCAAGCCGCCATTTGGAGCGGAGATCGGCTTGCCAATGGCGAAGCCAAATAAGCCTGCAGGATGCCACGTTAGACACGACTGCATGGTATGCGAACTTGGCCGCGTTAAGTGTAGCATCTGAGGATAACTCTAGTGCTGCCACTAGTTTGTTTACATCCTGGTGCAGTCGTAGGTCCTCGGGTGGGATCCTAGACTGCATTTGTTGCAACCAAACTAGAGAGGTTCTATTTATGAAAGAAGCTGCTGTGGCCGCACGCAACACCCAGGCGGCCACCTGGTGCGTTTTGCGAAGGACCAGTTCGGCCTTGCGGTCCTCGGCCTTAAGACCCTCCGAAATCTCAGAAGGTATCAATGCCGGAGAGGCTAAGGCCGCTACAGGTGGATCCAATGTGGGAAATTGTAGGAGTTCGTCCAATTCAGGTGTGGAAGCATAGAGCTTCCTGTCCCCATTACTGGGAGGGGGAACAGCCGTTGGTTGGGTCCACTGCTTCTGGACCACGTCCAGGAATAGCTTAGGGACAGGCATGACCTCCTGCTCCTGTACGTATTCTGCAAAAAAACGGTCGGTGGAATCCAGGCCCACAGCTGTGCTTGCCTGGGTAGTGCCCCCCCCATCTTGGTTGTTGCCTTAGCCTTGTATAAAAGCGACTTGAACAAGGCGGGCCGAAATAAGCCAGAAAAGGCCTGAGTATCTTGGCCTGGAACATCGTCGTCTGACAACTCTAGGGCCGCCCCATCCTCCTCCTCCCCAAGAATGGAACCTTCACTGTAAGCTGAAGGTGGTGGTGAAGGAGGATCAGCCTGAGAGATGGAAAGGTCTCTGGCCATGTGGGTAGCAACAGGGCGTTGGGCATTGTAACTCTGCATCCACCCCCTGAGATATAGCGGCAGAAATCATGCTATGAAGTTCTGGGGGCAGATTAATTTCAGGGGTTCTACTTACTCTAAGGCCTGCGGCCGTAGGGGTAAATATGGCTGTTTGCTCTGAATGCGGGGAGGCATGACTCGTGGTCGGGCCTACTGCAGACAGATCTGGGGTAGATCGGGGCCCTAGGTACCCTTCAATCAAACCCCTTCCCATTGGCGTGGGGAGATCAGGTGACCAGCCCTGGACCCCCACTATAGGAGCAAGGGGAACAGGCGAATGGCGTTCAGCCACCAGCCTAGGAGGTGACCTAGGAGTGGGCCCAGAAGTAGAGGCCAATGTCCTGGCCTTTTCCTTGCGCTTTGCAGCTCTATCTGGAGCTATAGATGGTACTCGCGCCTTGTGCTTAGAGGCTCTAGTAGTAGATCTACTGGCCCTGGTACTAGGCCCCAGAATTTCCGACTGCGACAGGGGGGAACCGGAGGTTCCTGCGCTGCCTCCTGAAGGGGAAAGATCGGCCATTGTGAATAGGAAAAGAGGGAAATAGATTTGAAATGTTCAAGCTCACTGAAACCAGGGCGAAGCACTGATAATTGGAGAGCTGGAACCTCACGGAGCTAAACGCTGGTGGCAAACCGACCTCTGTAGCTCAGATTTCGCTCCGACCTCGCTGGCAACAGAGCGCACAATGGTGGGCTCCGCCCCTTCCAGTAGGCAATTTGGCATGAAGAGGCTAACGGCCCAAAATGGCACCACTGCCTCCCGAAGCGGCGTGAATTTTAAATAGCAGAGAAAATGGCGCCGACCTAAGGAAGAAAACAGCAGCGATCTTGAACCGCAACTCACCAATCGCTAGTTTCAAATTCGCTTTTCATGCAACCTGCTGGTGGCCAGGGCATGAAGCCTCCCCCCAGTGGCAGCGAAGAAGTCAAACAAGCAGAACGCGCTAGCAGCGGGCCGCTGCTGTCCGCACCGACCCCGGCCTCACGTCAGGAAAATGGAGGGCGGCGAACCAACCCTCTGCTTACCACTCCGTCCCAGCGCCTCGCTGCCAAACAATCCGGCATACGTTCCAGCGACCACTAGTCGTGAGGAACCAAGAGGTAGCTACTGGAGGCACGTTCCAGCAGCCGCTAGAGCCGGGAGGAACCAGAGATCCTAGCTGAAGTCACAATCTTGAAAATAATCACAGTCCCAGAGGAATCCAAGCTAATGAGGTAATTTTGTCTATTAACCTAGAGGAGAATTTTTTTTTGTGTCTCTTTAAGGCTGGACTGAGTTAAAAAACTGAACTGCCCAATCAGAGGGGGGTGGTCAACAATTACATAACTCAGTCTCTAGGCTAATGGACAAAGTTAACCCATGCTTGGATTCCCCAAGCAGCGCCCAGGAGAACAAAAATTCATATATTGGGGTTACTTTTCCTCTTACTCCTGTTTTGTTTTAAAGATGAAATATAGAACTATTGTGGTTTAATGTCACAGAATCATACACTCATACCAAATTCTCAAGAAAAATGGCAACAACTCTATTTCAACAGTCAGAACCTTTGTATACACTTTAAAACTGCATGACTATTTCACGGAAAATTAAGTTATTCCATTTCCCTGTTATGCTACATTATGCCTTATCCAAAGAAACAGAAGTATCAAGAGAGTATATGGTCTCCAGGGTTAACATAACATCCATGCTATCCAGAACCACAACTCACAGTATTTTATAACTAAAATGGTCTGCTTCTGAACTCACAATAATGACACTGGGCATAATCTGGATCACAGGTGATCTGAACATTCACATTTAACAGAAGCTACATTAAACCAAAGGAAATTTTCCCAGAAAAGTGTAAGAAATACGAGGTTCTTTAAATATTAAAAGGTAAGAAATCCCATGTTCAAAAGGGTTTCCTACTAAAAATGCTGTTTGTAAAATGTAACTACATGAACTATATTCCATTGAGCTTTACTGTATTCTACAAAAGAATCCTCATACTTTTGTAAGAAAAGCAAAAGAGCTGAGACTTCATAAAATGAGCTGCTATGGACTAACAATCTATTTTCTTGCCATAACTAGAAAATGTAATGTTAGTTTACAATTAAATGTGAATTGCAAGTTTAAGCAGATGAGTAGTTTCGTAGTATTGTTTTAAAATATTGCAGGGTTTTATAATACAATTCACACTTAAAGTCAATTTCCCCCATCAGCATGGACACACAAAATCAAGACAACCAACACCAGAGTAAAACACTAACACTTTATTAAAAATTCAAAATTTATTGCAAATTATATTTTGCTTCTCTCCTTTCTTCATTTTTACATGATTTATTGATATCCATGATTTTTTCACAAATATACTTGTTGACTTTGGAGAGTCTCTGTGCAATTTCTGTTTCATCCAGAGTTTCTTGTGCTATTCTGTCATACAAACATTCTAAAAAGAAAGAAAGAAAGAAAAAGAAAATATGACATTTAGAATAAAAAATCAACAAATTTAAAATGTAGCGAAAACCCTTAAGCAAGGTATACATCATGCATAGAATGAATGCAGTAACTCGTTGAATTAAAAAGTGAAGAAGAACTGCATATAACATCGATCTGAAAACTCCTTTCCAACAGCATATGCTTTGTATGTTCACCTAAGACTGATAAACTACATTCACACCAATGTATTTAAGATGTCTTTGGTAGACATTTTAATCATAAGCCATTGACTCTGAAATGGCCATGTCCCTCAGGAAAAAAAACAAGCCTATAATTTAATTTTGAGTGAATATATTTTTGTAAAAGATTGAAAAGCACTTAAAAGGCATTATATGGCTTTTAAAAAAAACACATCTTTATTTATGCTTATTCAAGCAGACATTTTGACTCAATCAGTCATGATAACATGAATAAATGAGAGAGAAAAATCTATGGACTTCCTACCTCAATGTTGCCATCCATGAAACATACTGTTTGTAGGTTTCTAGTTCTCTCGCCACTTTATAAAATATACTTTTAAAATATAAATAATAATGTGGTAGATAAAGTAGAATTCCAGAACAAAAATACGATCTATAGCAGTATGTTTAACAGATAACAATTCTAAAAATTCTTTCATAACATGGAAATGCCGAGACAAAATAATATTAGGTAATAGCATCCATGTGAAAAAGTATGTGTTACGAAGTACAGTAATTTGTTCCTTCTTCCAAATTAAATGGTTGTTTATTGTTGTGACTGTTATAAAGGGGAAGACTAGGTAACCTCAGAAACTAAAACAGTTCGATTAACTGACATTAAGCAAATTGACAGTAAATAGTCTCATTTATGAGACATGGCTTACAAAATTATGTCTCATCATTGTTAAACTCCTCAGCACTCAACATACAAGCTACAATAGTCTGCCTATATACTGCCTTTGTTATACTGTATAAACTATAGTGGAAAGTGCAATTACTACCAGTACTAAATGGTTTCCAAAGTGATTAAACAATTTCTGCTGTTTTTAGTATTTTCACTCAGCAAGTATTTATTGCTTTATATGGTAAACGAAATAGAGTGTCACTTAATTAACGAGTTTTATGGCACTGTTAATGCACATTAAAGTTGTAACAATTAACTATTCTACATCCTTTGCATCTTCTCTCACACCTTTCAGAAGTTTTATAAAAGGCTATTTTTCAGTCACAAGATCTGCAGTGGTTGCATACCAACACTTTTTAATAACTTTCTCAGAATAAACTACACAATAGGGACTAATAAACAAAAAGACATATTAGACCCATTAAAACCTAACACCATCTTTTTAGGATGTATTTTATGGAAGCTATTCTAGAATCAAAAGAATAAAAACTATCTCAGCTACAAATGTTATGAGCAGTTGAAATGTGTTCAAGCTGCATTTTTTATAATGAGATTTGAAACATAACAAGAGATGACTAAAACAGTGATTTAAATTAAAACACGGAAAGAGGAATTCAATTAAGGCAAAGAAGCACCCATTCCTCTTCAGTACTGAACTAGGGAGCAACTGAAATCATTATAATTGAAATCTATACATAGTAAATTAAAGCATTTTATTTCCACTATGAAATTCCACCATATACTAATTACATTCCAACATACCACATTTATGGGATTTTGTCCAAAGCTTTGTAAGTAAGCATTTCACATGTAATCAAAAGTCAAATTGCACCAGAATTACAGTCTGCCTATCAGACTTGTTTTGGGAGAGACATTATATTTTTCTTCCATTTTGGTTCAATGTGTCTTTTCTGATAGGCTGTTTGCTTTTATTACATTTTGGGAGGAGGGAATGGCACAGCTCCACTCCTGGTTTATTTTGTATGCAATCTTATTTCCCCCAAATTGCTATATAATTAAAATATTCATTCCTGTCTCTTTTAATTCTCCCCATCCTCGTGATGGGGAGTCCTCACCCACATTTCTTTGTTGTCTTCCACATCGTCATGAGAGGGAATAAGAATGTGGAGTCTTTGGTGCTCTCTGAGCTTGGTTGGCTTATAGATGTTTCGTTACCTGACTAGATAACAACATCAGTGCTAAGGAGTATGGGGTTTGCTCCATTTATATACAGTAGCTTGCCCTGCCAGTGTGTGTATGGGGAGGTTATGGGTTACCATGGGTTTCCTCCATGGTAGCTGCTTGATTATGGTACTGCTTTATGCTTGATTACCTGGTATTAATTTCTGCTTATCTGGGTGTAGACTGCTGGGAAGGTTATGTTTTGGTCTTTTTGTTTCCTTTTTTAAATTGTCTCTTTTGAATAGTGTGTAAATGTGGTTTATCTCTATTGATAGTTGATTTATCTGAATGCTAAGCTTCCAGGAATTCCTTAGCAATACCCTAAGATCAAAGCTATCTAGCAGTTGAACAAAATGCCAATGGAACTATAGGTGGAGGTCATAAGGAACCCATACATGGTTTTGGTGGGAGAATGTTAGGATACAGACAACAGGCCACTGTTGGCATTTCTGTAACAAATAAGTGAGTGAGGAGTCACACACTGATGGGAGTTGAGGAATATCTTGACCACTGTGGAGGAGTGGCTTCTAGGTTTGGAACTGGGAGGGACCAAGCCAGAAATGGCTTGGATCGGGAGGTTTCTTGCCTAATGAAGGGTTGGATTTGGTTATCAAAGGCAACTGGGACTGCCAGAATTGCCATTGCTCAGCCCTGTGTTCACATGATGTTGTGCTTTGCAACTGCATCACTTAGCAATGGAAATTCTAGTCCCAACTGAAGTCGTAACTCAAGGACTACTTGTAGCTCCCTTCCTAAGATATATACATAGGACTGTGTAAGCTGTTTGTCACTTCAGCAGCTGTATTAGAAAACAAGATTCTTTTAGTTGTTGCTTCACGTAGTTTGAAGAACACTCACATAATCAAAATAACCTACCTCTGACAATGCTTAACTTGTGAGGTGACAGAGGCGGCTTAGGAACAGCATCTTTCTTTTTCTTAGTGGCCACACCTGTAACACTTCTATTTTTAAGAACATCGGTTCCCCAAATCATAACTGCTAAGTTTTTTGTATACTTTGAATCTCCTTGCGTTACTTGCAGCTGGTGCCATTTCTCCTCATCTACCCAGATGCCACTTCCAAGATGAACCTGGAGTAGAAAGTAAAATAACAGGTGGTGGTTACCTGGAAAGTTTGTTTCATTCTTCATAAGTAGCAGGAACTATGTTTTAACACAAAACACATTTATCTGTAGTATCCAATGACTGAAAAAGTATGAAATATTAAAAACAATTTGATTGTCTAAACCAGGGGTGTCCAAACTTGGGAACTTAAGACTTGTGGACTTCTGGCTGGGGAATTCTGGGAGTTGAAGTCCACAAGTCTTAAAGTTCCCAAGTTTGGACACCCCTGGTCTAAACTATGTGCAAAATCATGAAATGACATGAAATGAAAACCCATAAAGAGGGCAAGTTGTAAATGGTTTTTAATCACCATAAACAATCTCCTGGGATGAAGATAATATTTCTTCCCTTTATGTCTTGCCTAGATAAGAATGTGGAAGTTTTTTCACAACCACAGCATACAATCAAAAGCATAACCTTGTATTTTTTTGGTAAACAAATGCAAAAACCTCAGAAGTCCCTAAAGTATTCACTTGACATTTCTGTTATGAACTGATAAAAGTGCACTGCTTTGGAGTATATATGCCTATTATGAGATTCATTTTAATTTTCTTGATGAATATAGAAAGGCAGGCAGGCAACTACCATCAATGAAGCATTCTGGCTGTTCCCATCAAATGCCCAAGTGGAAAAGATTCCTGAAGAGACAGGAAAGATGACTAACCACAATAGCCTCAAACTGCTCAGCTGAATTTTTATTTCTGCATAGAGGAATCTTAGAAATGCCTTTCTCTCTTTTTAAATAGTATGTATTTATATATTCACGTATTTATTTTGCTAGTGAGTATTTCTCAGTTATTGTTAAGGAGAGAATATAAATATTTGCAATAAATATAATATTAATACCTTTCCATTCTCTAGAATATATTTGTCCATTACAGGAATAGCAGCTGGATAGTATGTTGACGTGTTTGCTTCCTCACTGAAAGCTGTCTGTACATCAGGCTCGGGTTCAATGGATTCAGGTGTAACCTTTTCAAGTTCTAGGGCAGGACCTATATCATTTAAAAAAAGAGGAACAAACCATGGGGCTTTAATTTAAAGTAGGATGCATTATGTAATTATGTAGTCCATTTCACATGCAGAACCTCAAACCGATTGATGCTAATCTAACCTAAAATCCAAAGTCAGTATGATAGTAAAATATTACCCCTTTTTTTCCTCCAGTTTAAAAATGTTATTAATTTATCAAAATGTAAAATACAGAAATACAAAGAAAAGGGAAAATAATGGTAAAATAAGGCGGGAAAGGGGAAGAGAAAAAATGTAGGTGGAAGGGAAAAAGGGAAAAGAGCATTGACTTCTGACACCTTTTGGTGCAGTACAATAAGGTAATCATATAAAATCTTAATTTTTTTTTACTTTCACATAATAATATACCCAGCAATTTCTATAACAACCTATCTAATTAGCAAAACTCAACATCAACATTTCATTTTTTTTCCACCTCAAGCACAAAGTTCCAGTAGAAACAAAATTCCTTTCTTTAATCAAAGCAGTCAATTTAGCCATCTCTGCTAACTCCATCAACTTTTGCAGCCATTCATCCATTGTGGGAATCACAATGTCCTCCATTTTTGTGCATAGAGTAATTTTGCTGCCATCAACATATCTAACATCAAAGTCCCCCCCAAAATTTTCCAAGTTCTTTGTCCATTAGGTCTAAAAGAAAAGTCTCTGGTATTACCCCCACCCCCTTTTCTTCCCCTCAAAGAATCATATTTTAATAAATTTTTCAAAAAATGAACATAAATATAAACAAGTGGAATATGAGATTCAAAGCAATTTAGCACTTGTTCTTTTTTAGATGTATTTTTTCATGATCACTGAAAGAAGTTACAGGTGTATTAGGATATGTTACCTATTATTACAGTTGTTACATCTGTAACCAACTTTTCAGTTAAGTGTTTTAAAATGAAAAGAATCAACAGTTGGAGAGAACTGTCAACATCCAAAGACAATCTCAGTTATTTTCATGTGACCAAAAAGGTTTTGGACTTGGTTAATAAGTAGAGGTATACAAATATTCAAACTGAAGATTGAACACATTGGCAATTGAATTTCCAAACTGAATCAACTTTTTGAATTGTTGACTCAGTTGCAGAAATCTTCAATTTATTTAGAAATGTTTCTTTTTTGCATGGATTCAAATCTTTTCTCTAAACTGATAATTTGACTGGCATAGGCCAA
This sequence comes from Natrix helvetica, assembly GCF_964273705.1. Lineage (NCBI taxonomy): Eukaryota > Metazoa > Chordata > Lepidosauria > Squamata > Natricidae > Natrix > Natrix helvetica. Next base: position 112,464,458 of record NC_138549.1, on the reverse strand, counting down.
TTCCAAAGTAACTTGCTTCATATTCATATTTGTTCACAGGGGTCACTCTGGTTTTTGGTAGGTTGGGATAGTAGTCAATTCCATAACTGCAAAACCTGAAAAAAGATTATCCATCCTAAAGACAGATAGGATTTCTTAAAGCATGGATATATCATCTTTAACTACCTATATATCTTGTCATAATGAAAAATATAAGCCAAAAAATCAAATAAAATTGATGTAAGTGGAAAATTAAAAGTTTAAATATAAATGCATCTTTAATGAAATTGTCTACTGCCTGTTGATATGTTAGTTATTTATACATATGGCATTACAAATCTTTTTAAACACCATAGTTAATAAATGCAACTACAGTAATTCAGAGAACCACTGCAAAAACATGAGGTCCTAGCAGATAGAAGCATTTGGCCAAAGATCTTGTAATACATTTTATTCCAAAGTTCAAAATATTTCACATTTCAATAATCAAAGCCTTTTCTAGGCAGCTGAACTTCACAGTAATTTCAGAAACTACTAAGAGTTGCATTTACAGCACAGCATGTTCAAATTAGACATGCAATTCCTTTTACTGTCTTTTTGCTAATTAGGGTTGCTTGCCTAATTTGCCATGCATCATGCTTACTTTTAAAAAGTTTCTCACTTTGTAGTTTTTGCACTTTGATAAGCAAAACAGAAAATGTGCAGTTACGGAAGTTTTCTGAAAGTCAACACAAAATGTGTTTTCTTAGCACAGCAAATGCAGATGAAGAAAAACCCTTGCTTCGGTGAAAAGTTTTACTATTTTCAGTAGTGAGGCTCCTGGCGTAGGAATTAGACAAGAAATATAAATTTCCCTCATAGTCCAGCATCTCCAGATTTCTTTTATGTCCAGAGAAACCTGTTTAGTCAGATGAAATGCCTATCTAGTCCAGCATCCTTTGCCCCACAGTAACTGATGAAATACCTATAGAGACCCCGCCCCCCAAATACACACACTTTTTTCCCTTTTCCCTTTTCTAGTATTTGATTCTGAAGCAGATTGATGTTACTTTTTCAAACAGACTGTTTCTCAACCATGGCAACCTGAAGATGGTGTTGACTTCCCAGAATTCCCTAACCCTTAGCCATGGATTATATCCTGCACTGAGATCTCCTTGTGGTAATTCTGGGTAGCTATGACCCGTAAATAAACTTTTTTCCTTTCTTAAAGAAAAGGAAGCCAATATAGAAGGCATTTTGTCTGCCTATGATCCTAGAGCTGGTAGTGCAAGTCATACTACCTTAATAATTTAGGTGATAGAGACCCTATCAGGAAGCAAAAAACCCTCAGTTCTTAAAGGTAGGGAGGAAAAAAGGGAAGAGGAAGCAGGTTTTTATTTACTCCTTCTTTACTTTATCTAGATTGCAAAGTGCTATGGGAGTAGAAATGGAAGAAAAGAATGTTTTTCTTTTTGTGCCTCTTTGCTACTGACATATTCGTCTTCCTGAATGATAAACCTTTCACAAGCAAGAAGTGAAATAAAAAAGAAAGAGGAGGGATCCTTGATCCAATCAGAGGGGAGTACATAGCACACAATAATTTATTATTATTATTATTTTGCTGCTACATATGAGACTCTTCCTAGTATTTATCACACAAAGGTAAGATTTACTGTATTTTTCGGAGTATAAGACGCATCTTTTTTCTTCAAAAAAGAGGCTGAAAATCTGGGTGCATCTTATACATCGAATACAGCATTTTTTGCCTCCTGAAGCCCCGTCCCATTCACCAAAATGGCCGTGCATAACCTTATGAAGGCTTTCAGAGAGTTCTTGGGGGCTGGACAGGGCAGAAATGAGCAAAAAATATGCCGTTTTTTTGCCCCCCCCCCCCGGCACTCTATAAACCTCTATAAACCTCCATAACATGCATACTCACATGCCTTTCATGCCTGAGACAGAACTAGAACTCACAGCCTCTTGGTTTCTAGCCTGATGCTTTAACTACTAGGCAAAACACTAATATTTTTTTTTAATGGTATCAAATCAAATACTTGCTAAATGTCAGATATGTTATTGTACAATAAATGTAAATTTCAAACTGTTGCTCTTAGCAAAAGGAACTTTGAGCAGGTTAAACTAACAATAGTTACATTGTTTTGTTGCTAAATGCTTTTATTCTGGTTTACTGTAGTTTTGAATACTCAATAGATTTGTGTTTTTACCATCTCCCCCACCCCCATTCATTCCCTTTCAAAATGATTGATACATACATACATACATACATACATACATACATACATACATACATACATACATACATACCGTGGGACCTCGGGTCCCGAATGGCTCAGATGACGAACAATTTGGGTGCTGACTGAAAAATCTGCTAAATGTTTTACTCATGTCACAAACACATCCTCAGGTGCCGAATAAACACAGCTGCGGTGATTTCCCCTGACATGCCATTTTTTTGTGCGCGCGCGCATGCGCAATTTCTCTTGCTTCTGTTCATGACCAAATTGGGTACTCACCAAAGTCCTGGCACGGATTATGGTTGACTCCCGAGGTCACACACACACACACACACACACACACACACACACACACATCTCTGGATAAGTAGATTCTCAAACTTTTAATCAAAATACTCTTAAAATGCACCTTCCATAGATAAGCCAATTGTAAACATTAAAACCTGAAAATGTTGATGGTTGGCTTCTCAGCGGATGGTTTTTACACAAGTATGTATGTTATGCACAGATTACTATTGCTTGTGGATACGAGATAGAAAGCGTAAGACATTTGTTTACATAGGTATTGCAGTCTTCTTTAGTCAGTCCTTTTGATCCTATGTAGGTAGAATGAGTTAGTGCTTCTATAGTCAAACTCAAGAGAAGCCCTGAATGGCATAGTGGTGCCATTGCTAGAAAGGCAGGGGTAGGGGAAGAAAGTTATGCTAAATTGATACTGAATTGTTAAAAATTTTCAAGTTGTTTCCACATTTCAGGTTAACTGGACTGAGCATGATAACTAAAATATTAGTTCAGTGTTCATCACTTTTTTGTTATAGATATTTATTCATTTAAGAAATGTATGACTACCAGTTGTGTAAATGTTGCACTAGCTGCAGCAGCGTAAAGCACAACAAGTACAAAAGTTGTATTAGAATGAGGTAGAAAGACAGCACCATACTCATATAATGTTCTCTAATTAATTCCATTATGTCAGATAGTATTACAGGAATATAATACAGTAGTGAGTAATGTCTCTTCTGTTCTGTCGCAATACGAGAGAGACTACTACTGCAAAATAGGAATATCATCTTGCTACTGCTCCCTCTTGTGGTTTCATAATACTTTTTAAATTATGGATATTTCCCATATGTACATACATGTATGTATACTATGGGTATGGATGCACCAAAATCCACACTATCACTACCCAATTTCCAGACAAGGTGGCAAAGCAAGTCTTAAGGCCCTTCTTAAAGGCCAGAAGAGTAGGTAACAATCTAAGTTCCAGGGAAATGAGGTGTCAGAGGGCTAAAGAAGCTTCTTGGATGAGAAGCGAAATGTCTTCAAAGAAAAACAAAGTCCAGTTGCCTCTTGAAAAAGCACCTTTGGGTGAGTGCCATAACAGAAGCAGCTTTCTTTCTGGTTTCCGTTGGTTGACATTCCTTAGTAAACAAGATCCATAACATTCCAGTTCTGTGAGTAAGGAAATATATGGTCCCTCAAATATAGTTCAGATAAATCAAAATAATATTTTATATAAATCAACATTCATGCTAAAATAGCAATCTAGACTAAATTAACTTAAATTGTTTTGGGCATTGAGAAGAATGTTTCATAATCAAAGATGGCATGCTTTTAGCATATCGTAGGATAATACATATCCGGTGGAGCAGGATATATCTTCACTTTATATATGACTTCATTTTAGTACGCAATCTTTACATACTTGCAGTTTATTTTCCCTTGATTAACTCTTAGGTAGATCAGGCTGTTTAATAAGAAGTAAACCAGAAAATATTTTTTTCCAAAATAACATCTTAGATTTTTATTATTCACTCTTCTGATATTTAATATCTTAATCTATCTCTTACCTTTTCCATTTTTTTATAATATAAATAGTCAGTTTTATCTGCTACAGTCCTTGTCTTTATAGTTGGTTTAATAGTTTTCTAGTTGTTTGAACATACAGTCAGTATCCTATTTAGGTTCTTTGGGAGGGGGGGATTGTATCCATTAGAAAATTCCATCTTTTGGTTTGCTTTTTTTAATCTTTTAAAAATGATACATGGATTAATCATACATGGGATTCAAAATCATATAATCAATAAATACAGTAATACAGGGATCTTTAATTGAGCAATACCATGAGTAAAATTTTCAGAACTGATTAACCAAAGAGAAGTGGTACTCTTGTGTAAATTATAATACTTTTGTTCTATTTTTGGAGCCATGATGCAAATTCCAGTCAATTAAAGAGTCAAAAGTGAGAGTTGCTTGCTCTCTAAGAGCTGCTGGTTCCAGTGTATGTAGGCTACATTTTCTTCACAGAATTTATTAGCTAATATATTCTGAGTTTTCAGGGTGAACTGAAGGAGACTATGCATGGGATAAATCTGTATATACTAAGTATGTTCATACACCTTTCCTCTGAATTGTGCCTAAGGTAAATATGCCTAAATTACATTGAAATCAATAGAATGCAGTGCCTATTGGAATTCACCATCTTGATTCACTAAATTTTAGCTCATTGTTACTTTCACTATGATTTAAATATAGCATTTAAAAGTTACTTTGCTGCGTATTTTAAAATCCCCAGTCTTGAGCATTTTGAAATGGCAAAGGCTTTTGTTAAGGAAGGCAAGAGAAGAATTACTATTCTAAGTCAAAAAAGTAAAGAAGGGAGTAAGGTTAGGATAAGTAAGAGGAAATAGTCTTCATGAACAGTGACTGCCCACATTGTACCAAACAACCAATTAAATTTGCCATCAGGATATTATGATGTAACTTTGCTTTCCTATTTTCGATTTCTATTCAAAAGCACTTGTTGTTAAGATTAAAGCACAGGTGCAACACAGAAAACAAAACTCTTTCATTATTCACATAATAATGTAACAAAATACTAAATCCACATTTATTTATGTGTGTGTGTGTGTGTGTGTGTGTGTGTGTGTTGTATTTGTGCTGATAAATAAATAAAGGGAGACTAGTATGGACCCATTTCAAGCTATTTAGCTCTCATCAGCTAGCCATACCCTTACTGGGATTCAAACCAGAGCTGTATCGCATATTAGGCCGATTTAATTGCCACTAAGCCACAGGCTCTCCTCCTTTATCAGTTAAGCCAGGGAAATAGGTATGTATTTGGGCATACCAGGGGTTGTAACACACACACATACATACACATGCATACAAACATACATACACACACACACACACACACACACATACACAAATGACTTTATCTTCCTTGTTAGTCATTCATATTAGTAACATATTATATTCTACCATTAATTCTAAATATATTTATTTATTAATCAATTTTATTGGCCATCTGGATAGCTATATTGAAAATAAATAACTCTTCTATTGATTATGAAAAATGAAGATTCACAATTGTAACTATATTATAAGAAATGATTGAATTTGTAAAAAAACAATCAAACTATGCTTTTCAAAGTTAATCTCATAAAATACATGCCTCTTTATAATCCTTAGAGCAACTTTTAACGGCACATAATGAAAAAGGGGCATTTTTCTGACCCAAAATTTGTAAGTAGGAACTTGCTGCAGTCATTAAAACACCTAGCTTGATTTCTTTCTGAATATTTAAATAAACCTGAGTTAAAACAATTCTTGAACATGTCCCACGAATGCAAGTACTTACCACTGCCTAATCTGAGAAGCAGGACATCCTGTAACCGTCTGTTCAAATCTCTTAGCTCCTTCATTTCTGACACTAATGTCCCATACTCCTTTAACTTTTTTGCTTGTTGAACAAGCTGCCTCCTTGTTCTTTCAAGTTCCTGTTGAATGTGCCTCATTTCTTCTTGCTGTTGCTGATAGCTTCTCAGCAACTCTTCATAAAGAACTCGGGGAACTACAGCATCGTCCATATTGTTCATTCGGTCTGAAGTTTCCATAAATGTTGCCTCAGGACTGGAATTACTACTGAGACTCATTCCATTTTGTTTTTCAAGGCGCGCAACAACTGCTTCAATGCTTTTGTGCGTACCTTCATTCTGTTTCTTTCCATCTTGTCTCTGTATGTTACAACAAAACACATTATTAATATACTGTGTCATACAGCAATCTATAGAGTTCAACAGTTAATGAAATTAGGAGCACACTACAATTCTCAAGGGAAGAATATTTACTGAACATTGGACCAACACAGTTTAATAACCAGAAAAGGTTACATAATAACCATCTAAGTCTTTTTTTAAAAAGTATATAATGCAGAGCAACACTGATACATTTACCACTACCAAGTATTCTTTTTTAAAATTTGTATTATCCAAAGCGAACTTTTTTTGGGAGGGAGGGGATTTTGAGAAGATAGGAATAATTCAAGAGAGACTTAGAAGTATTCATTACTGTAATCACAAGTTATATCTGAGAAGGCCAAAGTGCTTATGCAAACTATAGTTCAACACAATAAGTGACCTACTCTCTCAGTCTCTCTAAGGAGTCGGTGCAGTTAAGGTGAATTCCCAACCCAGTCAGACATGGTGCTGAACTGACAGCCAGAAAGTCAATTAAAATGTAAAGACATATATGGTTGTGCAGCACTTAGTATGGCACACAGGCAGCTTTGAGCATTTAAAACAAAAAGTCAGAGCCTGTTTACATGAACTCTGAGCACTCTTGACTTTTTTTTTAAAAAAAATTGTACCATTTGTATAGAGTGCATTCAACATTAACCTAGATATATTTTTTAATGATTCAATACTGTGTTGTACCATCCCATCATCTGGAAACTTTAGATTTAGATGACAAATACCACCAAAATTGTGTTATTTTCTTTTTACCCACAAAATATGGCTTGGGCCTTATTATGAGGGGAGGGTTTATTGTTTTGGGGTTGCCGGGCGGCTGCTCTTTTGCGAGTGGGCTCCCAAAGAGCCGGGCACAGCTTCATGGGTGAATGGCTGTGTTGGGCTGTTGCAGCAGCGCAACACAAAAGCCGTGAAGTGATCACGCTCACGAATAGCCACCCGGAACCCCACCCTTCCAGACGGGCACAGCACCATTCACTTACCTAGGGGTATTGCCAAGCTGCGTGAGCGCCTGTTCACCGCCACCCGGCTCCCACGGCTTGGCACCTTTGAAATGCCAGTGAATGACGCTCTGCATGGCTGGAGAGGGGGGTTGCGCGAGCGGCTGTTCTGCTTTCGCTCACGCTCCTCCCAGCCTCACGATGTCCTGGCCCAGCTCTCCCTGCAGAGCCAGGGCACCTCCGCTGCCACTGCCACCGCCATCCCAGCATGGCTTTTTTGGCGGCTTCCAAACCAAGTCTTCCAGCAGTGGCCACTCTGGGCATACGCTCTATGGTTGTATGCTCTGCCGGCAGTTGGCCCACAACCATAGAGCGTATGCCCGGAGCAGCCACTGAGAGAAGACTTGGTTTGGAAGCCACTGAAAAAACCATGCTGGGATGGTGGTGGCGGCGGTGGCAGCGGAGGTGCCCTGGCTCTGCAGGGAGAGCTGGGCCAGGGCATCGTGATGCTGGGAGGCGCGTGAGCGAGAGCGGAACAGCCACTCGGACAACCGCCCTCTCCAGCCGTGCAGAGCGTCATTCACTGGCATTTCGAAGGCGCCAAGCCATGGTAGCTGGGCGGCAGCGAACAGGCGCTCACGCGGCTTGGCGATACCCCTAGGTCAGTGAATGGTGTTGTGCCCGGCTGCAAAGGGGGTTTGCCGAGTGGCTGCTCATGAGCATGGTTGCTTCACGGCTGCTGTGTTGCGCTGCTGTGACAGCGCAACACAGCCATTCTCCCATGAGGCTGTGCCCAGCTCTTTGGGAGCCCGCTCGTAAGAGAGCAGCCGCCCGGCAATCTCCCTCTTCAGCTGGGCACAGTGCTGCTCACCAACCTAGCGGTATCCCGAAGGCGCCAAGCAACGCGATCACCTTTGCCTCCACCCCGGTTCCCGCGGTTTGGAACCTTCACAATATGGCTAGGTTTAGTGAGCGGCGCTCTGCCTGGCCAGAGGTGGGGGGTTGTCCCAGGGGCTTATTTGCGGGGGAGGGCTTATATTTTTGCCCACCCAAAAATGTGGCATGGCTTTATTATCAGGACATGTTGTATTTTCGTGGAAACATGGTAACATCCTGGAGAAGACACTGATAGAATGCATTTAAAAGCAATGTTTATACCTTGTTATTTGAAGATAATTTTTATATGGATTTGCCTAATTAAGCAGACATCAAAGTTCAAAATAATTAAGAATTTCACAATACAAGGAATTAGTGGAAGAAACATGGTATCTATTACTGTGCAATAATCAGCCAAACCTCTAAAAGATACTTCCAAATCAAATTTACCTATTCCCCTTTGCCTATCAATACTAGTAAAATACGAGGCTCCATATAAATATAGATTGCCCCAGCTAAACACTATACAAAATTGATAAGAAATTCAGTGTGTATATACTTACAAAACTTAAGTTTTTAAATAATGACTACATGCTTTATTTGAAAATAGGGTTATTTGCCTCAAGGCCATAATTATAGAGTAAACAGCATATATGAAACTACAGTATGCAAAGAATAGCAAAGATAACTCATGTTATATCATTACAGTGTTAAGTTTATTTTAGTTTTAAGGAAACTGAGATGTGGATAAATTAACAAAGCTTATCTCAATATAGTGGCATTCAATGTCTTATTGTATTGTATATCTTTATATTACAAATATATCTAGAGATATCATCAGTCTGGAGAACTGAATGTATTAACCTTATCAAACTGAGTTTGTTTTAGAACAGTAGGTGGAGGGAACATCTGACAGGGACGGCTGTAAGGAACCCATAATGCTTTAGTTTTGCTAAGCTTTCTTTTTTCTTTTTCCTAAGAATTGCTTAGGAGAAACTTAGTTAAAAAACGTAATTATGAGATGCATTGGGGAATTCATGCAATACTATACTAATAAAAACCTGAGTTCCAAGATGTTAATATACCTGCAATATTCATGCTGAATATGTTGAAGATGGGCAAGTTGAAGGAATTTGCAATATTCAATGCAAAACTTTGTCTGGAATAGTCAGTCTAGTTTTACAGTATATTTTGTTCTAAAAAGAAAAGATATCCATGATAAAACGATACTAAATAGAAAGTGAAAGAACTAATATATACAAAGGGAAAGAATTTGTCAACATATTCACTGTGAAATGTAAAAAAAATGCATAATTAACATTTTTGTCCATTCTTTCAAGCAAAACTGATTATTTCAGAAAATTTTAAAAGATTACATTCTACTGATGTCAAAGTATCTGCTCAAAAATGCAATTATTATCTGCTTTTTAAAAAGTATCAAAGAAGACACTCATTCTTTGAGCAATTAAAAAGCCTAACTCTGAAAACAATCACAATCTGACTGAAATAAAAGCAGTAAGTTGTTTTCCATTACGTAATGACATTCTCTGCCAACACTTTTTAATAGATCACAATGCAGACTTCTTTAAAAGCAATCCTTCTATTTGGGAATAATTTCTTATTGCCTTAATATAACCCTTCAGCACTTTGATAAATCACTAAAAGAAAATTCTTCCCTTTTTCCTGTTAGCCATAAATATTGTGTTGTTGATAATTTTCCAGAAACTGTTGTAATCAGTTTTAAAAGCCCAGCTTTTATCATTAAATTATAGGATGTTCTTTAATTTTAAAAGCATGAAGATCAAGCTAAGCTTTCAGTAAAATATAATAATTTTGGGTTTAACATTATTCAACATTATGCTAAAGTGTAAATTTTGATACAGAGCAGCTGATTCTTCTCCTATATTAAAATCCTTTAGATGTTTGTGAACCTACATAAAGTAACAAGTCACAATTTTAAAACTTAAGCTTTCCAATGGTAATAAAAATATTTTTACACACTTTGTAGGAGAAAAATGTACTTAGCTAGCATACTACAGGTAGTCCTCAACTTACAGCTATTTCTTTAGTGACCAAAGTTACAATGGCACTGAAAAAATGAGTTATGACTGTTTTTCACATTTATGACGATTGCAGGATCTCCATGGACATATGATCAAAATTTAGACTCTTGGCCACTGGCTGATATTCATGACAGTTGCAGTGTCCTGGGATCATGTGACCACCTCTTGTGATCTTTTGACAAGCAAAATCAATGGAAAAGCCAGATTCACTTAAATCTGTTATTAATTTTACCACTGTAGTCATTTACTTAAACCTGTGGCAAGAAGAAGAATAAAATGAAGCAAAACAGTAGTCTTGCTTAAAAACAGAAATTTTGGACTCAATTGTGGTTGTAAGTCAAGGACTACCTGTATAAATAATCTGAATTTTGTTGTTACATTAATGGATATTGTTCCATATGTGGTATTCTGTTAAAGATTGTCAATAGAGAGTTTTTCTTTTATAAAATTACATTGATAGAATATTGTATTTAGGATATTTATCTGCCATTAGACAATTTTCCATCACTTCAGACGATACAAAACTGTCTAAAGGGTACAAAAGAAATCTAAGTTTTCTAGCTTCAGTGGAAAGCTGCTCACTTGGAGATGGAAATAGTCTTCTCCCTCCCCCCAAAAACTGAAAAGTTTTGTATACAGCTTGAATCAAGACAAAGAGATGGTGATGAAATGAAAAAATGTGTATAAAATAAGAACAGTAATGAAATAATAAATATGAAAAAAAATATTATAATTGTACAAGTGATGAATCAGTTATAAATAAGATATAACCAAGTTAATAATTTGGATAATATTTTTGTCATAACTGAAGAAAGGCTATTGGTTTTAAAAACATAGGTTATATTAACATGCACCAACTTCTTAGGCTTACCCAATGAATGAACTGCAGGACAGCTGAGGTTTCTAGTTCAGTTCTGCCTATGCTGACTTTTTACTTCAGTGCCTGATAATCTCAGCAATGAGAAATCCCTGCTCTTGACAAACCACTTAATAAAAGAGAAATTCTACTTTTTAGACAAATCCAGTAGAAAAATTTGGATTATCATTTCGTTTTTACCCCATCATATAAAAATGTAGATGACTATTAAAAAAAAAAGAAAATCTCTCCTTTAGATAGCTGATCAGAAATAAGTCCAAAAATATATTCACAAAGGTTGTTCTCATCTAGTGTTATTCTCATTAGTTTGTGTTTGAAATGTCATTAAAACATGTCTTTATCCCCATACCATGAAAAAATGAAATGGCATGGCTGCTATTAGATATTCTGATTAGCAAAATGAAAATCCTTCTTTTGAATATTATTACTAGCTTTTAAAAGAAAATTTGAATGTGAAGCTCCATATTCAGCAAAAAGTAAATGAATTACCACTGAAGCTTTCACTAGATTGAACTGCAAATGCCAGTATATTGTAGCTATAGAAAACATGAGCTACTGGCTGGTTGGCCTGGGACCCCGAGGAGGGAGGTGCTCACCACTGGGGGTGCTCACTATATCACAACATACAATGTTGGCAGGTTCTGAACAGCAGTGCTCAAGATTCGTTGGATGATGACCAATGACATAAACTAGACATAACGAGTAGCTTGAGTTCTCTGGTGTTTGATATAGACTTCCACATATTAACCTTTTATTTTTCCTTACACTTATCTAATGCTCATACCCCTTCCTTTAGATTTTTTTAGACTCTTGCTCTTTATATATACTTTGTTATTTTTACATCTTCTGCTTTTCATATTTTTTTTAGGCTCTCGATGATCTCTGCTTTTTAACTGACAGAACCAGACACCTCCACTCCACTTAATTCTAGTCTATGACCATTTTAAAGATTTGATTTCGAAAGTGCGAAATAAAAATCGGATGAAAATGTAGAATGTTTCAAAGTTGGATTAAAACAAATCTAGTGATTGATGAAAACAATGTTAAAAACTACTAAATAACTTACATAAAATAACGTTTGTGTTATACATATTTATATTTATATTTAATGGTCTAATTTGTCAATGTAATGTTTAACCAGAAATTAAAAATGACTGGATATAGTGATGGTAACCAAGTAGCTTTTTCAAGAATATTGCAGGTGTTTTTTTTCTTAAAAATAGAAACATTTAAATAATTAAATATAACCCAAATATCACCATCTAGTGCTGTTTTGTATTCCTAACATTACATATGCTGTTTCTCTTTAATGTTGGCATTAAGCTATAACTCAATGAAAATTAAAGCAGCCATTATTTTCCATTTAAGTACTATAGATGTACAGGTATTTATTTCCCATCTAATTTCAACGGAACTGAATGGGCATACATATTCCAGGAGCACCAAATACTAGTACTGCTTAGACAGCTAATGCTTCTTTCCTCAGAAACCCCACTTACCTCGATAGAAACATGGCTGAATATTGCACAGTGCCCAATAGCAGGCTAAACTGAGAGAGCTTTGATATGTAATATGTAACTGAACCAAAACTCTGCTCTCCACAATTTTATCACATAAGCAAAACCTGGGGGGGAAATCATATGTTATACATACTTTATACTGGTTATCATACTTCTTATTTGTATGATGTTTCATATGGGTTTCCTTGTGGTATTCATTGAGCATTCTCATACTCACATTAGACAAAAAGTGTGAATGCTATACCTGTATATTTTTAAACAAGATGGGTGGAAAAAGTTATCTATTGAGTTGGTTTTCTCAAACTATGAGTTGGGATTCCCTAGAGGGAATCACAAACAGCTTCGAGGAGCTCAAACAGCAACACTGTCAAACTCATTCTGGGCTTTGTCTGCACCAGGCAGCTGAAATATTGAAAAATATGAGAACTACTATAATATACACATTAACATTTCATTATTGAAACTAAGTACATTTAAGTAATGTATTTCCTGCCCTAAACTTAATCAAATCTTTATTTTTAGTCATATAGGGTTCACATGGATTTATTTATCATTTTAGGGAGTCACAGCACTGCAGTGTCTGAAAACCCTTGCTATAGACACAAAACTTTAAATGTATTCTAATAAGAAAACAGAAAGATACTTTGCAGGGATGTTTTCTTCAAACTCAGTGAATTTTGCTACTAAATCTACTTTAAAGAAAGTTCCCAGATGGTAAGATTCATATCACTCTGTACAAACTACTATTTAATCGACTATATGTTTTTCATACACACAAGGACACACACACACACCATTTAAGATTCACTTCTTTAACTGTGGGAGGTAGGTTGTTATCCCAACCAGTTGTATATAACTTAACTTGACACTCAAACTCCATACAAACATTGGGTCCCAAAGGAGTGCCTGAATATTTGACATATTTTATGTTCATGGAGAACTAGAGCATTCTCTGATATAACAGAGTTACTGCTTTATTCATTTTGTTACACTTTCAAATTCAAAGTTCAAATAAGAATAAAGACATATGGTTCTTAAAATTGTTGTATAGAATCATAAGTGTAAAAAAAATGCTGTTCTAGTTATATTTCAGCTTGTCCACCATAAAAATATTTACTCCTGAAAATGAAATAGCATCACTACAAGAAATCTTGTTGCACGAGCTACTATAAAAAGAAGTCATCATTTTTTTAAAATAATCACACCAAATAACTCAATTTTGCTAACCCAATATTTGTTCATATCAAACAAAATGAAAGTAATGTCATAAGAATATAAAGGAGAAAGGTATAGACTGAAACATTTGGGACTCTTGGTTGTACAGTATTCGCAACATTCCAATTCTAATCCAATATCTCAATGTATTTTTGTAAGTCAAGTCCCATTGTATTTAATGGGACTTAATTTTCATTAAAGGTGCATAAAAATGCAATCTGCATTTCTGTATGCTAAAGAACGAAAGAATCCCTGACATTCTGAAATGGATTTGTGGTAGAATAAAGCACATCCAAAATTAGAAAAAAAGAAAGAACAAACCAACAAACAGGCTTCAATACCTTACAGTGTCTAAGTTCCATATCTTCATCCCCATAATCTGTAATTTCCCCTGTTTCTTCTAGGTGATTGAGAGAGAGCTTGGGGATTTTAATTTTCTTCTGCATCACACTGTTTTCAAGGTCTGTTTTATCTTCTGCAAATTTACATAAAAATATTTTTTCACATTTTTCAAACTGATTATTCAAATACTGTATGACTGAAGCCAGACCATTTAAAAAGTTCCCATGCTTGACTATCTTCCATATGCAGTGATAATCAACTGCTCCAGAAACTTTTTTTTTTCAAAAATAGATGCGCTGCAGCCCTTACACAGAAATTTGAAGAATATTGTAAAAATATTAGGGCTTCCAAAGATTATTAAGAACAAAGCTAAAATCCAAACTTAAGCATGATATTTTGCAGATGATATTGGACCAGTTATGCATTTTCCCTCAATGCAACCTAATTCAGAGTTTTAAGATCCCAAAATGGAGAAGAATATTCCTCATTCTAAAAATATATGTATGTTGATGGCTCCCCATTTTCTTATTCTTGCTCTTTTAAACAACAGTAGAGCAGGTTGCTCAAAGTCAAGATGTTTATTTTATTTTTTTCTGTAAATATGGGGAAAACCTTTATATAAGCAGCGAAAAGAGAAATGCCTCCATCCTTATATATTCTCTGCTGCTTAATGCAGCAACAGTACTGTAGTAGCAAAACTGCAGAAAATGTGGAGAAAGAATGTATAGTTTTTTTCCTGCCAGAAATTTTGTCAACAAGAGAAAACTAGAATCCAGCTCAGATTCAGACTAGGTATTTTCCAGGCTTTTTAGAAGTCCAATTTAAAATTAAAGCCCTTTTGTTATGTATATTTCAGTGATTAGAATTTCTTCAGTGTCTTGCAATACGTTGCTTTTGTATAATGTATCTATTTATATTTTTGTTAGTTCTGAAATCACACTGAATTTTAACAAGTTCTCCCAAGTAATCAATTAATTAAAAGGACTTTCAGAATTCCACAAGAATTAAATAACAATCACTGTTAATTCTGCTACACAGAGCTACTAAAATTAAATACAGTTACTCTTTCTGCCAAAAAGACAAGTCAAAATTAAATCCCAATATTTAGGTTTAGGAACATTTTTATAAAAGTAAAATTACTAAAGCCAATCACAGATTAACTGAGAGGTACAATAGGAACAATTGTTCGGGCACTAAAAGTAAATAACTTTCTGACTAAATAAAAATTTATTGGGACAGTAATATAAATATCACTTGCTCTCCTATTTCAGCACAAGTTTTTTTCCCCTTCATGTAATATATTAACTAAGGAAAAAGCCAAGGAAAATGTATCTGCTTTTTGAGACAAAATGTATCCTTTTGACTTACTTAAGTACATTTTGTTCTTTCAGTTCAAAACATCTCAATTCATCTATATTCTAGACTAGAGGGCAAGAAATTATACTCATCATGGTATCAGCTGATCTTTAGGAATTTTTTAATTGTGGCCAATTCTAAAGTATTGCTGAGGGACTCTGCTACACCCTATAAACCAAGTGCAATTTATAACGATACATTGATAATTAATTGCTTTAGAATACTTCAAAAATATTAAATACCATTAGAACAAATGCATTGATACATCTAGTTCCACAAATGGAGTGACTGAATTCTTGAACATTGCTGTGCTTTATTACATTAACAGCTTCCAGTTCAATTTATATTACAACATTGCAACTGGTTTCAAAATTTGGCCCAAATTAGATATGAAAATTATGTCAGAGTTGCCATCCTTTGCCACATGGAATTTTCAACAATCCAAAATAAAGGAAAATATTTAACATGACATTTCTTCTTCTAAGGAAAAATGAACTACCTAAAAAGCAGTCAGAAGTTGAAAAAAAAAGTTGTGCAGGAAATGTGAGGGTGCAGAATTAGATTGACAAACCATGGACATTTTCATCCTACTGTGGGGTGGCTCAAAGAACCTCAGGTGTAAATCTCTCTTTGAACTGGTTTATTGACAATTATATTCATCAAATATATTCTGGTTTTCTTAAAGGTATTCTGCATTAAGCAGAATCAGCTATACTGTATTTATTACAATCACTTACAATGAAACTCAGTAGTGCATTTTGGATGGCTCTGGTTTATTTTTGTTCCAATGTTTTTTTATTCTGGCCTGAAAATGTAATATTACACGAGAGGTACAGTTCTATCTTTGACCAAAAAGGAGGGGAAATGATTTAATTACTTCACATAGCTTTTCTAATATTTAAATTGATTTACCTGTTATTTTGTACAGTTTCTATGAAATATGGCTTATGTTCCATTAACACTAAGTTGAGCCTTATTGGTAAATATTATTACACATTCTATGTCCTATATTGCAAGTTTTAAAAGCCCCTCTACAAAGATCAATATTTTTTTTGAAAAAGGTACTTATTTCAGAAGTGGTTTATTAAGAGAGATATACATATAGCACTTTAAATGGAAATGTCTCAGTTGACATTTGCTACTGATATAATGGCAATCAGATGTAATTAAAATGACTATTCCAACTAGACTTGTAAGAATATTAATTACATATCTTGTTGATTTTACTTTGACCTTGTAAGAAAATTCTGCTTAATACCACTTCAAATGCAAATATTAGAATAACAAAAAGACTTTGCAATTTCTGTCTCAGTGCTGATTTTTTTTAAATTAGAAAACAAGGATTTTTCATATATTGGAATTAACTCCTTGAAGCAAGAATGAAGAACCTGTGGCTTTCTAGAGATGGATTATAATTCCCAGTACTTCTTATTATTGAACATCCTAGCCTGAGCTGTTGGGAGTTATATAGTAGTTCATCAGCATCTAGAGATTCCTCTCCTTATTTTGAAAGGAAGAATTCACCCTGGAATTTTTAAAGTACTGTATATAACGTTTCTACATGTAATTATGGGGTTCTTTTCCGTGCTGTTTGTTTCTGTTCTGAGTGTCACTATTTCATTTTATTGAATGATTCAATGCATTGATTCATTGTCCATAATTAAGTAGATTGAATCCAATTTGATAAAAGGAAGCAAAACTACATTTTATACATGTTCAATATATACATATGTTTTTGTAGATTTTCACGGGTGTAAGTTTGCTGGTATTGT
This sequence comes from Natrix helvetica, assembly GCF_964273705.1. Lineage (NCBI taxonomy): Eukaryota > Metazoa > Chordata > Lepidosauria > Squamata > Natricidae > Natrix > Natrix helvetica. The sequence goes on along the minus strand of NC_138549.1, from coordinate 112,447,246 downwards.
TGTATTCGGGTCTTTTCCCATGTAAGATTGAGATTGTCTTGGCAATGTTTCGGTGAGGTCCCACTCGTCATCTTCAGGCCTCTCCCATCAGTGAAGAGATCCAGCAAAGAATCATCCCCAGAGAGAAATCTTCCAGATGCCCCAAGCTCTATGGCCTCTCCAAGATACACAAAGAAGGAACACCACTCAGACCCATAGTCAGCTCCATAGGCTCACCTCTACAGAATCTTGCCAAATTCCTCGCCAAACAACTTCAACCCTACACAGAATCCATCACCTCACATATACAAAACTCACTCCACTTCATAGAAACAATAAAGAAACAAAACCTACAACCCAGCGACCTACTCGTGAGCTTCGATGTCATATCCCTCTTCACCCAAGTGCTTATAAAAGAAGCCTTCACAGCTATCCAGAACAAATACAACCCCCCCCTAAGCACATCCTGGACCTGACCAACCACTGCCTAACCAACACATACTTCATCCATAATGGACAAAGATACAAACAGATAGAAGGAGCACCTATGAGATCACCCCTCTCACCCGTCATCACAAACTTATACATGGAACATTTTGAAACTAAAGCCTTAGATAAATCTGAACACAAATCCAAACTCTGGCTTAGATATGTAGATGACACTTTCGTAATCTGGCCACATGGGAAAGAAAAACTGGACAACTTCCTCACACATCTCAACAGCCTACACCCCAAAATACTATTCACTATGGAAATAGAAGCAAACAACCAACTTCCTTTTCTGGATGTCCTAATCTACAAAAACCCCAATGGCTCCCTAGAACACACCATCTACCAGAAAAAAACATACACCAACCGCTACTTAAACGCACAATCCCATCACCACCCTGTACAGATCAACTCTTTAGTCAAGACCCTTATCTCCAGAACCAAATGCCTAGCTGACAAAGACCACCTGAAAACTGAATTACACACTCTCACAAACGTATTAATCTCCAACGGATTCCAAAGAAAAACAATTACCAACCTACTCCAAAAGGAGACACCCCCCAAGAGCCGAGACACAGAACAGGACAACGGCATCACCCTCCTCCCTTACATCAAAGGCACCACGAGTAAAATCAGCAAAATTCTCCATAAGCACAATATCAAGACAGCCTTCAGCACTGACCAAAAAATAGCCAACATCTTAAGAAACCTCAAAGACAAGATCCAGCTAGAAAACCAAGGAGTCTACGAAATACCATGCAAAATCTGCCCTGCCACATACATTGGACAAACTAATAGAAGAATAAATGCACTCATCGCAGAACACAAGAACGCAGTCAGAAAAAAAGAAAAAACTTCCTCCCTTTTCCAGCACCTTAAAGCAACAGGACATGAAATTGATTTTGAAGGAACCATATTAATCTCCAAAACTGAACACTTCAACAAGAGAATAATTATGGAAGCCATCGAAATAGAAAAACACCCCCCCAACATGAATAAACATGATGATACCTCCCGCCTACCAGACATCTGGAAACCAATCCTAGTCAACAAACGAGCCTCACCACCACCCAGGTCGTTATAACACAAAAGAACAATGGACACACAGCCAGCACCTCAGCCATACAGGATGATAAGAAACAGCCGACCAATCTACAAACATCAATTCCATCTACCAATCAGGATGCAACTACACAGCCAATCAACCCACTTACAAGCACAAAGCCGAAAACACCAGCCTGAAGATGGCAAGTGGGACCTCGCCGAAACGTTGCCAAGACATCTCAAACTTATATGCGAAAAGACCCGAATACAACAAGACAAGCAGATAGGTAGGTAGGTAGGTAGGTAGGTAGATGATAGATAGATAGATAGATAGATAGATAGATAGATAGATAGATAGATAGATAGATAGATAGATAGATAGATAGATAGATAGATAGATAGATAGATAGATGAGGGAGGGAGCGAGCATCACAAAAAAGATGAAAGCTATGCGTATTTTTAAAATGCATTTCTGACTATCTATTCTCCTCCCACAGCTTTGTGCATGCCTCCAAATCTACTTCAGAGGGTTTCTCAACCTATTAAAGCATATTTGCAGAACATACAAAACAGTAATGGTAGGAGGGGAAAAATTACTCCACCAACAGCTTCTGTTTCCCTGGGAAACATATTCATGTGGTGGCAACCTACTTGATTCTGTGGAAACATAAAGTCAGAAAACTGGGTTTGAGAAATACAACAAAAGGCTGAATGGTAAATTAACTTAATACTTTAAATTAGTATTTTTAAAGCTATGCAAATTAGAGTTTTATTAATATATTCTAACAGCTTTACAATGATGAAAGTAACACACTTTTAAATAAAGTGTGTTTCAATTATATGTATTAACTGACTGATCTCCTTCAAACTCTACATGTTTGGGGGGAGGAGGGGAAGGATGCAGTAACAAAAAAAATTACAACTGACTGAGCTCTAAAGAATTTGAAACTCACTATTTATTTCATTGTTGAAAAAGACTCAATTTTTAAAGTTTCCTACTTACTTGTTACGTCTTGCCTATTTTCCAAAAATATTTACATAGGAACACCCTTATTTAATCCTCACAACAACAATCTCTTCAGTAGAGCGTTCTCAGAAAGATGATCCAAACCTATCAGTTTCCAAAACTGAGAGCAGATATAACGTTAATCTCTCTAGTACAACACCTTAACCATTACACTGTTTCATTCTTCAAATGAAGAATGTTAGTATTTTAACATTTTAGTAGCATAAGAAGAATTATGATCTATCAATAGCAGTCACAATTTTTGTGTGACTACTAAAGTTACTGAAATTTGTAAAAATCTACTCATAAATATACTGTATTAAAGAATCACTGCAATGTGAAAGTCATTTAGAGAGAAGCTTGTCTTTCTGAGAAAAATATTTGGAACATATCAGCAGCTGCATCTTTTAAAAGCTTGGTGAAGCCACTTCAAAATCCCGTTTTTAAGTTTTAGTATAAACAAAGAAAAGTGGAAATGGCCTTGAACTAGCAATATGGGTGTTAAGAAATATGGTGTTTTGATGCTCTAAGCCAGGGATGTCAAACTCAAGTAGCCATGGCGGTGCCATGTGACATATCGGGACATTTTCCCCCCTTCACTAAACTGGTTATAGGTGCGGCCAGCATGTAACGCATCCGGCCTGTGATCTGGGAGTTTGACAGCCCTGGCTTAGAGCAATAAGTTTGGAGAGGTGGTTTATTAAGTTAACTTAGCATGGTTTTTATGGCCCTAATCAACACCTGTATAAAATAATATAAAATTGTTGGGTGTTTAATCATAATAATTATCAAGGGTCCCTGCATTTTAGCTCCAGTGACTATGGCTAACTTTGAATTCACTTAGTATAATTTTCAAGAGTTGATATTGCATATATTCTTGATTAATATCAATCCATTCCATTAATCCAAGAACTGGAAGACCTGATTAAGTGCAAAAATATAAAATATATTTAAAATAAGTTGAACTGTTTGATTTTTATCATATTTCTAATTATATTTTAAAGTAATGAAACTAGCTTTTACAAAGTCTTTAAAAATATTTAAGTCATACTAAAGCTTTGAACAGCTCTCAAGTTAGAAGGCTTTAGTACAATAAAGCATGCTGCATATGTGTGTAGTTTATAACTGGATGCTTGAAGCTATTTAACACATTTTTTAGCAACAAAGTTGACAGCAAGCTGAAGCTAACTAATTCTACAACAAATATAACAACATATCACCAACTTTTTCCTCATTCCCACATTTTTAAAAGTATGCTAAAGATTAAATATCATCCTCATTTATCTATCACAGAATTATGATCATATATATTCCCCCAACTCATCTTCAAATCATTATTCCTTGCCATTGGTTAGATAGGAGTCCTTACAAACTAGGTCTTAGTTCACCTAATTTAAGCATTACTGTTTTAATGGATTTCAGATTCAAGCCAAATGCTATTTGCAAAAGCAAATAAAGCAACCCCTTTTTATCCAACATCAGAAATTTGTAAGAATTCACCTGACATAAGAGCCCTTTGGAAAGCATTACACAGAGTAATTGCCACATACATTTTCCACTCAATATCCTTCTAACTTCACAAGTAAGAGATCAAGAGTAGCATTGGCAATAAACAGTGTATGAATAGGTTTATCCTGGACAATCTCTGATATAACCTATATGTGCATAAAATGAGCCAAGTCTTGATCAAGGGTACTTGGTTTATCAAACAATATGACCAAATTACAGGTAATCCTCAACTTGCAGCCACATTTGAACCCCAAATTTAGCAAGACATTTGTTAAGTAACTTTTGCTCCATTTTATGACCTTTCTTGTCATCATTGTTAGGTGAATCACTGCAGTTAAGTTAGTTACAGGTTTGTTAAGTGAATGTGGCTTCCTCATTGGTTTTGTCAACAGGTCACAAAAAGTGATCACGACTCTAGGACACTGCAACCGTGATATGAACCAATTGACAAGTATCCAAATTTTGCTGCAACGGACATATGTGTGAAAAATGGTCTTAAGTCACTTTTTTCAGTGCTGTTGTAACTTCAAACTGTCACTAAACAGATGGATGTAAGTCAAGGACTGGCTGTATTTCTGGGAACAATTAGGCTCAAGACAAGTGAGGATCTGGTACATTTTGACAGATCTACACAGTTTGCAGAAATGGGGTGATATTATGATCCCACCAATAAAAGTTGCTTGAAATATGCTTAGAGACAGAGTTCATAACTTGTGGGGATGGAGTAATACACTGCAATATGAATTGGGATTTAATATGGATACAGACTCGGACAGTATAGTTTATTCTAATTTCAGTGGTATATTATATTTCTACCTGTCAGAACTATAAGTTTGAATTCCACATCCTCTGTAGAAACAGGGGAACAAATATATGGATCTACCTAATTCAGCATCGTTGGCACCAACTGGAGGCATCTCTTCAAGTTCCCAAGTAGGAATTTTTCCAGCCCTTTTTCCAGTTCTTAATGATTGAATCTCAAACATTCTACATGCAAAACATAGTCACCACTGGGAAATGTCTTAGTTAATATATGTATCTGAGAAGGACAGGTTGTGATTATATGTATAAATGCATATTCTGTTTCTGAGAAGCTTATTTTGTTAACAACCATGTCTATTTGTGGGGATGAGCCTTCCTTATGAAGGCTATATAGGGCTATATTATTTATAAGGTATTCTAGAATTTTATGAGAAAAATATCTTTTATTTCATTAAGTAAATGTTATTTTGCAATGATAGCCAATGCATATACTGTAACTTTGTTAAAGTTATCAAAACTAACACTGCAATAATGATCTTTATTTCAAAACAAAGATAAATATTTGCCATTGAATCTTACTTACTAGCATCTTTTTTCAATGTCTATCTTTTTCAGTGGAAATCTAAATGCAGAAAAGGATTCTTTACAATTAATTTATAAAGAATCCTTTTCTGCATTTAGATTTCAAGTATTTTTATACAGTGTGCGGCATTCACATTAAAAATGGTTATTATGTGTTAACTACAGCGCTCAACATCAATATTTTTATTTTTGCTTTTCTTTCAAGTTAGTTAATAATCACTGAGTGTAATCTAAAAATCCATTTGGGACAAGCAAACAAATGGGAAGGAGGATTCTTTTATAGTTGAATTTAGAATTCATTTCCAAAATGAGGAACAGTGGTGATGAGCAATAATTTAAATTATTTTCCAAACGAACTACATTCATAGATATAGCATAAGTTATAATAGCAATGTAAAACCACAATGTTAAAATGGAGTACATCTTTACATAACATTTACATAAGGCCATACTGCAGAGACTGACTTTCATGACCTGCTTAATGGTTAAGTGGAAACATTTCGTTCCTTATAGTGGGAGTAAAAGCTACATCTTTGGACTGTTCCAAGCAGGGCTTTTCTTGTGCTCAGTGTCCCTCTTTTTTGTGACAGCCAGGTCCCACCCTAACTTATTCTGTCAGAGACCACCTGACTCTTCCTATAAATGTTCACTCACACCCCGCACCCGAATTAAGTCAAGTTCTTCCTAGGAATGCCACAGAGTGAAATGTTCTCCATTTCTTATCCAGATAGTCCTTTTAAAAGAAATAATAAATCTTCCACCTTTACAGTCTTGGAAGGAAGCCCACGCCAGCGTTTAACGCCACTCCCGGGCAGACTAGTTTATAGCCATTTCTAGTTGCAAGCCATTTCTAGGTGCATGTACCCATCACCTCCCCTTTCCTAGTCCAACCTTCGCAAGCGCTGGAAACGATGGAAATGCCCAACAGGATTTCTCTCTGGTGCTCTCTTACGACGGAACAAGCCTATTCCTCCTCAGGGAAGGGGATGTGGGGGGACCGAGGCAGCCCCGTCCCACCTTCATCTAGGCCTCTGCCACACCAGGCCATCCCTATCCACACCCCGCCTGCCGGTGTCTCCTGGGGATACCCGAAACCCCTCCCTCCCTCGGAGAAGCGGAGCCAGCAGCAGCCACTTGGTGCAGGCCCCGCCGTGGCACATAAGGAGCAGGGCTCCAGCCGCAGGCCCCTTCCTTCCCTTCGCAGAGAGGGGGGGAAGCCTGCCCCCTACCCCGCCCCGCCCGGGTCCTCCAAAGAGCTGGGAGGTTTTAACTGGTCTGGCCTCCAGGTCGCCTCGCTCCCTCCGCCCGCCCGCCCGCTGCCAAATCCCTCGGTGCCTCACCTGCCAACGCCAGGATCTGGGCCTTGTGCAGCGGCGGCCGCTCTCCCCACTCGCCGGGGCTCTCGTCGCCGTCCTCGGGGTCGTGAGCCGGGCTGCGGTAGACGGTGTAAACCTTCTGGTTGTCGAAGTCGAGCCGGGATTTGGGGCTGAAGTCCTGCACGCACGACACGGGCAGCGCATAGCACACGTTGTCCTCCAGGAACCGGACGAAGGCGTACATCATGAAGAGGGGCCGCGACCCGAGGGGGGGGAGGGGAAGGGGGCCGAGGGGCGAGAGGCTAGCGGCGGGGGTGGAGGAGGAGGTGAGAGAAGGAAGGGGGGCGCCCGTTTCTCTGCTCCCGCAACCCCGGCTCTTCTGTTATTGTTCCTGGAAGCCCTGCTCGGCGCTCGCCTGAGCTAGTCTAGGCGGCAGAGCCTCCGCTTCTCCCCAAGGCAGCCGGGATTCGGGCGAGCAGTCGAGCGCCGAGCGAAGCGAGCCTCAGTCTAGCGTGCAGCTCGCAGAATTGGCGGCGCGGGCGAGAGAGAGAGAGAGAGTACTGCCTATGGCACAAGCGGCCGTGGCCCTCTCTCTCTTTCTCTGTTGGGCAGGAGGGAGGAGAATTTACGGCGACGGGCGATTGTGGGGAACGTAGCTTTGGAGCTCAATGTTGCTGCTGCTGCCGCCGCCGCCTTCTCCGCACCAGGCCCGCTCTCAGCAAATGAAGGGTGAGAGGAAGGCAGTTTGCAGGCCGGTGCAGCGACTGCTCTCCCATGCCTACAGTTACTTAAAGGGACCCTTCTCCCTCTCCTTTTTTAGCCATCTAGCGTAGATAAAGCTCGCCGAATCCAGTCCTCTCTGCCGCCCCGTCCTGTTAAGACGGAGAGGACTGGGTGGTGACTTTGGGGGGAAAGGGGTCTTGCAGAGTTTTCACGGCCATTTTCCAGGCGATGTTGCTGTGCAGTTGGCCCATAAGGTAGCTTCCTTTGGGCGATGCACTTGCCTTTAGCCCTGCAGGTTGGATGGCAAGAGTGCAAACAAAGTGGAGTGGGAAGTGGAGATGGCTTCTTGTGAGCTCTGGGGCAGACAAAAAACAAGCCACCGGGTGGATTTGCCTCTGGAAAGGGCAGTAAGGAAGCCTGGGCCCAGCGCGAAAATCCCAAGAATGGGCTTCTCTTATCCTCTACCACAGCAGAGAACATTTGAGTCCAAGAGGCCCATCCAAAAATAAAAGGAAACTGGGCTCTTGCAAAGTTTGGTTGCCTCGTGAAATCAAATAGATGCTGTTTTTGCAAAATAACAGCCATCTCCTTCCACTCAGACAAGTTTTTTTTCCTGTCACCATAGCAGTCGTCTATTTTTTTTTGTCTGCCAATATAGCAAAGCTTGTTGGATTGAGAGAAAAAATGAAACTGTGGGCCTGATTATTGATACCCTGGCAAAGACCCTTATCCATCTTTCTCTCTGGGTGATCCCAATCTATAGCATACATTTTATCTTCTTAAGCCCACAAATCATTTCTCAGAGAAGTCACATTTTGCTCAATCAAGGACATTGGCAGTTCATGACAATTTCACTGAAAAAACAGTAGTGCTTCATTTGCACTGCATACTTACTCATGCTTAACTGAATCATCCTTTATTCAATACAATTGTATTAGTTCACATGACACACAAGCTGAGTAATACATGCTGACTAGTTTGTAGTTTATGTACCTCACAAGCAGAGCTAAAAACTGCTTCAAGACAGCTTTACTAGACCAAACCACTACACTTGACAAAACAAGAAGGTAACACATCCACATCATGCCAAAAGTATTTCTAGTAAACATCCTAGAGCCAAATTCACCACTTCCAAGGCCCAGTATATTCTGTGAACCCATAAACTCAGTTTTCAACAGGAGAAGGTTAATACTCCCCCCCAGATACATGTGTTACTCATTAGTCAAAGACTAGTATGAATCCAGGAACCCCAATCCAACAGTTAGTCATATGCAGGAAGGAAATAAATAAATAGCATTAAAGGCATGGAACCAGGTAATTGAATCTGCCTCATTTTAACATGCTTTGCTTGAATCAAAAAGATGGGAGGGCTTCAAACAGCCTGGTCATACCCAATCTTTTTATGCTATTGACTTACCTTGTGGATGCCTCTACTAACAGTAAAAGTCATGATTAGTGGTTGTTTCTGTAGGTTCTCCAGGATTTCATGCTGATCATATATTGAAAGGAACAATTAACTCTCACCTAAGTAGTTCATATGATAGGGGAATTACCTTAATCGCAAAGAAGACTAAATCTGGAACTAAATCTGATTTCCCACATTAACTTGACTAGACTGTTTGATTCAATTTTCTTGTTGACCTGGTGTGCTTACCATCCTACCTCCAAGATTCAGTTAAGTATTCAACATGGGGAAAATCAGATATAATTGTGCAGTTTTCAGTCTATAGGTTCATCAGTAATCCTTACTCCTGCAATTGGGATCACATTACAGTAATGTAGTTTGATTTTTATTTAGTATGTTGTATACATCGAGTTAATTGTAGTTCATGAAATAGAGTAACATGAAATTAATACTTATTGCATCTGTAAGTCTTGGTGGGAGGGGATGGGGTGCTGGCTTTGTTTCAGTAAGTGGAATGATTGGTTGTGTGGTTGTATCATGATTGGTAGATTGGTGCTGATTGGTGCAGGCTGTGTGTGCATTGTTGTTTTGTATTTTAACGGCTTGGGTGGTGGGTGGTGTTCGTTTGTTGGCTAGGGCTGGTTTCCAGATGTTACCAACATCTGGAAACATCTTGGTAACATCTGGAAACCAGCCCTAGCCAACAAACGAACACCACCCACCACCCAAGCCGTTAAAATACAAAACAACAATGCACACACAGCCTGCACCAATCAGCACCAATCTACCAATCATGATACAACCACACAACCAATCATTCCACTTACTGAAACAAAGCCAGCACCCCATCCCCTCCCACCAAGACTTACAGAAAGACGGCAGCTCCGATCACATTTTAAGCCCACAGCTTGAAGATGGCAGGTGAGATCCTGCCGAAACGTTGCAAAGACAATCTCAACCTTACACGGGAAAAGACCCGAATACAACAAAACCAGCATACCTACACCCGTGAAAATCTACGAAAACATATATAAATATAAATACACACACACACACACACACATATACACGCTTTAGTGGTAATTACAAAGGCTATAAGTATAATTTTCAGTAAAAAGTTCTGCTGTGAGAAAAAAGCAAGCTTTTTCACTCACATTGAAGAATAATAACACATCTCAGATAATTTTTAGTAACATCTGAAAAGAATGTTTCCTACAAAACATGTCCCATCCTATTCCATATAGATAGTACTTTTTGTAAGTTTAATGAAAAAACACAATTTAAAAAACTGGTTTGATAAAACAGAAACAACATTTGTTCAATTATGACAATAGATACTTTGTAAAATGCCTTATGTATGAAAGATATATATCAATGATCTGAACAGTTTAGATAAATTAACAACAAATGGACATACAATTGTGTGAAGATTATTAGTTGACAAACAAATAAAATCTTTCAATCTGTAAATTAGTTTAATTTTCATACTTTCAGCTTCCCCTGGAAAAACAGGGTCTTAAATGTAAGAGCATCTGCATGTAAACCAAAGGCTCTCTCACTGAGCTACAGCTTTCCTTTAATCTTGGAAACACCAAGAAGCAATCTATAGGGGTACTAATGGAGAATATTAATATACTTTGCCAGAGTTTGGAGCTCACAATCAGTTTTCCTAATAATATTGTCCATGAAATATACTAGAGCTTTTTTTTTTGACTGAGAAGTCAGTCTGACCCAAAGACCTACCGACCTCCAACAATGGCAGCAATACTGACTTCACTGCCCAAGGAGGACAGTGATGCAGCACTAAAGCCAGAATGGCACACTTGCAGGGGAAATATGGCTATATGAATAATTCCATACACAAATCATTCCATATGTGAAACAGCTTGGGGTGATCCATGACCTTGCAGAAGATTGTGCATTTTGTTCAGTCCAGACCTGAAACGTTTAATAAATCTAAGATAATCTGTTTTCCAAATAAGAGGTGTTTGGAGACAGAGAGGATGGTTGTGGTTTTGTCCAGACTAATTTCTTGCAAATTTCCAGGCCAAAAAGTGTGCCTTCTGAATTGAAAGCACATTTTCCATTTTGTTCCGTGAATGAGAAGCTACCTCTGACTGCCTCCTGACTGGCTAAGAGAGATGAGGCTAGCTTTCTCCCCTATTGCCTTATGCAAGCAAGTAAAGGCATTTTTATTCAAGCACCTAAAAACAGATTGTCAGTAAATTTTAACTGATGTAATGGGGATTTTTTAAATTGATGATCAATTGTAAACTCTGCAGTTTTATTTTTATTCTTGCTAACTACCTGAAGGACTATGACAATTCACCACAGCCAACTTGCCACAGCTACCTCGCCACGGGACAACTCACTGCGGAACAAGAATTACACTAATGTCAAATAAATTGTGGAATAAAATTATTAAAGAATGGGTGCAAAATGTGGGACAAAATGAAATGTGAATGACAAAAATTGAAATATTTTTTTTATTTATTTTAAATAATTAAATTGAATTGTTAAATTGTCCTGTGGCGAGCTGTCTCACAGTAAGTTGGCCTCGGTGAGTTATCTATGCTGAGTTGGCTGTGGCAAGTTGTCCCATTCCAACTATCTGATGCACCAGGTCAGAGAGAAAGCCAAAATAAATAAATAAAAGCCCACCTTCCTACATTTAATAACATTTTAACTTTATTTGCAGCTTGGTTCTGTTCTCTAGGCAATAGACAAGAGTTGGACATCACTGCAGCAAAGTTCTTTACTATTACAAGCCTTGATAATGTTTTGCTATATCGCTTTATCACCAAGACCTGCATTACACCTGAAATTCACCAAGAAATTACCAACAAAAGAAAAATGTGCGGTCTTTCAAATGGATCCCTCTCAAGTGTTCACAAACTGCACTACAACTACCATCTATTTCAACTTCCCCTTAAACCTACATATGGCAGTGGAATAAACACTGGAATACTATACAGAACTACTTTATACTGCTCTACCCATCTCCCAAAGTGGGCTTAACAATAGCTTCTGTTATTAGGCTCATCCTAGGAAAACTAGTTTCTCAATTATTGCAACATGCCTGTAATAACAGTGACTTTACCCTGCATAAAACTTTTAACGTTAGAATGATTTTTAAAGTAAAATTGAGTAAAAAGTATCATAAGCTCTTGCCTTTCTTCCCTTTTGAGGGTGAGGCAGGAGATACACTGCTGCCCACCGGTAAAACAAAAGTCTGAATTCATGGAATTGTTTTTTTTTTTAATGAGCAAGGAAAATTACTATTAGGGAAGTTTAAAAAAAATGATTTCCCAGGAATGTTCTGGAATATACAGTATATGTCACACATTGTCAGTTATACTTAATCAGTTAAATTTAATGGGACTTTTCTCCACTGCAGAGCTGAAATATTCTGGAGTTAGGAAATATTGGTATGAAATGTGGTATCTCTAATTCTATGTTACCTGTGTTTCAGTGGTGACGGAGCCTAACAAATATATAATTTGAATTCCCATTTGACTATATTAAAATAAGAGGGGAAAACACACTAATTGATGAGCTAAGCTTGGGGCCCCTTCTCATTCTTGGATTTAGAGACCAAGCCAAACACTGAATACTGCTCAGAAAAAGTACAAAAATATTGTTAGAGCTTTTTCATGCCATGGTTAAGGTACTAGTGGGAAAAGAATTAAAAAAAGTAAACAAGAAAAAAAAAAACCCAAGCCACTTTCTTACAAAATGTACTTAACTTCCTATCACCTAGATCTCCTTTCTAGAAGGGATAATGAAAACTAGGAATTGGCACTGTGACACCCCCCCCCCCCATTCCCATCTTTGAATTTATTTCCCAAATTTGCAGTACAGAATAAGTGCCTAATTAGTCAGATGGAAAGTAGAGATTTTCTTAGCATCTGATAACTTGTGATTACAAATCCAGGCGTATCACATGGTTTTATTGGATACTTAAACAATTTCAACATCTAAAGTACTTACTTGCATCAGGGACATTTATATCCGATAGGAACCTAAAGCATTTAATTTTTTTCCATTAGTCATAAGTGATGATGTGAAAGATTCAAAAGACGTTCTGCACCTCTGAGTTAAAATTAGGGTTAGAATTTGGCTGTCATGAAGAAATTTCGGTCTGCAAATCCAAATTGACTTCCTAGGCATCCAACTCTTTCAAACACTATATATTTCTACCATCTATAATGAGCCCAACACTGGCGCAGGAAGCCAGAGAACTGGTTTCTGGGATAGACCTCTGCAGTTTGGAAACAGCACTAAGCCTACATTCAACATAACCCAATAAATAGGCTGAATGGTGGCTTGTGGAGCTATGTGGTAAATTAAGAGAACTAAGTATTTGAATTTTAGGGCAAATTGGTTCTTCCACTTTATTGTGCAATTCCCATAGTTGTCACACAGATTTCAGCAGGAACTAGGGAATTGTGAAGCACATCACTACCACATGCTGTAGCAACTCTTTCCACCTGGAGAGGGAAAACATTTGGCAAAGTAAAGTATATAGTGGAGAGGACTGTATCCTGAACTAGTTAGAAGCACTGGGTGGGTGCCATTCCACTGTCTGCCCCACTCATAATTGACAGAAAAGTTTTCAAAGCAGGTCTTATAAATCTTGAAACTGCTACAGGTTGCTTCAAGAAGAAAGCACTAAAACTGGAACAACTAAGGACAATCTAGGACTGCCTCACTCATGGGTTGTGGATCAAATGAAGTCATCATGAGAACAAAATAGCTTAGGAAAGTTGGCAGAGCAGATTTGTATGGTGATGAAGTGCAGTTAGAGAAAGGCCTTTGTCTTTACTGTTCCTTAACAGTTAACAGAACAAATCTGAAGTAAAATTGGCTCATTATTTTTAGAAATCAATGGCTGGTCTGAGCTTGTTACTATAACAAGCCATAGTACAACAAACATAAGAGCAATATTTATTTCTCTGCTGACAAATATATCTGTGGCTCTAGATATTGTGATCTTTTAAAACTGGTCTTTTCAATACTGTGGCTAGACGGTGATCTGATCTCACTGATCTTTTTCATTCAAGAAAAGTTCAGAGGCATTTAAAGCTGATAATCCATTTCATTTCTAACACTTTATACAAGCATCTACATAGCTATATTCTAGTGTTTTCAACATGAAATAAATGTCATTATCACAGCAGGCCAAATAACACTTCAAAATAGTTTTGATTAATATGAGAATTCCAGTAGAGAGCTTGAAGGGAGGCAGTCTGGAATATGAATAGGTTACAGTAATATTGTGAAAATCTCCTTAGAATTCAGAAATAATAGCTCTTAATAAAATTAGAATGACGTATTCTCAAATACCAATATCACCATATTGCCATAGCCCAAATAAGGCATTTTAAAATATGACATTTATTTATATCTGCTAAGGTGAAACTGAAGAACCCATTCAGATAGAGGAATGCTAAAAAAAAGTATTATAAATCAATAGATTTTTAAGGCTTACTTTTAAGGACCATAGGGTTTATAGGAGTATACAAGGGGTCAGGGTATCTGAGGATGGGTGGAGGTGTCAAAAAATCAGGAAGATGGTGTTAATGATGCAAAGAAAAACCTTTCCTGATTTCTGTGTGGATTGTAGCCCAGATAAAAAAAAGAGGCAGGTTTTAGTCTCAGGACAAACCCACCACCTTTAGTCTCATGAGAAACCCACCCACCAGTTTCCCATGGAGGAAGCAGAGACTGAGTAATCTGTTGAATATTATTCAAAGAACTATCAAAAGCAATCTGACTAACAAAACACAAACATACAATAATGAACTGTAAGGAGAGAAATAAAATGTTTATTTAAAGAACAGCTTTCCTCATGGAAGTAAAACAACTGACAATTAACAGAATGAAATGCAAGGTGTGTATGAAACGCTCCATATATTTTCTAATGATATCCTCTTTTCACAATGGGAAAAGTAAAGACGACAGAATTAAATGAAGAGGGTAGGGTGTTTGGATAATGGTGTGGAACTGCTGCAAATATAAGTAGAAATTGGGGTGTCTAGTTTAAATGTTCATTACTGATTTGCATTCATTACATAACCTTTTATCTTATTATTTTATCTTTCTGCTAATTTATTTTATCCCTCTAAAGCTCTTCAATTAGAGGACCCTAGAACAATTTACCAGAGAAGGGGGGAGGGAAGAGAGAAAGGAAGAAGTATTTAAACCATCACAATAAAACTAACACGCTTTAACAAATAAATACAAAAACTAAAAGCAAAATGTATTATTACAAAAGAGAAAAATGCCTATGAAGCAAATAATCTGAGCCTGACATATGAGTTTAGTAATACTTGGGAGAACAGTATGTCTTCCATTCTTTTCCAAAATAAGACAGCGGGTGTCCATTGAAACATAGCTGAGAAACTATCCCTGAGATGAATTTACTCCTGACTGTTGCATTCTTAATTGGTTGGACCATGGACAGAATTGTCCTGGATAGTTTCAATGCATGAATTGAATAGTTCTCGAGAAAGTAATACTTTATGTCTACCTTCCAAACCATTGAGTTTGCAAGGAACCAGTGCAGTATTTTCAAGATTCCTGTTACCTTATTTAGCTGTCCCTACATCATGCCACAGCTTCCAGATTGTCTTCAAAATAGCCCCACAAAGAACATTTTACAATAGTTTCATCAAGATATTATTAGAACAAAGATCATTGAGATAAGATTATCTTACCCAGTCACTACTGTAATGGGTATATCAGCTAAAGCTTGGCATAGGCTGTCCTTGGTATTGAAGCCAACTGCACCTCTATCAATAGTTTAGAATCAAGAAAAATGCCAGCTTATGTGCCTGTCCCATTACCTGAAGGACCATTTTCTCATTCAGTTCAAGCCACCATACCAGGCACAACAAGAAGAAAAAGAACTGCATCTAATAGCAGCATGCATCTTTCATAAAACATGATTGGTTCCACAGAAATTTATTCAGACCAAAAAGAAATTATAGCAGTAAGTTCAAATATTCTGCAAACTTAGGAATGCACTAAAAAGATGGAAACAACCAGGCATGTTTACGGTAGAGTATATTGCATTATTTTATTCAAAATATTTACTGTAATATGACTTCTGTAGCTGAGATTGGGAAGGTTGCTGATAAATTGTACTTACTACATTTTTCCAATCAATTACCCCCTCTCTACTTTAAAAAAACAAATAGTGAGAAAAGATTTAAAAATGCATCTAGAAGCAGAAATTGAGAAGAGTTAAACATATAGCAAAAAAGATTTAAAAATGCATCTAGAAGCAGAAATTGGGAAGAGTTAAGCATATAGCAAAGTGTATGTGTGTATGTGAGAGAGAGAATACTTTTATATTTATCCCAAAAAGGAGTTAGAAAATGTTGAAAATCACTTTTTGTGAAGGTATCTTAAAGGAATGCCTATTTCTATTGGCCTAAGATTATATGAAAAGAAACACTTACGTATGTCACAGTCTGTAATACTTTGGTGTTCACAAATAAACAATGTTCACAAGTAAACAATCGTCCATCTAACATGGCATAATTAACTTCTACCTGGTTGTATGTACAATTAGATTTCTAATGCTTAATACAATTTGAGTACAAATTGGCAGTAATTTACGATGGGTTCAGCAGAAAATGCACAGTGGGAAATATTTCTAATCCACATGCCTTTTCCAAAATTAAATTAGAATTTCCTACATAAATGTGCTGTGTGCAACATCAGAGGTTTTGCTGGCCTCTTCCCTCTGGACTGAAAACTATCTGGCAATTTTTACTTCTGAGTATACAGATTGTGCTGCATATCAGTTACTTGGGAAGGAAGAACTAAAACGCTTGGCAGAGTTCAGATGAGGAAAACAGAAAATCCTTTTAAAATCACCTCTGCATGATCTGGTTACTCCTAGATGAAATACCAAAATTAGGCTTGTAAAGTTCTTAACTTTATTCAGAATTCACTAAATCCACATATTACAAATAATATCAGTTATGGAAGTCAAAATATACAAGGAGTCCTCGACTTGCATCCACAACTGAGCCCAAAATTTCCATTGTTAAACAAGACATTTGTTAAGTAGTTTTGCCCAACGTGACAACATTTTTTGCCATAGTTGTCAAGCAAATCCCTGCACTTGTTAAGTACATGATGTGGTCCTTGAGTGAATCTGGCTTCTCTCATTGACTTTGCTTGTCAGAAGCCAGCTAGAATTGTTACAAAGGATGATTGTATGATCCCAGGAAAATACAACTGTCATAAATACATGCCAATTTCCAAGCACCCAAGTTTTGATCACATGACCATGAGGATGCTACAACAGTGATGTGTGAAAACCATTCATAAGTCACTTTTTTCAATGCTGTTGTAACTTCGAATAATCACTAAACGGATGGTTGTAAGTCAGGGACCTACATTCACTGCTGATATAATTCAAATTTCGGAGTCACGAAGACTCCTGAAATTAGGTGTCTTGATAAAAGCCTATGATTTGAGTTCCATTATAATTTTTAAAATATAAAATAATTCAACTAAAAGGCCTCCAAAGCAAGGAATGTCAAATTAATGCAACAAAAGGTACAAGAGACATGTTGCAAACAATAAGCAAACATGCTAGATATGGTATCAAGAGAAGATTACAAAAAATAATGTGCAAATGTTCAAGAACAGTGTGCAAACTTTCAAATTTTCAAGTATACTTCATCCAGCTAAATATTTTTTTAAAAAACAGACAAGAAGAGGAAGAAAGAACTATGACTAAAACTATGGGTATTGAAGCTATGTCTTCACCACTTACAATCTTAGAAATACAGGGTCCGCCTATAGATATGCTAATTGGTTCCTCTTAGGCAAAAGAAAGAAAAAAATACTGAATCAATTCCTAAAACATGGGATGGAATCAAAAATCCAACACCATAATACAGCAAGAATAAAAGAAAGTGTCATCAAGGTAGAGGATGGTACATATCTCACACACACACACACACACACACACACACACACACACACACATATATATAAATGCTAAATACATATCACAAAATTCACATATATATAAGTCCTAAAATCTACACAGACAACAGTGCTTAATCCAACTACACAAATTTAAGGATATTTAATAAATGGCCATATTAAAAACAAAATATAACTTGAATATTGGGAAATCGCATCAATGAGAGAAAACCTGCCATTTCAACTTCTGTTTTCTCAGCAAGTATTAACCTCTTAAATGTTTGAACTAAAAAGGACATTGCTCTTACTTCTGTGCAAACTCCTCAGATTATTTCCTATAAGGCGATCTCAATAGCAATCTGCCATTTGTGGCAAGTCCCCCAAAACTGCCAGTCACAAGTGACCGCTATATAGGCAGTGTTGTTAAAAATAAACAAATAAAGTTCTTCCAAAGTGAGCCAGGCTGCTCGGTCTGTTGCCCCCACAATTCCCTTATGATCGTCCAAGGCCCCTCTTTGGCCAAGGCCTCCCTTCAGGCAAGTGCTCCCGCTGTTGCGCCTTTCACCAGCCCCAGAAGAACCTAGCTACCTGCGGGATCGCATCCTACCCCATACATCCCTGCGACCAATTCGCTCTCACAGGGAGGGACTCCTCCGGGTGCCGTCCACCAAGCAATGCCAACGGGCGGCGCCCAGGAGTAGGGCCTTCTCTGTGATGGGCCCAACCCTCTGGAATGACCTCCCCCCCGACATTAGAACCACTACTGACCTCCGCTCCTTCCGTAAGAAACTCAAGACCCACCTGTTCCAATTAGCTGGCCTGGCCCATCTATAGTTCTATTTTTATCCTCCTGGCAGTTATTTTTAATTTTTAATTATTTTTAATTTTGGGGTAGATTTTAGGGGTTGATTTTAACGTTGTTCTTAATTGTATTTTACTGTACAGTTTGTATATTGCTTCCTCTATCTATATGTATGTATGGTGTTTTTTACCCTGACTGTACACCGCCCCGAGTCCCTTTGGGGAGAGGGAGCGGTTTATAAATTTAAATAAAGTTAAAGTTAAAGTTAAAGAACGAAATTTCCAGTCTTCCCCTTCAGCAATCAACCTAAAAAACAGCTGTTCTTTCATAAGGATCCAAGATGGGGACAATGGATCAGAGCAATTGACGTCTCTCAGTCTGTGCCAACCCATCCCAAATACTGTAAGTCTTTTCCCTCTGGCAAAGCTTTCCAGGGAAATGGGTGCAGCCAGTGGTGGGATTCAAATAATTTAACAATCGGTTCTCTGCCCTAATTACCCGCTGGTTGGGCATGGCAATGGTGGGTATAGCCAGGGGGTGTGACAGACAGCAAAAATGCTGGGAGCAAAAATGGGCTGCGGGGGCATGCCGCACCCCTCCCATGCCCCATTTTCAGCCTAGTAGGCCTCCCTGCAGCCCCCTGGGAACACAAAAGGGCCACAGGGGGCCACACCACACACCCCTGCACCCCATTTTGGGCCTAGTAAGTCTCCCTTCACTTACCTGGGAGCTAAAACAGGATGTGTGGGGACTCCTGGAGGGGGCAGGGCAGGAAGGGGCAGGGCCAGCCAGAAATTTAACAACCCATTCACTTGAACCACCCCGAACCAGCTTAATCCCATCACTGAGCAGAAGGAAAAGCCCACAGACCCCAAGCTGCTTCCATGCAATTTTTTTCAGAGGGTTTTTTCAGAGGGCTTTTAAAGCAAAAAACAAAACAAAATGCTGTGTGCCTTTAGTGTGAGAGTCTAGTAAAATCATATATATTTTAATAATTGATTTTTTTTTTAGGAACCCAATAGAACAGTGGTCCTCAACCTTTTTATCGCCGTGGACCGGTCAACGTTTGATAATTTTATTGCGGCCCACTGAGGGGGGGGGACGTTGATTGTTTATATTTTAGATTGTTTTGATTTAATAATTTTAATTTAATTGTATTTAAACATGCCTTCAAAATAAAATACAGTTACACCAAAAAATGAATATAAAGGGATTTAACATTTTAACTCACTAGAACGCTAAATCAATGAGCTTGTTTCTTTGCAACGAGACGGTTCCATCTGGGGGTAATAGGAGACAATGACACCCAAAGTATGTTGCTTATGTCCAGTTTATTCCATTGTTTTGTTTTGGTTGCTGTCACTGCAGAAAACCCCACTTCACACAGATAGGATGTCGGAAATGGCAATAGGGATTTAAGTGCTGTGGTGGCAATCTCAGGGTATTCTGCCATGACTTTAATCCAGAACACCAGCAGAGTTGTTGTCTCGAATGTAGTTTTAAGGCCGCCGTCATTTGCAATCTCTAGCAGTTGATCTTCTTCTTGCACAGACATGCTAGATTTGCCTGGTTTGTTGACAAATGGGTCGTGGATCCATTCCTTACCAGTTCGTGGGTCTTTTGTGGTTGGGAAATAGCGCTCAAACTCTTTTAAAAGCAAAGACAGGTGATCATGCACCAACTGGGAGAATGAATGCTCAGGCTCAGTCTCGCCTAAAATCCCTGCTAATGTCTGAAACGTGTCCAAAATGCCTCTGTTCACGCACCGTCCCCACAACTCCAGTTTGGCTTTAAATGCAGCTACTTTGTCTGCCAACTTGAAAACAGTTGTCATTTTCCCCTGAAGGGACAGATTGAGTTCATTGAGCAGGTTGAATATGTCACACAGGTAAGCCAGTTTTGCGACCCATACCTTGTCACTGAAATGTGCTGCCAGCGGTGACTTCTTTTCTGAGAGAAATCTTTGCAATGGCTCTCGTAATTCAAATACTCTGGTTAGCGATTTTCCTCTGGATAACCATCTTATTTCTGTGTATAAGAGAAGGCATCTGTGCTCTGTGGCCATCTCCTCACAAAGCTGTTGAAACAGGCCCGAGTTAAGGGTGTGTGCTTTGATGTGGTTAATAACTTTAACGACATCAATCAATACACTGTTAACTTCTGGTGACATTTTTTTGCCAGCATTTCCCTGTGAATGATACAATGCGTAGATTCACTCTCAGGTGCAACCTCCTTAATCCGAGCAGTTAAACCAGACAGTCGTCTGGTCATGACAGCAGCTCTGACTGTGCATATGCCGACACAAAAGGACCATTTTAGTTGTCCTGATATATAACTGTGCAGTGACTTGAACAGTTCTGCTCCTGTGGTGTTGGTTGGCAAAGATAGTGCACGTAAGAAATCCTCATGCACATCCTCCTGATATAGATATAGCACATAAACAAGTAGCCTTGTTGTCTATATCTGTAGATTCGTCAACCTGGAGTGCGTACCACGGTGATGTATTAATCCTCTCCAACAATTGTGTCTCAATGTCTTCGGCTATTTCCTCAATGCGCCTAGTCACAGTGCTAGCCGACAAAGGCACATGTGCTATCTTTTCCACAGCAGCCTCTCCTAGAAGTTCACGGCAAATGTCTTTAGTGGAGGGCAAGATCAATTCTTCACCAATAGTGAATGGCTTTTTAGCCTTAGCAATACGGTTAGCCACCAAATATGATGCTCTCAGTGCATTCTCCTTTATTGATGTGGTGGCCCTCATAAATTTCTTCTGTCCTTTGTGTTCCCGTTTTTTTCTTTCAAAACATTCCAGGGGCTTGTCTTTTAATCCAGGGTGCTTGGTGTTCAAGTGGCAAAGTAATTTTGAAGATTTCATTGCCTCATTAGAGAGCTGGTCGGCGCAAACTATGCAGAGTGGGGTTGGTGTGTGGGAATCACCTGTCCCGATAAATCCATATTTCAAGTAAGACTCATGGTATTGTTTGTTAAAAGTTTTATGTTTCTTTGATGTTGAAGGCTCTTCTTCTGTCTCTTCACTGGGCCTTTTCTTTTTCTAACGACGTCTGTTTCATACTCATTTTTGCTAATTTGTGGGTTAAATTTGAGCAAGCACAATATACACGTACACCAAGCACTGTTAAACATAAGAAAGTCCCAGTGAACAGAGAGAAGAGCGCCCTGATATCACGATATTTTGTGCATACGTGGTATTGGTGCGGCTTTAGGTGACGTCTCTCAGCTCCCAGTTAACCTCTCGTCCATGGAAAGTTGAACAAACCCGAGAGAAATACACCACAGTAAATAAAATGGAAATAATTTAATGTTCCTTGGGCGGCCCGGTACCATTTAATCCACGGACCGGTCCCGGTCCGTGGCCTGGGGGTTGGGGGGCCACTGCAATAGAATGTTGAGATTTTTTTAAAAGAATCAAGTCAAGGTTTACTAGGTTTAATTATTACTCCTATATAGAATGTCTTCAGTGAGGTGGTGGTGGTGGTGGTGGTGGTGGTGGTGGTGGTGGTGGTGGTGATGATGATGATGATATGCATTCAGTCATGTCTAATTCTTGGTGATTCTATGGGCCAGGTCTCTCCACATCTTTCAATCTTGCACTGCTTCTTTGAGTTATTCTATGCTCTGTCTGCTTTTCTGGTGACCAGCCCTGTGTACTTTGGCAGCCTGGTTTCCTTTTACTGCCGACTCTTCCAAACACAATTGCTTTCTCCAGTGAATTCTGCAGGATGAGATGGCCAAAATAAGTGAGACACAGTTTTATGATTTTTGCTTTCCGGTGACATGTCAGGTGTTAAGCGCACCAGTATTTGCTTGTTAGTCACCTTTACTGTCCCAGGATTACGCAGAGAGTTTTTCCAGCACCATTGCTCAAACAAGTCAATTTTCTTTCTGTCTTGCTTTTTTAATGTCCAGCTTTCACAACCATAAGTAGCTATGGGGAAACACAATAGAGTGAACTAACCTTCATTTAGTTGCTAGGATGATGTCCTTGTTTTTTCATATTCAGCTCATGTTCATAATTGCTAATAAGTGCGACCTATTGCAATCTGATGTTTTATTTCTATGCCGCATTCATCACTTTGAGCAACTTGTGGCCCTAGGAAAGTGAATTTTTCTATACTTTCCTGTCACTTCACTGTCGATTTCTATTTTGATGTTACTATTCCTTGCAGGGGTCATGAGCTTGATCTTTTTGATGTTCAAAAAGAGACCAAAATTCTCACTTTCTTCTTTGATTTTCTTATTCAGATGTTCCAGGCCTACTTTGGTTTCTAAGAGGAGAGTTGTATTATCAGTATATCGAACATTGTTGATGTTCCTTCCTACAATCTTTAACCCAATTTTTGATTCTTCAAGATCTAACTTCCTCACGGTCAATTGGCATAATAAAAGGGGAAAGAATGCAACCTTGTCACAATCCTTTCTCTATCTTAAATCAATTGGTGTCTACATATGGTGTTTGCATAGTGGTTTCCTGATTTGTGCACAGTGATTCCACCAACTTGACTACATGTGCTGGTACCCCCAAGTCTTGTAGGGCTTTCCATATCTTCTCTTGATAACACAATTAAAGGCACATGTAAATGATCTTTTGATATTCATGAGATTTTTCCCTGATCCAGCACAGATTTGCAATATGGTGGCGGGTGCCATGATCCCTCCAGACGTCGGCTTGAATATCTGTAATTCCCCTCGGATGGTTGGTGCTAGATGTATAATTTTAAGCAAAATCTTGCTGATGTGAAGGATGAGAGAAATTGTATAATAATTAGAGCAATCTTTAGAGTCACCCCTTTTTGGCAATTGAATGAGCACTAAGCATTTCCAATCCTGTGGCCATGTGTGGGTTTCCCAAATTTTCTGGCACATGTCTCTAATAACTTTGGGTGATTCAGGTCTCAGTAATTCTGCAGGGACGCTGTCAACACTTGGAATCTTGTTGTTTGGCAGTTGGCTCATCACCCATATGATCTCTTTCTCAAGGATGGCCAATACTGTTTCTACTTCACTTTCCTCATCATCCTGAGCCTGTGCCCCTGCCTACAGCTCTTCTATATATTCTCACCATCTGTTCTTGATGTCTTGTTGGTTGGACAGTTATTTTGCTTGTTTGTTTTTAATGACACCTAAATGCATTCCTAGTGCCATCTTTCATGTACTCCACTTCAAGCTGTTTATGTCACTTGTCCTAGTTAATTTCATTGTCCTTCCTCGCTGCCCTCTGGAAAGCTGCATTCAATCTTCTTGTTTCTTCCCATTTGCCTTCTGCCTTGGTGACTTTTCTTTGGTCAGCTATTTTGTTGGTTTCATTGGAGAGTCACTTGCACTTTTTTTCTGGCTTTTTGAATGGCACGGGTTCAACTCCAGCAATTCTTGACTGAATGCCCTGCCGCAGTTCATCACACATCTCCTTAGCATTGTCCAGTAGTTCAAACCTATTTTTCACCTCAATTGTATACGTAGTAGAGATTTTGGTGACATAGAACTTCTTTGGAGGCACAGCCTTTTTGATGGTGCATAATTTGACTTCATTCTTTGGCACCAACAATTCAACTTAATTAGCACGTGTCTTAACAGCAAGGACTGAACTGACCCCTTGATGACTGCACAGGATATAGTCAATCTGATTACGGTGAAGTCCATTCAGTAAGGTCCAAGTGTATAAGCAGCGCTTGTGTTGTTTGAACCATATATTCATGACCCTAAATTGGTTTTCTTGGCAAAATTGTACCAAACAATTTTGGTACAAGCACCTGCATCAGTTCTCTCATCTAGTGCAAAATGACTAGTGATGCCTGTCTCTGATTGTTTGCCAACTTTTGCACTGAAGTCGCTAAGAATGTAAACCGTGTCTTTTTTGAGCACTTGTTTCAGAGTTTCTTAGACCATGGCATAAAAGCCCTCTATTTTAAGTTCTGTTACAGCAGCTGTTAGGGGCATAGACTAGGATAACTGTGATATTGAGGGTCTTGGCACAAATTCTGATGGTCATAATTCAATCACTGACAGCTGACAAGCTTTCCACTGTTCTAGTAAGTTTTTTGCTTATAACAAATGCTACTCCATTTGTTTTCCTGGTATCATATCCTTAATAATAGACAGTGAAATCCTCAGACTGGAAAAAGCCATTGTCTGAGTGTAGCTCACTACCATCAAGGAGATCAATTTCTAGCCTGATCACTCTCATTTCACAATATTTAACTTACCTTGACTCGTTCTTCTGACATTCCATGTGGCTATCCAGTGTATCTCTGTACAAAACAGCTATGGAAACTAATCATGTAAAATCTGCATTTCCCCCCACTTTTATAATCTAATTAATAATCTTAGTAAGATCAACTATCTTATTCATCACAGAAAGCACAAAGTATGTTGTCTGCTATTTAAATTCTCTATAAACATCAAAGCCATACATTTGAATAAGCAATTTAAAGTACAACACACACACACACACACACACACACACACACACTGATACAACTCAGTATTCTAATCCTCTTCTACTTAGAATAGCATTCAGCAAGTTGATTGAGAAGGCATACACCATTCAGTCTCAATTGGAATATTTATGCAATATATTCTTCAGTGAGGATAGTGCATGCAACATAATATTACTATGTACCTATGCATACACTCTCACACATCTCTATTTCTTTCTGATGCCATTTGAAAAAGAACACTCTGATGTTTTGAAATATATAATCATTGTTGCAATCATCTGGTACACACAGATGGGAAACCAGAAATCAATAGGGAAAAGGAAACACTGTTGAATGAATTGCATTAACATTATTAAATTCTTCTTTGCCTTCACTTCTTGAAAAAACAGTACAGCACTTTAAGAGTGAAGAGAAATGCAATGTAAATTTATACTTTGACCTCATTTGTGCCCTAAAGTTATGAAATTTGATTATAGATTTCTCAAGTATGGAACAGTTTACATTGCCTGATTTCTTTCTGTATAATCTTATCTAAATATTTAGAGAAATTGGTATTTATAAAAAGTGTAACATTTTGATGTAAGGGTGGGCCTTTAAATACAATTTGTTACCATAACTGAGAGCAGGTGATTATTGAAAGAATATGATACATCTCTCAAGATACAAAAATTTATGTTAGGTGCTGACAGCTCTCAGAACTTGAGTCAGTTTTAGAAAGATTTTTTTTCAAAAGAGGTTAGGTTTCTCCGCCCTGCCTAGGTAGGAAATCCTATACCACTTAAGACAGTTTCAAAAAAGCCAGCCTCTGACAGTCTATATCAGTGATGGCGAACCTATGGCACGCGTGCCACATGCGTGCGCTGGCCAGCTGAGTTCATCGTTTTTAAAAGCCATTTTTCACCCTCCCCAGGCTCCAGAGGCTTTATAGGAGCCTGGGGAGGGCGAAAAGAGCCCCCCTCGGAGGCCCTCCGGAGGCTTCAAGGACCATCCGGAGGCTTCCCCGAAGCCTTCGGAATGCTTAAAATGACCCTCTGAGCAAACCGGAAGTCACTTCCGGTTTGCTCGGAGGGTCGTTTTGAGCGCTCCAGAGGCATCAGGGAAGCCTCCGGACGGTCCCCGAAGCCTTCTGAACGCTTAAAACGACCCTCCGAGCAAACCGGAAGTGACTTCCAGTTTGCTCGGAGGGTCGTTTTAAGCATTCCGAAGGCTCCAGGGAAGCCTCTGGATGATCCCTGAAGCCTCTGGAGGGCCTCCGGGGGGGGCGGGGGAGGCTCTTTTCACCCTCCCCAGGCTCCTATAAAGCCTCTGGAGCCTGGGGAGGGCGAAAAAAGCATGTAAAAATGGGGGGTCGCGTCTGTTGTGTGCGCATGCGCACTGGGGGGGTCGCGCATTGCATTATGGGTGTGGTACGCACGCACACGACCCTCCTGCACTCCCCCCACTTGTGGCACGCAAGCCAAAAAAGGTTCGCCATCGCTGGTCTATATTGATGGTCATTGTTCCATATTTAGGAAGCAGTTACTTAACAAGGGAATAACTTTGATTTTTGCTA
This sequence comes from Natrix helvetica, assembly GCF_964273705.1. Lineage (NCBI taxonomy): Eukaryota > Metazoa > Chordata > Lepidosauria > Squamata > Natricidae > Natrix > Natrix helvetica. Next base: position 112,420,670 of record NC_138549.1, on the reverse strand, counting down.
CCCTAGAGGAGAGGCAATCTAATATACATTTTAAGAAAGGCAGATAAAGAGCAAAAATAATAGAGGCAAAATAATAATAATAATAATACAAAAAGGTAATTTTATTAATTCTTTACTGTTAATTAATGTCCCAAATAGATTTTAATCTAATCTTCAAATGTTTATTTTTAAAAATAATTTCTCAATTTCTATTAATTCTAAAAATATATGTAATCTGATATATTAAATTACTTGTATTAATAAATTTGTAACTTCAATGTTACTAAACCGAAATTGTTAAGTCTGCTCATCATTCTTTAAAGAATATTCAATATGTTGTTAATTATTACTAATTCTCAAAATAATGATATATTACTTTTAATGGCTTTTGCTTTCTTTACTTTCTTTCACGCACCTATAAGAATTAAATAGCTATTTTTATTAAATAAAAATACAAAAGCAAATAATAGGAAAAATAAGAGAGGAAAAAGGGAAGAGGAAAGTGTAGAGAAGGAGGGGAAAAGAACAAAAAGGCATATACCTCTGTCCCCCTTTGGTACTGTAGAACAAGAACTAACATTGTTCTTGAACTTTTTACTTTTACATAATAGTATAACCTAGCAATTTCTATAACAACAGATCTATCTGATCAGTAAAACCCAAAATCAAATTTTCATTTTTTTCCACCTCAAGCACAAAATCCAGAAGCTGTTTCCAAGTAGAAACCAAAGTACTTGTGGGGGTTTTTTTTCCTTTTATCAAAGCAGTCAATTTAGCCATGTCTGCTAACACACCAGTTTTTGCAATGCAAAGAGATGGATAGTTTCCCCCTAAGCTATCCATAAAAGACAGTATGTCTTTTAAAAAACTGTTGGACTCCAACTCACATAAAACCTGCATCCAGAATGGGCAATGAGTAGGGATAATGGAAATCAGTATTCACAATGTCTGCAGAGCTATGGGAATCTCATATTTGCTCTGAACTAAATTGTAGTCCAGTTGTTGTTTTAATTACAATTAAATTGTTGACAGATATTGCCTGTAATTTAAATTAGCCCATGTAGATTTTATATAATCTATTGTGGGGATTAAAGGATTAATCTTGTTGCCATCAACATATATAACATCAAAGTTCCAATTTTTTCCCCCAAGTCTTTTTCCACTAAAGCCAAGAGAAAAGTTTCTGCTTTTATCTTCTGTATTAGAATATGAATCCTACTCCAATATTTCTATGCTTTATCACATGTCCACCATACCTAAAACAGTGCATGTTATACTTCTGGTCTGTGGGCTGCATTGGTTGCCTGTTTGCATCCGGGTCCAATTCAAAGTAACCTTTAAGTCCTTCATGGCATTGGCCCAGGCTATCTGAGGGGCCACCCTTACCCAGTTGCATCAGCTCACCCATTAGATCTAGTACAGAGGTGGGTTGCTACCGGTTCGACCCGGATCGGGCAAACCGGTAGTAGCAGCGGCGGGAGGCTCCATCCACCCGCCCGGACACTATTGCGCATGCATACAAGCATGATGCGCGTGAGCGAGCCCGAACCGGTAGTAAAAAAACTGGCAACCCACCACTGATCTGGCTGAATAGGCATGTTGTGGGCATCTCAACTAGGGACTTTCATTGGTGTGTCCCACCTAACATGATTTCTCTGCTGTGGTGCCCACCTTTTGATAAAGATCCAAAGATCCATCAAGACCTGGTTATGTTGTCAGGCTTGGGCCTCCCAAGCAACCAGAGACTGATTCAAATGGCTCAATTTTTGAGGTATTTTTATACTCTCTTTCCTATCTGGCCTCTGTTGCTGTATTAAAACATGAAGGATAAATGTTGCATAAAGGACTACTTTATTATCAGTAGCATCAGTTCAAATTTGCTGAAATATGGAAAAGTATAAACCAATATAATTTACAAAGGTTTCAGTGTTAGGGCAAATACTATTTTACACTGAGGTAAAACAGAGAAGAGTCAGATGACATTCCTGAGGTATTACAAACTTGGCTGAAGTAATGCACTGCCTGAAAAGAATAACAATAAAAATAAATTAATGGCAGAACTAAGTTTATTGTGGATGTGTGTAACTTTCCATTCTCTGGACAGCTGTCAAATGAGAATACTCATTTCTCTTGGTGTCAACATACTCTAATCAAAAAATATTCTACAGTAAATAAAGTTTTCATGTGACCTTTGTGATTAGAACATATGGCTATGAAAATTATAAAGAGTCTTCATTATGAGGTAGGTTAATATCAAAGAAATTTAACAGCACCTAGAGACATAAAAATCTGTATCTTTGGATTTTTCATTACTATTATAGAGGGAAGAGTAGTAAACATGATTTAAACTTCCTAAACATGTTAATACATATTGTTGATCTTTAAGTTTCTAGAAAATCAAAATTGAGATTTATGTCTCCCAAGTGAGAACATGTGGAATAAAATAAAGATTTAAAATAAAGTAAATTATTATATAAAGTTTTAACAAAGATCACAGGAAGCATATAAAAGCAATATATGGCATGGCAAAGTCAACAAATAAGTTGTGATGACAAAGGTGGATGAGGATATATTTGATATATTTGTAGTCTGAAATTACTTCAGTTTTATCACCATATGTGCTTGCACCATTGTGTCCTATAAATTATAGCCCATATGTTGCCTGACATTTCATATTTTAGGGTTTTATGCAAAATACAGTAGATTTAGATTATATAAAATCTACATGGGCTAATTTAAATTACAGGCAATATCTGTCAACAATTTAATTGTAATTAAAACAACAACTGGACTACAATTTAGTTCAGAGCAAATATGAGATTCCCATAGCTCTGCAGACATTGTGAATACTGATTTCCATTATCCCTACTCATTGCCCATTCTGGATGCAGGTTTTATGTGAGTTGGAGTCCAACAGTTTTTTAAAAGACATACTGTCTTTTATGGATAGCTTAGGGGGAAACTATCCATCTCTTTGCATTGGATAAAAATATCTATAGAGAGCTCTTTTAAAAAATGTTTAAATACATGCTAATTAGGAATGTATCACCTTGGCTATTACAAAAAGTTACACTTTTATGAGCCATTTTGTTCATTGTCCCAAAATGTGGGATCTATATTCCCACAAAAATTGATTGCATATTTTTGATAACATTCAAAAAAAATTTCATATTAACTTAGTGTTAAATTCACACTTGGGATGTAATTAAAACCACCAAGTCTATTAGGTAACATATGTTTTTCAAATATTTCCTACTCATAAATGAAAACTTTCTGTTGTAGAAAGTTTCTAAATGTAAGTCTATCATATAATGTTATACTGTGTGACACATGAAGCCACAATTATAATAGCCTAAAAAAAAAGAGAGAGAGAAAAGAAATATGGACAATAGTAACATCCAGATATTGTAATCAATGAATCTGAAAGATCTTTCAATCTAATTTTGGAACATAGAATGGGAAGGATAGTGACTTTAAATAAGAGGGACTAGAACTTCATATTTGTTCCTGCTTTGCTCCATATGCCCTTCCAAGATGAGGACTAGTTGGGTGCTGGACCCTCCATTGCAAGCTCTGCTAGGCACATTATTATCTTTTCAATTCTAACCATATTTATTCTCACTAGTGGGGTATCTCTTTTGTGGCAACTACTCCTTGAAATTCCTTCTGATATTTAGGTAGTTCCTACTAATATGTCTTTTAGAAGCCTACTAAAGATTCAACTTTTCCTTGTATGAACATTATCCCCGCACTTCTTAATGTATGTAGAATTATAAAATGCTTTGCTGCAGTTGCATTAATTTTTGTTTAATTACAGGCAGTTTATCAATTAAATACAATTAAAATTGTATTTCTGGTTATAGTCAACTTATGGTCATAAGTTGACGCACCCACGTAACTGGACCCAATTTTATGACAATTGTATTTGCAGCAATCATTAAGCAAATCACCATGGTCATTAAATAAATCTATGATCATTATGCTGCTGCTATAAATGTGAACCCATTCTTCCAAATGTTTTTTTTTTTTTTTTGCTGGAAACCAGCACAAAAGTTGCAAATTACGGTCATATGACTGTGGGACTCTGCAACCAGTTGTAAAGATGAGCTGGTTGCTAAGTGGACAAAACTCAGTCACATGACCATGGTGAGAGTGGGGTAGGGGAATGGCACAACATTTCATGATGGCCAGAAGTGTTTTACGGATCATAAAGCACCCAGGTCTTTGTAATTTATATGGTCATTAAATGACTGGATATAAGTCAAGGACTACCATTATCCCCCTTCCTATGATATTCTTATTGTTAGAAATTGCTTCACCGTGTTTCTATAAGATTCTATTATAAATTACATGAAATGCATAAGTAAGTTATAATATTTTGATTTTATTACTTTACTTTACTTTACTTTATTTCAAACTTTTATACCACCCCCTCTCCCAAACGGGACTCGGGGCGGTGTACAGTCAGATTAAAACACATAAATACATGGGAATAAATACAAACATAGTTAAATACTAAATACTTAAATCATAATATTTTGATTTTATAAGTAATATTTAATTTACATAATTTACATTAATTGATTTTATTTCTTTGTTTTATTTTTATTGCAGTTGTGTTTTTAGCTGCTATTTTTTCATTTAATCTTAAAATGAAAAAATAATTTGCACCATTTTTAAGTAGGAGAAAACTTGTTTTAAAGGCCACTAATGTATGCATGAAGTGCATGCAAGTAAATGGTCTGTTGATGCAAATGTTTCATCAACTGTGGCAAAATTCTAAAATCCCAGCTTATTCCGTTGGATGCTAGAATATTGTTTAGCATTTATTCAAATAAGCTGAATGTAAAAATAAATATGTCACACAGATATACTTAGCTATGAATAGGCTGAAATCCTAAATGAGATGTAGAGATCCTAAAATAGGCTGAAATCCTAAATGAGATGTAGAGATCCTAAAAATCTCAGTGAATTATTATGCATTTTCCGTATTTGTAATAACGTTTTGCATATAATAAAAATAACTTCCAAATATAAGACACATTTTGCTATCAAGCTTAAAATCTATATAAATATGGGGGGGAAAGCAACGATTATAGTTTGGTTAATCCATATAAAACTCCAAACCCACATCTTAGGGGACTGGAGACTAAAACATATGAAGAATGGTTGCAGGAACTGGGTATGTTTAGCTTAAGAGAAAGAAGGACTAGGGGAGACATGATAGCATTGTTCCAATATCTCAGGGGTTGCCACAAAGAAGAGGGAGTCAAACTATTCTCCAAGGCACCTGAGGGTAGAACAAGAAGCAATGGGTGGAAACTAATCAAGGAGAAAAGCAACTTAGACCTGAGGAGAAATTTCCTGACAGAACAATTAATCAGTGGAACAGCTTGCCTCCAGAAGTTGTGAATGCCCCAACCCTGGAAGTCTTTAAGAAGATGTTGGATAGCTATTTGTCTGAAACGGTATAGGGTTTCCTGCTTAGGCAGGGGGTTGGATAGAAGACCTCCAAAGGTCCCTTCCAACTCTGCTATTGTATTGTATTGTATTGTATTGTATCTTTCTCAAGCTCAACCAAAATGACACAGAAAAGAAAGCAACATTCTTAATTCTTCAGAATGTTACTTCAGGCACAATGATAAAAAAATACAAAAAGATTGGAAAGAAAATTGCATTATATCCTGAAGATTTTAGGACAACATTCGCAAACCTAATTCACAGTGGAAAGTTTGATATATCCGTTTAAATCTTTCATTCATGGATAAGAAGAACAGTTCCTTCTCTGTAATGTGAAAACTCCCAAGTTTTCCACCTCCATTTCCTTCTCTATGAAAAGATCACAAAATAAGAGAGCAAAATGGGCTGGCAAGTCTGTTCTTTATATCCCAAGGATTTGATCTGAATCAGAAAAAAGATGCATTGTAATATTTTTAAAAATGAAGCATCACCCTTAGCCAAAACTAATATCTATTAAAAAAATCAGGGAATAAATTGTGACAATTCCAATTAAATACCCGAATATTGGCAAAACCAATATGGTATTATCATAGCATATTCATCTTCAACATACTCTGCTGGCAAATTTCACAACTGTATGCTCTCCCCTACCTTTATTCTACATAGTGTAATCAGAGACAAATCCATCTGAAATGTTTTTCCCTTCTTTCTCTAATCTGTGTGCTAAATTTTCTCCTGCGGAGAAATCTGACTGCACTTCTCACTGGAGGAAAAATAACCTATTTTCAAGTACACACAAGGAAGTGGCCTAATATAAACTCAACTGCAGGCTGCACTTTCTCAAATACTACAGAAATCTTATTACCTAGAGAAATGTGATATTACATATGGGAAACAGAATGGAAGTAAATGCCAGGGGCTCTACAACTATATATTAACAGTTGGAATCAGTATAGATATCTAAGTTCTCACAAATTGTAATCAATAGTAGGTAAACTGTTTAAAAACTTGAGAAGATGTATTAGAAGGGATATCTGTGGCACCCTTTTTTGTTTTAAAATGGTCAGGAAAAAAGGCATGGTAGCTATTTATTTTTGGCTTTCAAACCTGTACCTCAAAGAGAACACGTCCATTAACCGACTGCATATGTTCCAGAAAATTAAAAACAAAAACAAGTATTTTTCTGAAGCTAAAATAAGGTTGTCTACCTATATAAAATGAAGGTTTATCTCTGGAATAGTTACATTATTGCAATTATATGTACATAAAGTTAGTGACTTTGCCTTCTATTCATTGCTTCTCATATATTTTCCTTACAGTTTCCTATCCCTTTCTTTACCATAGCTTAACTTAATAGTCCTCCCAAAACAGATGTCCTTCAAATATGATAAAGTTTCCATCCAACATAGTCTGGGACTGGATGGATTTCTGAGAGTTCAGCCCAAGGTATCTGAGACTTTTTACACCGAAGAAGGCTGGCCTAAACTGATTTTTCCCCTCTTTCTTATGGATGCAATACAGCATACAATGAAATAATGAAAATAAAAACAGAAAATAGAGTGAGCAGATTAAAGCCAATAAATAATTGGGTAAATAAATATTTCGGACAGTTATAAGAAACTATGTTTACTTGTACTCTGTTCATTGAGACTTACAGTCTAAGGAATCTGCTTTCCATTTCAGCTGCATTTAATAATATCCATGCCTTAAGATTCAGTATGCAAAGCAGAGCTTAATTCATGCTGAAACAATGCTAAGGAAGTGATTTTCACAATTCTCTCTTCAGCCATTTCTGCCTCTAAAAAAAGATTAGAGACCTGGAATAATAGTTCAAATAAGACAAAAATATGTATCATGCTAGTGAAATGGAAACACCAGAAAGTTAAGGTGAAAGAATTCCACAAACAAAGAAGAAAGCTATAAGTTGATGCAAGGCAGATTGGACAGAAATATCCATGCTTTACTTCCTGCTTCCTTTTGGCCTCTATGCCCAATCAACTGGTAGCAAGGCCTGACAGACAAGCAGCCATTGGCTGCTTTGGAACAAAACTAAAATTTCAAACCTCCTAATGGCTGTGGCCAGTGAGGGAAGGACGAGAAAGTAATTTGAATAGCTCTTGGTGAGGTGGGACTGGTAGTGGGCACCAGTGGTTGATGCATGAGCAGCACACTTCCTCCCTGGAGGAAGGGGCCCTTAAGGACATGTCAATATAGGGGGTGCATGTGCACTTTTCCTCACAGTCCGTGTCTCCCTTTCTTCCCCCTTCCCACCAACAAAATGGCAGGCAATTCTACAGAGCCACCAAGGAGAAGGAGGTAGAAGAGGACACTTTATTGGGGGCCCTCAAGAGGGTTGTGAAGAGATAAGAAACAGAGTGATTCTATATTATATGTGGAAAGAGGAAGGATAAGGGAGCAACTGTGATGCCTGCTGGCTGGGATCACCTGCAGTTGACAGGGGAGCTCTCTTCCTTTCTGGAAGGAGTGGGCTCTTGTGGACATGATGGACTGGGAAACGGTGGTGCAATATTCCTTGTGATCTGTGGCTCTCTTGATTCCATCCGCCCACCCCAACCTGGGCTTCCTTGACAGCCATAAAGGGAGGAGAAACAATGCAAACTTATATTATATGGAAAGAAAAATGAGTTATGAGTTGTCTGGTATACTACTAAAACTCTTGTTCCTATGATCTTTAATGGGGTGAAATGGTGCATGATGTAACATTTCCTATGGTCAATCCTTGATGTTTGACTATGCTGTACAGTTCATCATGAGCTACTTTCAAGGCAGATAAATCTCTAAATATGTCCATGAATTTTAAAGAACTTTTCCAAGTACATTAGAAGCTCTGCATTGTTGAAAGCACTGAAGAATCTAGTAATGAAATATCTCTGAAACAATGACCCAGTGGGGGGTGGGAGCAGAGGTGGTATTCAGCCGGTTCTCTGTGGTTCGGGCAAACCGGCAGCGGCGGCTCTGGGTGGCTCTGCCCACCCACCCCAATGTAATGTGTGAGCACTGTGCATGTGCAGAAGGCAGTGTGCATGTGCAGACATGCACGCTCACATTTATGAACCGGTAGGGAAGGTAAGTGAATTTCACTGCTGGGGAGGGGGGTCACGGGTTGTCTAGCTTTAAGTCTAAATTATGTCTCCAATTTAAATGACTTGAAAGTATGATATATAGCGTAAAAATAAGAGCAATCTGTGTGAGACAATTTTAAAAGTTTAGGCATTCAGTAATAATTTTGATGCTGATTTTCAAGGAAATGTGCACATTTTAGACAAATGGGAGTTGAATGGAGAAATCATATTAATATCCAACAAGATTTCCTACGCAATTGAAGAGATGGAGAATGCAGACATGCTGAAATGGCACATATAGCAAGATTATATCTGAATATCTTTAACAGTTGCATTATTATTGTTGTTATTGTTATTATTGCTGTTATTAATGTTTTTATTATTTGTTGCTGTTGTTGTTAAACTGCCCTGCAGTTTTTGATGAAATATAAAAGTAAGTTAAATGAAACTAATAAATATTGGGGTGGAATGTACAGAATATTTAGGTCCTCGACAGCTCTGAAACTTAATGCACTGTATATATCCATCTACATAAAGTGTGACGGTTTGTGACTTCAATTCTTTATTCAACCCATAAAATAACATATCCCTACCTGCCTCTGAAAAGTCTCAATAAAGAACAAAGCTGGTTTAACAGTGTCTCCTTGTGGGCATTATAACTGAAAACTGCCACACAGCATATATACAAGAAACAGGAGTGGAAGTCATGTAAAACCCTGTACATAGGGAATGATATAAGTATCTCTCTGTTCTGAGAACTTAAAAGAAGGCCGACTATATACATTTCTTTCTGAAAGCAAGTGTTTCTATTGTAGGTTTCAGCTATGAAAAAGAATTATAATGTGGTAGCTTTTCATCACTTTTGCTGCAATGATCTGTTCTATAGTTCACACATGTAGTGTCTTGAAGAGCAGCCACTTCCACTTCAACATCATTAATGTAATTAATATATTTCATTGTTTTTGTTCTGCCTCAGCTGCTTAAATTGAATTCAAACACAGAAGGATTTTGTTATCTAAGTGAAGAAGAAATGTCAACCCAGATACAACATTTCTTCATTACGATTCTTGAATTTGATTGTGGTACCGAGGCAAAATGTATTTGTCAGGATAATAGGAAAAGGAAGGAAAAGGAAGGAAAACAATGGGAGCTCTTTGTTATTTTAAATAATTGAGTTCTATACAATATGAGAGATTTATTCTCTTGAACCTTAATGGATAGCAACATAATCAATAACTGGCTGTAGCATTTTTTCATTCTGCTTCATCCACTATAATTGAAAAATAAGTCAAGCAGAACTTTGAAACAATTTATGATTTAACTTTCTCTCCCATTTAAATTGTTTAAAATTATTATTAAAATGAAGATAATGTTTGTGGGGTCAAGATTAAGGTAACTTGTTGAAATAACCTTTCAACAAGCTATTTTATATATTGTGTATGACAAGTGTACAAATACTAAAAACTGGGAGCTTCTTTTTTGGATCTCTTCAATTCAGTTCAAATTTTGTCCAAAGGATTAAGTATTAGCTCCGAGATCGTTAATTATACTACATGCATATTCTCCTTTTTACTCAAACTGAACTTCTGGGGATTTCAAGGACATATTTTTTTCAAGAACATCATGAAAATGGTTTACTGTTACTTCCAGGATGATGCTTTAAATTCTCAGATAAACCATATAGTTCTAGAATTTTCTGGTGATTTCCTATCGAAGTTCTGCCAGATTGACACAACTTAGGTTTTTTAGAACAACCACAGTGATGAGATGCAGTCACCTACACTGAAGAATAAGTCCTCATCCTGGAAATAGTGTCAGATCTGAAGCCTATTTTTAGGATAAGGACATTTGCTTTTCTCTTTATTAATATACTTTTTGCTAAGTTTTAAAAGGGATGAGTTTGGTTCACTTCAGTCACTTCAACATCTTTTTATGACTCAGCTAAAATAGTATTTTGTAAGTAATCTAGAGCCTTGATTGCTGTTCACTGAAACTACGGAAACTATGCCTATCACTTCTGTAGAATTATGCTGAATTTCATTAATCTGTCTTTTCATTTCAACCAAATTCACTATATATTCTCATCTGTCCTTTTATAACTTCATTGACCTCAACCTAGTACAATTTACTATGTCTCACTTACTTTGATTTGATCAAACTTACCTGAACATAGGTATTGGTTTATTATTTGTAAGTATGCATACTCTGATTACTCCTGTTTGGTTAATTTGTCAGGAAGGCCAATTTTAGGAACCAACATTGTCTTTTGTGGCTCCTTCCACACAAGCTAAGAGTTATAAGCAAACATCAAATTTGACTTCAGAATCTAAATTGTTAAGGAAAACCAAACACTACTTCTGAGTTTAATCCCAACACTGAGCTTTTTTATTCCTGGTAAATTCTGACAATTCAAGTGCTCCTACCATGGCTGGCTCAAGAGATTTGATGTCTGAGGTGACAAAGTAACACTCTTTTTCATTCCATTTTTCTACACAATTCGGGCTGATTGGCAGTTACATTAGTATGGGGACATATCTGCTGAAAATTGGAACAGGCTAATGGGGGATGGAGTTCAAGCAAGCTATTGAACATGACACTCAATTCTCTCCCCCAACATATTGCAGGATTTTCTATCTGAAGCTCCACTCTGCTTAACAGAAGGTCTCGCTCTGTCTCCTAGTGTCAACTAATAGGACATCAAATAGCAGGCACTAGCAGCTTGTTTTTGCACACTGGCCTGAAATTATGGGTGGGTGTTGGGTTGTTGTTGTTGTTTTTTGCACAAATAGGACTATTTAATCAGACAGATGTATCAACAGTGCTTATTACCAGCATATTAGATTATTTATTCTGAAATTGACATAATCTATTCCCATCTGTTTGGAGAACTTTGGTAAAATCTGAAGAAAAAAATTCTTATTTCTTTTGTACTATGTAATGAAGTGTAAAATTATGATTCTATCAACATGACATTGGAATGTGTTTTTGTTTTTGAGTAAGTATGTGAATAGCATCCATTTTGATTTATTTATTCAGAATTGGTTGACAGCTAATATCTTAAAAAGAGGAGAATGATTAATAGGATTGTAAAACTGGAAAGAAGCATTTAGTCTGAATTCAGCCCCTTCCTTGTATAGCTTTTTTAAATGAATTAAAATGCATACATTTTGCTCCCGCAAAAAAAAAAATCCCATATCATTTTATTTTATTCACCCCAGATGCATCAAATGAATTTTTTATTTATTGCTTTTAATACAGACTAAAATATAACAAAAGGAGAGTGACATATGATCAGCAGGTAATATTAACAAGCTCTCCAGTGTTCTGAAAAACCAGATGGAAATTATTTCTACTATAATGGGCAGTGGCAGGACTCTAAGAGGCCAAAGAACAGCCCATTTGATGAGGCTTAATGCATTGGTATGGAGAAAGTTCACAGCTATCTTTTGGTGCTTTGCTCCAGCAGATAACACTACTTGACATCTAAAGACAGCTCCTATTTCATAAACATAATTTCCCATTGCTCAACAATTTATAAACAAAAATCTCTGGAAGAGGATGTTATTTTAGGGAAAATGTGAAGTATGATTTCACTGATAATGTTTGATTACAGGCAAATACATGCTTTGCCTCTGTAAAGCTACCTAAGCCTCATAGACCAAAAATATTGATATCCATTAGTTCTAAAATCAGACATACTATGATAATTCATTGAGAGCAAGCATAAAAGCAGAAAGAAAGCAAGAAGAATGTAAGCAGTACTAAGATAATAACATAGTTTTGTGTACTAGGATTTCTACGCTATGTAGTTATCCATAATAAAAGCAGTTTTACAGCAACAGGTCTTAATCCAGATGTTAATTCATTATGTTGTTTCCCAAAACGGACAACAGATGCCTCTGGAATTCTCTACTTACTCATTTATTCCTATTCTTTGATTTATGTTTTTAAATAAATTTGCAGCTCAACAGTCACTAAGGTTGCCCCAAAGCCATTGCTGAAACAATTTGACGATGATTTGTAGAAAATCCAAACATATAACATTGACAATCTCCATTCATGTGCTTTCCGATGCCCTTGAAAACCTCCAAAGCTTTGAGATGCAAGATTTAGTTTTCTGCCACCTCTCCTGGTTTTCTCCCCCCACCCTCCCCAAGCTTGTTTCTCTATGTGCTGGTTAATATTGCTTTGATTACTGTTTATACCAAGTAGCCTGGAGCAGGTGTTAATCTGATCTCTAATGAGTCTTTAATTTTTCCAGTCTCCACTGACTCTTTGTTTAAATATTGGTGTCATATGGGCTACTTTTCAGGCCTGTAATGTTGAGCCAGAACTGAATAATAAACTACACATTTAGGCTAGGAAAACAATAAGTTCACATTTAGGAACTCTCAAGTAGATGCCATCAGAACCTGATAATTTACTATGGCGTAGTCTTTTAAGATTTTCTACAACAGGGCTGTCAAACCCCCGGCCTGCAGACAGGATGCTTCACATGTTGGTCATGCCCATGACCGGTTTAGCAAAGGGGGAAAATGTCCCAATACATCACATGATGACGCCGTGACAATATGAGTTTAACACCTCTGTTCTACAATATTTTCTGTTACTACCTCAATTTACTTTTAGTATTTCATCTCCCCCATCATTACAGGCTCAGATATTCATTCTCCATCCTCCATATTAAGGGATGATGCAAAGAATTCATTGAGTTTCTCTGCAATATCCATATACTTCTTGAGATCTTTTTCACTCTTTTGTCATCTAAAAGCCACCTTCTTCTCTGCTTCAAATGTATTTAGTCTTTATTCTTATTTATGCTCTTGGATACCCCTTGTACTTTAAAGTCGCTCTCTTTTTGCTTTCTTTCTTATTTATTTACCTTACATGTTTTCCAAGACACCAACTGCTTTTCCACTGCCATGGCTCTGAAGTCCAGCTTCAGATAATTTCAGGGAGAAGCTTTTAACTGTATTACTGTTTCATTGCTAAACAGAAAACCTTTTTCTATCTGAGGTACTGGCAAGAAGTACAATATCTCTCAGTTGATTTATTATGAGTTCAAAATCAAGAAGACAGGAAAAACAAAAGCTTTTCCCTTTGATTGAGGAAGAGTAGTTTCTTGAACTGGCAGACTAGCTGACAGCTTCAGTAATATTCAGTCTGGACCCAAAAGAAAAAAAAAACTAATTGTGCTTATTTATTTTATTTTTTATGTATTTGTTTTTGTAAAATATGAATTAGATAACAGATATAAGTATAGGCATGATTATGAATATGTGAAATGAATACGAGTATAAGAAAATATTAGGACAGGGACGGTAGGCATGCTGGTGTGCTTATGCATGCTCCTTAAAGACCTCTTAGAAATGGGATGAGATCAACAGTAGACAGTCAAAGGTTAAAGTTTTAGGGGTTTGGGGAAGAAACCACAGTATCAGCTACTGTATTCCAGGCATTGACAATTCTGTTACTGTAGTCGTATTTTCTGCAATTAAGTTTGGAGAGGCTTACCATACGTTTGTATCAGTGGTGGGATATGACCGCAGTGAGGTGCAGTCAGGGGAGGCAGGGGAGGCAGAGCCTCACCGCTCTCATCACGAAAAGAAAAGAAAAATCTCCCCTTTTTTCTTTCATCTCTTTCTTGTGCGTGCAAGCAAAATACCCCAGGATCATGGTGGCGGGGACAGCAACTCCTTCCGCTGCGCTGCGGAGAAGAGCCACAGGAAGGAGGGGAATGGGACCATGTGTGCAGGAGGCAGCCCTTCATGTTGGCTCAGGAAGGAGGGGAATGGGACCAAGTGTGCAGGAGGCTCCTCAGCGCCAGCCTCAGATCAGCATGAGCCGTGATCTCCTTCCCCTGCACACCTGGTCCCATTCCCCTCCTTCCTGAGCCAACATGAAGGGGACTGCGGCTGCACTGATCTGAGGCTGGCGCTGAGGAGCCTCCTGCACACTTGGTCCCATTCCCCTCCTTCTTGAGCCAACATGAAGAGCTGCCTCCTGTACACACGGTCCCATTCCCTTCCTTCCTGTGGCTCTTCTCTGCAGCGCAGCAGAAGGAGTTGCTGTCCCCGCCACCGTGATCCTGGAGTGTTTTGCTTGCCCAGCAAAGCACGGGGTGGCAGGGCAGCAGTAGCTTGCGTGGCGTGGCCTGGCCACCAGCAAAGCACCTCCCCAGACTCGCCCAGCAAAGCACGGGGCGGCAGGGTGTCCCCTTGCTTTGACAGCCGCCTCGTTTCCAATTGGGGTGGGGAAGAAATCCATCTTTTCTGTCCGGAATGCTTGGCTCGCTACCTCCGCCCGAGAGAGAGACACACACACACAGAGTGAGAAAGTTGTCACAGTCCTCCCTTCATGATGATAATTTGATGACGTCACCAGCCTCACCAGCCATAAACCTCACCGCACGTCACTGTATGACTGGTATGGGTGTACGGGTATGGGTGCCTGCTGGGAGCACCAGGTACTGTTCCGCTACGGTGCGTTGGAGGGCCCACCTGCCTGCCCGCGCTCCTTACATGTATTTGAGCAGGGCTTCTGTGCACATGCATGGAAGATACTGCGCCTGCGCAATGCTCCGCCAAGCAGCTAGAGCAGAGGTTCCCAATCTTTTTCGGTTTGCGGCTCCCATAACACTTCGGATTTTTTCCGCGGCTCCCTTAATAGGTACATCCGATTTTTTAAAATTTTTGACTTTTTAAGGATTTGGAAATCTAATTTTTAGTTCGTTAAGGTTAGGTTAATTGAAAAATAAATTAAACACGAGCTTTAAATTCACAATTTATTGAACATCGTTTAATGATTTAAAATTATTAATGGGATGGATGGGCTTGTTGTTCGCTGCACAACTTCTCAAATCTTGGATCAGAAAAATAGCTTTTGAAAAGTAACTTAACCACCACACTAGCCCAGTGGTGGGCAACCTTTTTTTTCAACTGAGCCAAATCTCGCCAAAACCACGATTGAAATTTATTTGGAGAGCTGCTCTTGCTTAGCAACCAAAATTTTGGGCTCAATTGTGGTCATATGTTGTTTTTCTTTCTTTCTTTCATCTCTCTCTCCCACTTTCTTTTTTTCTTTTTCTTTCTCTCTCTCTCTCTGGCTCTTTGTCTCTCTCTCCCTCCCTCCCTCTCTCTCTCCCTCTGTCATTTTCTCTGGGTGTCTATCTGTCTCTCTCTCTCTCTGTATCTCTGTCTCTCTCTCCTCCTTCCCCCATCTCTGTCACTCTGTGTGTGTGGGTGTGTCTGTCTCTCACTCATTCATTTAATCACTCACTCTCTGTGTGTCTCTCTGTCTATCTTTCTCTCCCTCCCTCCCCCTCTCTGTCTGTGTGTGTGTGTGTGTGTGTGTGTGTGTCTCCCTCTGTCTCTCTCCCCTCCCTTCCTCTCTCTCTGTCACTCTGTGTATGTGGGTGTGTCTGTCTCTCACTCATTCACTTAATCACTCACTCTGTGTGTGTCTCTCTGTCTGTCTATCTTTCTCTCCCTCCCTCCCCCTCTGTGTGTGTGTGTGTGTGTCTGTCTGTCTGTCTGTCTGTCAGTCTCTCTCTGATTCCCTCCCTCACTCCCTCTCTCTGTTCCTCTCTCTGTCTGTCTGTCTCACTCACACACACACACACACTGTGATCACCACAGTGTGTGTGTGTGTGAGACAGACAGACAGAGAGAGGAATAGAGAGAGGGAGTGAGAGAGGGAATCAGAGAGAGACTGACAGAGACGAATCAGAGACGTACTTTTAGCTACCTGGCAGCGGCGTTTTGCCTTGGGGGGCTCCTCAGAACTTCCCAAGACTTCGGAGGGAAGAACGCTTCGGAGGGAAGCTTCTGCCAAGGCGAGTGGCAACAAGTCTCCCAGGCTTTAATTTGCCGAGCTGTGCGCACGCGCCTGTTTTCCACGGCGTGGAGCAGCGGCGAGATTCTGCGCGGAGAGCGATGATTCCAGGGGCCATCCGGGAAGATGAGGAATGCGAGGGGGACCCTGCCCCCCCCACTGATGCCCCCCGGAATCATTGCTCGCCGGCCAGAATCTCGCCGCTGCTCCACACCGTGGAAAACAGGCGCGCGCGTACAGCTCGGCAAATTTCAGCCTGGGAGACTTGTCAATCGCCGGGGTTTTGCAGAAGCTTCCCTCCGAAGCCTGAGAGGAGGGAGGGAAGCGGGCGCCCGGCTTCGCGGCGCCCTTATGACGATAGCGCGGCTCCCCAGGGAGCCGCGGCACACACTTTGGGAATCACTGAGCTAGAGCATTGCGGAGGCATTGCGGAGCGCCGTGTGCGGTAGGTACACATGCGCACACAATGCACGTTCATGCAGTAGACGCCTGGCCCCGTTGCACCATAACGGTTGCAATGGGATCCAGAACCCACCACTGGTTTGTATCTATTGTGAGCTCGTGTGTTGTGATTGTTGAAGCTCAATTATTCATTGACAGGTAGGACATTGTAGCAGATAATTTTATGCACTATGCTTAGATTGGATTGAAGACGGCAGATTTCTAAACTGTCTAAGCCCAAAATTTCCTTATGTCTGGTGGCATAAGGAATTCTGTTGCGAGCAGAGGAGTGGAGGACTCTCCTCGTGAAATATCTTTGGACTTGTTTGATTGTATTTATGTCTGATATGAAGTGCGGGTTCCAGACAGATGAGCTGTATTCAAGAATTGGTCGAGCAAAAGTTTTGTAAGCCCTAGTTTGCAGTTCAATATTACCGGAGAAGAAGCTACGCAAGATTATATTGAAAATTCTTAATGCCTTTTTGGCAATGCTGTTACAGTGAGCTCCGGCACTTAAATCATTTGAGATGAGTACTCCAAGGTCCTTGACAGTGTGGGAATCATCTATGAGATCATATCCATTCAGCTTGTATTTTGTCTTCTGATTTTTTCTTCCAATGTTGTCAACACTCAACAATTTTTAATAATTCTCCATCATGATCTTTTTCCAGTTCTTGGAGTGAATGAATGCATGCAGATAAAAAAACATTGTGGATAATTTAAATAAAACATTTGATGATTTAGGAATACGGGTAGCCCTTGATTTATAATGACATCTGAGCACAAAAATTATGTTGCTAAGCAAAGCAGATATTAAGTGAGTTTTGCCCCATTTTATGATAATTTCATGGTTGTTAAGCAAATCACTGCAGTTGTTAAGTGAATCATGCAGTCATTAAGCAAATTTGGCTTTGCCCATTGACTTTGCTTGTTGGAAGTTGGCAGGAATGTTTATAAATGATGATCACATGACCCTGGGACAGTGCAACTGACATAAATACATGCCAGTTGCCAAGTGCCCAACTTTTGATCATGTGACTATGGAGATGCTGTAATGGTTGGACACCATTGCAGAGAATGTTTCTCTGAGAATGTTTTTTTTTAAAAAGAGAGAATGTATATCATTAAGGCTTTCAAATTGGCTCTTTACCATGTAATGGGAATATTGAAAAATTATAATTTCTGTATGACCAAGCTTTAATAATAGGTTATCAGTATTTAAGTATTGGGCTGAAAGATGTTCTGTTGAGGTTGTTTATCTAATATCCAGTTTTATTTTATACAACCTTTATAAGCTTCTTTCACTATATTAGGACTATCATATTTGGGTTGCAAAAAATCCAGATATCCCACGGTTTTATGGCAAAGAATTTCCCGTACTCCTTTGTTACCTCCTAGTGGTCAACTGGATTTCTGCAGAACATTACATATATGGTAGTCTTAATGCACATGCTGATCTGTCTTTTCTTCCAGGATAGACCCCTTCTTTATGGACAGAATGGAACATCACAGAAACTCTCCATATCCACAGGACACTAGTCTGAAATATTCCATAATTGTCTTTCATATTTTTACATGTTAAATCAGTTTTTATAATAAAAATCTTTGAGAAGTCTCTTTTGAATAAGTACGTGATACTTAAACTACAATAGCTAAATTATTGTTCAGTCAAAAGCTCTTTTCACTCTGTAATGCATTTAACTTCTTAACAGCAAGTTCCTAAATGGACAACATCCTCAAATCAAGCTGTTGGCATTTAAAATACATTCAAATATATAAAGGATAGGCTTTAGGCATTCCTTTTAAAAATACATTTAAAATAGCAGTCCCTTATAACAAAATCACCTGGCTATCTGAAGCATGGGTTTGTGGTAATCAGTATACAATATAATGCAAGTTTCTTCCCCTATCTTCAGAAATGCAAGGCTTGATTGCACTCTGATGTGGAATGTTTTAATTATCTACAATCTATACTAATATCTACAATCTATAATGAATGAAATATATTTGTTATCCTAGTTCTTATATGCAGAGAGGACAAGTGTTAAATCACAGTCACCTGTTTTCTTCAACCAAGTACCTTCCATAAATTATATGTTGTTATTCCAACTTCTAATTCCCAATCAGGTAGCTAAGCCACTCAACAGGAATGAATCAAGACAGAGAAGTATAGATAAAGAAGAGCAAAAATAAAGAGATCTTTGGGCCTAGGGAACGGCATCACAGACAAAAGAGCAGTTTAGTAAGGGGCAGTCTGGTAAGACTGCAAGTTGTTAAACTTTTTAATCAATCAATCAACCAATCAATCATCAAATCTTACAGTGCTACAGAAATACAGTCATAGATCAGTATGATGCAGTCATTAAAAAGAAACTAAGTGTATGTGTTAGCCCTTCAGGATAAGCCAGACAAGAAGCACAACCACCAATACTATATATCTTTATCATAAGGTTACATTAACAGAATTTGGCAAGACTGAAAGTCTTTCCTTTTACTCTCCAAAAAATTAGTGGGCATCCCTTCTGAAACTTTCCCACATACCTTCTCCTTCTTTGGGCTGAGATATCTTTTACATGCTGGTTGTCTAGTCTGTGGTTTTTTCCTGCTGTCTATCATGGTCATTCCCACATACCATTACATATATACACTCACATACATACATACATACATACATACTTATATACGTACATGATAGAAAAGGTAAGTAATAATTATAATTATGATAATAACTTGTCAATACTTAAATCTTGATAAGCAAAGCTGAGTTTTGTGCTCAGGTTTCTTGTTCTTTTTATAAATGTGAGAATATGGATTCCACAATCACATGGTAACACCTGTCTTAGGATATTGTGGGATTTGAGGCAAAGACTATATAGTAAGTGAAAAGCTGTATACAAGTATGTCATATTCCATGTGTTTCCATTATATTGGTACTGTAACATTGGAAATAACAGATGCTGCTTTCTCTTATTCTCCTATCTACTCAGAAATGGATCTCTCTTTCTGTTGGTCATCCGGTTGGTTACTGGGACCAGAGTTGAGCTTTTGGACTCATGCTGGAACCAATCCTCAGGGAACATCTCTCTATAGGGAAGAAGTTCCCTGAGAATGGGCTCCAGCACCAGTGGTGTGTTACAACTGGTACGCCCAGGTACAGGCATACCGGTGCCTGCTGGGAGCACCAGGTACCCTTCTGGTACGGTGCTCCAGAGGGCCGACCCGCCCGCCCACGCTCCTTACCAGTATTTGAGATTTTGGGGGCTTTCGTGCATGCAGCGTAGGGCGCCTGTGTGTCGCTTCACCAAGCTGGAGGGTTGGTGAGCGTCACGGGCAGTAAGTACGCGCACTACACGCGTTCATGTGGTGGATGCCCGGCCCCGTTGCACTCTACCAGTTGCAACGGGATCCGGAACCCACCATTGTCCAGCACATATCTGAAAGCTCAGAAGACTAAATTTTTGGTTCCGGTGACTGACCCAGATTGGATCCTGCAACATTATCCTGGGACATGTATATTTGTCTTCATTCATAAAAAAACTCTTATTTAAAATCTGACAGATTGTGTTAAAACTAAAAGTCGAATCTGGAAGTTACTTATGCTAATTTGAGACATCTCTTGAAATGATGATGCTTGCTGATTTAATAATATCTTAATGAAAAAATAATAATAAAAAAGATAAGCAAGAGAAGGGCAGAAAGTGTGAGTCTATGACAGCAAGTTTTTATGCTCTGCAGCTGCAGAATAGTATCAGCATAAAATACTTCACTGGGTAAATTTATGGTTCCACAAACGTCCCTTTCCTCTAAATCATCCTCTTTGTGACTTGATATCTGCAAATCACCTTAAAACCTTGATAAGTTGAAATGTGAAATGTCAGAATGGGCCATCTAACGTTCATTCTTCTTGATAAACATGATCTATCTATTGACACATGAGCCTTTGGAGGAGCCTAAGGTCTGGCAATTATGCATATGAACTACGTATTTAAGTCTAATAATCAGGGAAGGGTGATGGATGGGTCATTCATCCTTGTAGGTCTAAAAATGTTTGCAAGAGCAGGATGGTACCCAAGTGGCACCCACAAATTCTGGCTTTTCACTAATGTCCACATGTTGTGTCAGTATTATCTCAAAACCTCATTAGTTAGACAGTGACCTTTGTTGCAATGGCTACCAGGCAAAGCCCTGGAAGAGGCCAGCATTTGATTAGTGCGACAATTTGTTCATTAACTTCTGACAAGAATTTGCAAGTCTCAAAGACATTTCTTTCCTGAAAAGGTCAAGATCTAACCATGGCACAGGGCTACATTTTGCAGGAGAGGGAAAAGCACCTGTCTTGTAAATATAGCTAGAATACAAATAATTATGTCGTTGTACAGCTCTTAGCTTGTGTTTCAATCATAGAAATATCCAAATTTGAATATTTTTTTCCTCCAAGGCAGATAAATTCTAGCAGTGCAATCATATGTGAGTGAGAGGTAAGCCTCATTGAGTTCTATAGAGCTTATTCCCAGATAGGTGAGTATAGAATTATCGCATTACATGATGAAAAATATACCTGACAGTGAATTCCCCTAACTGCTTTACATGCTGTCCTGGGAAATATGAAGGTGCTTTTCAGTCTTAACTGTACATAATAACGAAATTTTCTACTATATGAAGCTGAAGGCTTAGAACTGAAAGGAGTCATATCTTATAATATTAGAAACATTGCATCAACATTTAGCCTTGCCTCAAATCTATTTCCCTTTCTACTAATACAAAAGTTATAGGCAAACAACTTGGGCATATTCAACACAGACCATAGAACATGATTGTCTTCCAATAGTTTAAATCCCATACAGTTCTATAATCTCTCTATAGTTCTAAAATGTTGGATCAGAACAAGCCATAAGGCTGTTCATCAACTTTTTTCTATCTGGGGATAGTCTCAGCAACTATTCAATAATTCTTTCTCTTGGGAACAAAAATGAAGACAAAGTGTCAATGCCAATACCAATATAGGTAGTCCTTGATTTAAAACAGTTTATTCAGTGACACGTTTGAAACTGCAACAGCTCTGAATAAAGATGATTGCAACCTATGCCTGAAGTTACAGCCATTACAGCACCCCCATGGTCATGTAATACAAATTCAGATGCTTGGCCCACCCAGTGGTGGGATTCAAATAACAACCGGTTCTCTGCCCTAATGATTTCTTCCAACAACCAGTTCACCAAACTGCTCAGAAAGTGAACAACCGGTTCTTCCGAAGAGGTGTGAACTGGCTGAATCCCACTATTGGGCCCGCCCATACCATTATGGGATGCTGCAACTACCATCCATCCACCTACCTCTTCCTCCTGCACAGTGGTACTCAGGACTATCAACAGCAGGAGAAAAATGCCTGAGGGTAAACAGGAAGTTGCATTTATTGGGAAAACCTGAGTGATAGGCAATTGCACGATTCCCCATGGTTCATGCACCTTGGAGAAGAGCAAGGGTGGCATTTATCAATGGTACTGGTAGAACTATGGCTGACGACAGCAAAGGATGACTACTTCAGGCTCAGGCCATGTGGTGCCATTGCCAAGAGTCACACTGCAGGGCTGGGCTGGGTTTATCCTTCTGGCATCAATATTACTGATTCTTCTAACTTGTCCACTTTTTTCTCTTTGTGTTTAATCAAGTATATATACATCCCTTTCTGATGTAAATTATTCAGCTATCATATTACAGTATCATGATACTATCATGCAAACAAAGGGCTTCATAAACTTATAATACAGGATAAAATGGCAAACATTGCTAGGGCAAGAGGTAAATTTGATGTACAAAGATAAAAACTTTAGATCTGTCACCCTGCAAATGTGTCACAACTGAAAAAAAAAATAATGTGCTGAGAAAACACATACTGATTATGGCAGCTTAACAAAAGATTTGAAGCCAAAACTGCTTTACAGGGAAAGTTCTGGGTTCAATACAATGAAGAGCAGCTGGGCTGAAACATTATTTTCTGGAGACACAGACCATTCAATTACCTCTTTATTGGAATTCAAAAGCTGTAGTTATCTCTTTGGCAGGAGCTGATAAAACCTTGCTTGCTATTAGAGGCATTGGGCAAAATGTCAGAAGACCAGAGAACATGTAGAGAAAATTTGACCCAGTTTTGTAAAATCATAAGGGTCAGAGTCTTACATTAAATCTAGTGGGGAAAATCTGTACAAACTCCATTTGATGTACTATGTTTAATTCTGACTGAGTTTTACTTAGCTATTATCATTTTCTAAGCTATCCATGCTGAATGATACCCATCATTTGTTACATAAAAAGGAGTAACAACGAATCATAAAATAAACCTAGAAATTACTGTTATAATATTTTCAGCTGACAGCCATGGCATTTAAGAGAAATGCAAGGATAGTGACTCAAACTATGCTGTCTACATTAGGTTACTAACAGTAATAAAATAACATAGCCTTATAAAACATAAAAATACATTTAAAAATCGTGTTATTTGGGTAAAAGAAAAACATAGGAGCAGGGCATATATCATTTAGATGATACTTGCTATGGTTATTTATTTTCTCAAATGTTTATTTATAGGAGTATATGTAGTATGTTTTTCATCACAGGGCCACAATGTGTTCACTCTGATAGAAATGACTCTTGCCATTTCTCTGTGGTTCCATCCATTATAACAACACTGGATTTCAAGTGAAGGCAGCAGGGTGACCAGGAATCAATTGCTTTACAATCTGATGCAGACTGGAGAAAAAATATTAATTTGGTTTTTTCTATAGGATCCATGTGCACAGATATAATGGTTTGGGTCAAAGTTCACCGATACTTAGAATGCATTAATTACTGTATTTTTCAGAGTATAAGACGCACCGAAGTATAAGATGCACCAAGGTTTTGAAGAGGCAAATTAAAAAATAAAGTTTTTGCACTCTGCAAACCTCCCCAAAACGGCCCATTTTTCGCAAAAATTGGTCCATTTCGCCCCCAAAAGGCATGAATAGCCTTTAGGGGGCTTGCAGACTGCTCTGGGGTGGGGTGGGGGCAAAACAAACGGGCCCGGAAGGAAGCTTATAGAGTGCATCTGGGGGCTGGGGGGGAGTGTAAAATTGAGTAAAAAACGGGCCATTTTTCGCTCATTTCTGCCCTCCCCAGTCCCCAGGAGCTCTCTAAAAGCCTCCATAAGGCTATGCATGGCCATTTTGGTGAAGGGGCTTGGCTTCAGGAGGCAAAAAAATGCTGTATTCAGTGTATAAGACACACCCAGATTTTCAGCCTCTTTTTTGAGGGAAAAAGGTGCATTTTATAGTGGTTGCTATATTTTTCAATCTTATCCCAGTCTACAAGTGTCAAAAGAAATATAGGTAGACATTTCATTTAGCAAATAAATTGTTGAACAACCATTCACAATTATGATGATGGCGAAAAAGTAATTTTGTCAAGAGTCCTCACAATTCCAAATTGTGCAGGTCTGTAAAGAAAAATAAATTTTGTTTTTCCACTAAGTGACTATTTTGCTTAATGGCTGAGTTGCTGGTCCTAAAATGAGGACTGTGTGTAAAAAAACAAACATGGGTTGCATTAAAGAAGTATAGTATAAAGATTAGAGGAAATTCTATGTTGGTCAATATCTATTATACATAAAGGAACTGGAAAGAATGGAGAGAACTGTGAAGATGATGAGGGGCTTAAAAGCTAAATTCTATGAGGGACAGTAAAAGAAACTGAATTCTGTTTACCCAGGGATTTCTTTGAGTGCCAGATCAGCATTGCAGTTATCATCTGTGGGCCAGCAGGGGAGGGTGGGGACCAGGGGGAGATGGGACACCCAGCACCCTGCTGGCCAAAACAGGGCATGGGGCAGCCACGTGTGGTCCCCTCTGTCCCATTTTCAGCCTGAACGGCTCCTGCAGCACTTTACCAGCAAAAATGGGGCATGAGGGGACATGCGTGTCCCCCTGTACCTCATTTTTGGCCTCCCCAGCCTCCAGCAGCAGAGTGCTGGCCAAAAACGCGGGTGCTCTGTGTGGCCTGTTTTGGGGCAGCAGAGTGCTGCTGGAAGTCAGGGATGCCAAAAATGGGCCATGTGAGGGCCTCTCGAGGCTTCCACGCAGCCCGATTTTGGCCAACAGAGTGCTGTAGGAGGCCCTGGAGGTTGAAAATAGGCTACGGCCCCTCCGCATGTGGCCCACTTTAGCTGGCAGAGGCACCACAGGCTGATCTTTTGATATTTCAAGGCCGGACCTGTGGGCCAGATTTAAGCGCCCCGCGAGCCAGATTCGGCCCGCAAGCCTTGAATTTGATACTCCTGGTTTAACCTAAAAATGAAATGCTAAAGGGAGAATGCATACATGCTTTATTTCTTTATATAAATCGTTGATTTGTGACCGATATCACGACTTTCACAATTGTTTACATAAGTGGAAATAATGTAAGTTTATATAAATTTGAGATCAAGAAGCTGAAAGAAGATATGGAAATGCTTAAAATTCTTGGTATTAATCTATTAAAAAAATAAAAGTACAGAAACTCATGGAAACCATTTTCCATGAAGCTGTATAGTTAGTTTCTGTCCTTAGGGTGGTTTATTTAAAATGGGAAATGGTGAAGGATTAAAAGTGAGCAAATGCAACCTGAAAGCTAATAACAATTTGAGCAAGTATTTTATGTGTTTTTCATCACAAAACAATTACCTCTAATTTTGCTATTTATTGCAGTATTTGCTTAGAATATGCTTGTAATTCCATTATCTTTAGTTTTCAATTTATTGAAGCATATTATTCCTTAATGTAAAACAATCTCAGATATGTACAGTTGCTACTTTCCCATTCTGCTGTGTGTATCATAACAGGGACCTGTGGCTATATGAATGAAGTTTATATTCATAAAGCAACTCATCTTGCAGTACAACTACTCTTTTTGCCTGATTCCTGGTACAACTTTATGCCCACTTATGTTTTATGCAAATGCATTTTATTTTTGTAATGCTGATCTAATCCAATACCCCAAAAGGAAATGAAATATTGTACAATAAGTGCCAACATTTCTTCATTCCTTAAGAAGCAAAGAGTGATAAGGACTCAAAGTTGTTCCAAAGATTTCAAGTGAATAAAAACTGGCCACTAAGCCACATTAATGTTTCCAGTTACATGTTCTTATAACAGTTGGAACTTCTCAAGTACTATCATACAAAAAATATGGAAAAACAGAAGAACTTTCATGAATACATTCAAGCTGATTACTAGATCTTCAGAATGCAGTCGTGCCTATGACAACTCGGTGCTGAGACTTTTAATCCCCTTCAGGAGAAAATTCATGAAATACCCATATAACAGCGGTGGGATTCACTTATCTTTCCTACCGGGTTGCAAATGTGAGCACGCATGTGCTCACTTCGCTCGCACACTCCGTGTCTGTGCATACATACTGCCTTCTTTGCATGCGCAATGCTCACGCAATATGCTGGGGCAGGTGGGTGTAGCCTCGCACAGCCGCTACCGGTTCACCCAAACCGGAGAGAACCATCTGAATACCACCTCTGCCATATAAGTATAATTAATGATACAATGCTGGTTTAAAACTGCGGTGGTGCAGTGGTTAAAATGCAGTATTTCAGCATTCACTGCTCACTGCTAAAGAGTTCGATTCTGACTGGCTCAAGATTGACTCAGCGTTCAGCGTTCCAGCTAAAATGAGGACTCAGATTGTTGGGGCCAATAAACTGCTTTCAATAGACTCTGTAAACTGCTTAGAGAGTGCTGTGATTTAAAGCACTATGAAGTGGTATATAAGTCTAAATCAGTGGTGGGTTTCAAATCCCGTTTCAACCGGTACGATTGGAATGGGGCTGGCGGCGTCCTCATGGACGCGTGCACGTGCACGTGCACGCACGCACAGCGTGTGCATGCATCTTAGCGCCTCCACAACACTCCAGCTGCTCCGCAGAGCATTGCACAGGTGCTGTATGTGCCATGCGTATGCACGGCAGCGCAGAAGCTTTAAAACCCAGGTAAGGAGCTCAGGCGGGCGGATGGGCCCTCTAGAGCACCATACTGGAATGGTATCCGGTGCTCTGGGCTGGCTCCGGTACGCCGGTACCGGGGCGTATCGCCTGCAACCCACCACTGGTCTAAGTAATATTCTTATTTAAGTGGTGTATAATCTGCCTAGTCAGACTATAGTCTTTGTTTAGTTGGAGCGTTGTCACTTTAATCAATTAAATGTAAATTGCTTACTAAGACCATTAACCCAAAACAACATCATAAACAGAATAAAAACATGTCCAATAATCCAAATCATAACATATACAATCAATACAGAAATATTATAATTAATAATATAAAGCAATATTTCCTTCTTACTTCATTACAATGATGTACGACTGGCTCTACAATTCACAGTGAAACAGCAGAAGTACTTTTATGGTCAAGTTGTCTGTGACAGCTCATGCAACCCAAGTTGTAATATAAATGCATACATTTGAAGTATACTACGACATTAATCTTAAATGTAAACTATAAGCATAGTGCAGATTTTTTTCTACATGATTTATATGCTTTATATTGTGAGAGACTTAAAAAATCAACATTTTCAACCTTAAATATATATTCAGAGTTGAAGCTAATTGAGGAATTGAAAAGAATCCACTTATGAACATTTGCATAAGATAGAATTTACCTTCCTAGCGATCTGTTCCATTTTCAGAGCAATAATGTTTGAACCCAAAATTTATTTCCACTATTTAGTTAATAACATCTAAAATTAACGACCTGAAGCTAAAATCTAAGCCAAAAAATAACTCTTTTCTCTGTAAATAATTTTCCATTAGATCCACAGGGTCATTTAAGGTAGCTTATTATTTAATCAGTGGAAGATGAGACAGCTTCTTTAGAAGTATATCCATAGCACTCGGTAAATAAAATTTGCTCAGACTGATATTGTCTAAAGTTAGTAGTATATAATGGATCCATATTTTATTAATTAAAATAAGTAGGCACAAATCCAGGATGCACCCCACAGAAACTCTCCAAATTTTACTAATTCATGTGAGTGAATATTTTAAAAAAACAGAATTACTTAGGAAACAACTGCATTAATTTGTGGCTCTAAAGCAGTGGGTCTCAACCTTCCTGATTCTGCGACCCTTTAATACAGTTCCTCATGTTGTGATGACCCCCAACCATAAAATTATTTTCGTTGCTACTATGTAACACCGGGAGCCACAAAACCTGGGTGGGTGTAGCCAACTCAACATCACCCAGTCACATGACATCCCTCCCCCAGACATGCCTACCAAGGTTTCATGGCTCAGTGTTTTCTGTGGGAATAGGGTCTCTCTTCTCTCCCCCTCTCATTTCTGTTTTTCTCTATTTTTCCTCTCCCTTTCTCTTCTTCCTTTCTTTCCTTCCTTCCCTTTCCCTCTTTCTTTTTCTTTCTTTCTCATTGAATACGATAGCAAATCCAAAAAGTTATTAATTGTAGGAAATTGCTTCTCTGTAATCTTTTTATAGTGAACTCTTAAGTTGATAGAAGCTGGCAAGATTATACTAACAGCAATAGGATATATATTTTGATTTCTTTTGAGTTTGACAATGTAATACATTATTCAAAATTATAAATAATCTTATTTTCAGATGCATTTTTTTGCCATCTCTGTTATTTTCTTTTTTAAAAAAATCAGACTTGCTTCCAATTTGTGCCTTCTGGCAAACAGCAGTTTTCTTGGCAAGAGATCTAGCTTGCCATTGCTTTCGTCATAGGTCTGAGAACGTTAGTTTCTTTTTTTCTTTCTTTTCTCTTCCTTTCTTTCCCCATGATTTGTTTCCCTCTCTTTTCTCTCTCTCTCATTCTCTCCCTTCAGCTCTCTTTCATTTCTTTCTCCCTCTCCTTCTCCCTCTATTTTCCCTCTCTCCCATTCTCTCCTTCTAGCTCTCTTTCATTTCTCTCTCTCTCTATCTCTCTCTCTTTCTCCCCTTTTCTCTTTCATCTCTTTCTTGCACATGTAAGCCAAATACCCTCCTGGGCCAGGATCACGGCGGCAGGGACAGCAACTCCTCCCGCTGCCGCCACTGAGAAGTAAGTAGCTGGCTGGCTGCGCAGGAGACTCCTCAGCGTCAGACTCAGGTCGGTCCCCTTCGTGTTGACTCAGGAAAGAGCCAGAGCAGTCATCTCTGGATGCAGAGTTCCAGAGCCCTGCGCAAGGAGAGCTCTTTCCTCCCTGCACCCAACCAGCTGCTGCTGCTGCTCCCCATTCTCCTCCTTCCTGAGCATCTGTGGAGCATGCAGTTGGGTGTGTCCGAGAAGACAGGCAAGTCCAAAAGTGAAAGTTAATCCTCAATCACAGTTCCAAGCCAAAAAAAGAAAAAGAAAAAAGAAAATCAAATAATCCAAATCTAGAAAGACCACCTAACAGGAGGAGCTCCAGGAGTCCTTCAAGGGGGAGTAGTAATATAAAGCCAGGAATTTCTTCAAAGGTTTCAAAAGGCAAATTTCATTTATAAGTGCAAAGAGGAAGACGGAAGCAGGCCATCTTGGCTCCCATAAAGTTTCCATAAAGTTTTTAAAACAGCTCAGCAATCACTTCTTGCAGTTGTGATATAAATCTTTCTCACATAGTGCAAGTGACTGATTCAACTTTTGCTCTCTCTCTCCATTCCGAGATTGAGAGATAGTCCAAATACCACTTTACCCGAGGGGGGTGAACCCCCCTCCAATCTTCCAACTTCAAATAGATTGAATCCACAATTTACAAAAGGCTGCTGCTCATCAGTTAAAGAAGACTAAAGAGATTGGAGCGAACTTCTCACCTCCAGCACTTCAGCCGCTACTTCTGATTAATTGCTTCCTTCCAGAATCCATTCAGCAAAGGTGCAGGCAGCCGACTGCTGCGCTATGCACCCCCTCGCTCCCCAGCTCCTGAGGAGAGGCTGGAAACCCCCCCATGGCTGCTGCAGATTCTGGGGGTTCCAGCAAGCCGCCCTATGGCAGGTGGTCCCTCCGAGACTGCCTGTGCTCCTAAAAGGAGCCCACCGGAGAGGCAAACAGCGGATGCCCAGCGTCTGTCGCCTTCGGAAACCAGAAGCAATCTCCTGGCTTCTGTAGCTCTGCCCATCAACCTCCATCACTCGGAGCGAGCTGCTTTACCAGTGCCTCTCTTCTCCCCCTCCTCGCCTCCATTCTGGCTCCTACTTTCCCCCCACCCACACACCCCTCTCCTTCCGTCACGTGGGGAACCAGAGCTGCTCCTTCCCTTCGGGCTGGCTTCTTGCTAGCCTCTCTGCGGGAGGCTCCTCGGCGACCCCTGTGAAAAGGTTATTCAACCCCCAAAGGGGTCGCGACCCACAGGTTGAGAACTGCTGCTCTAAAGACTTTGAAGATGTTAACACAGCCTTGTGTTATGGTGGATGGGGCTACCATTTTGGATGAGTCTCTGTGCATGTTGAGTGGTTGGATACCATTTTGTTCACAGGTATATCACAGTGTACTTTTGTTATCTTTTTTGATATTGTGAACCACCCAGATGTGTTTTTGATTTATATTAATTAGTACATTAATAAAGAGACTATATTTAAGTAATGTGATTTGACTTGTATTAAATTTAAATCAAGTCAAATATTTTTTCCAGGCCTTTTCCTTTTCTTGGCATCTCTTCTATGTGACAATTTTAGGCCAAGAGCAGCTTGAGCGCAAAAGTAGCTTATTTCTTTTGCCATAAAAATAAATGTGCATCCCTATTCTTGTTTGATTGATATGTTACATTGGTATCATTAGTCCTTTGCCTTAAAAACATCATTGTCTAACAGTCACTGAACATTAGATAATGTCTGAAGTCTATGGAAGCTCTTTGTAGACACCTCATTTAGGCTTCTCTGTTTGAAATGCAGTTGATTTCATTCGGGTGAAATAGATTTCATTCTCTAAGAAATAATATCTTTTTTATCCCATTCCTCATCCTGTTCAGCTTGTAAGGATCCTGTGTTTGTCTATATGCAGGTCATGATAGCCCAATAATTGCTTGGCTTCCACTTTAGAGAGCAGCAGTGGTTTCTAATTATTTTCTTTGCCACCTGTTTAAATGGAAGAGAGAAGTCCAAAATGATAAGTCATGCCACGCTGTTATTAAATTTGGGCTGTCTCTGGCTCCACTGAAGATCTGATTTGCTTCCAGAGCTGGCAGGAGCTGAACCATCTCTGCATTTTTTATGTCTTCAGCCTGAATCAATGTGTCTGGCAATATATAAAATGTATACACAAGCAGAGGCATCTGGTTGGCTGTTTGGCCATTCTTAAACAATCCCACCATTTTCAAGGTGCTGGTACACCATCACCTCATGTTCTTTCTTTTAGCAAAAATTTATCTCCTGACTTTGGCATTGGTTCTCACTCTTACTTTTGTTCTGGACTTGGCAGCTGAATGGCGCAGATGCAAAGCTCCCCTTTTGGTTTCCAAACGGGGGGGGGGGGGAGTCTGATTCCAAAGATTGCAAGCAGAGCTACTGATTTTGCCTGGGTCAGCTTCAGTCTGCCAAGGTTAGCTTATTTGCCTTTTAAATACAATGTCTCTTGACCCTTACACAATTTTGGGAAAATTCAATGAAGCTAATGAATTTGGGAAGAGAATGAAAGACATAGCAGAGACATAAACATTGCCATTTGACCACTGTATACCATAGATAGTTATATAAATAGTTCTTTTGATTCTTATGAATAATTTGATTTCTTCCAGGTGCACTAACTGAGCATAGCAGCAGAACTAAGAAAATAGGCAGATACCTACTTTTGATTACTAGGTTAAAGGTAAATAAGCAAAAGCATACCATGACTCTCAAGAAGCTTAAAATATGGTCATTATTACCACCAATATAATCAACATTTCATTTTAATTTTTTAAACTAAATTGTAGCTCTTAAATCTCATAGGCAAGATCAAATTATATAATTTTTCTTTTTGCTTGAATGAAAAGTTATCAGCAATACCTCTTAATAAGAGTTCTTAAGAATAAGAACTCTTTATTTTACTTTTTTGGGGGACAAGGTAAAGCAAACTATATAACCACTTCCCCCCTTCTCTGCTTGGAAGTAAAGTGGGATTGATTATGTGTGAGTATATAAAATTAATTTAGGAAGCTCTAGTCAACACCCTTGTCCTTTCCTACATAGAATTCTATTTACAAGTTTTTACAAATGTGTTCCTTGAGAACATATAACATTTACTCTTATTAAAAGTATTGGCACTTCTCCGTTACTGTTTTAACAATCTTATTTTCTGTTAAACTGAAAGTATATGGATAGACTTAGTAATAAATCAGTGATAGTTAACATAGATACTGTAAGTGTTAATGTTACTACTTTTTAACAACCCTCCCTTTAAACACATCTACAAAGGCAATGATAAGTTACTGCTAGCTATTTAACTGATGATGTTTTGATTTGTTGTGCAGTAAACAGAGATGCTTTGTGATTATACCAGTCAGAAAGGCAGATGTCTAAAAATCTTTCTGGACTTCTGAGCACATCCAAATTTTTGAAAGCATGTCGTAGGTGTTCTCCCAATTAATTGCAATAGTAGATTTGATCCATCACAAAACACCCATACTGCAGAAGGCAAGCAAAATCCTAGATTTCAGTTATCCAGTGTTTCTTTTTGTAAGAATGTTTGGGAAGAAAGTATACTGCCAAGAAAGCAAAATAACGGCCTCAAGCATAGCTTGTATTTTCAATAGTGCTTCTAGGCACGAAATAAATTTCAGAGGCATTGCTGAAATATAGGTTATGCTCAAGACTGGTGCTTTGCTTTCCTCTGCTCTGCTCTGCTCTATGCTTACTAACATGGCTCCTTCCTAATTGTTTTCTTAATAATAATTTTAAAAAGATAGAAAAAGAGAGGAGAAGGAGCTCTATTGATATTTACTTGTGATGTTTTTTTTCCGGATACAGTTACAAAATAGAAGTATTTAGGTCTTTACATGAGACAAATTTCCTATATCACCTTAAAATAACTTTCATTCTGTCAAAGGCAGTGTCTCTTTCCAATCTTTTAGTAAAGTGGAATTGGCTGTGAGATTATTAACTTTATGCAGCATTGGGGACAACCAGCATTACTAAAAATAAATGTGCATAGCAAATTCTGAAGAAGTAGCCTCTGAAGAAGAAATAACATTTTAAGTTCCTTTCACAAGCCTGTTCTCCCAAAAGGCTAGTATCAAGCAATTCAATTTTTACCCGTCTTGCTTTCTACAAAATAA
This sequence comes from Natrix helvetica, assembly GCF_964273705.1. Taxonomy (NCBI): domain Eukaryota; kingdom Metazoa; phylum Chordata; class Lepidosauria; order Squamata; family Natricidae; genus Natrix; species Natrix helvetica. The sequence continues at coordinate 112,387,631 of NC_138549.1, read as the reverse complement.
ATATGTGCTGAAAAAAAGAAACAGTTTTGTTTGTACTGATTGCCATTTATTTCCAGAAATTTTGTCAACCTATGGAAATGATCAGTAGAAAAAATTGCTGTTCCAAATTTGGGAGGGGGGGGGGAGGATGAAATATTTAAACTGTTATAGCAAAAGGTAGCATATGAAAAAAATAGTCTTTTTTCCTAGAGTGCATTGTGGCCATCTGTGAATATTTTCAGGTTCACTTAATTTCTTCCTTTGACAGTACATGCTTTTACTTACTTTCCAATTTCAAGCAAGACACAGTACATGATGACATCAAAGAAAACAAGCAAAAAACCCAATTGGTTCTGTATTTCTTCCAGCAAAATAAATAAATAAATAAATAAAAGAAAAAGAAGGGGGGAGGCCTGTTGTGATTACACTCTCCCCTCCCCAAGGATGAGTACACAATATTGCTGCATTATTTGCTAAAAAAGAAAAGTGGGATAAGCTGAAAAATGGAAGAAGGTTCTCCAACAACAGAATCATATAAAGGTATTGAAATCAATGGCTGCTTCAAGTACAGAGGTAGTTCTAGACTTATGAGTCTAAAAATTGAAAATGAACCTTATGTTCAGCTTATTATTTTAGAAGCCCTGAAGCAGATATACCTCATGTAGAAGCATCATTCTTTTATTCCCCAGCAACTTAGTATTTTTTGAGGCATATTTCCTGTTGTACTGGAGTTAATATATAGCCAACATGACTACTTTTAAGGACCATAACTTGATTGCCATCATTCTTGCTGCTAACATATATCATGCTTTCTTTTGAGAACAGCCCTGTTCTTTCTGCTTGAAAATTAAAATCATAGAATTGGAAGGGGCCGTCAAATCTAATCCTCTGCTCAGTGCAAGAATTCAAATTAAACCAATTCATACAGATTGTTGCCTAGTCTCTGTCTGAGCACATCCAGTGAAGGAGAGTCTGCCAGCTTTCTGGGTAATTGATTCCATTCTTGAAATGCTTTTATTGTTAGCAACGTTTTTCTAATATTCATTTCTTCCTGTAACTTAAATTCACTATCTGGTGTTCTGTACACTTTATAAAAAAAACAAAAAAAAACCACATCCTGATATCATATATTTTCAAATGTTGAAAGTCTACTCTAATATCCCTACTCAGTTGTTGTTTTTTTCACGGTTAAACATACCCAACTCTTTCGATTTTTCTCAGAGGCCTTTGTTCCTAGACCCTGGATCGTCTTTATTGCCCTTTTCCAAACCTATTGCAAATTCCATGAATTCTTTATAAAATGAAATTCCCTCAAGTGGACACTATTTAGATGTGGTTTGCATGCTACAATTGGATTGGTCATCTTTGCATCCAATCAACTACAATCTTTTTTTAATATACTATTGTCAAATCTGTTATCCTCCCCCCCCCAACCTATACCTATTTTTTTCTTACATTTCAGTCTGTTAACTTGAAGCCCACTCCTCCAGCCTATTAAACCAATTCATGGTTTTGAATGTTACCTCTGCTTTCTGCGGTATAAACCAGTCAGTTCAGTTTTATATAATCTATAAAGTTGGTAAGTATAGCCAGTCAGCAACTTTCAGAGCACACCATTTGCCATCAGCATGGAGTTGGAAGGCACCTAAGAAGTTATGCAAGTCCTTGTACATTGCAGCATTCATTGCATCATTAGTGAATCCACCATTAGCGCCACTTAGCAGCTATTTAGCAGATGCCCATTTTTACCTTTCATAGCTCAGCATATAATACCTCCCTTTTTCTCTGGTCATTCTCCTCCTCCTTCATTCTCTTTGAAGACATTGGGATCTAAGCTCTTCCTCTTTTATGCATGGATCAACTTTACACACACTAAGCTTTTGTTTACAATGGCACTCCTATTATCTTTCAGATTTTGCCATTCCCCATACCAAAGGTATCCTAATTCATTTTCTATATTTGGGAAGGACAAAGGCCTTTTTCTTTTATTATTTCTCTTCTGTCAAAAGTCTTTCTTCTTTATCAATACCTTGACAGTCTAAATCAGTTAAAATTTATTTCAACTAAATCAGATTTTAACGGATCGTCTTTTGGGTTTTGTTATTCATTTCCCAAAGTGCTCTCTGGGCTCAAGGTTGAAAACAAACGGAGAAGGAGAAAGAGGAAATTAGAGACAGCAGCAATACAAAAACATTATCATGTTACATGGATAATTCCCTTGTTCACATAGGTTTAAGATGAGAAAATGTTTCCTTCTGATTGGTATTGTCATTTAGCTTCACTGTACAACTTCTAACATTATAGATAACAGCATTTTACTCTATCCATTGTGAGTACAACATGTATTGTTTTATAAAATGTTGTCTTGTTATCACCTTACTTTAAGAAAAACCAGAAAGCCATTGATTGACCTTTATTAGTTTTCCTTGGAGAGGATTAGTGATATCTTTTCTCAAATTCATACTGTTACCTTGAATCTCTCTTTTGAGATTTGTGTTCCTTCTTCCAGTCATTTAGGCAGCATTTTCCATCTTCTAAATGTTCCTTTTCTCTAACACATTTCATGATATTGTGCCATTCACTGCATTGGCAACCTTTTGGCCTTGATGATGCCTTTCTTGAACTGGTAACAATTCCATTTAAATTTTAACTATTCTGTTTCTGTCTAACTCAAAGGAATCTTAGACAGTTTGGGGCATTTTGACTTTCCTGATTAATTTTAGATACCCGCTTATGTACACAAACAACATGCAAATGTGAATAAGTATTTAAACCATACTAGGCTCCGAATTCAAGGAACTGGTCACAATTATTTCTGTTTGATTTTGACTGAGTTTCATACCTCAGTCAATGTAGTGGTACTGAGTAGCTTAATTTAATTGTTTTGAATTTGAAACCAAATTGCTTTCACTGAGAAAAGAAACCCCCAAACATTAATTCTTAAGAAACAAGCTCTCTTTGTCAAGGTAGCTGCTTGAAGTAAATGCTGCCCTTCCAGGGGCTTTCAAATCAATTGTGCTACAAAAGTAGCTGCCAGGACTAATAACACTTTTGTCTTGAATGTGCTGTGTATTTCCTCAGGATGTCACTTTTCTCATCAAGTAAACCTACAGGCACTCAAACAGTTTATGTCTAGAACAATATAGAATTAAATAACAGTTTCTTCTCTTGTAGGGAGGTAAGTGAAGTTCAGACTGTTCTGGGTTTTAAAACAGAGATCCCAAAGAGAAAACAAACCATTAACAATTGATTAATTTATCCATGCTTATTTATCTGAGTAGCAAAAGCCTTTCATCCAACAAGCTTTTCTCTCTAGTACAGGGGTGGGGAATTGTGGCTCTTTTGCGACTTGTGGACTTCAACTCCCAGAATTCCTGAGGCAGCTATGTTGGTTCTGGAATTCTGGGAGTTGAAGTCCACAAGTCGCAAAAGAGCCACAGTTCCCCACCCCTGCTCTAGTATATGTTGTCCAAAATTCACTACATCTGAGGAGACAATTTTCTTCCCAGTTTACATACACTTTGGAACAAGAATCTAAGGAACCACTTTTAGGATTCCAGAGGGACAAGTCAGCAAAGATGAATAAGAAATACCAGGCAGGGGGATCATTTGATTTTAATCCAATCATGGTGGTGAGATGATTCAAGTTTATTGCTATAAACCTTTAGGTTTTTTTTTCAACGCTACAACTTCATTCTTTAGCAACTATTATGGCTAATGTCAGGGACTCAGATTTCTATGAAACATAAAGAATGAGGTGTTCTTTTCAAGAAGTAATGGTGCTCCTTTGAAAACCATAGATTTTTTTTTAATACAGAACATAAGGGAACCATATGAAATGAATGCTGTTGTTTTAGGAACAGCAGTGCATTCAGAGCCATTTGATTATGCTATTAGACTCTGGAAAGATCCAGGCAAACATAGATAACAACACATTTGTTATTCTATCTATTATCCAATTATCTATTGGATGAAAATATTTGGCAATCCTTGGGCCTGCCTAATTATTTGTATCCAACAGATGATGCAACAATCAACCGCTTAGAAGCAATATTTGGGGAAATTATGAATAAATTCAGTAATTTAGCTTTACGGTGATATTTGCAGCATTTTACTTCAAAAAATAAACTTCTAGCACAATTTCTTGATTTCAAGGACGTCAGTATGAAATGGCTTTCTGTTTGCTGTTATTTTTGTCTCTCCCTTGATAATTTAATTATCAAAGTTATTTTCGAAGGATCAAATAATACAGCAACACTATCTGGACAAATAGCCTGAAGCTTTTCTCCTGCACTTCCTGAAACATTTCGGACAGAGTGCCTGGAAGTCAGTCTCCTTCTAGTTTGAAAAAATCATTTAATCTTTTATGTAAAGATAATATTTTGATACCAATAAGTTGTTTATTAAAAAGTGGAGGACTGGAAGGACAATGAATATAGTCTGTTATTTTATGCTGTTTTTGAATTGATATTTGCCCACCTATTTTCACAGCAAGCTCTATTGCAATGAACTCTAGCACAGATAAAATATCTAGGCAGTTAAAAACAGAAACACCAATAATGCTACGGTATGAAAACATTTTTATCTATTTGCACATCAGATTAGGATTAAGACAATACATTGGGAAGTGATAGCTCCTATCTGAGTGTTTGAGGCATTAGGTAGGATTCCCAGTGATGTATATAGTGAAAAAGAGGCCCCTGAATCCAGAGGTGCCTTGATCTTGCTCAGCATAGAACATCCATCAATGGGCAGAGAAGCAAGTGATCAACCTATTTCAAACTATCATACAAATTGGTCATTTCTAGCAGCAACCTAATCAGCTGGAAGCTAGAGAGGGTGTGCAGCAAACAAGGAAGCTCTTGATACAAGGTATTCAGATCACAGCTTTAAGTTTCTCCAAAACCTTATATTAGGTATAATAAAGTTGTGTCCAGAATTTTTTTTCACTATCTGAACCAAATTATAGAGTATCATATTTGTAATGTCTTTAGCTATTTTCCACAGGCTTCATTTGATGCTGCTCAGTAACATACACACTGAGAGACCGTATTTAGGACAAGTGGTCCTTCTAATAGAAAGCTGCAAAGTAAGTAAGAAAATTACTACTCTGAGAGCAATCAATGAAACTATCGATGAAGATAGACGTACTTCAGAAGCTGATTTGTTCTTAGCTCACTCTGATCTTTTGAAAGGAAGAAAATAAAGGGAAACACTATTGCTCACACAATCCATCCATCATCTTTCAGAGCAATCTAAAAAATATTGAAGGTATGAATTTACCAACATTGCCTAACTCCTGCCATTGAATGAGATGCCTTGTCTTTCTTCTTCTTCTTCTTCTTCTTCTTCTTCTTCTTCTTCTTCTTCTTCTTCTTCTTCTTCTTCTTCTTCTTCTTCTTCTTCTTCTTCTTCTTCCTCCTCTTCCTCTTCCTCCTCTTCTTCTTCTTCTTCTTCTTCTTCTTCTTCTTCTTCTTCTAGTTTCCTTTTAAAAATTATTGTCAACTGGAGGTGGAGATGCTTTTATAAGTTCCTTGGAGAACAGTGGAGATTGATATAGCAGGAGCACCGGGACCATTCAGAATGAATGAACTCCTCCTACTCTTTCTGGACCACAAAGGAACATTTTCGGCCTAATCTAATAAACACTCTCTAGCGACTAATCAGATCTTGACCCTCCAAAGCAGTGGTGGGATTCAACCAGTTCGCCCCACTTCGGGAAAACCATTTTTTAACTTTCTGAGCAGTTTGGTGAACTGGTTATTGGAAAAAATCATTAGGGCAGAGAACTGATTGTTAAATTATTTGAATCCCACCACTGCTCCAAAGCAATGTTGTGTGTTTGAGTGCAGTAAATCAACTTATTAGTTATTATCAAGTTATAAATTAGCTTTCAGCTTCAATTATAGATCATGAAATAAAGTTATCCTGCAACTCTCTCTCCATTTCAAGCATTAGAGGCCTGACAGAAATGAATTTACTAATTCCATCAGAATTCCAACAAATAGAAGTACAGTAGAACCTCTGGTCACAACCATAATTAGTTCCATAACTTTGATTGCAACCCGATTTGGTCGTGACCCGAACCTAATTTTGGAAATTTGGCGCTTGCAAAAAAAATGGCACTGAAGGGGAAATCGACCACACACAAAAAATGTGCATTTTTTTTGTTGGAACCCGATTTGGTCGTGATCTGAAGCATTCGTGACCAGAGGTTCTACTGTATCCCATTTTTGTATCCTCCTCTTATTTGTGTATCCCATTCCTTGTTACTAGAGATTTCTATTCATCATAGCAACTCTTTCATTCTCTTCAGTTTATACTCTTGAATACATCTTGTTCATTTTCTCCCACATTCCATTAATATATAGCAGTACTGTAACTGCATAAAGATAGCCCAGATTTGAGTTCCGGTTCCGGCGGCAGCGGCAACGGGCAGCTCTTTGCCCGCTCCGGCTCTCCGGTGGGCTTCCCCACTCCTTGGGGGGCACAGGACACCCCACAGAGGGGTCCTGCCGGAGGGGCGGCATCGCGGGGAGCTCCTGCAGCGGCGGCGGCCGGCGGGAGGTCTCTCGCGCGCCCAAGGCACCGGGGAGCTAGCTCGGAGGGCGCCTCGCGTTTCTGCGCCTCGCGCCTCGCTAAAGCCGTCTGGAGAATGAAGCAATTGAAGGAAGCAGCTGCGGTGCGGTGAGGTTGCTTCTCTCTTCATGCCCTATTTTGCACGAAGAATTAGTTATAAATAACTTTAAAATAACTTTCGGAGTATTCTGGAGGCGCGGCTGGAGGGAGGGGGGTTTCCCCCCCCCTTGGACAAGCGGCTAGGAATAATTTTGCTCTCAGCCCCCGGGGAAGGAGGAGGGGGGAGAGCCAACGAATGAAGCCTCACCCAGGCTGAGATGATTTTCTTTTCAACTTAATTTTACTTTCTACTGTGATTTGTGGACTTTTGGAACTTTTTTAAAACTTTGTTATGCCTCTGTGCCCAAAACTGGCAGGGCAAGATGGCACACTTCCGTTGTCTTTATGAATTGTGAAACCTGACTCCACCTTTAAAATTCAGGCTTCCGGTCTTTGTCTCCGTGTCTCCCAGAGGAATCTCTTGTGGATTGGTATTTTTTGAACTTTCTAGGGGAAACCTTTCATCTATTGCCAGACTTATTAGAGAGATTCTCTTCTGCCTGGTTCTTCTGCTCCCGGACCTCACCTGGCTACCCTTCTTTTCTAACTGTTTATCTTATATATGGACTGAACTTCTAATGTTATAAAGGATGGCATCCAAAAGACCACCTCCTGGGAAACCTGGCTTTGCCACGTCTGCTCCAACATCTGTAACATCCAGTCCAGCCACACAGTCAAAGATAACAGAACTGATGCAACCTAAGACTATAGAGATGGACTTTCAACAAATGCTTCAACAAATTTTACAGGGCCAGGAGGAAATCAAGAAACAGCTAAGGGAAATGAAAGATGAAATTAAAGAAAATCAAGCCCAAATTTATAAGAACTCACAGAGACTGGATCTTGTGGAAGGGGGGGTGGAGGAGGTGAGGGGGGGGGTGGAAGCTGTGCAGAAAGGGAACAAAGATCTTGACATCCAACAGATGAAATTAGAATTTGAGAGAATGTCCTATTATCTTAGATTTCAAAATGTTATAGAAGAAGATGGGGAAAATATAAGGGACATCATGACAAACATTCTGGCTGACTACACACATAAAGAAAAACAACAGATGGGGTGGGATATAGACCTGGTTTATAGAGTGAACTCAGCTTATGCTAGAACACACAATGTACCCAGGGAGGTTCACATTAAATTCCTTAGAAAAAGCACAAGAGATGAAATTCTGGGTGTACAAAGGGGGCAAGCATTGACATATCATGATATGGAGATAACCATTCTGAAGCAGATCCCTAAGAAGATTAGAGAAAAAGAAAAAATTATTCGCAATTAGCGAATAAATTATACCAGAAAGGGGTGTGGTTTAGATGGTTGATGCCTGAAGGTATGCTGATATTCTGGGAGGAGACAAGAATTAGAATTAATTCACCCATAGAGGCGCAGGCCTTTATGGAAAAAAACAAAACGCTCCTAGAGAAACCACCAGACACCACAACGGACACGCAGGACACGGGAGGGGCCAGAGCTCTGCCAGTGGAGGGAGATGGGGCAATAGCAAGAAGACTCAGATCACAAAAATAAACAAGAAAATCATATTATTATAAACTGACCGAAAGTGGTAATGGAATTATATTTGGATTTTATACTGTAATGTTTAATTTGATTGAATTTAATAATAGAACTAATATGCTGATTGTAATCAATTATATACTAATGCATTATATATAAATGTATACTATGGGTATGGAGGGAGGAGGACCTCACACATTTTGCAACTGCCAAAATTTGTATACCTGTCCATTTACCCTTTTCCCTATAAATCTTGAAAAACCAATAAAATTTTATTACAAAAAAAAAAGATAGCCCAGATTTAAATGTAAAATCTCTATGACTTTACAATATAAATGATGTATTTTGCATTATTTAACGATCTGAGGGGACGAGACATAATGTGACATCTCAGTTGTTCCTAATATATGCAGAATTTGAACATGTCGTATATTAAACTGCATTTCTTTGTTTTAGACTGTATCCCTTTATTGTGATTCCATTCATTTTTTTGCTTAGGTTAGTTTGAATGAAATTATCTCCTGCTTAATGAGTAGACCAATTACTGCTCATAGAGGATGATACTGTCTCTTTAAAGGTTATTTGAAGGTTGATTGTTATCTTATTGCTTATATCTAGCAAATCTATTCAGGCTTATGAATGAATTTGACCTTTTTATAGTTACTGGAAGAAAAAAAAATAACAGAACAAAAGTTAATTTAGGACTCTATACTACAACACTTTCTCAGAGAAATGAAAGGGCATTCAAATCGATACTTGTACAATAACACTTCTGATGAATGTTTGTACCCAATTTTCTCATTTTGTGAACTTGAGATTGGAAATTTTGAATAGTTTTCAAAGACCATATTCTTTATGTGCTGTGAAGTATGTGGTATTGTGTCCAAACAATGCAAGAGGATAATCATTATAGAAGTATCACGGGGCCTGAAAAGGTCAGTTTGTTGGAAATGTCAGCTTTCAATGCAACTATGCTGGACCTTCATAGGCAAAGATCCAATTAAAGGGACATGCCAAGGTGCATAGAAACACAACAGTGACCCAGAATAATAATATGCTATTGCCAAAAGCTTAAAGTTGCTGTCATTTTAAGTATTGGAGTTATCTTTCCAAATGTACTTTCTATGAATATTATTTATCGACCATAACTCACTTTCTATCAGGCACATATGCACACATGCATGTACACTTCAGATTTCCTATATAAGGCAAATGAAAAACAAAACTCAACAAAATCAAATTACTTGTGTAATTTTACAATTCCCCCTATCCCAATCTCTCTCTAAGACCTATAAATACCAGCCAACATACTAGAATTGAAGCAAACTACAATTCTAACTATAATAGATTTAGAAAATAAAATGAGTAAGAAAAATAAATAAATAAAAAAGAAAACTAAAGTGCAAAAAGAAAAAAAGTAGAACAAAAATATAAAATAGCAAAAAAAAAAAAAATCAGATAAAATTTTCCAATCTTTCTATAGCAGTCATAATTACAATTTTAAATTTACATTTTCTTTACAGTTATATTATGACTTTCTCATTTCTGTATTGTATCCTACATAATTGTCAGAACTATAGGTAAGGGTTTTTTTTCTGTTTTTGAGAAAAAGTCTATAAGGTTTCCAGTCAGCAATACACGTATATATTGTCTTTTCTCTAATTAAATGGGCAGTTTGATCCTGAGGATCTCAAGGTTGACTCAGCCTTCCCTCCTTCCGAGGTCAGTAAATAAGGACCCAGATTGTTGGGGGCAAAATGCTGATTCTGTAACCCGCTTAGAGAGGGCAGTAAAGCACTATGAAGCGGTATAGAGGTCTAAGTGCTATTGCTATTGCAATGGCGAAGCTTTTTTGGCTCGCGTGCCATAAGTGGGGGGAGTGCAAGGGGGTAGTGTGCGGGCATGCCACACCAATAATGCAATGTGTGACCCCCCCAGTGCACATGGGCACAGTACAGGCCCTCCTCCCCATTTTTTGCATGCTTTTTTTGCCCTCCCCAGGCTCCAGAGGCTTTATAGGAGCCTGGGGAGGGTGAAAACATCTTCCCCTGCCCCCCACCACCCGGAAGCCCTCCGAAGGCTTCAGGGACCTTCAAGATGCTTCCCTGAAGCCTCCGGAGCAGTCAAAACAAACCTCCAAGCAAACCAGAAGTGACTTCCGGTTTGCTCGGAGGGTCATTTTGAGCGCTCCGAAGGCTTGAGGGACCTTCAGGATGCTTCCCTGAAGCCTCCGGAGCAGTCAAAACAAACCTCCGAGCAAACTTCCGGTTTGCTCGGAGGTTTGTTTTGACTGCTCTGGAGGCTTCAGGGAAGCATCCTGAAGGTCCCTCAAGCCTTCGGAGCGCTCAAAATGACCCTCCGAGCAAACCGGAAGTCAGTTCCCGAACTTCCAGTTTGCCTGTAGGGCCAGTTTTTTGCGCTCCGGAGGCTTCAGGGAAGCTCATGAAGCCTCCAGAGGGCCTCCGGGGGGGCAGGGGAGGCTCTTTTCGCCTTCCCCAGGCTCTTATAAAGGCTCTGGAGCCTGGGGAGGACAAAAAATGGCTTTAAAAAAGGGTGAACTCAGCTGACAGGGCAGCGCCTCACGTGCCCTGACAAATGGCTCCATGTGCCACCTGTGGAACGTGTGCCATAGGTTCGCCATCATTGCAATATACTGTATATCATGCCAGAGTCTACATGATACATAGCTTTCCATTCCTTTGTTTAGAACACAGTGAAACCAGCTATTCTGAAAATCTAGTTAAATGTACTTCACTTAAAGAACATTTCCTTCTTTTAAAAAAAGGCATTCATCTCCAGAAATCCTTTCTTAAATTGCCTTTATTATTTTTATTTTTCTCAACACACTTATCTGCTATAAATGATTCCCACAAGACCTTAATAACTACTTCAGTCATTTAGGCCAAATGAATAACTGCCTTGGGCAGTAGATGCAAGCAGAAAAGCAGAAAGGAGAGGGAAATCTCCCCCTCCCAAAAGTATATTGTAAGTTTTCTTAATTTCAGGGAAAGTAGAATCTAAAGCTAAGGTTGAACCAAAGGGTTTTTGTCAATATTTCTGCTAAGGGTGGGATCATGATCCACTATCTGGCCTATTTTGATGATTGTTTATGAATACTGTTAGAAAGCATATTTTTTAGAACTCATTCAAAAATAGCAATCCCAAAATGCATTACTGTCCATATGAGAAACCTACATATACTTAGGAAACCCCCATACGGACAGTGAAACAGACTGGTTCCAGGTTGGAAACTGACTGAGACAAAGCTGTACATTCATCCTTTATTTATTTAATCTAAATGCTGAATACTTATAAAGAAATGCTGGATGGAAAGGAGATGAACATGGTTTTAAAACTGGAGAAAAAAACATGAATAACCTTGGTGCGGCAATCATAAAGTCTTTGGAAAATTCTTGGATATTCAGATGCTATTATAGCTCTATAATTACCTACACAGATCAGAATAGTGCAAGCAACTGTATTCCCTGTGACATTCCATGAAAACAAAATTTGGACTTAGAAAAAATATGACAGGAAAAGTATTGATGCATTTGAGCTTTGGTGTTCGAGAAGGTCCCTGAGAATACCATGGACATCCAAGAAAAGAAACATGTGAAGAATCATCTAATGATTAAATGATTAGCCCAAGTTCTCACTCAAAGCACAAATGACCAAATTCAAATTATCCTACTTTATGCTTTATGCTAAAGGTTTCAGCCCTTTTTCGGCCCATTTGTTGCCCCTTTTTGGCCTTCCTTCCTTCCTTCCTTTCTTCCATGCCTTTGCTCCAGATGCTGTCTGGCTCCTTCCCCGCTTGCCTGCCTTTGCCCCTGGCCTACCATGTGCCACCGCACTCCAGCTGCTCTCTGGCTCCTTCCCCACTTGCCTGCCTTCACCTGCCCTCGCCGTTTGCCTGGTAAGTTGCTATCATGTAAAGGGATAAAGGGGCAGGGTGGGGACCTCCCTCCCTTCGCTCTTTTGGGCAGTTTTAGAAAGAAAGGGCTTTAAAACTTAAAGCCAAGCATGCCCCACAGGCCCTGCCTCGCCCACCCACACTGGCAGATCTGGGATGGGCAGCGGTTTGGCTTTCCTGGCTGGCTGCGCCCCCGATCTCCACTTGCCCTTCCCTTCCTGCTGCAGCTAGTGGCAGAGAGAAAGACAAGCCAGGTTGAGTCACTGCTGCTTGTCCCCCTCCCTCAGCCTACATCTTCCCCCCGCCTAGACTTGCCTCCCATGGCTGCCAGTAGAGGGTGACGGCCAGAGGCTGCGAGGGTGTGCCGCCCGGATGACCCCTCTCCTACCCACACACTCAGTCAGATTGTGCAAGTGCTTGGCCTCCCACCGCCCCCGCCCTCTGGAACAGCAGTGGCAGGGGCAGGGAACACAAGATTGGCTGGCAGTGGGGAGGGAGAAGGGAGCATCTGCTAGCAGAGAAGGGCGAGTGTGAGGTTGGTGCTTTTGGGGCAATGTGAGCGGGGAAGCGTCTGGGTTTGATTCACCTGGCTTCTCTTCCTCTCGCAGCTGTGTGTTCTCCAACTAGCATAGACGGCAACTACGGCCTCAACATACATCGCCAGTGCTTCTGCTAATATGCCAAGGACATCGGCTTCATTAAAGTGAGGGGGAGAGTGGCTGTGTAGGCTCTAGCCATGCACTTTTGGTTACCCACTGCCGCTGCCGGCTGACACCCCCTTCATTGCCCAGAGTTCTCTGGCAATGTCTATGACATCTCCTGGCTCTAATGGTCATGTGCAGGCTAGGGAAATAAATCTGAAAACGTGTGTAATGTACAGAGAATATAGTTAAATGTATGGCAGAAAGTGGGCTCTGGGTGTGTGAGGTTCAATGTGTATAGTTTTAGAAGAGCTCAGAGTGGGTTTGTGTGTGTGTGTGTGTGTGTGTGTGTGTGTGTGTGCATACACATACAGTATATATAGTACCTAAAGTATCTGTTTGTGTGCCTATACACACTCTATACTATCTAATGTTATGTACACATATGGCATATGTACATAGGATTAAATAGTGTATTTTGGATGTTAAGTAGTAATAAATAAATAGGGAAATTATATCTTGTTGAGGCCTTTGAGGCGAGTGACAGGGAGGCAGGGCTGGGTGTGATGAGTGATGTCGAGTTGGTCATGATTACCCAGTCACATGACCACCCGGCAACGCCTACCCAGCCAGTCAAAGGGCAGAGAACCGGTTGTTAAGTTATTTGAATACCACCACTGAACAATTACAAAAAGTAATAATTGGCCTGAACAGATAGTCAGGTCATAGCTATTTTTAAAAATATGGGGGGGGGGGGGGATTGGCTTTTGTTATTTTTTTTTAAATGAAAGCAGAGTAGCAGGTAGTGGGGCTGGTGATCACCAAACAAGCCTTTGGTTAACATCTCAGCGTGGAAAACTCACTGAGCACTAGCAATACAGAAAGTGGGGGTGAAACATCAGGTAATACTGTGATTTAAATGACAGAAATTTGACATAAGACAGTAATCTTGGTGCAACCTTCATGGGGTAGCAGATAGCACTTTGTATTCCTTGAAATAATGCTATTTGACCAGGATAGTGTAATTCCTAGAATCAACAGTAAGGAATTATGAAGGGTTGATGGCTGACTGCATTAAATGTATTCCCTAAACCCAGCCAGTGAATATTGATTCATTAATACTAAAGCAGTAGTCCTATGGGCATTTATTTAAGAGTAAAACATAAGTCTTCTTTAACTTGGTGGGACTTGCTTCTGAATAAATACACACAAAATCAATGTTAACCATCCTCTGGTTAACTAATCTCTTCTCCTGACAATAGGTTGAGTAGAGAATATTATCTCCAGAAGTGCTTTTTACACCTTGGAAACAGATTAACACAACGCCCTACTAATTTATTTGCTGTCTTACTCAGAGCATTCTCCCCCCCCCCTTCATTGGAGTCAGCCTTTATAAGAAGATATTTAGGGGTCCATTTTTAAATACAATAGCTTTCAGCAACAAACATGAACAGTAATTACTCAAGATGGTATGAAAACCTATTCAGGATCCCTTGACGTATATTTTGATCAGGATCAATGTAGTATTAATTAGCATGGATTATCAAGAAGAGTTAGAGCATGAGTTTCAGTAGAGAACAACTTTCTGTCACATTTTATTACCCTGTATCATTTTTACTAATAGGTATATTATAGCTCCATGACTTTGAGTTCACATTATTTTCATGCTTCAATTAGTAAGAAGCAGACAGAACAATCAAGACAGTAATGGGAATAGCTTTTCAGAGAATTGTTAAGAATGAAAGTTACTTTTTTTTTCTTCAAACCATATTTAAAGCTGTTCTTGTTATCTAATTTTATATGGCAGTTTCCAAAGCAATGATATTATAGTGGCAAAGCAAACTTCAATCAATATAGTAGAATGGCAAAGCCTTCATACCATCTCATTTTACTCTAAGAGGGTTAACTTATTATTTTCTAACCAGTGAAAATTAACTGAGCAATACAGAAGAACTATTTCTGTAATTTTACACAATTTAACAAGTCAGAATCAGAACTTAAAGTCAGATGAGAGTTATGTATTTCTGAGCTATGAATTAACAAAATAGGTTGACTTACGACCACAGCTGACCCTGGAATTTTAGTTATAAGTCATTGCAGTCATTAAGTGGGTCATCACATGACTTGATTTGAATTTACAATTGTGAAGTACCATGGTCATTAAGCAAATGGTGTGTCATTAAGTGAATTGAGTATATCCAATGAATATTTTTAAAGTTTTCTGCAAATTGTAGTCATGTGACCATGGGACAAGATTCCAAAATCGTTTGTGTGTGTGTGTGTTTGTGTGTGTGTGTGTGTAAGAATCGTGACTTTGAGGACAGGGCATAAGTAGCTTTTTTGAAATCCCTCGTTACTGAATAGTCATTAAGCAACTAGTCATTAAAAGAGGACTTAATGAGGACAATCACATAACTTAATGATCATTTTTAAAAGAAAAGTAGACGTTCAAAATGTCACAGATATATTATTGTAAAACCCTATTCATGGACTCTTTCATAGATTTGAATAAGATTATCTAGAAAAATAATCATAAACTGAATAAAGATGTAAAAAAAAATATTATTATTTTTAAATCCAAGAACCAGCCCTCAAAATTAAGTTTTTGGCAATGATCCTGTGGAAGAAGCCCCAGAAAACAAGTAATTTCTAGTGCTTCTAAGTAAGAACCTACATTGAATTTAATGATATTTGGAAGCAAACCAACCTTAAGAGACAAGGTACAGTAATTCTATGCTCTGTGCAGTAACCGTTGTGTTCTTTGTCCATCCTGAGAGGACTTTAATCTAAAACAATTGCTTCTGGATAAAATAGAAGTGACTCCAAAAGGTGGAGCTCTCGCTTCACAATCAGGAGGTTGTGAGTTCGATCCTAGGTAGAGGCAGATGTAGGGTCTCCTGCTTGGGCAGGGGGTTGGGCTAGATGACCTGCAAGATCCCTTCCAACTCTGTTAATCTGTTCCTTCTGCTGTGTTCTAAAACCATTTCAATTGTAGGTGAGAAGGGGGCGTAATTATCTCCCATGCTAAAGTTGACATTTTCAAGACAAAAGAATATCGGATGTAATTCTAGTAATCTTCTCAGACTTTCTTTTGTGTAGTTGACCTCAAACATAAATATAAACTGGCTATTAAGCCATGGAATATTATCTCCTACAAAATTGCTGCCCTCTCATTGTTTCACAAGAAACAGACCACTACTGGAAATGACAAAAAAGTCTGCTTCTCATTTTCAGACCAGCAAATACTAGAGAAAAGTAATTTGGTTGTATCTTATTTGTAAAAATAGATTGCCCATTATAGGTAAAGAAGAAATACAATTTCAATTATGAAATGGAACTAAACCCAATGTTAAACACTTTACAGTGCTTGGATCTGAAGTAAGCTTATGTTCCAATAAACAAAAGAGGAAACTAAATTTTAGAAGTGATGAAGATATATTTATTGCTTATAAGCTGAGCTGCAAAGGATAGTGTCCTTCATCCTACCACATATGCAGCTAAATTACATAGGACTTTGATAACCAAATAGTAACAGAATCCAGGAAATCAATTGAGGTATTTCAGCAGTAGATGAAACTGTGCCAGAGCCTCAATAAGAGTAAGTGATTCTGCAGATGTCACCAAAGAAGTCATTGTGATGTTTGATAGAAGCAAAGGACCTGAATGTGAAGGGGCTACTGAAATTGAGGCAGAGATAAGATGATCAGGCAGACACACAAACTGGTAGGATTCCCACAGATCCTCTCATCTCCTCTTCACAATAAAAAGAATACACCAGAGCTTCCTACAGACAGCATTGTGTTGAGCAAACACATTGCTTCAATTGATGAGTGGTTTATTCATAAATAGCACCTTTTTAAAGTAGAAATGCACGCGAAGAGTGAGAACATGTGAACGCTCCAGAAAAATACAGAGAGTGGTTTTTGCCTGACAGCTGGATGTGGCACAGGCAGTTTAGAGTTCAATCCAGAGTCAAACCACAGGAGACAAAGTGAACCTAAAATACATTAAAAGATTATTCAAATGGAGTGAGGGGAGGTAGGAGAATTCCCTGAAGTAGGCAGCCAAGAGTCAACCAGCAGAGCTCCTATAGCAGTAATGCATCAGTCACAGATGGTTAGTTGGTTGCAGCACTCTTTTGGCCTTTTTCCATCTGCACTTCACTGTGCCCTAGACATGACCTGGTAACATCCTTTTTCTGCCATGTCTGCACAGCATCCTTAATCTCATCACAGTTTTAAATCATTCTTAGCTGCATCACCATTAAGGTAGTGTTTCCCCACTCCCAAGAGTAGCTTCAAGATATATGAAATTTGTTATTTTTTTTTTATCACGCATCATCCTGGAAGTGACTGACTTTGACTATAAAGAAAGAATAGAGGCAGGACAGGGGTTAGCATAGTTAGTTACTATTGTTTTCTGCAGACTCAAGCATGAGTTGAGAGAGCTACGGTATAGCTCAGTAGTGTGGGGAAGAGTCTTTACTTTCTCTTCCCAGGAGAAGTACAGAATCCAAAAGGACTGTTTGGTCCTTGAGTCATGTGTCTACTCAACTGCTGTCTTCTCCCTCCACCATCCCGACGGATTTCATCCAATCTAAATTAATAGCAGGAGGGATATCCTTTGTTTAGTATACTTGCCTGGAAAACAAAACCCCTGCATGGATACATACAAAGTCCAATTGCAAGCCACCAAAAATAGCTCAACAGAGCCAAGACACTTTAAATAATGCTGCTTATTCTTTTATATTTACCAGGTTTTGCTCAAAGATGGAGGGAAATGTTCTCTTTTTGAAAACAGTTTTTAAAACATTGGTGTTTTGTTCTGAGATCCCAGCACACAACGAGCTCCCAGCACACAAAATAGCTGTTCTGTTGTACCTTTATACTATTTGCTCTTTCTTTGTGACCACGTATATAAAAATCATTTTAAAATAATTGAAATAAAGCCAAACTCTCCCCACTTGGTAGAGTAATGAATATCCTGATTTTCTGTATCTTTCCGAAGAACTGGAGGCTTGCATCCTGTTCTTTTCTGTAATTCCCAGACACAGCAGAGAACAAAAACAGAACTCTTGTATGCACAGTCAACACTCTGTCACTGAGGTGTGTCTTCAACAGTGGATTTAAACAATTCATTCTTAAATTTTAAGAATGATGATTTATAAGAAACCATCTTCATATTTTCCCAGATTTTGACCGTGAACTGGATATTTGCATAGAAGAGAGAAAGAAATTCCTCTTATTCTGTTTCTTTGTATGGACTACAGCATCTGTAGTTTGAATTCTTATAAGCATTTAAGCATTATTTTGTTCCTCTCTTCTAAAATAAAAGAGCTGACAATAGAATTTGGGTTGCAGGAATAACCTAGACATAGGAACAAAACATATATTGACTACTCTGAGAAATATGGATAGCTAAGCAGTTGCTTCTTTTATCAAATATTTTTATACAAGTTCATATGGATTAGTGGTAGAAAATATATTGTACTCCAAAGGTTGCTGGATGACAGTTACCAGAATCCTGATCCAGTATAACTAATGGTTCATGATTACACCATTTAAAAAAAATATCTGCATTAGGTGTTTGAAATAAGATTTAAATTCCAACGCTGACACACAATGCGCACAATTATTACACCTTTAAAGAACATTCTTGATCAAGAGAATTCAAGAACCCATCAGATAATCTGATCCATCTTGAAATTGAAAAGTAATTCAGAAATAGTTGTGATCAGGCATATATGTTTGATCTCACCAAAAAGAGATCTTTGGGTCCTAGTATCCAATTGAAGGCTATCAATGTTGACTTCAGTATCAATATTTAAATCCAGTTTCTTAGCTGCAAGGACAAACAACTTCAAACAATGCATTTTACAGTAATTGCTTTGGTGACAAGAGACGACATCAGGCCCAGCCCAAGAATGACACATAACAATCCAGTCAAAATTCAGTTCTTCATTTTCCCACACCATATAAACAGAATCTTGCCATGCTAAACCTATACCACTGTAACCCTAACAGTTATACACTGAGGGGCTCTAACAAGTGGCTGTTCTAAATCTCTTTCTCGTTTTCCATTTCAGGTCCAGGTTGTGTTATCTCTTGTCTATTCCACTTCTTCGGAATGTGCTTCTTCCACTTCTCTATAGTCCATCATACCAACACCTCTTTTTAGATACAATCCATCACAGTCATCGTGCCTTGACTCCACAAGAATCATACTGCTCCTCTAAGCACTTGCCAGAAAACCAAAAAATAGTTACATCCAAACAGTTAGTAGCACGATTAAATTCCACTATATTAAATAAGCGGTATGTATCAAAAGCCATAAGTCCCATTATAGGCTTTTGGAAGCCTCTTTAAGAGAGATAAAGAGAGAGAGAGAGACGAAGTTAAAGCATCTTCCAAACATACTATCAATTCTCCCTTGCCACAACATGGAAAAGTAATATAGGTTCCCTCTGATTTTTAGTAAATATCTAACGCTACTGCTACAAAAAGTTAAACAGAATGTTTCTGTGATAGTTGAACACACCTTGCAGTATATCTACACTGCAGACATACCACTAAGATAACCCCAAGAGGTTTATAGAAATATCAACACTCAAATTCACAGAGTAAAGGTCTGAAGAGGCAGCTCCATGAAAGGATAAATGCCCGGGGCTTTACCAAACACAATATAGCTGTCAGTTGTTATTATGTTAAAGATTTTCTGGGGAACAGTGTTTTTCATTTTGCATGTCAGAGAAGGGATAAAAAGACACTTTCAGACAACCATCTCTTTAAGAAAACATGGGGGGGGGGGAACTGAGCTTTGTTGCGTACTCACCAGGGTTGGTTATAGTCAAGAGGTCAAGTTGCCGCTGTTGCTGAAAAACAAATGATAAAAGGAGTTGCTGAAAGATAGCCAATTTTAGCAGGTCAGTTTAGATGTACAATGCTACTGTTCTGACATGTGCAATAGAATTAATTACAAGTTACATGGCTCACCATTATGAAAGCCATGTGTGTCTAACATTGACTTCTGAATGCTTCCTAATTTGTGTTCTTAAGGGTGTTAGTAATTAAATTGATGTTGAATGTATACACATATATCTCTGTTTAGATTTTTTTTTCCTGCTTCAAACAAAGGGAGCATTTAATACATCAACCAAGCAGTAGTATGGAATGACTTAGGGAATTGATGCCAAGGATTCTATGTTCAAGTAGTCTTAATTAACATTCTTCATTTGAACTCTTTTTAATTAACTGCATTTTGTGTAGGTATGTCAGTGGACCAACATCTCTGTAGAACGAATGAAACTGAAGCGAATTAAAAATGAAAGGAAAGAAGCACTTGCTGCTTTCCCAAATTATTTCGTTTGCATATTTCATTGCAGTCCCTCCAAAAAGTCCATTAGAAAGAATTCCTGGCAGGTGACTGTGATCTGGATTACAGCCATATTTTACCACTTTTATTTATTTCATTTAATTCATTATGCCAAAGTACAAACTATACATTACTGAATTTTCTTGTATCTGTTTACCACAGATAGCCTATTTATGATGGCGGCACTCCCATCAAAGTAATCTGATGCAAAATATCAATTTTTATACTACAAATACAAATCAGTTAATGTAGTCTGATTTCTAAAATATGTCATCACTAATTGTTGTGGGATTCCATTACCACAACAATCCAATAGGTTTGCCACAGGTACTGAGTGCTAAAAAAATTGTAATTCTCCCATACTAATAATTGTTTTAAACAAAGTTGGGTGGGTTTTTTTTTAAATAAAAACTTCCATATTCCTCACAATTGTTACAGCTTTTTTATCCTTTGTTTCCAATATGCCATAGGACTACTCTCCAAGGATACCTCAAATGCATAAAGAATAAAAGTTGGATTTTGCTTGAAATTTGAGGTCTTTAGATCCAGCTCTTTGTATAGCCCACAGTCCAGAAATATATGAAAAGAAAGTGTTTTTGTATTTATTCTTAGACGTCTTGCAGCAATATTTGTTTCAGGATATAAAATATAGACCTGGAAATAAATGAAAAATCCAAAACTTTATATACTTGTTCCTCCCCTTTTCATAGTATCATATTGATGTTTATTTGCCATTTATTTTTCTCTGTTAGGCCTCCTAATAGTTAGTGTTCTTTCTAAATTCTTCTGGTCCTTCATTTATGTAGCACTAGCATTACAGAATACACCGTCCACTTTAATTTATCTTTCCTCATCTGTTCAATAATGTCTGTGTTACTTTCATTTATTGTCAGGCCTATTGATCCTCTTCTAATCTAATTCTCATCATTATGCTGTCTCTATTCTTTTAGTGACACTTGGAAGTCCTTGAGAATGGGAAGCATGCTTTCATGAGCACTAAACTAAAAAAGTTCTCCTTTTGCCAACTTCTGTTCATTCAGTCTCATCTATGTGAACTGAAAGTTTCAGTATTTGTGTAATCAAATCAGTGGTGAGTTGCAGGCAGTACGCCCCGGTATGGGTGTACAGGAGCCTGCCCAGAGCACCGGGTACTGTTCTTTTGTAATAAATCTGCGGTCCTTTTCCAATTGCCACTGCTTCCATTCCCTAACTTTTCAAAAACAGTTTCAAATTACCACAGTCTTCTTTATTTAAGATGACCTGAAAAGAACCCCAAGGCCACATGAGGCTATTGATTCTGTTAGAGATGTGGATCCAACAGTCACTTGAGTTTTCAGAACCTCATGACCCACTGAAAAAAAAGGAAGAAGTGGGCTACAGACAAATAATTATGGATTTACTAAGTCCTTTGCTTGTCTGTACTCTTTAGAAATGTTCCAGATCTTTGGCTAACACATTATTAATCTGAGGTAACTTTTTTTTCTGCCATTTTGATAAAGTTAACACATGGAGTACATGCCCTTGGACTATCCTCCTGGTAGGATATGGTAAGGATTTGCCTATGTACATAATGTATTTCCTGTAAATAAATCTTCTCTTCCTTATAATAATAAAACCTTCTATCTCTCACAGTTTCTCTCCCTCTCTCTCTCCACACACACGAAAAGACAACATAACATTTCCATCTGAATCTTGATAAAGCTAGGAATACTTTTGCTCCTATGCTGAAAAGATATGGTATCTGGAAGCATTGCAGTTGTCACAGTTTGTTCTCTAAGTTGCTCATAAGAATCTGTTCTTCCTAGTTATAGCTTTCTTTGCTTCCTTCTTATCTTTATCATATACATAATTTATATTCACAACAAAATTTAAAATGAATCTTATCATAGCCTGTCTACTTCAATTCCTGCAAGGGAACCACCTCTCTGTATCTTAATTCTGGAGCTATCATTACTCAGAATATTTGAATAGAATCCACATACCATAATCCATCAAACACTGTTATTATTCCATTGTATTTCATTCTAATAACTACACTGTTTTTTCTTCACTTCAAACTCAAATTTAAATATATGGATTTGTCCCTGAATATAGCTGTACTTGGCTGACCTTAAAATACTTTATTGCTGAAATTCTTTATTATATTTTTCTGACTTAAGACTTTAAACTTTGAGCATTCCTTTAACCTTTTCTCCTGATAATATATTCCCTCTTTTTCTTCCCTTTCAGCAGTTAACGTCTCTTCCTTGGTATTGATGCCCTTAGGGATTTTTTGGCTGACTTTTCAATTTAATGCTAGCCATAATTAACTCAGGGTGAGTACAAAAAGTACAAAGAAAGTAATATTTTGTGTAAATTAACAAATTCATTTAAGATTAGATTATCTTCAAGATGGCCCTCACTACTTTTTTGTTCTTTGTTTCATTATCTAAAACTCTATGCCCAAATGAAACACATCATAAACAGGTCAATTCTTTTCTTATCACAAGATGTGTTCACAGAAGCTTTATTCAAAGATATTTCAATTCAGTTGAACACTAACTCTTCTGAAAACTATGCAAGAGACTTCTAAACTGCAGATTTTTAGTAACACTCTCTAACCATCCAGTAAAATTAATTTCTCTACTCCATCTTTAAATTATGTCAAATAGAGCTAACTCACTTCACCTGGTTTCTTTACATTTGTTCTGAAGAAGATATAGGGTTCTCACTGCTTAGTTGGACAATCACCAGAATGGGATAGCAAACATTCCCCCCCCCCCTGAAGATATCACATTTTAAAGCACTTTCCTCCCATCACAAACTTAACCTCCTTCCATTTCAGCTGGAAGAATTCTATTTAATTACAGGCTAGCTCCAGCAATTCATTGGTTGCTTTATAGAAGAAGAAATGCCCTTTCAACTGAGTCAATCTTATTAGCAGCTCTAATTCCTTTTAGATTCCCTCTTTGCTCTTCTCAACTACTGAGTTACTGTAACTCTTGCTTTGTAAAAAGAAGGTTGCTGGTTTGAAACATAACAGTAGTGAACATTAATTTAGTTACTATTTTCTTTCTAAAGCTGGTTTCTTTTTTCCTCTGATTTTTTTTTTAAAATAAGTGTTTTGATACACTATTTCACTATGTTTCCAGCCACTTGAGAGTTAATAGTATTTTACTCCCAGAACACACAGACATAGAATAGAATAGAATAAAACTCTTTAATGGCCAAATGTGATTGGACATACAATGAATTTGTCTTTGGTGCGTAAGCTCTCAGTGTATATAAAAAGACAAGATACATTCGTCAAGAATCATAAGGTACAACACTTAATGATAGTCATTATAATTAAGCAATCAGGAAACAATCAATATCAACATAAATCATAAGGATACAAGCAACAAAGTTACAGTCCTGCAGTCATAAGTGAGAGGAGATGGGTGATAGGAACGATGAGAAGACTAATAGTAAAAGTAATGCAGCCTTAGTGAATAGTTTGACAGTGGGAGGGAATTATTTGTTTAGCAGAGTGATGGTGTTCAGGGAAAAAAACTGTTCCTGTGTCTAGTTGTCTTGGTGTGCAGACAAGTGCTCTATAGCAGTTATGTCGAACCTATGGCACGTGTGCCACAAGTGGCACGCGGAGCCATTTGTCAGGCCCGTGAGGTGCTGCCCTGTCAGTTGGCCAGCGCGCATGCGTGCGCTGGCCAGCTGAGTTCACCCTTTTAAAAAGCCATTTTCCACCCTCCCCAGGCTCCAGAGGCTTTATAGGAGCTGGGGAGAGCGAAAAGAGCCCCCCCGCCCCACCCAGAGGCTTCATGAGCTTCCGTGAAGCCTCCGGAGCGTAAAAATCCAGCCCTATGGGCAAACCGGAAGTTTGTGAATGGACTTCTGGTTTGCTCAGAGGGTCGTTTTGAGCGCTCCGAAGGCTTCAGGGACCGTCCGGAGGCTTCCGTGAAGCCTTCGGAACGCTTAAAACGACCCTCCAAGCAAACCAGAAGTAACTTCCAGTTTGCTCGGAGGGTCGTTTTGAGCGCTCCGAAGGCGTCTGGGAGGTCTCCAGATGGTCCCTGAAGCCTTTGGAGCGCTCAAAACGACCCTCCGAGCAAACTGGAAAGGACTTCTGGTTTGCTTGGAGGGTCGTTTTGACTGCTCCGAAGGCTTCAGAGAAGCCTCCTGAAGGTCCCTGAAGCCTCCGGAGGGCGTCCGGGGGGGGCAGGGGAGGCTGTTTTCGCCCTCCCCAGGCTCCTATAAAGCCTCTGGAGCCTGGGGAGGGCAAAAAAAGCATGTAAAAATGGGTGGGAGCGCCTGTAGTGCACGCATGTGCACTGGGGGGGGGGGGTTGCACATTGCATTATGGGTGCAGCATGCCCGCACACGACCCCTCCCTGCGCTTCCCCTATTTATGGTACGCGAGCCAAAAAAGGTTAGCCATCGCTGCTCTATAGCATTGTTTTGAGGGTAGGAGTTGAAACAATTTATGACCAGGATGCGAGAGGTCTGTAAATATTTTCATGGCCCTCTTTTTGACTGGTGCAGTGTACAAGTCCTCAATGGAAAACAGGTTGGTAGTGATTATTTTTTCTGCAGTTCTAATTATCCTCTGAAGTCTGTGTCTATCTTATTGACACATACAAAGACATGCATACCAACAGATAAATGGTTTCACATATACTTACTTTCAGAATTTACACTTACACTTCATACAACATACAATTGGCTTAATACTCTTGACACATTCTGCTTAATACTGTTAGTAATTGCAATTTAATAATGTGTATACAAGAATCAATTGGATGTGGTGGTTAAGGCATCAGATTAGAAGCTGGGAGAGTGAAAGCTCTAGTGCAGGGGTGTCAAACTCACAGCCTGCAGGCCAGAAGCCTTATGTGCTGGCTCCATCCCTGCCCGGTTTAGCAAAGGGGGGGAAAGTCCTGATACATCACGTGATGATGCCGTGACAATGCGAGTTTGACACCCCTGCTCTAGTACAATTCAAGGCATGAAGCAACCGGGTGATTTTCAGCCCGTCACTCTCTCACATAAAATATCACACTCCATCACCAACTAATCTTGTCTTTCAGTTTTTAAAAATACAATTCTTTATTCATTTAATGCAGCATCAATTCACACTTTCCTTTATCTTTATTATTAGATGTAGCTATTCATCATCTAAAAATAAAACTAATAATGTTAACACTTACCTGAATTAAAACTTTTCACATTCTTCATGTTTTTTTTAATTTCAACAGCATAGATATATACCTTAACTATTTATTATTAGAAGGGAATCAACCTTAAGATGCATAAATAACTAACTATAAAGGTACATTAAGCTCAACTCCTGAATGTATGAACAAATATATGCTGTTCTGCTTTATTTGTATAACAACCTTTTTCCACCTCCAAGGATACTCTGATAATCTTTTTGGTTATAGCCTATCATCTAATCTATTGTCTTCTTTCAACCTTGCAAGCATAAACATTTTTAATTATCAGAAATATTCCACAATTTGTTGCATTCTTTGCAAGATTCCTATGCTTTCTCTGATTCAAAAGTCTCAGAACAAACTCCTCTCATTTTACTTTTATTATATTTTTCTATTGGTTAATGTTCTTGATGGAGATATTACTTGATGCCAGCGTTCACTCATTTTATATCCTGTCTGTTGTCCACATTTTCATTCCCCATTTTCTGCTATCATGAGAGATTGCTGTAAAAACCATTTAGATATTCTTCTTTGGCATTTCTGGAATAATATATTATGCAGTCATCTGAGTGATATGATATACCATTTACGTGTGAGAAATCACACTCTGCCACAGAATTAATAATTCACTGATTTTAAAAAATAAAATAAAATAAATAAACCAGAATCAAATTCTAAATATATGGTGTGTGTGTGTGTGTGTGTGTGTCCGTCCGTCCGTCCGTCCGTCCGTCCGTCCATTTAGATAGACACGGAGAAATATCATACACATAGATAACTTGTTCCTTAAAAACAAAGAAAGCTTATTCTTGCAGTTAGTTTGGGCATTTCAGGAGCAGAGAACTTCTAGTGATATATTGTGCTGAGAGAAAATATTTCAGTTATTTTTCTTAATAAGAGTACATGAATATTTAATTCCTTACTTGAATGTGACTTTTGAATTTGCTTTAAGCAACCATGCATGCTGCAAGTTGGTACTTGTTGAGAACAGGCAAAACACTAAATTGTTTTCCTATATGGCAATTCAGAAACAAGATCAGTAAAGAACGTTGAAAGGTATCAGAAAACTACAAGATAGTAATTTATGTGGAAATATTAAAACAGCTGAGAAAATACAGGCTGGCAAAGAAACCATGAAGAGAAAAGGTAAAAATATAAGCAGACTTTTTTCATTGGAATGATATTTTCTTCTCTATGGGAGACAAAGTGTTTAGCTTAAGCATAAATGTATATTACTACTGCAGTCTACAGTGGAATATCATTCTCAAATTGAATAACTTCCAAATAGACAGGTTGATGAAGTATGTTTTAGTAGAATTTGTGAATGCAAAATACTTTAAAATTCTTTTAAAGTAGCTGTCATTAAGACACACTCTATATAATTAAAGATGAACTGTGTGAAGCTCATGTTGGGTTATCTGGGCAAAAATATCCCTCTAATACTTGGAGGGTTTTTTTCCCCCGTCATGAGGATAACATGATGAGTCACTTATTCTTGAATCAGAATTTCCAGAAAAGTTATCAGGTAATTAAACAGATTATTTATAATTGGCCTTTTTAAAGTAGATGTTTAATTTCATTAGAGATGAGATATTTCTTTTTCGAAAGTCTGTTCCATGCTGATGGTATCTAAAGGAGACGACCAACTGAGCCTGAGGGTGGAGTAAAACACATCATTAGTCTGGAGTTTCTGTGCCTATAAGAGACCTAAGTCTGCTCCCTTTGAAGTCCTTTGACTCTTATCTGGTGCCAATTTGCATTGACCATCAGTAGATAAGATTCTTGTGTGTATAGGTAGCATGGAATAAACTTGCAGTGCTTTTGAACTCTATCCTGGCTCCTGATTTCTTTCACCTGACAATATTTATAATATAGGATTAATTCATTTCTTCATTAAGCAACTGTCCTAATGTGGAGAAACTAGATGGATAAGTTCTAACTGATAACAATATCTAATACCTTCCCATGAACTATGCAGGCTACTTTCAATTAGATGGACCCGTATCTTTCTAACTTTATTTTTTTCCTTTATGTTGTTTATAAACAAGTGAAATCATTTTTTACTCTAGCGATTTCCCTGGGCTGAGTTACTGTCCTCTTTTTTTTTAATGTTTTACTTTGTGAAGCAATTATAACTAAGGCAATTCCATTTGAAAACAGCTTTTAACCATCTGCCAGGCCTTTGCAAGATGAAGTTCTACTTCTTACAGAGTTAACTTTTAAAACATTAAAAGCTTTATTTTGGTGCCAGTAACATACATATTTTCCCACAGCCTGGAGTTTCATTAGATAAAATTACTAAGTCACAGTGTTATTGCTGTGTCTTTGACATCAATTACTATAATACCAATACAGATAACTCTAGTGACACAAACAGAATTAGATGTGAATGTGAGGAATAAGCAGTGGGAGCTAATAAAGTGTGTGTTAAACAGCTACTTATTTCAAAGAAATAATAAACAGCATAAAAACAATAAGGGCCACATGTGGTGATGTTAACATAAAAAGAATCTATATAAGATATAGATTACTTACTTCAGTGTGGAAGAACTGCCCCTTAGTTGTCAGGCTATGTGTTGTATTATGCAATGCTAAATAACAAGAAAAGTATTCTGACAGAAAATATATAGATTAGGGAAGGCAATTATTAACCATTAAGAACCGGCCCTTTCTTGGGAAGATGGGATATATTATTCAATGAATTTCTAATTAGAAACAAATTGCAGTTGTTCATAGCAGTAATAGGATATTGACTCACCTACTGTTTGTTTATGGGTGTATCGATAATAGAAATAGGGATACTTTCACAATTTTGAAACCGATAGTTCAGATCAATTTATCTAAAATCAACAGAGGGCACTTTCTTCAACCAAGGAAAAGCCTTTTTTCCCTCTTGTCTTATCATCCATATAAATTTTTTTAAAGGTGTACTGAGTCTGTAATTGTTACTTTTAAGAGTTGCTTTTTAGTGATGTGAACCTACATTGGTCACTCCCTAGATCCAGAATGTTGCCCTAGACACATCATAACCATGGGGAAAAATTACTCTCCATATGATATTGACCATTGGCTTACTTGAAGGGTCCTTCTCTGTGCGCTGTGGGAGAGTCCAAGCATGGGTTAAATTAGTCTGGTTGCTCTAGGACTGAGGTAATCTTTTTCCTTAGCCACGCCTCCTGATCCTCCTTAATGCCAGATTTTTGACAAGTTCTGGAACCATAGAAGGCTGATGATGTGATGAAAAAAAACGGAGTTGATGTGATGGCACCAAATCACTGGACCCAAAGACCCTGGGCGGGGTTGGACTCTCCTGTAGTGCACAGAGAAGGACCCTTCAGATAAGCCAATGGTCATTCTCCTGTGAGCTGCTTGGAGAGTCCAAGCATGGAACATACCCAAGTTAATTGTCACTAGGGCAGGAAGAAGGTCTGTCCTGGGTGTTGTTCGTGGAAACAGCCCCCTGCAGAACCTGCCTGCCGAATGCTGCCTCAGCTGAAGCAAACATGTCCAATTTAAAGTTTCTGACAAAGGGCGATGGGGATGACCACGTTGCCACTCTGCAGAGTTCATCTATTGTAGCCTGGGTTACCCAGGCAGCAGTGATGGTGGCGCTCCTCTTAGAGTGATCAGTGATATGTTGAGGAACCGCTTTAGACTGGTGCTCAAATGCAGCCGTGATGCAGGCTCTCAGTCATCTGCCGACAGTTGAAGATGTTACCTTTCGTCTCATGGATCCGGGCTGGAACAACACGAAAAGGGCCTTGGACCTGCGGAATTCTGCTGTCCCTTTAATGTATCTTCGCAGGGCCTGTCTGATGTTCAGAGTATGCCAGACCCGTTCCCTTGGGTGTCTGGGGTGTGGGCAAAAGTTTGGTAAAATTACCTCTTGCACCCTGTGAAATCATGTGTTAACTTTTGGGATGAAGGCCGGGTCCAGACGAAGCACAACTCTGTCCAGATGTATGATACATAGATCCTCTTGGACAGACAGGGCCGCTAGTTCCAATATTCTCCTTGTAGATGTTATAGCAATAAGGAAGATTGTCTTAAGCGTGAGGTGTCGGAGGGAAGACCCACGAAGAGGCTGGAAGGAAGCTGAAGTTAGAGCCTGTAGAACAACTGATAACTGCCAGGTTGGGTACCAGTGGACCACCAGAGGGTGCAGATTGGAGGCACCCTTGAGAAAGCAGTCTGCTGAGGGGCTGAGCTGAATCTCCAGACCAAACGGTGGATAGTGCAGCGACCTGATG
Organism: Natrix helvetica; assembly: GCF_964273705.1. Classification (NCBI taxonomy): domain Eukaryota; kingdom Metazoa; phylum Chordata; class Lepidosauria; order Squamata; family Natricidae; genus Natrix; species Natrix helvetica. The sequence continues at coordinate 112,358,100 of NC_138549.1, read as the reverse complement.
GCAGAGGGTGTTGGGAGCAAGCCCCCTATCGAGGCCCTCCTGTAGAAAGTCCAATATATAGGGAACTGGCGCTGTGACCAGATCAAATTGGCGGTTGTTGCACCACCTGCAAAGGTAGTCCATATGGCGTCATAAATTCTGGTTGTTGAGGGTCGCCTAGATGCCTGTATGGTATGTATCACCTCCTCCGATAGGCCATCCCTCCTCAGGAGGTCCCCCTCAAGTGCCAGACGATCAACTGGAGCCAATGAGGGTCTGGATGGATGATGGCCCCCTGGCTGGGGGAGACCTGGCCCTGAGGGATTCGCCACGGGCTGGACACTGAGAGGCTGACGAGGTCAGCATACCAGGACCTCCGGGGCCAGTGAGGCACTACCAGAAGCACCTCTGCCCTCTCTGCGATGATTTTACGGATCACTTGTGGTAGAAGCGGAAGAGGCGGAAAAGTGTACAAAAGTCCCTGAGGCCACTTGCAGTGGAGGGCATTCGTCCCTTCTGCCTGGGGTGAGTGGAAACGGAAGTAGAAGCGATGTAGCTGTGCCTTCTCCTGGGTGGTAAACAGGTTGATCATGGGGGTGCCGAATCTGTGGGAGAACTGGTGGAACAGGAACAGCTGCTGGTGCCATTCTGCATTGTCTATGGTGGTCCTGCTCAACCAGTCTGCCTGGGTGTTGTCCACCCCCAAGATGTGATAGGCTCGGATGGATTCAATGTGACATTCCACCCACCTGCCCAGGGCCTCTGCTTCGGCCATGAGCTTCCTGGATCTCATGCCCCCCTGGCGGTTTATGTGTGCCTTGGTGGCCACATTGTCTGTCATCAATAGTACATGTTGGTGTAGAATGTCCTGTTGGAAATGACGTAGGGCGAGTCTCGCTGCCCTTAGCTCTAGCCTGTTAATGTTGCAAGCTGCTTCGGCTGGAGCCCACCTGCCCTGAGTCATGTCCCATGTGGGTGCCTCAGCCGAATAGACTGGCATCCGTCATGATGAGTACTCACGTTGGTTCTTTGAAGAGGTGTCCTTTTAGTAAGGCTGCTGATTGCCACTTGAGGGACCTCTTCATGGCCAGTGGAAGTCAGACCTTCATTGTGGAGTTGCTTCTGTTGGCTCTCTGATGGGGCAGGAGGAACCACTGCAACTGCCATGAGTGGAGCCGTGCCAATGGAACGAGGGTAAGGTCAATATGTACTCTAGGTTAGATTCCACCGAATATAGCTTCTTATCCCCACCACCGGGTGCAGCTAGGGAACCAGGTTGAACCCATTGCCGCTGAACTACGTCCATGAAAAGACCGGGAACAGGAACAAGGTCCTGTGGAGGGGCTTGCATCTTAAACATGCTGCCGTTAGGATTGGAGACGGACGAGTCTGAAGAACCCTGGCCTGCTTGGGCTTTGGTACCCAATTGGGTAATGGCCTTGGCCTTGTGCAAGATGGATTTAAATAAGGGGGGCTTGAAGAGCCCAGAGAAAGCAGGGGCATCTGAAGGAAGGTCTTCGTCCTCCAAGTGCTCCTGCTCCTCCTGCTCCTCCTGCTCTGGGTCCTCCCAGGCAGATGCCTCACTGACCACAGAAGATTCCAGAGAAGGATGGCGTACCCTGTGCCCAATGCTAGGTGCTTCCTTCCTGGACCTGGAGGGGGCTAGATTGTCTGGGACTTGATCTCTCTTCTGAAGCCCCTCGGCTATGTCCTGGGAGATGGCACAGGTGATGACCACTTGCATTTGAGTGAACAATTCAGGCCCCTGATCTTCCCTAGGCCTATCCCTGCCCTTGACTCTAGAGGAGGAAGGTCCCAGCCCTCAGGGGATGGAACTGGGACACCCCACCCCATGAGGCTGCACCTTGTTTCTTGAATCTAGTTCAGATACAGAAGAAGGGGAATCAGGATCAACCAAGGAAATATCAGGTGACAAATCCTGAGACTCTACCTCCTCCTAAATGGCCCGCAGGGGGTCCCAAATGGGGGAGGGGGGAAGGGCCAATTCAACTCCCACAGTGGTCTGCAGGTTGGCCTTAGTTGCCTGGTGTTGGGCCTTCTCAAATTGTTTTTCGAGAGCCAGTTGCTGGCATTCAGCATCCCTATCTGTGGCCACAGATGATGGCTGGTAAAGATGACTGCCCTTTCCTGCTACCCTGCCCTTCCTGATCCTTTTGCCCTTGCTTGAGGCCTTGGTCTGACTAGGGGCTTGGGAAGAACCTGGTCTACCGTGATAGCAGGAAGATGGACGTGGCTGCTCCAGATCTGCAGAGTTAGAGGCTTCAGCCATCTCGATCAAGACATGCAGGGATGAATCAGTCAATGATGAAATTTAGTAAGTGGCTTTAGGTTTGGAGGCCTCTTGCTGCAGCTGGAGCCTTCAATCAATTGAGGGAAGTTATCTAAGGGATTGCGAACCAGGGAGGTTGTGCGGCCTAGCAGAGAGGGGGGGAAAAGCAGAATCAACCCTCTCTGTGCCGGTGTATGACAACTAGGCGGCCAAAGACACTAGCACTGCCCGATGCTGTAAAGGATGAGTGGCAGCAACCCTTCCGGAGTCCCGAAAAGGGTCAGCTGGCCACTCAGCAGCGATCTGCAGTGAAACGAATGAGCGGCAAAGTAAGCCTCAAAAAAGCGCAAAAAAGAGCGTTTTAAAATGGCCACCACTCCCATGTGAGGATGAAGGAGGAGAAAATGGCAGCCGGGACAGTTAAAAGCACACATCTCCGCAGCTCGGCAGCAGGCAAAGGCACAAAAAAGCAACTTCCGCCAGCTCCCAGCAGCCGCCAAGAGCTCCGCCGTCCTTCTGCAAGAAAGATATCTCCAGAAGGATCTCTGCTGCCATCTGCAAGCGGTGCGACAAGCAGAGCACCCCCCATGTCTGCTCCTACCTCAATTGAGCCGTCTGAAACAGGAAAAATGAAAATTGAAGACAAAAAGAATGATGAATGGAAACAAATTCTATGGCTAAGAAATGACAACAGAACACTAAACAAGGAAGAAAAAGATATAAAACCTAACAGAGGAGAGTCCAAGACTCTGTAAAATTAGAAGCTGGAGCTCACAAAAATAGTCCTGATAGACTGAGGAAAAATAGACTGAGGAAAAAATCTGGCATTAAGGAGGACCCGGAGGTATGGCTAAGGAAAAAGATTGCCTCAGTCCTAAGGCAACCAGACTAATTTAACTCATGCTTCGACTCTCCAAGCAGTGCACAGGAGAAATATATAGTTTTGCAGAAAAACATTTTGCAGAAAAAAGCATACAAAGTCCACATGATAATATTTGTGGATGTAAAGCTGTTTAGTATGAATACACACGCGCACACCCATACACACACACACACACACACACAAACACAGAGTTGGGGGAGAGGGGTTCAGAAGGGAGAATATATGAAATGAAAAAAAAAAATTCAGGTACATGGGGAACTAAAATAAAACAGATTTACTGGTATATTCTGCCAACATTCTCATTGCATAACATTACCGGAAAAAATTATCATCTCTGATATAACTTGATTTTCCTGGTATATTTTTAGTTGTTGTATCATCTCTGGCATTCAGCCAAATCCATATATTCTCTCAGCTGGTGCCTCTTGAATACAGTATTGTTCTTATTTTATTGTTGTCACACACACACACACACACACACACACAAAAATCACCCAGAGCAGTAAGCTTGGTTCCATCCTGTTTACCATTAGCTTTCTTTGTTCCCTATTTCTTCCATTAAGTGGAATCATTTCTGAAACAAAGGCAATCAAGACATTTGTCCAAAGTGTCTGCCTTATGTCAATTTACAAGGAAAGGGTCTGGACATATTCTGTACTGCTACAGCTGCATCACAGATGGATTTCTGCTGCTCTTCAATCACATTTGGTACACGGCGGGTTTGAATTTGGCCTATCTTGATACTGCCGTTTCATTCTGTAAAATCATACGCATATGTCAAAAAGCATATGTCTGATGGAATAAAAACAGGTAACGGGATATAAGGTGGGGCTCCAACAAACAGCATTTTTAAAAAGGAGGAAACAGAAATGTCTTGACAGAAGTGGGGGGGCTCCACTCCTCCTTTCAGTAATTTCCTTTAAAGGCAACAAGATATCCAGTTAATCAGGATGCCTCAAAGGAACAGCTCTACACACAGCATTCCGGCTTTTTAATTTTGAGAGATTAATCTATTGAGCAATCTTGCCTTGTACCATTTTGTCATAACATTGATTCACTCGCTGGAAAGCTAAGTTTCTATACGTAAGAAAGTTGTGATCAAAATAACTGCATAAAGAACAGAACAACAACAACAAAAAGTAGTACATCTTCTTGCACAACTATGTGTCTGGGTTTTTTTATTCTTTGTAACCATAATAGGCTTTGGGAAGTTTGTGAGCCCAGGAAGCTACCAGCAGCAAAAAGATACATATAAGCCTGTTTGACAAGCAAAACATCACACCTGTGGTTTTTGGTCTCCAAACTGTGGTTCACCAACAATTGAACAGCAGCCTGTGCTAAAATTAATTATTAGCATTTCTTTGCTAAAACGGCCATATTGAAATTAAAGTAGTTTAGTCTAGTTCAGGGGTGTCCAAACTTGGGAACTTTAAGACTTGTGGACTTCAACTCCCAGAATTCCCCAGCCAGCCACAAGTCTTAAAGTTCCCAAGTTTGGACACCCCTGGTCTAGTTGCTAAGGTATCAGGCTACAAACCAGGAGACTCTAAGTTCCAGTCTCTCCTTGGGCATGAAAGCTGTCTGAGAGACTCTGTATCAGTCAGTCTCCCTCAGCCCAACCCATCTCATGGGCTTGTTGTTGTGGGGAAATTAGGAGGAAGAAGGAGTATTAGCTAGTATTTGCTGCCTTCAGTTATGTTTAGTAAATAATAAAGGTGGGATATAAATAAATAGAAATAAAAATAAGTTGGTTAATGACTAAGATACGACCCACTTCCTTCTCATACGCATCTTGGTCTCTTCCTCTTCAGTGATTTTCAAATTTAATGTTATTATTTATCATTTTAATGTATTATATTGGCAGTTTACTGATTGATTGTAAGCTGCCTAGAGGCACCTTTAGCAAAATGAGTGGCGTATGTTTGATAAATAAATAAAAATAAATAAAAATAAACAAATACATATATGAATTTGCCAATTTAGGGTTTTTTGTTTCTTTTACTTATTATTTTTAATCTCATTTTTGTCTACCACATCTTTGATCTATGACCATATATTTTAATAAAAGTAACTTTTCTGAAGATATTCTAGAGACTACAAAGTAAACAAACAATGATGTTAACAACCAGTAGTTTATATAACATTATACATGACATAGCATTATGTATAGCACCTTTATCTTCATTATCACTTGCCATCAATTTCCTTTAGGTCCCCAACTGATGTATGGATTACAGTATATTAGGATAGAAAATCTATTATTGGCTGTTGGACTCCTTTAACATTTCAGTAAGAAAGAAATACAGTTTCTAGCTAACGTAGTGAGTGATATAAAGTGAGAATGGCCTTAACAAACAAATAGATAAGGTAGGATGATTTTCCACTTTTCTGGAATAAGAGGTATTTGGGGAAACCCTTGCTTTTTTATCTGGGCTATGTTTATTTTAGGGTTTACACTACCTTTATGCAGTTTCAGTTTCAAAGGAGCAAAAAGCTTTAGTACAAAATTGCAGCAATTGCAGCCATGGGGAGTCAGGAGCCAGAAGAGGCTTTAGGGCCACAACTTATCTTCTCCAGACTGGCACTGTAGCAGACAGAAGTCATCAGGGACGTGCGGTCAGGGGAGGCAGGGGAGGCAGGGCCTCACCTCTCTTCATGAAATAATAGTATATAATATAATATAATATAATATAATATAATATATATATATATATATATATATATATATATATATATATATATATATATATATATATATATATATATATATATATATATATATATATATATATATTTGTTTTCTGAGGTTTTCGCGGGTGTTTGTATGTATGTCTTCGGTTGTTCGGTTGTTGCTTCCTGGAAGCACCAAGCCGGAAGCACCAAGCCGGAAGCACCAGCCTGAGGATGATGAATGAGACTTCATCGAAACGTCGTGAAGATACTTCCAATTCTATGCGGGAGAAACCCCGAACAACCAAAGACATACACACATATATATATAAATAATATTATAATATTATATACATCCGTCTGGGCGCGCCTGGGAGCTGCGGAGGGAGAAATGTTGTCGGCGCTTCCGGATGACGAAGGCACGAAAGCAACTGGGTTCCCCAGTCGCTTTTGTGCCTTCGTCATCGGGAGCGCCAACAACATTTCTGCCTCCGCCCTCCGCAGCTCCCGGGCGTGCCCGGATGGAGGTAGCCAGAATGGCGCCGAGGCAGTCCGGTGGGCGAGCGACTGAGCGAGCGAGGCAGCCTGATCCTCGGTCGCTCGCCTGCCGGACTGCCTCGGCACCATTCTGGCTACCTCCGTCCGGGCGCGCCCGGGAGCTGCAGAGGGCGGAGGCAGAAATGTCGGCGCTGCCGGAGGACAAAGGCACGAAAGCGCAGCCGCCTGAATGAGAAAGCAACGAAAGGTGCAGCGAGGGCGGGCGGTGGCTGCAGGCGGCAAGGCTTGAGTGGGGTGAAAGCGCAGCCCCTTTCGTTGCTTTCCCATTCACCCCGCTCAAGCCTTGCCCGAGGGAGCTGGGGATCGGGCTTTGGGTTGGTGGGAGACCTTGAAGGAGTGGGGGGGGAAGGGACTTGCGCCGGTGGAGGAAGCAATGCTACGCGGATCAGTGCACTCCGCGGTCCCCTTAATGTTCACTCAGGAAGGCGGAGAATGGGACCACGTGTGCTGGAGGCTGAGGCTGCCTCAGCCTCCTGCACACGTGGTCCCATTCCCCGCCTTCCTGATGATGTCACCAGCTTCCCCAGCCATAACCCTCACCGCACGTCACTGGAAGTCATTGTGCTCCTATTAGCACTCTGGTCTTACCAAGTGGATTCTTTCAGTAGCAAAGGAATTATCCAACCTTTTATGGTTTCCAAAACATCATCACCATAACACCTCTGTCTACCCTGGGCCATTTATTAATATTATTTTTTAAAAGATGTGCTTTATTTAACCAGCAATAATTGGCTCTGTCTAAAACAGGATATTATGTCAGTTGCTATAGCATAAAACTCTTGTCCCCTGGAACTGAGCTTCTCATGTATTTTTACACCTATTAGATGTAAATGATTAATGCTGTGATTATAATTTCACAAACCATTCTTCTTGCTCCACCCCATTTTAAAATAACCCTGCCCCCTATATGGTAATTTATTCCTGTGCCTTTGCATGTGAGGTTGCTTGAATGGCTTCTAGGTTAAAATTGCATTTATCTACATTCTGATGTAGTTGTACCAAAATAATGGGACAAAGAGGAAACACCAGCATGCAGTAGGTAGACACTAATACATATTCATTGCTGATTTTCCTATCACTTGAAACCATTTTTCATCCTGTGCATTCAATTGAGCCATATAGAAATGCTGGCTCAAACTCAAGCTTCAGTACATTTTGCTGCAATATTTTTTTTTCATTGTTCCTCTCACTGGTAGTTTGCAAGCTGCCTCTGATCCCACAGAGCAGCACTTGTAGTCCCAAAAATAGTTTACAAATTACTGTTTGAAAATATATTAAATTCTTATTTATTTACTGTCCTGTTGTATTTTTATTTTTCCAATTGCAAACATCAGGTTTACTATTTTTTAAAATAGCACTCTATTGCCCTAAAAACAATTTTGTATGAATATATGTTAAGAATTCTAGATTCGTATACACATAAATTTTACTCAAGTGAAGAACCAAATGTGATTTTCTCCTCATGGAGTGAAATCCATGAGAGAAAACTCCTGCCACAAAGGCTCCCAGGGGAAGCATAGAGCTATGCTTTCATAAAAAAATTTTTTTTAATTTTATAGGACATCATGTCACTTTATATCTTTTATTATGATCTTCTAAAGGATTCTTCCAACTTTTAATCATTCCTTTATTTGACAGAACTCAATGGAAACCAAAAGGATTTATGTTTATGTTCACATTTAAAAACTAACAGTTTATGCAGTCAAATCACACTAGATTTCATCATGAAATTTCTGTGATTAGTTCAAGAGAATGAGAAACTTCCAGAATAAAGCATATATCTTTGCTGGTATTTTTTAAGGTCATAAGACATTGTCTCCATACATACAGGATGAACACCAACTTTAACTGAATACAAGTAGCAACAGAGTTCCTTATTTTACACAGGAAGTAGGTGACTGCTCCCCTGAGGACAGCATGTTTTGTAGTTAGCAAAATAGCTCTGATGTGTAAAGAGTAACTCATGAAATAATATCCGTCTATCATTTCAAAGCAATTTCACAGCTGCAGGAAGAGTAAAGAAAGTTTCCATACATGAGTGAGCAAGGAAAATTTATCCTCATTCTGTATATGAATTCCATTGTACCAGATATCTATATCTGGGATTTTATTATGTGAAAGAGAAGCAACACGTAAGTACAGAGTGTAAATGTTCCAATTTATAGAGTATAGTAAAAATAAGTGACAGATTTCTTTGTATTCATATTGAGCTTAAATTGCTGTTCTGGATACTAAAGAGAAAGATTGATTTTCTTATGAAATTGAGCTCTGGCATATTACTTTAAGCTATAAATATTGGGTACAGACAACATGGGTCAATGCATTCATGCCATAGACTGAAGGGAACAAAAACCATCAAAATCACTGGTCTGTGTTTTAGAGATTGCTTAAAAGCATGTCCCTTTTATTGATAATGTCATAGCAATACTGTAGTAACATTGCCACCAATGAAAACAATAAAGGGCTGGAAAACATTCTGAAAATACGCAGGAAATTTAATGTGAGAAGTATATCAAAGGGGGATATTTTCAATAGAGTGTCAAGATGTTTTTTACACAGGATGTGACTGAGTAAGTATTGGACCAAATCTGAGTTGATGTGAAGCTGCTTTAATGGTAAATGACCTTGGGAGACTGGGCAAGGCAACATAGCCAAAGGAATGCTAAGATAAAAGGCAGCTTAGCCTGCAGCAGAAAGGCAGCTGGGGCAAGAGGCTCAGCAGACACTCTCCCTAGTTTTCCGAGTTGTAAAGGGGATAGCAGGAGCGAAGTACTTACAGACTTGCAAGATTCTGTTAATGTATCTTTACAATAAATTAGAATGAGCTCATCTTGTCATTCCTGTCTGGTTTAGCTTGCAATTCTGACAACTAGAAATCCACAAGGACTGTAGGAGAATGTATGCCTATAGTATGAAAAAAAACCCAGTCAAATTCAGATACTTTAGAGAAGAGAATAAGGATAACCTCAGCTTAGAGGAAGCCTATTCATCCCTTAGCATTTTGGTGAAATGATCTAAAGCAATGACAGTCATAACACAGAGTTTGCTATCTCATTCCTGGCACTGAGGTTTTGCTTATTTGGGCTTGTAGAAAGAATACAACTAGACTCAGAATTGCAGTGCCTTAGGTTAATCCAACTTTATAGAAAATGACACATACAGGGTCACATAAAAAGAAGGCAGCCTTTGTCTCTTAAATGTCAGAACATGTTCTATAGATATTTCTCTGATAGGGAGTATGACCCATGATAATGGAGATTCATCTACATTCTGGGGCAACTATAACTATAATTAGCTCTGACAAGTTAAATAAGAATTTAAATACAGTTAAACCAAAACAAACAAGGCACAGCCATAGCTTTCTGATAGAATTCCCAATTTTGCATGTACTACACTTCAGACAATTCCCAGCATAGACTCTTAAACTAGGGTAAATGCCTAGGTTTTGTGCTGAAGGCCACATTTAATATTTGGGAGAAGGTCACAACCAGCAGCAGGATGATGGAAATAGGCAGGGTTTTTTGAGAAGTTTTGCCACAGCCCATTTGCCATGGCCCGTTCACCACCACCATGGCCCGTTTGCCGCGGCCTGTTCACCACCACTGCAGCCTGTTCACGACTGCTGCCATGCCCCAGTCTAGAACAGCTGAGTGGCGCCACACAAACCCCACTACCGCCACAACATTCGCTGTATAAGACACACCAAAATTTTCACCCACTTTTAGAGGGGGGAAAGTGTGTCTTATACTCTGAAAAATACCCTATATACATTTTCAGTTGTGCACAGTATTTTAATATTCAGAAATGTATGGTTATTTTATTGATTTGATTTGATTTAAATCCCATCTTTCTGTTTTAATGAATACTCAAGACATTCTAGTTGAGCTCTTTGGCGCATTGAAATGAAAACACTTTTTTGTTTTGTCTCACTGTAATGAATGCTAATATTATTAACCTTATTAGAAAAAAAAGTTTATTCTAGAAATTAGCTCAATTAAAGTACAGGATATAGTTAATCAGCTTAATAAACATTTCTAAGAATTAAAACATATTTTATTTGGATGTATACTGAGATCAATTTGCTATCATGTCACACAATGATTTCTTCTTGTACAATTTACATGTCTTCTCAGCTCAAGCACTAACTTTTTGGATCTGAAAAAGCTCTAATGTAAATAAAGCAATGACAGCAGGTTGAGTTAAATGCGTTTGTTTGTCTTGTAAAACAATAATTATAGGAGATGTATTGGACTTAATATGCAGATTTATATTAGGGCTCCCTCTTTTGACAATAAAAATAGTTCACAGACTCAGCTGAAGCTAACCAGGGTGTTGTCATTTGTGGAATAAATACACTGGGTCAGAGTTAGATTTTGCTAATGGTTGTAGAAAAAGGCATCCCCATCTCTTGTAGCTATTCAAAAGAGAGACAGACAGACAGAGCAGCAAGTTTCTCACACTGGTTTTCTTATGTTTAGGTTTTTGAGGTTAAGGCACCTTTAACAGAAAAGAGGGAAGGCACTAATAGCAGGGTTGACTCATATTTACCATTGCAATGTCCCAAGGTCATGTGATCCCCTTTTGCGATCTTCTGACAAGCAAAGTCAATGGGGAAACCAGATTCACTTAACAACTCGGTTACTAATTTAACAACTGGAGTGATTCACTTAACAAATGTGGCAAAAGAAGTCATAAAATGAGGCAAAACTCACTTCATAAATTTCTCACTTAACCCCAGGTTGTAACCCTAATCTCTCAACCCTAGGAAGGAGGCAATGGCAAACTGCTTCTGAAAAGCCTTGCCAAGAAAACTACAGAAACTTATCCAGGCAATTTCTAAGAATTTGACATAATCAAAAGGAAGAAAAAATAATTAAACTTATAGTCTGTTTCTGGTACTTATCTGAGCATGCTTTGTAGTCATCAGGCTACACTATTATTAATAAGAAAAAAATCAAATTTGATTTCTATAGAAGTCTATATACTATATAATTCATTTCAGATATTAACATAATACTAAAAAAGTAGTTTCCCTAGGAAAAAATACTCATATCCTTCATACTGTAGTTTCAATGCGACATTTTTGCAACACAATTAGAATATTGTTACATTCACATGTACACTTGCAAAAAAAAAAAAAACACGTGGATTTATTAAGGAAAAAGTCAGAGAACAGAATGCAGATGCTATTAACTATAAATATAACATATTTGACTTTACAACCTTTGTTATCTATAGGATTTTCATTTTCTTCAGTATTCCTCCATCCAACCAAGCTAATAAGAGATTAAAAACGGGAAAGCAAACATAAGATTTTTTTTTATATAGCATTAGATAGAGAGGGCAGCTTTGTGCCACCTTCCATTACCCTGAAAAAAAAATGACACCAATAAATTTAGTACAGAGCAAGGACAGCCAAAAGCTTGTGTTAGTATTGGTCTTGGCCTATTTATGTGCTCTGGGAAAAAGAAGAATGGTATGCGTTCCCACTTGAGAATCATAAAACATATTGATAATAGGAAATGAACTCTGGGCTTACGGGGCATCAGTGCTAGTAGAAGAGTTCGTTTGATGATTGTCAGCAAGAACGGCGCCTGGGCTTCTGAGCATCACAATATTTTACTGAAATGCTTTTGAAATCTATACCTATATACATTTTATATATACATACAATACAATACAATACCTTGTTTCCCTGAAGATAAGATAGGGTCTTATTTTCTTTTGACCCCCGAAATAAGCCTTAGCCTTATTTTTGGGGAGGTCTTATTATTATTATTATTTTTGAAAAGAATTTTCTTTATTTTTGGTTAAGCAGACAAACACAACACAAAAAATATCATCTTTCGTTACATATTGTAGAAGTGTGTCGATTGGTTACAAATAACTTTCATGCATCTCTTCCACAGTCATTCTTATAGTCCATATCACATTGTATATTTTAAATCAAAAATCTTTATATATCTTACTATCAATATCCCACAATTCTCATTTGACTATAATTGTTTTAACGTCCTTTTGCATGAAATAATCCTGTCATGCCTGTAGTTATATTCTTTTTAGGATCTTTGGCCTGCCACACTTTCTTATAATTTTCAATGCTGTTTCAATAGTGTAGTAGTTGGGAGGGGGGAATAGAAAGGAGTAGGATTGTAGAATGGATTGTTGACATTCTTTTGTAGAAGCCAAGGTCATCTTTTGTCTCCGCACATCGACACCTGGCCGGAAGAAGATGGGTGTACATGCCAGCGTGGAAGAATATGATTGGAACATGTGATGGATTTGTGGGTGTGGGGACAAATCATGAACTTTCAACTGGGTGAACCCACAGGATGTAAATTCAGAGTTGGAATTTCCATAGCCGTGCTAAATTGCCTGCGGAATAAATTGGACCTTTAAGGATGTTTTGCCTTGGACAATGATTTATTTCTGCATGGTATTTAGAACCCTAACATTATTCCAACTCTCCCCTTTAAAATAATTCACTAACACCCTCCCCCTCTCAAGGGGGAAGGGCTGGTGATGGAAGATCTGGTGATGGGGGTCTCGGCATTCCCAACGCTGACCGGGACAGCGTAAATGTCAGCGAAGAATTAATGAGAAAGCTTTTGGTGATAAGAAGCTGAGTGCGGAACTTCAAAGGCAATGGAATGCTGTTTCCAGTTTAATTGCATCTGGAGGAATGCAGGAGGAGACACGACAAGACGAAGGAAAATCTCAGACGTACTTCTTCAGCAAAATGTGAGTGCCCGCTTCCCCTCCTTTTCCCCCCCGGCTTGGAAGCAAGACTTGGGGAAAAAAAAACCTAGAACGGAGGTTTGGGCTCCTTCCAGACGGCAATAAATGAAATGGCTTATTACCATGCAACTAGCTGGGAGAAAGATTCCCTTTCAAAATGGGAATTTCAAAGGAGGCAGGAAGAAGGGATTTTGCCAGCATCTGACACTTGCAAGCCACCACAAATGGGGCTGCAACCAGTAAATGAAGCAAAACTAGATTGGGCTTTCCTCCCAGGATTTGGATGGAAGAGATGCTACTTGCCACCTCCTTTGCCATCAGCATGGGGAAATGCTCCAAGCCAGCAGAGGGCACCTACTTGGCCCATAACTCATCCAAGCCAGCAAAGGGCACCTACTTGGCCCATAACTCCTCCAAGCCAGCAGGAGGGTCCTTGGCACATAAAAACCCCTAGCCAGCCATCATTGGTTGAGCTGCAACCTGTGAAGCAGGCAACCCCGGGATGGGTCTTAACCCCAGGTCATGGATGGGAGGGATGCCAGTGGGCACCTGCCCTCCCTCAGCAGATGGCACCATGGCAGAAAGCTGGGCAGTGGCCAACCGAGGGATTGACCTCCCCACCGTTTCCAGTCTCCCCTGCAAGGCCCAAAAAGGTTCTTACCAGACCTTCCTACAGAGAAGAAATCTCCATGGAAGAAGGGATTACCAAACAGAGGCCTGCAGTGTGGATGGCGGGAAAATGTGCGCCTGCAAGGCCCCAAGTGGTTCTTACCCCAACTTCCTACAAAGTAGCAATCACCAACATGGAAGAAGGGATTACCAAAGCCAGGCCTGCAAGATGGGAAGCGGGACAAGGTGCATCTGCAATGCCCCAAAAGGTTCTTACTCCACCTTCCTACAGAGAAGCAATCTCCACCATGGAAGAAGGGTTTACCAAGGGGGCAGCTGCAAGTTGGAGAGCAAGGCAGTGTGATGAAACGGTTCCTGAGTTTAGAGATGTAACTAGGTTCCATTCCTCGTGGGGCCCAATTAAATGCCACCATTGTTGTCAACTTGACCACAGAGCGTCAGAGTGCTTGGCTCCAGCCCCAATGCCACAAACGTGCGCACCAACCACCACGGCGGTAAAGAGAGGGTCCCAGATGCCACCACAGAAGAGTCATCTGGGCCAACAACCTCTGGAAGAGGATCCCCAACTTAAGGTGAGGAAGTGTCCTACCAAGGGGGAGGCCTCGGAAGAGGAAAAGGGCAGACAATCTCCGGAGGAGGATCCCCAACTTAAGGTGACAAAGAGTCCAACTAAGGGGGAGGCCTCGGAGGGGGAAAAGCCTAAACGACCTCTGGAAGAGGATCCCCAACTTATGGTGACGAAGAGTGGGGAGGCCTCGGAGGAGGGAATTGCCGAAGAACAAATGTGTGTACCAGTCGCCATGATGGTAAAGAGAGGGCCCCAGATGCCAGAACAGAAAAGTCATCTGGGCAAACGACCTCTGGAAGAGGATCCCCAACTTAAGGTGACAAAGAGTCCTACCAAGGGGGAGGCCTCGGAGGAGGGAATTGCCGAAGAACAAACGTGTGTACCAATTGCCACGGTGGTAAAGAGAGGGCCCCTGATGCCAGCACAGAAAAGTCATCTGGGCCAACAGCCTCTGGAAGAGGATCCCCAACTTAAAGTGACGAAGTGTCCAACCAAGGGGGAGGCCTCGGAGGGGGAAATGCCCAACCGACCTCTGGAAGAGGATCCCCAACTTCAGGTGGCGAAGAGTCCTACCAAGGGGGAGGCCTCGGAGGAGGGAAAAGGCCAGACGTGGATGATTGAATCCAAGAGCCCAGAACCTACAGCACCTGCAGCAGAGAGCCCTAAACGGCCATAGGAAGAGGTCGCAATGGACTTCATCGTGGAACTCCCAGACAGCAGTGGGCATAAAGTAATTTGGACAGTTATTGATTTGGTTTCTAAGCAGGCACACTTCATTGCTTGCTCAGGATTGCCATCCGCAAACGAATTAGCGAAAATGTTTGTGAAAGACATTTATCGCCTGCACGGAGTACCCAAGAGGATCATTTCAGACCACGGAGTCCAGTTCACAGCCAAGTTCTGGAGAGAGGTCCTGAGATCCATTGGGTCCACACAAGAACTGAGCTCAGAGATTCATCCCAGCGTGAACGGCGCGGCAGAGGGAGCCAATGCGGTGGTGGAACAATACATCAGGTGTTTTGTGAACTATCAGCATGACAACTGGTCGGACTTGCTACCCTTCGCCGAAGTGGCGTACAACGATGCGGTCCACAGCAGCAGAGGATTAGCGGGTTTCCAGATTACCAGTGGCATGGAAGTTGTTGCCATGCCTGAGTTGCCTAGAGAACCTCCTTCTTTCATGTCTTTGAGTGAATGGATGGACATGCTAAAGAAAGGATGAGAGAATACGAAGAAAGCTCTAGCAGTTGCGGCAGAAGCCTACCAGAAGCAAGATTATCAACATCGCTCGCTCCAAAACCCCTACCGTGTGGGGGACAATGTTTTTGTATCTACCAAATACATAAGATTAGAAATGCTTAGCAAGGAATTGGGTCAAAAATTTCTAGGTCCATTCCCAATAGTGAAGATAGTTAACCCAGTTACAGTTCAACTCAGTCTACCCAGAAGTCTAGGGAAAATTGACCCAGAATTTCATTGTAGCTTGTTGAAACCAGTAATTGGGTCTAACAGAAGAGCATCCACCCAAGCTCAATCTCCTCCTGTAGTGATAGAAGGGGAAATACAATCTGAGGTGGAAAAAATTGTAGATTTCAGGCTGAATAGGGGTCGCTTACAGTACTTAGTGCATTGGAAGGGTTACCCTTGGTCTGAAGCTAATTGGGTGAACAGTGGGAACCTAAAAGTGGAGAAGTTAGTAAAGCAATTCAATGGGAAGTTTCCCGAGAAGTCAAGGGGTTCCCCTGGGTGGAGAAGAGGTGGTTAATTTTGTTATGTTAACTTTTATGTTATTCTCTTTGCAGGAAACGTTTTTCTTTTGAGGAGAGGCCGCCTGTCAGGCCTGTAGTTATATTCTTTTTAGGATCTTTGGCCTGCCACACTTTCTTATAATTTTCAATGCTGTTTCAATAGTGTAGTAGTTGGGAGGGGGGAATAGAAAGGAGTAGGATTGTAGAATGGATTGTTGACATTCTTTTGTAGAAGCCAAGGTCATCTTTTGTCTCCGCACATCGACACCTGGCCGGAAGAAGATGGGTTTACATGCCAGCATGGAAGAATATGATTGGAACATGTGATGGATTTGTGGGTGTGGGGATAAATCATGAACTTTCAACTGGGTGAACCCACAGGATGTAAATTCAGAGTTGGAATTTCCATAGCCGTGCTAAATTGCCTGCGGAATAAATTGGACCTTTAAGGATGTTTTGCCTTGGACAATGATTTATTTCTGCATGGTATTTAGAACCCTAACAAATCCAAAATTAAAAACACAACCACATAATGATTATTATTTCATTAATAATTTCTAATATCATCCAATAACATTACACTTTTATAACAGGTTCTAAGTAAGAATTAATTATGTTTGATAACAAAATTTCTAATCCTCTTTTCCAAGTCGCTGTTTACTATTTGTATCCCAATTCCTTTTATTGAGCCAGTACATATATATATTAACTATATCCCTTGTCATTTCATTGTTATTATTATAATTGTTATTTAGTAATAGAAATTCATTTGCTAATTATATCAGGTTTCCTCTCATCAAACCAACACATGTGTGTACCTTGTTATCATTATCAATTATTTATTTAACATATCACTCTAAAGATTACAAAATTACTAATTACTAATCACTAATCGTATTATAGAAGTGTGTCAATTGGTTACAAATAACTTTCATGCATCTCTTCCACAGTCATTACTTATAATTCAAATCACATTATATATTTTAAATCAAAAATCTTTCTATATCTTACTATCAACATACCACGCTTCTCATTTGACTGTGGTTGTTTTAATTTCTAATCCTCTTTTCCAAGTCGCTGTTTACTATTTGTATCCCAATTCCTTTTATTGAGCCAGTACATATATATATTGTTAACTATATCCCTTGTCATTTCATTGTCATTGTTATTATTTATTAACAGAAATTCATTTGCTAATTATATCAAATTTCCTCTCATCAAACCAGCACATGTATGTACCTTATTATCCTTATCAATTATTTATTTAACATAGCACTCTAGAGATTACTAAATTACTAGTCACTACTTACTAAAATTAACTATTTTTTATTATCAACTTTCATATATCAGCCTGTATCCTTCCAGTAATAATACAGTCTTATTTCTTTTGTCATTTGTGGAATTGATCTTCTATTTATTTCTTTAATAAAATTTTTGTGGACTTCTCTCCGCACCTTGTTGCTTGTAGCATCACTTAAGTAATCCCGATGCCTTCCATCTGCTATTTTAATCAGCTTATCTTTGGTTGTCAATCGTGCTTCTGAGAAGTTTTCTCTCCTTAAATCCATCGTTTTTTCCTCTTTTTTCTTCTTCCATGCCTTGAAATCCGGGGTAGAATTCCTGTCGATCTAATTCCCTTTTCCATACTTCCCCTTTCCCACTTTCAACCATGTTCACTCCACTGGTAAAGTAATCAGTTGTCTTGTCTTTGTAATCATTTTCCCCTTCAATTTTTGGGACTCTGACCCTATCATTTTTTGCTGTTATAAACTCTAATTTTTCCATCTTCTTCTCGATTCTCTTTGTTATTTCTAATAAATTTTGAATTCCGGCCAGGATGTTTTGCAAAGTTAATGTTTCTTTTGAATATTGTGCCATTTTGGCAAACTGGTAGATAATGCTACTCTGGCTTTCAAGGCTTCTTATATTAAATTAGCTTAAACACAAATTCATTTATGATCTTCAAAAAAGAAGGTTCTGTTTCTTTTCTCTTCCACTGCCAGTAAGACTCTCAAAGTGCACCTGTATAAACAATTCATGCCCTTGCTTCTTATCACTTTCTATAAACAAGTTGCAAAGCCTCGAGATACAAAGTCAGTGAGATCAAAAGGAAAAGGGAAAGTGCGTTGTTTCAAAAACTTAAGCCTCCAGTGGCAGTATTGCTTCCCACTCTCTAATGTTATTTCAAACTTAAAAGAAACAAAGTTCTTAAATGGAATTAATAGCAAGAAATAAAAGTCCTTGTTGAAATAAAGAAGAAGAATTTAATCCATAGATTAAAAAATAAAAATAAAAAATAGAAGAAGAAAAACTGGTCCGTTCTCTTTAAAAAGGAAAAAAAAAAGTTGCAAGCACTTCAATCCACAAAGTAGAATTACAAAAAATAAGAAACACACTATCCAAAGCAATCCAATATAGGTTAATTTCGCTGTTTATTTTCTTCTACTTTCGGATTTAATGTAACTTTAAAAATTGGGCAATCTTTTCCAAAACAGTAAAGTTTCCTCACCAGATGGACACACTTTCTCTTTCCGCTTCCCTTCCGTTCCAGAACCATCCCAACTTCACCAGCCTGGAGCTGGACTTTTTGTCACCAGCTTGAAGAACTTCTCTTGGATCGATTAGGGACTTTGCGGTGTCCCTGAGATCAGCAAGACGTATTCTTCCTGTTCACCATCTCTACGGGACAGTTTAGGTCCGATTGGACCATCCAGCGGCAAAAGTATCGGCAGCAGTCTCGGTACATCGAGACTGCACGTCCGTATCATCGCGACACTGGCTCCTCCGTCCCAGGGAGGTCTTATTATTTTTGAGGTGCAGTAGGCAGCGAGCGTGGTCACCTCATGGCTGCTGCTGAGTTGCAATATTTTCAGGGAGAGCTTATCTTTGGGGGAGGGCTTATTTTAGTGCATGCGATCAAAAGCCTGATTGGGCTTCTTATCTGGGAAGGTCTTATTTTCAGGGAAACAGGGTATGACATATACTTATGTCAGGTGGTTTTTTATTGATTTTAATTAATTAATTTTATTAGTTAGGTCAGTGGTGGGCAACCTTTTTTTTCAACTGAGCCAAATCTCGCCAAAACCACGATTGAAATTTACTTTGAGAGCCACATTTTTAAAACCGAAAATACATAGGATGGTACACTGTTTTTAGTTTCAATAAGTTTTTATTGAGAATATTCTGCATGCAAGTATCCACATAGGTCGGGAGGATACAAATAACACAACTAATAAAACAAAAACTTTAGAACGATATTATTTATCGATAACGTTAAATTCCGTAAAATTTGCCTTACAATGTAGAGAAAATTACATCCTGACATTGACTGACAAAGTCACAACCACTAATGTGAACATTGGCCTTGCATTTCCTTGGATAGTTTGAGTAAGTCAGGTTTGTATGTTGTTGTTTTTAATTTCATCTCTCTCTCCCACTTTCTTTCTTTTTTTCTTTTTCTTTCTCTCTCTCTCTCTGGCTCTTTGTCTCTCTCTCCCTCCCTCCCCCATCTCTGTCACTCTGTGTGTGTGTGTGTGTCTGTCTGTCTCTCACTCACTCTGTGTGTGTGTCTGTCTGTCTCTGTCTCTCCCTCTGTCTCTCTCACCTCCCTTCCTCTCTCTCTGTCACTCTGTGTATGTGGGTGTGTCTGTCTCTCACTCATTCACTTAATCACTCACTCTCTGTGTGTCTCTCTGTCTGTCTATCTTTCTCTCCCTCCCTCCCCCTCTCTGTCTCTCTCTGTCTGTGTGTGTGTGTGTGTCTGTCTGTCAGTCTCTCTCTGATTCCCTCCCTCACTCCCTCTCTCTGTTCCTCTCTCTGTCTGTCTTTCTCACTCACTCACACACACACACACACACACACACACACACACACACTGTGGTCACCTTGTTGAGTGTTCCAATCACATTTGAAACACTCAACAACTGGCCTGCATTTATGGTATTTTGCAGCATTCTGCAGTCATAGGACCAAAATTGGTTGTCACTCGCCTGGGCTTTTGCAGAAGCTTCCCTCCGAAGCCCGAGAGGAGGGAGGGGAGCGGGCACCCGGCACACAGAAGAGCCGCATTAAAGGGTGTAAAGAGCCGCATGTGGCTCCCGAGCCGCGGGTTGCCCACCACTGAGTTAGGTAAAACAACAAAAAAGCAAAAACAAAGAAATGGGAAAGTAATACATGTACAGTGGACATTAAAATCAAATCATACAAAGACAAAGCCTGACCACAGAAACATCTTACTACCTAGTTTACATTATATATATTTGAAATGGTTGCCATTTTTTTCTAAACACTTCCTTGCTCATTTACTGCGTGACCTTTGAATACTCTCAAGTTCAGTAACATTTTCTATGAAATTAATTAATAAAATTTATTAATTTTATTATTAAAGACAAAGTATTGGAAATGACCTTGGAAGTCAAGCAGACCAACTGTGCAGAATCTATTAGAAGATATTAGTAGAAGATACAGTTCCGGTAATTGGAACTGGAGAACTACAGAACATGATGGCTGGTAAGCTAAGATCTGTATTTGGGAGTTTATCATCTTTGTTCTTGGGGTGGGATTGCACCATCTCAGACAGATCCAACGTGTAACCTAGAGGTCCTCTTGGACTCATGGCTCTGGTTCAAACAGGCTAGGTAGGCCTTTGCTCAACTCAACTGGATAGGGAGGATTTTCTCTGGGTCATTTGTGTCCTGGCCATCTCCCATTTGGACTATTGTAATTTTTTCTATGTGGATCATCCTTAAAAGCTTCAGCTGGTGCAGAAGGTGGCCACAAAGTTATATGGAGTCCCAAAGAAGTAATCAGGTGCCAGTTTGCTTCTGGGTATGATTCAAGGTGTTGTTTGTGACCTATAAAGCCTTGCAACTTATGGAATCATCTTCATCCCATTACATCAGCCTGTCCCACCTATTCAGGCAGGGAAGCCTATACCAAGAGTCTTTTCCTTAGTTGTAAGTTGCTTCTTTCACTTATTAGTTTCCACCCATCGCTTCTTGTCCTACCCTTGGGTGCTTTGGAGAATAGTTTGACTCCCTTTTCTTTATGGCAATGCCTTAGATATTGCAACATTATTATCATGTCACCCCTAGTTCTTCTTTTCATTAAACTAGATATACCCAATTTCAGCAATCGCTGTTTATATGTTTTAACATCCAGTCCCCTAATAATCTTTGCTGCTCTTCTCTGCACTTTTTCTAGAGTCTCAACATCTTTTTTACATCGTGGCGACCAAAACTGAATGCAGTATTCCAATTGTGGCCTTACCAAGGCATTGTAAAGTGGTATTAACACTTCATGATCTTGATTCTATCCCTCTGTTTATGGAGCCTAGAACTGTGTTGGCTTTTTTGGTAGCTGCAGCACACTGCTGGCTCATATTGATTGCCCTTTAGGACCCCAAGAGCCCTCTGAAAGTTACTACTATTGAGCAAGGTATCACATGTACTGTACCTGTGCATTTTGTTTTTCTTGCCTAAATGTAGAACCTTACTTTTTTTCACCATTGAATTTCATTTTGTTAGATAGTGCCCAACGTTCAGGTTTGTCAACATCCTTCTGTATCTTAAGCCTCTCTTCTGGAGTGTTGGCTATTCTTGCCAGCTTTGTGTCATCTGCAAATTTGATGAGTTGCCCATCTATCCTCCTGTCCAACTCATTGATGAAGATGTTGAAGAATACTGGGCCTAAAACAGAGCCTTGGGGTACTCCAGTGCATACTTCCCTTCATGTAGATGCAGTTCCATTGAGGACTACACATTGAGTGCGGTTGGTCAACCTGTTACGAATCCATCTGGTGGTGATGCTGTCTAACACACATTTTTCTACTTTATCTAGTAGTAGGTTATGGTCTACTTTATCAAATGCCTTACTGAAGTCCAAGTAAATTATATTGACAGCATTCGTCTGGTCCACTAATTTTGTCACTTTGTCAAAGAATGCAATAAGATTAGTCTGGCATGATCTGTTTTTGACAAACCCATGTTGGCTTTTAGTTATTACTTAGTTTGCTGATTCGTTGCTTGATTATCTTTTCCAGAAACTTCCCTGGTATTGAGGTCAGGCTAAAATATATGTTACTTCTTCAAAGACACTGAAACCAGCTGGGTAATTCTGGCCATTACAAAATGATCGTCTCAAAAGATTTAATTGTTATTAACAATAAAATCATACTAAGCCAAACTGCTTCCCACTTCCTTTGCTCAAAACTTTCTTTTCTAGAACACATAGTATTAAATATTAAACAAACACTTGCAGAATAACTACTGGCAATCATAGAGATAATTTGAAAAGACAAGACAAGACAAGAAACCAAATCTTTGGTACCTCTGGTTTCATTATTTCTTTGAAGGTTTAACTTATGTACTATGTAACAATAATGTGCTACAATTTATCTCAAAATGCCAAAGCCCTTTATCTTTCTAAAAAGCAAACATAAAAGAAACACTCTGTACATAAACAGCTTCTCTTGAGAAGAAAGATAACATGCACAATGCAGAAAAGGAAAACCTTTCGTGATATATTCAACATTTTCAGGCTAACCTGTCCATTATATTTGAAGAGGAAACTTGCATAGGTTTCTACTCAAGGAGAAAATATTCCCCAACTACTTTTAAAAGAATATAACCTATACTATAACAAAATCCTGTCATTTTGGAAGTCCAAGGGCATTGTTTAATTTATTTATTAAAATAAATCCTTCCATATGTCTTCTTCATAAAGTGCTGTGGCATTCAAAGTGTCATGATGTAGGTTACATGCTATCTGATACAACATGACTTATTATTTGATAACTTTTGAAAATGAAGGCACATCTCTCCTATTTATCAAGGAACTTCAAGCCCTGATAAGCATTCCATTGTGTTTTTAGTTATATTTCACTGGTGTATGCAAGTGTGTGTGTGTGTGTGTGTGTGTGTGTTTGTAGATGGGTGATTGGTGGGCCTGTCTATCTACTGCTTTTTCCCTACTAAAGAGAGATGGATTAACAAACCTCACTCTTCTTCCTCTGAAACCTCTAAAGACCACTAAACACAAAGCTATTTTGAAATTGTATTTGAAATTTTATTGTGCGGTAGTGGAAAGATGTGGGGGAGAAAAAAACATCTTATAATTGGCTGTTTTTACAAAAAGATTCAGCAGGTAAAAGTTTTGATTGAATTTTATCTTGATTTCATTAAATATTCATAAAGGCCAATTAGAACAGCATCTAAGTAGGCCACAAGGCTCCTTTCCATCATTCTGTCAAAGAGAGTGTCAGGCGGCAACTATTTACACTGGAACCCAGCAGTCAATATCTTCATTTAATCTTTATGTGCTGTCCTTCTAAATCACTACCCCTTCCCAGTGACTGGTTTTATAGCTAGACGAAGACAAGGGGAGGGACAGGAAAACCTAATAATTCTGAAGGCAGGATCCTTAACTTGTATAAAACCAAATGCAAATGAGAAATAGCATCCTGAATCAAACCCTGGAATGAAAATCTTTCCTTTAATGAGAAATGACATTGGAGGAGCACTGATTACCATGAAGAAAAACTGCTTAAAATTCATAATCAATCAAGCAAGTTTGTTTTAACCTTTCAAGACTAAACTGCTGGGTTACCATTTTCATTTATTGATGATGCTTATCTTTTCTTCCAACCACTAATTTTATATTATAACTCTGAGAGAATATTCCATGCTTATTTGTAATTATGGATTTCTCTTTCTGTGTGTGTACTCACCCAGAGACATATCCACATGCACATGTACTCACAACAGACATACTGAGATTTACACTGAAAGAAGACCACAGTTGTAAAATAGTTAACATAAAAGTGGAATTATATTCTATTGATATTGAACACATGTGGTCTATTAATATTACCTTTTCTCTACAGCACTCTTTGCTTTACAAAGTAATGCACTTTTTTCCCCTTTGAAAATGACAATGTTGAATTTAATTTGAAAATCCAATCAACCTTCTCTGATAACTCAAACAATATAATTGCGATATGGAAGGGCTGTGACTTTTTAGTAACAGACACTACTGGAAAAGATATTAGGATTCTGACTACACTGATCATAATTATAATGAAGCAAAAAAGATTGAATAGAGCGTCAATTAATATGCATAGCAACTTGCATATGAGGGAAACCAGTGGCTAGTATTTCAGTTTTGACCTAGCAACATATGAAGTTTGAATTTAAAAACTATCACCTTTTTTCACGTATTGCAGATAGTGTACAAGTGTAAACCAAGAGGTGAAAGACTAAACCAACACTGATATGAAAATAATGAAAATCTTTTTAGACACATTGTGAACAGCAATATTATGACTGGTGACATTAAAGGTTACAATTTCTCCTATCCCTGGTACAATGAAGTTATTACATTACCAAAAGCAAAGCCTACATATGTATGAATGATAATGCATTATATATTTATTTGTTAAGTTTATACCCCGCCTTTCCTCTAAGAACTTTAGGCAATGCACAGAGTATTCCCTTTTCTAATTTTTCCCTACAAAACGTTTTGATGTAGATTGAGTTGAGAAAGAGTAGCTAATCCCAAATCATCTTGTGATCTTGGGTTTTTTTTTTTTATGGTTGAGGGTAGATTAGTATCTGAAGTGCCATACATGGAGTCCAATATTTTATTTATTTATTTAGAAAATTTATATAACTGCCTACTTTGTCACAGCAAGTCTGGGAAGCTTACAAACAATAAAACACAGTATAGAAAAAATAAGCATTAAAATATTTTTGTAATATTGTAAATAGTCCCATTATTAATGCATAACCCTTCATAATTTCATAGGGAATTTTTTTAAAGTTAAGATATGGAAAGTCTTTTCTGTAATAAAGCAACTTTCAGTAATTCAAATGTCTCCTTTTTTTCTAATGTGCTGCTATGGATGACCAATAAGCAATAAAACCCTCTAGATGTTCTCTTCCATCCAAAGGCAGCCCCAAACTTGAGGAATGAAGAAAAAGCCAGACAGTATCAATAGAAACTGACTACATGGTGGGATTTCTATGACTATTCTAAAAACAGTATGGTGTAGCTGTGAAGATGCTAGATGAGCCCTAGGAAATCCAAATTCTAATCTACTGACAGCCACAGAATCTCTTTGGATGACTTTGGGATAGGCATTTTCTCTCAAACTAACCTTCATCACAGAGTTGTTCTAAATAGGAGGAAAGGATAATATGTGCATCATTTTAAGCTCCTGTGTGAAAAGCAAAATGTAAGTCAACAAAGTAAATAAATAGGCCGCTTCTGCTTCTCTGCCCCTTCTGCCTTAAATTGTCAATATTCCCACTGGCATAATGAGTAGTAAGTTCTGAAGTTATTGTCCATGCACCATTTTTCTAGTTTTGTGCAATGTTCCCAATCCCTGGAACGCATCCCCTCAAAATTATGTTTACCTCAGGAAAACTGGGATTTCTGTTCATTCGATGACATAATTTTTTGCTATGAACTATTTTTTATATTTCTCTATTATTCTTTTTTCAGTAGTATTTGCTCTGGTTTACCTAGTGAACTAATTGATAAATGTTCCATTCTGAGCATACTTCAAGGAGTGGCACATCTGTTGGGACTAAGGTTATAGAGATCTTATCTGAGTAATCAATAACAAGTAACAATAAACCATGAATTTGTTATTGGTCCAATTTTGTGGGTTTGCTTTTAGTAATTTACAGAAAACACATATGTATCTATAGAATTTAGAATTCTTACTATAGGTAGTCCTTGACATATGACTACAATTGGGATTGAAATTTCATTCATAAGACAAGTCGCTATGTGACTAGACCCTATTTTATGAACCCTTTTACAGCAATCATGATCACCACAGTTGTTAAGCATATCACATGAAGTGATGTGAAGTGAACTCACATGGCCGTTCACCAACTCAGCTTCCCCAAAGGATTTTTTTTTTCTGTTTTGAAACTGGCAAAAAAAGTCACAAATCACAATCATGCGCGATGGATGCTCTGCAACAGGTCCTAAATTTGAGCTGGTTGCCAATCGCATTCATGAGACATGGGGTTGGTATAACATTTATAAATGCAAGTACAGATCATAAAGCGCTTTTTCCAACCATCATTAAACAAACAGTCATAAGGCAAGGACTATTTGTCTCCATTCATTAATTGAAGCATAGTATTGTGGTCTTTGATTATTATTTATTTTATATAGTATGAAAAAGATGAATTATGATTACACTGAACGTTTCCTTAACTAGATTCTGAGTCGGGATCACAGAGAATAAGAGGTACATTATGTGTAGCATCTGAAAAGTGCACACACACAAAAATATAGCAGTGGACAAACATCTCTAAAATATGAAACCAGGAAAAGTGAGGATGCTGAAAAACTGGATGCTGAGTGGGCTGTTCTCTGCCCAAAGTTGGAAAGAATTGTGCCAACCACATTTTATTTTCTCTCCTGGCTTTCAGTCAAGCACATTAGTATTGCTAATCTTATGTTGCTTTTCACTCCTTCTCTTTCCTATCGCTCTTGACCCCTAGGAATTTTTTTCAAGGCTGTTTTTTAAAAATACTCCTGGTGCTTTTAGCCGTATGCAGAAATAAATGCTGATGGAACCTTTTATTTAAAAGAAATAATGAGGCATTTATAAACACCTTCCTAAAAAGTAGAGATTGTTTGATATAATTCTTGCTTCCTGCAAGTTTGGGATATGAGCAGGTAACACATTGGTATGGTAAGATAGGAAACGTCTAGAAGCATTCAATCCTGAAATCTTAAACCTGCTTTCTCTAAATCAGGGCTGACAAACTCCTGGCCCATGGGACAGATGTGTCGTGTGCCGGTTTAGCGAAAGGGAAAAAACTCCCGATATGTCATGTGATGCCACCATGATGAGTTTGATACCCCTGCTCTAAATAAACTTTTATACTTAGTGAGCTTTCCTCACAGGAAAACAGAGGTAGAGTTAGGGTTAAGACATACTTTCATGACTTTCGTAGAAACAGAAGAAACATTACGTTCTTTGTTATTAAAGCATATACCTTAAGGACACAAATTTTAGTGTGACAGTTTTTAAAAGCACAGTAGAAAATAAAGTGGCAATACAAGGGCACTGCTGTGCTGGCTTTTAATCCTCTTGTGCTTCAGTGTACTGCTTCAGTCATTGATGAAATCTACGCCTTGATTTTTCAGCTGAGCCCTGAGGAAATTTAATCTATTAGATTCAGCGCAAGATTTCTTTCTTGTCTAACATGATGCCAACAGTGGGTTCTGCCTTCAAACCTTGGGTATCTTTTGGAAAGCAAATATGTACATTCAACTTTTCTCTTTGACATATTGCTAAAGAGTTTTACATTCCCTCAGTACCAACACATTCCACAAGACATCTTGCAACTGGATACATCAAGATTTTTCCTAGCAGATTCAGCAGAATTCCATTTCCATAGCAATTCATTCTATTGTCCAGTTTGCAGATGTTCTTCTGGCCACTAGAGGCCACTATGACACCTGCCAAGGGTGAATGCACAGGTTCCAAGTGGCCTCCCTATTCAGTCAAGAAGGAAATAATGCTGTAATTAAGGGGTGGAGGGGAAACAGAAAAGGAAATGGCAGCTGAAGCAGTTTCATTGTGCCATTTATTATCTTCACAACAGCTGAATAACCCAGCTCAATGGAAGACGTGTGTGTGTGTGTGTGTGTGTGTGTGTGTGTGTAATGTATTTTCTGTCACTTTTTTTTCCTTGAAAAAAGATGCCTCTTTCCATCCAAGGATGTAAAAGATACCCTAGACTAACATTCTGATGAAGCCAGAATTATTCCTAATAGGGGTTTTTTGGACAAGGAATTAGAAAAGCAATATGAAAAATCAATATTATATATGGTAACTGCAGCAGATTAGTGTAGGAGAAAAGCAATAAAATACATATAGTAGATTATAAAATTAACTGAACTTGCAGAAATGTAGAATGGCAAAGTGGACCAATCTGGTCAGAGCCAAAAAAAAAACCAACCCAATGATTTTTGAAAGCCAGGAAAACAGTGGAAAGCATAATTGTAAGTTTTCTTTTTTCCTCATTTCCCTTTCTCCCATTTTCTTTCTTGTTTGTTTTGTGTACTTTCACTATATTGAAAAATTCTTATATCATTTTTTAAAATCTAGCTTTGAGTTAGTTACCAGAGTTCTATCTACATAATTGCAATTAGAGCTGTTCAGAATCATCTTTTTCTCAGATTCAGAAAACCTACTCTTCTTGCTAATATTTCAGTTGATTTGGAAACTCCAAATCACCCTGTGATAGTCCATGGCCTTCTTTTTCCAGATCATCTCTGAGGAGGACATGGATTAAAATGATCTCTAATATTCCCCATTCTGTCTTATTGAGCCATGAGGAGTTTATCTGACTAGGAGAGCACAACTGGCTTGCTAGAATCATGAATTGGAACAATTCACATTACAGTATAGTTACTAGTTGCAATCAGACAATTCTGCTTGATCAGGATCTAATATATTTTGTTAGTAATGAAAACTCAAAAAGGCTCGGTGACTCAGTTACTTAAAGGCGCTGGATTTGTCGGTTGGAGAATGCTGTCTCTCTGAATTCCAGCAGCTTGAGCCCTAGCACCATGTGATGGAGTGAGCTCTCAACATTAGCCTCAGATTCTGTCAACCTAGCAGTTTGAAAGCATGCAAATGCATATAGATAAATAGGTACCACTCCAATGGGACTAACGGCAGAAGCAAGAAATCAACTGGAGCCAGACTAACCCAAATGTGAAGCAAAAACCAAAGGCCCCAGGTAATGGTGGCACTCCCACAGAACACTGTTAGCTGTTCTGTGTGCAGAGCTTGTTTCCCCTGCACCCTGTGGTACACCCTGGATAGCACATGTGAACCGAGGAAACTAGCAGGCAGCCAAACTACTATTCTGTAATAACAATGAAGACTCCTGGCTTTCATGTACCACCACCATATGCTAAATAAATAATGATAACTCTTTGTCCTATAATATAAATTGACATCAATATTAAGATCCATTTCTCCACGTTACTTTAATTCATAGGGAAGAGAGAAAATGGGTAAGCCTTGCTTAAAGTCAAGTAAAATCACACACCCACATATTTTATATCTCATTACATCCCATAGGCTTTCTTCCTGGGAATATCCTTGAGTGTTTCCCCAAACAGAAACGTTTATGGGGTTGCCACATTATAGACTAGACCATGGCTGGCAAGAGGATATTGTTTCAAGCAATAAATAAAGACTTAAATGATGTAACAGCCCAGAATAAGGCTGTTCAAAAGGGAATTTCAAAATAATGGCCTGAAACAATAGGCACCTGCCACCAAGTTTTCAGAATTTCTTTCTCCCCTTCATTGATTAAATTTGGTGGCACTTTTTTTCTTCATGATCATGATCAACTTGCATTGATGATGTTACCTAGTTGGGTACAAGCAAACAACCAAACTCAAAGAACATCAAGGAATCCAAAGTTCCCCTCTGAGCTACATACATTCTTTTCTGTTGGAAGAAATGTTTCCCTGAACTTGTTAAAATGTTCGGATTTTCTATGCAGACGATCCAAATTACAATAAATGACAACTCAAGACTGATCACTAGATCACTACTTCTTTTCTGTAGATAATTAATAATAATCTCTTGCCAATAAAAAATAAGTCATTACTGAACAGGAGTCACCTTGTTAAATTAGGAGATTTGAAAAGCACGATTTTCTAAAATAGTATCTTTAGGTAGGTCCTCAAAGTAGAATCTAAAATTATCTAGCAGGCCACAGAGCACGCCAATACGCCATTAAAGTCTATTAAGATACCAATTTCGTTGTATTTAAGTACAATGACAATAAAGATTATACTTAAACTGAAAGACAAAGTATTAATGAAACGTATACACTATATTTTGCTTCCCTCTCTACCATTGATCCTAAATATATGAAAAGGATCTGCATCAAGCAAGCTGAGGCATTTGCAAATACAATACATTTCCAAGCAAAAATGAAATTCTTTATTTGTTGGTTTAAAAGCAAGACCTAAAACCTTATGCAAATATTACCAAAATTCAGCTTTTTATCAAATTCTTCTTGTCTCATATTTAGTCTGATAGTTATATTGGATGTTCAAATTACTTGCCACTAAAGCCAAAATTATGAGGGATGAAAGGAGAGTTTAATAAAATAGTAGTAACACTTTACAATCTGAAGTATCCAGATTCTAAATCTGAGAGACAATCTAATAGAACTAAGGTGCTTATTCTATTAAGAATGAAACAGCTGGATAGGTTTCTAATATTATACATTTCAATTTTTATATATAAATTATATATAACTGGGAGCTATTTAAATGTCAAGAAGCAAAGACATGAAAATCACACATATCTATACTTACTGGCCAGCATAATAGCTTTCATTATTTGCTCCAACAAAACTTCTACAAAGGGATGGAAATAGTTAATGTTTGCATCTTTTATTTTTTCCATCTCTCAGGTTTTGTTGTAATAGCCTTTTATTTCTAAGGGAAGAACTGTGGACTGCACTAACTCCTTACTATTAATTCTGTGTTTTCTTCTCCACTATTTCTCCTTGGGCATTCCCCCCCCCCCCCATTACTTAAATAACAAACCGTAGAAGCAACAGAATAGCCAGCAAATCTGCAAAGTTCTTTATCTTTGTCAGAAATTGCTTCTGGTTCTTATTTTGATTCAAGAATCTACTTTACTGGAATGATGTCAAAGTTAAGCAACACCCTGGCCCTCTATTAAAAAAAACTGTAATGGTGCAAGTAATCAAATCCAACTGCTTTGTGATATAAGCAAATACTTCCATATGCCCATCATGTTTCATGCTTAATTTATCTATCTGTGTCTTCTAGATCTTAGTTTTCTATAAACAATCTGTGTGCACTAGAGTTGTATGGAGAAATATATTCAACAAAGCAAACACCAGCCTGATCAATTATGTGGAAAATGTGAGGCAATCTATAAAAGATATGAAAATCTCTACAGAAACTACTGAGTTAATAGCCAACTTATATGAGATATGTGTGATCCGTGATTAGATCTCCTAATGCTTTCTTTCATCCAAAATAGCAATGGAGACAGTCGTTAGCTCACCATGGAAACAAGCAAGATACTTGCATTGTGCCCCACTTCCCTTCCATCATCCCAGAAGACTTAATAGTACTTTCGGAAGAAAGATTTTGATTGGGGAAACAGCACAGCAAGAAATGATTAAATGCACATTTATTATTCACATTTCTGTTCTTTAAAAATCTTAAAGGCTATTTCTAGGAATGGAACCTCTTATGGGAGTGGATAAACAGGGTGAACATCTTCAAATGCTTTCACAGTGGGAGAATTAAGAAGGAAGGGGAAAAGCTGCCCAAAATTGCAGTATTCTTTAGTATAATTAGCAGTTTAATAGCAGAAGAGTTTTAAAAGGGAGTCTAAAGGACTGGAAACATCCCAATGGGCTTGATTATGTATTCCATATTTGGTGATATAGAAGGAAATGAATGAAGAATCTCTGGTTCTCCTGATATTGTTGAACACCTCTCAACATGCAAGCTATGGAAACAAAACATGCAATTTGATCTTAGTTTATAATCTTTTTAATATTCACAAATGCTGGATGTAAACTACGTATAAAACAGCCTGTAATATAATTGTATAGAGAAACTTCTATGAACATTCAGAGGGGACATGTGGTGGGGTTTTCTCTTCGTAATACATTATTGTGGTGTGTTTCCTAGGCAATGAACATTTCAATCCATCTTTCATGCCATTCTAACATTGAAAGGCTTTGGGAACAGATGAGCTTGCATCGCTCCCAAAACAGTGAGCTCAACATCTGGGAGATTGCTCGGACTTATGTTTCTTATTAAACAACAGGTGGAAAGCATGGGCAGGGGAACCTTTTCAGAATTTCAGATGTGCACCAGTTTACAGCCATATCTATACTTTGATGCTCTGGCAATGATAGTTTACAAACTGATCACTATTGTTATTTATTTATCATATGTGATGTTACATTAGCCAGGAGACTACAATAGCAGGAGCAATAGCACTTAGATCTATATACCGCTTTACATGCTTTTACAGCCCTCTCTAAGCGGTTTACAGAGTCAGCATATTGCCCCCAACAATCTGGACCCTCATTTTACCAACCTCGGAAGGAGGGAAGGCTGAGTCAACCTTGAGCCTGGTGAGATTCAATCTGCCAAATTGCAGGCAGCTGGCAGTCAACAGAAGTAGCCTGCAATATTGCATTCTAACCATTGTGCCATTGCAGCTCTAATTTCAATGCTAATGCAGAGTAATTATTTGAGTGCCTTAAGACTGCTAACCTGTTCAGTTCATGCTTGTGCGCTATCCATGGTGAACCATAGGGGACAATGCACCAGAAAGAAACAAGTATGGCATCCCGCATTATCTGGAGTCTTCCTCCATCAAAGTCACCTCGCAAAAGGGTGCTCATCTGGGACAGTCCAGTACCAGCAGGGATTTGACTGTCCACATGAAACACAGGCTTGTCTTCCCATCAAAGTGGTACCTATTTATCTACTCACATATAACAAGCTTTCAAACTATTAAGTGAATAGAAGATGAGACAAATAACAGGAGCTCACTCTGCCACACAGTGCTAGGACTCGAACTGCTGGAGCAAAGACCATCTCCAGCATCATTAAACCACTGAGCCACAACACCCAGCTAGATTACTGCAATACCTGTATGGGGGCCTGCCATTTGGAGATAAGCCAAAAGTTGCTGTTGGCGCAAAACATGATGATCCCTGACAAATCAATCCATCCCTTGAGAATAGCTTCTCTTTTACACTTTCTGCAATGATTGTCAATAGATCTTTACTTATGATTGATGTCATTTGTAACAATGTTTTCTTTTTAAAAAAATGTATCCCACCAAGAACCCATTTAGATGGGGGTAGGCAATAAACACTGTTAAATAAGTAAGCAGGTAAATAAATGGTACATCTTCCTTTTTATAATTGTTGGACTTTTGAAATAAGTTGATAGAATCGGCCAGTGCAAAATATTGTCTCTGGGAGTTACCTTTTTATAGTCAGCTGTGATCATGTGTTATATTTTGTATAGTATTTTAAGCTTTGGTTAGAATGCAGTATTGCCGGCTAAGTCTGCTGACTGCCAGCAGTTCGATCCTGAGATTGACTCAGCCTTCCAGTTTTCTGAGGTAGCTGAAATGAGGATCCAGATTGTTGGAGGCAATATGCTGACACTGTAAGTCAGTCAGAGAGTGCTGTAAAGCACTATGGAGCAGTATATACTGTAAGTCTAAGTGCTATTGCTATTACTTACTTAAATTCAATAACTTAAGTATGAGATCCTAACTATATATGTCTCTGTGTATGCAAACAGTTGTGTATTGTATATGTCTATTCAATGATATTTATCCATTGCTGGTGCACTTAATGAATGAAATTTATTTCCTATAAGTGCGCTTATTGATTAGCGTTAGAATCCACTTTTCTTTACTATGAAATTATTTCCCATAAAAGCATTAAAATCTGCAGCTGAAGATTTCCTGCAATGAAACTGGGACTAAATTCTGATATTCTACAGCTATTCAAAACTGATTGGCTTATTTGGCCTATTACCTGCATCAATATCATTTCTCTCTTCTTCCTGCCATTCTTTTCCTTCTGCTTTCAATTATCTTCTGACTGGCTGCTCCCCACCTGAACGACACAGGAGGACCTCCTGGTATGGCAAATTCTCCTGTGCTACAGATTGCCCTCTTTATTAATTATCTAGCATTTTCTATATAGTAGTGCATGAGCCCAACCATAAACTATCTATGTCCAATATTGTTTCATTTTCTTTAAAAGAAAGAATATTAAGTCGCTTCCATCTATTTAATCATTCCATTAAAAATGGCTTAGGCGGGAGATGATTCTTTTTCACCTGACAAACATTTATCAGCAAATAATTTCTTAGGGATATAAGGATACAGCATCAACTATGTCAGTTGAGACTAAATATCTATCATTTCCAAAAAAGAAATGGAAAAAATGAAATTAACATTGTGATACAAATGCTGTTTACTACTGCAATGTTTTCTATGTGGAGTTACCTTTGTACTTATTGTGCAAAGTTCTGTTGGTACAAAATTCAGAGCCAACTTGATCTCTGTGTTAGTTCAAAGAGATTACTTTACATTTGTGCATTTCACTGGATGCCAATTTCGTTTCCGGGAAAAAATGGTTTTAAAATTGCTGACTATTATCTTAAAAGTCTACATAGATTGGGTCTAGTATTTCTATCTCTTTTTTTGCAATGATTTTAAACTCATGTCATTGACAACTTCTGGCGGTGCGAGGGGAGAGCGGTTGGGGAGAAATCAGGAGGACGGGGAGGAGAAAGCCGAGCTTCTGCTAGGGACGGTCTTCTCCTCTCTCTCCCCCTAATTTCTCCCCAGCTGCGCTTTCCTCGCAGCGTGGCAAGTGCAGTGTGTGTGTTTGTGTGTGTGTTTGTAAGGGGGGATGGATGGGACAGATCAGCTCGGAGGCTGGCAAAGACACTTCGGTTTCCCCGCTGCTGCAGCTCTCGAAACAAATAGGCAAGGATGCTGGCCGGAGCTCACTTCCCTTACCGCTTGCCACCACAGAGCCTGTGGGATGAAGCATTACCGCCCCTTCCCTGCCAGTTTCAGCCTGGGCCCCGCCTGCCTTGCTTAGCTGGGCAGCTGACTGGGAAAGCGGCAAGGGGTGAGCGCCAGCCAGCATCCCTGCCTCCTTCCTCCGAGAGCCGCAGCAGCAGGGAAACAGAGGCTTCTTTGCTAGCCTCCCAGCTGATTTGTCCCATCCACCCCCTTACACATACACACACACACACACACACACACACACACACCATGCTTGCCGCAGCACAAGGCGAGCGCGGCCAGGGAGAAATCAGGGGGAGAGGGAGGAGAAGGCCGTCCCTAGCAGAAGCTTAGCTTTCTCCTCCCTCTCCCCCTGATTTCTCCTCGACCATGCTCGCTTCGCGCCCAGCAAGTAAGGCAGCTCTCAAAGAGAATAAAGCAGGCACAGCACTTCTTCAAACAGCCAAGGAAGGAAGAGGAGGCGAGACTCGGCTGTTGGAAGAAGCACTGGCACCGGCTTCATTCTCTTTGAGAGTCACCTTGCAAAGTAGGGAATTTTCTGACATTTTGCAAATGGAGCCAGCCCAGCGCCCTGTGCACATGGGCCATCCGGGAGCCCCAGAACTTGCAACCACCATCTCCCTCCAGCTTGGGTGCCCTGTGCACATGGGCCGCCCAGGAGCTCCAAAGCAACCACCATCTCCTCCAGCTCTAATGTAGGCAGAGCTAGCCCTGCACCCTGTGCACATGGGCTACACAAGAGCCCGCAGGCAACCACTGTCTCCTCCAGCTTGGGCACAGCTGGAGAAGCCCAACACCCTGCACACATGGGCTGCCTGGGAGCACCAAGGCAACCAACATCTTCTCCAGCTCAGGTGCAGATAGAGCCAGCCCAGGGCCCTGCGCACATGGGCCACCCAGGAGCCCCGAGGCTTCGAAACTACCACCCCTTCCAGCTCAGGTACACATGTGCCACTCTGGGTGCTTTTTGGGTGCCCAGCTTACCAGGCTGCCCTCGTGCCCGTCGCACCTGCAATGGCAGTGGCTTTGGGAGATGCTGGCCACTGGGGAGGGGAGGCTAGGCTAGCCATGTTGAACCCCCCTCCAGCCTCAGCTCGGCTTCTCTGAAGAAGCGACACAGCCGCTTCATTCCCTTTGACAGCCAACTTGCAAAATGGGGAATTTTCTTACATTTTGCAAGACAGCTCTTAAAGAGAAGGAACCGACTGCCGGCGCTATTCCAGAAACTTGACCTGTGGCATCCGGCACTCCAGGGGGAAGAGGCTTCCACCTCTTGCTCTGCTTCTTCACTAGCAGTAAGTGGGGCCGCAGCCAAGGAGCAGGCAGAGTGGGAAGCCAGTGGGCTGCTTTGGAGCCAGAAGCCCTGTGCAGCCAGCATGAGAGGCACGCGGACCCAGGTGGGAGGCAGCCTTTTCTGCAGCATCCTCCTCCCCTCTTTGGATCACCCTGCAGCGGTGGGAGAGTCTGCCTTTGCATAAAACAAAGCGGATTCATGTGCAGCAGCTCTGGGATGTCTGCTTGCCCTCCCACAGCATCGCTGCCACCACCACCACCCCTCTCAGCCCCAGCACAGTGTCTGCATTTCCACCAAGGGCTGCGCCCACCCCTCCACTGGCTAGGCCAGGCTGGACACCAACATCAGAAGACAAGCGGGCATGGGGGACCGCCAGTAAGGCCACGTGGAAGGCAGGGAAGCATGACAAGGCTGCAGGGAAGGGAGTAGGCTGCTTGTTCCCTTTCCTGCAGTCCTGCCATGCTTCTCTGCCTTCCAGGTAGCCTTCCGCTTGCCTGCCTTCGCAAGCTGGCCACGGGGACGACGGGAAGTCTCTGTGGAAGACAGAGAAGCATGGCAGGGCCACGGGGAAGGAGACAGGGGCAGCTAGCTAAGCCGCAACTCACAGGTTTACCTGGACGGCAGATCAGGGGCACAACACTTCAGGCAGGCAAGCTGCAGAGCTGAGACTGGGGGGGGGGCAGCAAATGGTGACCAGGAAACTGGTTGGGGGCATGGCCAGGCTGCCATTACTACTGGTTCGGAAAGGTACGCCAGATTTTCACTACCTATTCAGGTGAACCAGACCAAACCGGTAGGAACCCATCTCTGGTCAGAAGCCAAAAAAGTGCATGTTTCTCTTACTTCTCCTAGCCTGATCAGGTATAGCAGCACTTTATCTCATCTCCATAATAATTGGCCTAGTCTTGCTTCATTTTGCCACTCAGGAAGACATGCTGATGCCAGTGCAACTTCCAAATACATAACTGTATCCTGGTTTGAAACATAGACAGAATAATGTGTTAAAGCAGGCCAATTTTCAATTGTTCACATTTCTAACGTAGTTTAAACTTAAATGAAAACATTCCACTATTTTATTCTTTCTCTGTACATAGCATTTATCCACTGTTGTAAATATTGACACCATCCTTATTCTGAGTGAAATGCTGCAATCTTTAACAATATTACATACATAGTTTGGTTGGAATCCAGTCAAATGCTTAAAAACAAAAGAGAAATCTCATTAAATCCCAGCTTGGAAGACCTTGCCGCTGGATTTGTTTGCAGAGCTTTGCTTACGCTTTAATTCTATTGATTACACATTCCATTCCAAAGTGCCATTTGCCTGAAGGAGCAGGTGGTGTTTGCTGTTTCCATTTAACTGATATATTAGCCATGTGGTGCACTGCATCAGTGGGTAGTATTAATCAATTTATAGCAAGATGACAGAGAGAATCAGTCAGGCAGCAGAACTGTAAGGGGAAGAAAAAGGACAAAGGCAAGATATGATGACCAGTAATGAAGAACTTGAGAATACTGGGAAAACTCTGGGGATTTGAATATCAAGTTCTTTCAGATCTCCTCTTTTTCTTTAAAAAGTTGAAAAGAAATATCTCTAATATTGAGCAAGCATCCACACAAAGGAGCCTCATGAAATTTGAAAAAAATGCCAGGAAGTGCTTAGGTTTCTGAAAAAAATTAAGCAATGCTTTGGGTCCAGAGGGAGCCATACTTTTTCATTTTAAAACTGTGTATAAGATCTTGTGGGCTTTTTCAGGTAAATTGCACTGGTCACATGGAACAAAAGGCATGGTGTATCAAAATGGCTGCTTCTCCTCCGTAGACTTTACAGTTAGGCCTAGAACTTGCAATCTTGCAAGAAAAGAAAATGTGTCTCATTATATGAGTTCATTATATGTCTAGCAAGATACTCTTCTTCCAGTGATGTTCATGGATGATAGCTGTTTTACAAGATCGTAAAGTCTGATGTGGTTATACAAAACAAAACAAGCAGTTTTTGCAGTTATACTATCATGTAACAGCATTGTAAATTCCTATGGCAGCTAATAAAATCTGATCAGTAATGGCGCAGCATGATGTCATAATGTTTAATAAATGAACCATGATTAAATGGAATCAGGCGGTGAAGGAAAAATGTACTATGGCAATAATGCAGCAGGGGAAAGGAGCTTTTTGAGGATTCAGTACACTTATATCGAAAGTCAAAATCTACAAAATGTCAACAGTGCTCCAAATAAGCATATACTTCGTAGTACTGTGTTTAAAGATTATTTCTGTGTGTATTCCTGTTTGTTTTGAACATTTGCTAAATTATCTCACTTCAGTACAGTGAAGCACCACAGTAAATAGGAACTACACTATTATGGAATATAGGAACTGACACAGAATTCCGGGATCAAACAGAAAAGGTTTATTGCGCAAGATTCAGTCGCAATACAAGGAAGCACAGACTGAATCCCGAAGGATTCTTTTGCAGTTACTTTTGTACATACTTGTGACATTTCATGATTGGTTACATTTTCTGACAGCCCACAGCCCCCCTCCCTGTTGCTCTGCAGGTCACAGGCAAATCTATCTATGTTTCCTGTCTTCAATTCTGCGGTTTGGCTAGGTGTTATTTCCTTTAGATGAAGCTTCCTCTTGCAAACCCTTATTCTGTTCACTAAAGTTTTCCTCTTACAGAACTCTTAACATGCTCCATTATAAAGACAGTTACATATATTTAAGATTCCTATTATCCCATAATAAATGGCACCCCAGATGGGACTGACGGGAAGAGGCCATTGACCTTCCAGACGGACTGCCCTGGTGGGCAACCCCTGTCCCAGCGTTTGAATCTCCAAGCCGGCTCCGTAGCCCTTGTCTACGGGGAGACTTCGTCGAAGGGATAGAGGACATGCCCGCCAGCGAAGCACTCCAGTCAAGGATCCACAAGGGACAAACAGAATGGTCCTTTGGTCCGCGGACAATTGAAGATGCCTGCAGGCAAGTATAAATAAAGGAAGTGTACCTACTCCCGTTTGGAGTGGAAGAGGGGACTGATCACCCCCTAGGAGACAAGGTGGCATCCTAAAGTCTCCGGAGACAAGGTGGCGTTCTTAAGTCTCCATTGTTAGGATTGTGTGGGTGGGTTGCAGTTCCCATTGATGACCGTGAGTTTCCGGCTTCGTGGGTCAGTGGCAGTGTATTAGAACATGGGTGGAAGAAGTAGCAAGGGAGGTGTCTCACAGACACCCCTTCAATGTATGTTAGATAACTTCAAAACTGGTTTTTCTAGGGACTATGGAGACCCAGTGGCTACCCCGTTTGAACTAAAAAAATTCTGTGAACCAGAATGGCCCACCTTTGGCGTAGGGTGGCCAAAAACAGGGTCGGCGAACCCAGAACTCGTGTCGAGAGTTCATCAAATAGTGATGGGTGATGGACACTGGGACCAATTTCCTATATTGATCAGTGGCAAATTAACATAAAAGAGAGACCCTCTTGGTTAATCAATTGTCAGACAGTTAGAGTCTGTTTGATGAAGTCAGAAAAGGGGGGGGAGAAAACCTTAGTGCCAAAGATTCTAAGTCAGGTTGATAGGGAGGAATTCCAACGACCCCCTCCATATTCAACCCAAGTAAAACCAGTAACTCCCCCTGCAACAAAGACTGAACCGGTTCCTGTACAGCCTGAAACAGAGAACCAGATGAAATCTAAGTCAAAGAAGAAAATAAAGAGAAGTGCCTCATGGTCTTCAGCGGGTTCTGAAGATTCTGTGTCAGTTCCTATATTCCATAATAACACTGTATAAATAAAAAATAACATCTTTAGGAGCCTACCCAAATGATAGTAATAGTAAAATAAATCAAACACTTAATGAGAGCCAAGAACCATGATAAAAATGGCCATGTTGCATAATTCAGGATAATTCAGCATAATAAAATGTGAACAATATTCATACCTGTATTTTGTAATATTTTTTAATTAGAAACCATTACGCAACAGGCAGTTGTCCATTTCTTCTAAACATTTTCTTATTCATTTGATACATGGCCTTTAAACGCTCCTAAGCACAGTAACTTTTTCTCTTTAAAAAATAATAATAAAACATGCTGTGATTGGCCTATGGGGCCTATCTTTTGGGACACTGTGTATGCATGGGTATGTTTTTGTATTTGTGTGTCACTGTAGCTCAGCCCAAAGGCTGGAATGCAAGGATGTCTGGAACAGAAATAAGTTCATCATATATTTGTGTTCAGACAATGATGATTTTGGGAAAACCTGAGGCCAGAATTTCCATTTAACTTGAGAAAAAGATATACTGTCAGCCTTACATATAAGTTAACATCAGTGGTGGATTTCAAAAAATTTTGGAACCTACTCTGTGGATGTGGCCTCCTTTGTGGGAGTGGCTTGCCGGCCATGTGACCGGGTGGGAGTGGCTTGCCAGCCATGTGACTGGGTGGGAGTGGCTTGCCAGCCACGTTCAGAGAACACCAAAGGACCCCACAGTCCTCTCCCTCCTTATCTTTTTCCTTTTTGTCCTTTGACTTCTCCTCCTCCTCCTTTCCCCACAACCCCACTCCCTTCTAGCACTGATGATGTTACCTAGTTTGGTAATGAAATGTCTGTAAGAAAACCACCAAGCTCAGAAAGCAGCAAGGATCCCACTATCCCCCACCTCCTCTCTCT
Organism: Natrix helvetica; assembly: GCF_964273705.1. Taxonomy (NCBI): domain Eukaryota; kingdom Metazoa; phylum Chordata; class Lepidosauria; order Squamata; family Natricidae; genus Natrix; species Natrix helvetica. The sequence continues at coordinate 112,317,440 of NC_138549.1, read as the reverse complement.
CCCTTTCTTTCTCCTTCTTGTCCCTTCTCCTCCTTCCCCCCCCCCCCACTCCCTTCTAGCACTTCACCAGCTCGGGCACGACCAGAGAAGTTTCTCTTTTCAGAAATGTCTTCTCAGTGGAGCGGTGGCAGCCTGCCTGTCCCTTTCAGGAGCTCCACTGAGGAAACTTCTCTGGTCTCGCCCGAGCTGGTGGAGTGTCGGCAAGCGCCGTCCTGTCGCCAGGGAGACAGTCAGTGAGGTGAACCGCATGGTTGCTCGAATCACACGGGCACAGCCTGACCGGAGAAGTTTCTCTTCTCAGAAATGTCTTCTCGGGCTGCGCCCGTGTGATCCGAGCAACCACACGGTTCACCTCACTGACTGTCTCCCTGGCGATGGGACGGTGCTTGTCGGCGCTCCACCAGCTCAGGCGCGACCAGAGAAGTTTCTCTTCTCAGAAATGTCTTCTCAGTGTCCCTTTGAGGTACTTCGACCCCCGGGAGGGAGGGTGGGGGGGGGGCGTAACTCCAGCCTCACACACACACACACGTTGCTCAATAACCCTAACCTTCGCGCTCTTATCCGCGCTCTCCTCGGCTCCTCACGACTGCAATAGATGTCCAGAATTGGCTTTTGGTGCTAGGGTTTCCAGCCCCCGCCGCTTCTGGACGTCTATTGCTGTTGCGAGGAACCGAGGAGCGCGGAGAAGAGCGCGAAGGTTCTTGGCACTCCGGGAAGCTACGAAAGTGGCTGGGAGAGGCGCGCGGCTTGGTTTAGCCTCTCTGGACATCGCAGCAGCAGCCCCAAGTGCGCCGATCTCACCATTTTTTGCATCGGGGCATGCTGCAAGGGGGGGGGGAGTGAAGACCTTTTCCAGCTAGCGCAAAGGACTTCCCCGGACTTGCTTCAGTGAGCATAGGCCCGCACCTCCACCACCAACAATCCGGAAAAGGTCTTTACTCCCTCTCTCTTGCAGCAAGCCCCGATACAAAAAACGCCAAGGCTTGCGAGTGAGTGACAGGGGCAGAGCAGGAACTTACTTCTGGGTTCATTGACCAACCGGATCACACGATCCAGTGCAAACCGGCAGAAACCCACCACTGGCTAACATGCACAAAATGTAATTTTGTGGTCTCTTTTGTTTTCCCTTGGTGATATATAAGCAGCTAGCTTAATTCTACCATATCTGTGAGTAGAAAGGACATAAGAATATGCAGCTCAAAAAGAACCAGCTTATCATTAGTTGAAATAATGACGTAATATACCTTAGTCTCCAAAGAGGCCCATTAAGCTCAATCATTATTTAATTGCACCACTATAAAGTATTGGTGAGTACAACTGAATTCTACTGAGTACAATTAATGTATAGATAAAGATCATTTTTCTTCATTTCTCTTTCAGTCTGGCAACCTCAAATTTTCCAAACTAAAATGCATAAAAACTAAAATGTACAATAGAGGTGCTTAATAATATAATACATCAGTGGTTTAAAAATGCTATGAAATCAAAATATCTTCCTTCATGGTGAACAGAACTATGAGCAAGAATCTAATGAGCTTTATCTGACGATCATATGAAATCAAAATTAAACCAGAGATGGTCAGAACAATAGCAAATAATTAAAAGTAATTTATAAAAAATATTTGTTTCAAAGCCATTTCAAAAACCAACCAAAAATGCAGACCTCTCACTAAGGTGACTATAGGGAAAGTGTAACTCCAGATCAAAGTGAGATGTGTCTACAGCATGTCCCAAAAGTGCTTTTTCATAAGCAACTGGACTTTGTTTTTCCTTTAAGACATTTTTGTTTTCATTTCAGAAGCCTCTTCAGTTCTGACTTGAATGGAGGAAAATAGAAGGATTTATATTCCTTGCAGCCATCTGGTCATTAGCATTCTTTCTGAAAGTCATTAAGGCCACTTGGAGGTTTATCTGTGCTCTCAGAGTCACTTGAATAGGTGAATAGGTGTGGAGCCTTCTTGGAACTGCTGAAATGACTATGCTGTAAACAGGAGATAGATGGTGTAATCCCTCTCTTTTCTGTTGAGAGAGATCTGTTCAATCTTAATGCAGATGGCCTCTTTGACCCCACTTTCAAATAAGCGGTCCTCTCTGTCCAGAATGTGGGCTTTCAAATGCAGATGGAATGCTGAATCTTGTCCTGATGGATTTGTTCTCCTACGTTGTGCCATGCATTTGTGAAGTGGTTGTTTTGTTTCTCCGATGTACAGATCTCTCCATGGTTCATTGCATTATGCTGCATATATCACATTGCTCAATTTTTGTATGGGTGTTTTATTCTTGGGAAGGATAAGCCTCTGCATTGGTATATTTTGGAGTTTAAAATGTGTATGCATATTGTGTTGGTTGAAAACTGATTCATCTTTCCAAATGAAAAAGACATTTTGATCTAAACAAGATAGCAGAGAGTTTGACTTTCTACCAATGTTACTACTGGTATGTTAAAAGAAAGATGACATAAAGATATACAAAGGGTACATATTGCAGAAAAGATATAATAAAAGAGATACGGAAGAAAATGTAAATGTTAACTGGACGAAAAGTAGACGTACAGGAGTTATGATAAAATCTACAAAAAGATCTCATAACAGCCTCAAAACTAAAATGAAAGGCAAAATGAAAAGAATGATGTACTGCAGCTGGATCCAAAGTATGACCGGAACATGCTGACGTTATGATTTTTTTTCAAAAGAACATATGGATATTTATGAGAAGATATGTATCCCTTAACTATTAAGCCTATGGACTGCCAACCTCAAGGGAAAACAAAAATCGTACAGAATTTTGAACCTAAATCAGGCTAGCCCAAAAGATGAGAAAACTGGCATATCCCAAATCTCTTATACAAGTGCTATTAACACTAGGTGAGAAGAGGGAACCAAGATATCCAGCAAAGATGGGAGAAGGGAATCAAGCTAACCTCAGGCATCAAATACAAAGCTGGAAGCAAGGTTACAGAATGGTATAATATAAATCTGTACCATGGTTACCGGAAACTTGAAGTTTGAGGAATCGTTACGAAAGCAAATGACTCATACTGTTTATTGCAGTAGTGTAGACACAACCAGGTACTATTTCTCAGAAGATTCAAGTGATGGCTTTTGCAAAAAAAAAAAAAAAAAGGAAATGAGCGAGATGCTAGAGTGGTAAGAAACTGTGCTGTGAGAAGCTTTAAATTCAGAGACACCTTGGTATTCAAATGCTTTTAAACTCATTGAATTTGATACTCAATGTATTTTGACATGAAAATTTTGTATTAATATTCATCATTTGGTACTCAACATACAAGCTAGAACATGTCAGTATTAGCTGCCTTGTGATTCAATACATTATTCCTTATGGGAAAAAAATGTGTTTAATATTCATCATTTGTGGTACTCATCGTGCCATCCAGAACCAATTAACAACAGGTACTGAGGTACCACTATATTTGGTTCAGTGTTTCAGAATTTGGGGTCATGGAAGTCATACACCTAACAGACTCAAAAAAAAAATTCATCAATTTTAAAATGTTATCATTCAAAAGCCAGAAAATGCATTCCTGTAATTGTGAAACTCTCTGTCTGTCTGTCTATTGTATATCATCAGCCATCTCATTGACTGTGACTCTGGGTGGCATACAACCAACACCTGCAACAATATCAGAGTTGATCAAACAAGTTTAAAATATAAACAAAAGCAAGATTGTGGGAGAGCATTCATCTAAACACAATTTCTTACTAGATGTTTAGTTCAAATTGCTTTGCAATATAGGTTTTTACGCAATTACAAGTACCTACAAATACTGCACTTTGATATAGATGTATTCCTCAATTTACAACAGTTCATTTAGTGACTGTTCAAAGTTACAACGGCACTGAGAAAAGTGACTTATCGTCATTTTTCACACTTATGACTGTTGCAGCATCTTTACAGTCACCTGATCAAAGTTCAGATGCTTGGCAACTGACTCATATTTATGACAGTTGCAGTGTCCCAGGGTCATGTGATTTCCTTTTGTGACCTTCTGACAAGCAAAGTCAACGGGGAAGCCAAGATTCACTTAACAATCATGTTAATAATTTAACAACTGCAGTGATTCACTTAACAAATGGGGCAAGAAAAGTCATAAAATGGCTCAAAACTCAATACATTTCTCACTTAACAGTATAAAATTTGGGCTCAATTGTGTCCGTACATTTACTACCTGTAGGGAAAGCTAAGTTCATAGCAGCAATGTTGTGATCACCACGTTGAAATAACAAATTTATCAGTTGAAGACTGAGGTAGGAGCATGGCTGCTAATATTTAATTATCAGTCTATGTGCCATTATTTTCCCACCAGTTTCAGTTATTTAGACATCATTTTATCTTTGCTATCTGTTTTGTTTCTGATCCTAGATCACATAAATTGAATTGATCACCATATTTTTCAGACTATAAGACACACTGGAGTATAAGACGCACCATGATTTTAAAGAGGTAAATTTAAAAAAAGTTTTTGCACTCTGTGGGCCTCCCAAACTCTCTGCACGCCTCGTTTTTTGCAAAAAAAGGGGGGGCATGCAGAGAGTTTAGGAAGCTTGTACAGTGCTCCTGGGGCCTGGGGGGGGGGGGGGAATGGGCAAAAACGGCCTTGTTATTTTTGCTCAGGTTTGCCCTCCCTAGCCCCGGGGTGTACTTTGCAAGCCTCCCAAACCCTCTGCACATCCATTTTTGCAAAGGGGGCAGGGTTTTGCTGTATTCTGTGTATAAGATGCACCCACATTTTCACCCTCTTTTTTTGGGGGGGGGGGGAAGGTGTGTCTTATACTCCAAAAAATACGGTAAATAAAAAACAGATTACATTCATCTGTATAAAGTACTCCATAGGTTGTACAAGTTGCTATGTACTGTAGTAGATTATTTTTACATCCATCTGTGGCCCTATCAATATTGTTGAATACATATGCCTATCAGTTCTAGTTCACATTTTTTGATGGTGATAGATGACGAAAGTTGCAGTCATATAACAACTAGTGTGGTAAGAGCAGTAGCAAAGCAAACTTGCTCACCCTTCTCACTGAAAATATATCTCAAGGTGAAGTGAAATAGATGAGAGAGCTGTGAATATGTGTGCAGCTGGATATAGGCAGACGTAGTATCTATACATGCCCATTTGTAATGCAGAACGGGAATGTGAAAGACTGTGCTGTCCCAATTCCATAATTTAATATAAAACAACCAACCTTTCGCTGATTCTGAAACATTAATGTCTCTCCAACAAGCTAGTGGAACAAATAAATGCCAAAATAAATAGAAAATATATACATTAAAGGCCAAAGAATGAAATAAAATTGCAAAGATGCAAGAGAAGCAATTAATTAGATGAATACACACACACACACTCACACATACTTTAGTAATCTCCTTAGTCATCATCTAATCTTTGAAAATATACAAGTATTTGTGGAACTGTTGGGATTTGTAAGAATAGAAAAGAATGGATTCTAATTTAAGAGATTTATCAGTAGAATAGAACTTTGTCATAGAATAATGAACTCCTGCTGAGAGATAAATACAGAAGCAAAACTCATGTGGTTTATGAAAGTAAATAGTGAGGTGTTGCCAAGATGTTTATATTCCAAGTGGGAAAATATTTTCCTAATAGCAGTGTTTTTATTTCAATCCTTTCAACTGTTTGGGAGTTTGTTTATATTTCTTTTACCCTGTGTATTTTAAAAATTCTTCCAGTAAATGTACTTGTGAACAATTTTGGTTGTCACCTAATTCAACTACCTATTTTAGCCCACATTTTATATTTAAATCTTCTAGTTTAACTTCTTAAATTTTGACAGCCCCCATAGTACTCATCAAAATAAGTCAAACCAATCTTTTGACTTTGGGCTGGAATATGGGACATATTTCTATTCGCTTCTACAGACGGGGTACAAACATTTCTAATATAATATAGATTGCACATATAGTGGTGTGGTTGATGCACAAGGAGCATTGTTATCCTCTGAAAAACTCAATATGGAAAGGACTGGAGCTGGATTTTATGTTTTTGACAGTCTTTGATTTCCATTAGTGCTATCTTTTTTTCAGGCATTCGGTATTTGTCAGCTGCAATTACAAATTTCTGCCAGTCCATGCTTATTATAAACAATTGAAAATGCTTTGACAGCTTACCCCTGGAGTCTACATCATAATCCAACACTTGAACACTGCAGCAAATTCTGTATTTTCTCATAATTCCTTTCCAAATATAACTTTAAGCTTTCTTTTTTCCACTTTAAAGACAGTCTTGATTCTTGGCAGCTGCCTGGACAAGTCCCTACAGTGTTCCTGGCAACATATTCTAAAGTGTTTGCCATTGCCTTCTTTCTAGCACTAATAGAGAATAGCTAGCCCAAAGTCACCCAGTGGCTTTGTGTCTAAGGCAGGATTAGAACTCATGGACTCACAGTTTCTAACCTGGTGCCTTTAACCAAAATCCCAAACTGGCTCTTTTCACATTATGATCTCCATATTCCATGAGCTTCTGTTAGGACAGCTTCTGCTTTCCTGGCCTCTACATATTCACAAAATGTCAAAACATAAACCTGCTTACAAAGTTGTATATAATATTAAGGAGTTTAATATATGTATGTAGATCGGACAAGAGACACTCTTGGTATCTATTCATGTTTTTGGACCTATAGTACGAAAAGCTTCTGGTCACCAAGAATATAAAAAAACTTGCTCTGGATCAAATCATTCCACAGTTATATCTTGAGGGCAAGTATTGTTTCATTAATACAGTTTAAGGATCTAATATCTACATCTTTGGCATATTTCTTGTTTGAAAATTCTTTTTAGTAAAAACAAGCAATATTGTTTGCATTTCATGTATTATTATTCCATCTTTATTATTTGCTCTCATTAAGACATTTCAGCTTATGAACGTCCTATGTGGCCCATAAATCTGTCATTCAGAATGCCTGTCTCTGTTCCATTGTCATTACAAGGTTATACAAAATCAGCTGCCCTGAGAAAACACGAGACTTTGACACACTTTGCACACAGCAAGGCCTCCGTGACACCTTGGCGTCTGCCAGCTCCTTTCTTGCTTGATTAGCTCTTGGTTACCACAGTGATAATGTCTGGAGGCACTGATTAATGTACAATAATGGTACATCTCACTGGAAAGATAAGCTTATAGAAGATCAATTAAACACTAGCAATTTCACAGACTAAAATGGGAAGGAGATGGCTTGGAGCACTTTCTTGCAGGTATTTCTTTAATCGGTTTTTCTTTCCTGTACTAGAATTTCCACATAAAACAGCAAAAACTGTATCAGAAGGAAAGAGGAATACAATTCCAAAGAGGGAAAAGATTATGGTACCTGATTAAATTACAAGGTGAAATGAAGATGAACAATGGGTAAAATTTTATTTATGCCAGTCTTCTACATTATCACCGTCTGGCTGGAATTCTGGGAGTTCTTAGAGCCCTCAACTGAGAATGCTTCTTTAAGCTGGAAAAAGAGTACAAATTCTACTTTTTGATAGTAAGTGGTTTTTTTAGTATATGCTATAAATATGTAGCAATACGACATGTATGATGCACTTAAAAAACAAACACTGCTCCATGAAATTGCACTGTTACTAGGGCTACAAAAAGACAGAAATTAATACAGAATTTCTAAAACTGAATAGTTCAGTTGGTCATTCAAGAAGAGACGATTGTCTGCAAGAAAACATAGTGATCTTAGTGCAGCAGATTTTTTTAAAAATGTAATAGTATAGTAAGTTTAGCTGCAAGTAGGAGAAAGTTGTGCCTCTCCCATTCCCATTGCTATAGGTCTCTTATAGACTGAAGAGCCAACCTTTAGATTTTCATGTGGAAAGACTGAATGAGGATGATATTGGAAAAATGAAACGATTTACTATCTTCTTGAGTAGAAAAAGTCTGCATACTTTGTGCATTTTGAAGATTTATCTACTGTTTCTAGACACTAATAAGTATCTATTGAAGATATATCTGCTATATGATACTTTAAGCAAATTATGAAGGCTACAATGTAGATAGTGCCCAGAAGGACTCCTTTTATTATGAGACATATGGACTAGTGTTGGAATGTATAAAATATGGGATAGTGTCAACAATTACATAATTTGGTCAAAATTCCTGTAACCTATTAAATTTATGTGAACAGTTTGCAGATACCAATCTATTATTAACTCTTTGCTATATTAACTATAACCCCTTTATAAAAAGGAAAATACATTTGCTCCCCTCCCTCAAGATTAACAAGTGGGATCCAACTTCTGTTATGGCACATCATTAGAAATCCAGCTTTACATCTAGGCCTTCTCTACATCAAAGTCATTCTTTTTCCCCCCAGTTATCTTGGAAAAGGTTTTTTCCCCCACCTTGGATCCCTTTTGAGATAAAATTCCCTGGTCTTTTATACCAGAATATAAAGCAGCTGATTACATTTAGTATGGCGAGTACAAACAGTAAGTAATCCCAATCCTAACTAATGCCTTAAGCAATGCTTAATATAAACTTATTGTGAAGCATGAAACTAACAGAAGTTTCAAGATATTAAATCATCTGCTGGAACTCCTATGGGACATCCTATCCTAAAAATTCTTGTCCTATCTGAAGCAGCTTTTGTACATTTCTGTTGAAAGACAACACTGAATTGTGGAGCTGAATCAACATCTCATTTTAAGTTTTTCCAACAATGTTTAATTTTCTAGAAGGGCAGAGTGGAAGGAAAGACGTGCTGCTATAGTAGAAAAGTATTCTATTATTTAAAGGGTCCTATATTGCTTTTGTTTTTTTCTATAACAAGTGAACTCAAACATAGCTACTAAAGTGCTACTGTTAGAATTAGGATTGTTTTCCCTTTACAGAATATGTCAGCTAATGAGACCAGAGAGTGCTCTAGTTCTAACAAATAGATTCAATTTTCATTAGTATTTTAATCCCAGCAGATAACTCATGAAGTTACAAACAGGATCTAAAGCAGTTATGTATGACAAGGATTTTCAAAACAGATCTGACACGGAATTTTCAGATAAAAGCACTGATTTATCATTAAACTATTTTGAAAAAAAGAGAGAGAGGTGTAAAATCTGAATCTACAGAACTACAATTAGATAAAATTATTGCCATCCTATGAGAAATATAGCTATTTAAAGTATCAACAGCACCTAAAGCTAATGAAAAATCGTTCTAGCCGAGCAGACAATGGGCACATATTACAAGTTTTTATTACAGGTGAATTGTTATAAATTAAATGCACTTGGCATCTAAATGTCATGTAGATGTTAAAAAGTAAAATATATGAAATAATTGTTTCTGTTCCTTTATTATTTGGTTCTCATTAACTAAAAAAAAAAATCTAACATTGTCTGTGTGTGGTTCTTAAAGATTCTCCACCTAGATACTGATAAGGTCCCATAACATTAAAAGTAAAAATAAATATAAATGTGCAGTTCTGTATTTTATTAAAAATGTAAAAAATATCAGGGGGAAAAAAAACAAGAAATAAGTTGGTCCCAGTGAAGAGTTTTGCAAGTTTGGAAGTGCTGGAGGTTTTTATTCAGTGGAGCTTTAATTTGTTTTCACAGCAGTTTGAACAAATTGAATTTGTTAATTAAAGTGGTGAAATGAAATGCTGAACATTATTGACTAGATGCTAATTACATTAGCAGAGATATGGAGGGAGGGAGGAGCTCTTTTCAATAGCCAGGACAAATCATATTAAAAGAGACAAGTGATTGGTGTGAGACCAAATTCTGTGGGGAGAAAATGATTTACATATTGTGATCAAAATGTTTATCACTTGAGACTGTCATTGTACAATGCCAATGGAAACATTATTACTATAGTTTACTGCTGCACCTCTATCTGCTGTTTCGAATATTCATTGAGCGGAGATCATTACCTAATTAAATGTCATGATACACACTGTGCTAATCAACAGGGGCATTATTTTTGAACTTGCTGTCAAAAAACAAAACAAAAAACTACTGTAGCTTGCAGTCCAGCCTTGAAAAAAAGTGAGTAATATTAACAATTGGCTAAAATGGCTTATGTGTTCTTTAATTTGGATTAAACTGAAAGAGCCAATACTGATTTGCATTTGAGAGCGATTTCTCCCCCCCCTTACTTTTTTTGTAAATGAAGCCACATGATAAAATGACAAAACAGTAGTACTAAAATATTAATAATAAGGATTACAATTGCATACAAGTATCAGATTTATAAAAGGGATTATGTCATTAAGCCACAGGAAATTTAAATCATTCACTGCTTTCCAAAGCTGACCAAAAGAACTTGGTATTTCAACTACATTGTATTTTAAATTATCATAGTTAATGAAGCAACTCCATGTTTTTTAGAAATTATCTTTTTCTGATATTTAGCTGCACTTGTTTAAACCATTTTTTTCCTGCAAAGCTAGTGGAATTTACTCAACTCTGTCAGAATACTTTTACACTACAAGCACATGTGTATGAAATACTTCCTGAATTATTATGGTTTCACTGCAAAAAAAAAATTAATGAGGAAATAATTATGCATTACGTACAGCCACTTTGCAGGCAACAGTGTTGTTTTTTAATCTAGTCAAATGAAATACACACATACACACATAGCTTGATATCTGAGAGGGAAATCAATATGTATGTGTGTGTGTATGCATGCATGTATGTATGTATGTATGCATGCATGTATGCAATACATATATGTATGTATATGCTACTTAGATTGCCTAAATCAATGAGATATTCATTGAACTATTCATTCTGACCATTCTATGAGGTTTAGATAGCATTTCGGTAGTTTTAAAGTTCTCTATCTAAGCATTCTATTCTTCTGTTCAATCACATTCAATTCTCAGAGACTGGCTGTCTTTTCTACCTAAGGTGAGACTAGATTTTACATTCACCCAGTTTCTAGCCTGATGTTTTAACCACTACACCAAAGTGACTCTCACTGGTAGAATACTATTTTGCAATATATCAATGGAGCTACAAAATTACAAAGGGTTTATTTTATCTCCTATTTTGTTCCATTTAATCATTTGCTTTCATCAGCTATATGAAACCTTACAAGAAGCCACACCAGCATTCTAGGTTGGGACTCAATTTTATTGTGATGATATCAACTTCTTTTCTTTTTCAGTTAGTTTTAAGAGGCTGTGCAAATGCTGACTCATTGGCTGGAAGCTATGAAGATGGTTTAAGTGTAGGTAAATATTAAGGAAATACTGAATTTTCTCCAAAACTGTATTTGCAACTTCGGGCACTTATGGACATTTTTTAATCCCTTAGCTAAATAGTGATTGTTATGGCTAACACTGATTTTTGCTATTGCCTACCATGTCTCCCTCAAACCCAAACAATTCACACTGAATTTAAGCATTAGCAAACATTTAATAGTATGCAATCACTGAGGAAGGAAGGAAGGAAGGAAGGAAGGAAGGAAGGGAGGGAGGGAGGGAGGGAGGGAGGGAGGGAATATATATCTATCCATATCCACAAGCATCGTACATAAATCAAGAATTGCAGTACACATTAATTGATTTGAAAAGACAATGTATAGTATCTTTCCCAACTCTTATGCTTTAAGGAAAGAAAAAAAATATTGTTGAATTCTAAAGTGTAGTAACCTGCAGCACAGTACTGTCTTGGTTGCTAAATCCATTCCATTTATAAACTCAAAAATATTATATGCACAATCACAGAATTATCAATTAAAAGTTTTAAACACTCTCATGTGCTGATACTTGATGGTGATGATCAAGAGTATAAACATACATATGTTTGCTTGTTACAAAAGGACCTATATATTCTCTCTTCATATTTTCTTCCCTAGCACCGAAACATTAATTTCTTTTTTTTCTTTTTTTATGAAATGCTATACATTCCTGTTTTTGAAAAAGGCTGGTCATATTCTAAATCAGAAAATGTGATAGTCTGTAGTTTGCTAATAAGGTCACCAACATCACTATACACTGTTCTACATTTTTGCTTGGGAGAAAAAATACTGTTAAAAAGAGTACATTAAATAATCTTTATTCCATTAAAGAAGTACATTTTGACCATACTGTATGAATGTTTATTTTAAAAATCTTTTATGTGGTTTATAGTGTTATTATTTCACTGATAAATATGAAGAGTCCTAGCAACTCTCTAAGGGGCTTGACTATGGATTTTCTCATATATAGATATCATGGATTATTTATATAGCACTTCTAATGTATGAATAAGAAATATACTTTTATCGTTTCATCCACTATTTTTCAGACAAAGAAATAAAGCTGGAAAATAGCTGCTAGCATAAAGTCCAGCAAAGTCTATCACTGATCTGCAATCAAAGTCCAGGAACTGTATGTCAGCATCCAGTATTGTAAAACATATAATTCTGGCAATTAGCTATGCTTTATACATACCTCAAAAACCTAATAAAAACAAAACAAGTTAACATGCCTTTACTGTAAATATCAAAATAGATATAGTGAATCTTGTGTTTTAATCACATGGCCTGATCGTCATGTGTGTACAGTAAAATAAAAGAGAACCAATCATTAAGTACTTTGCCCTAAGCTATGATGTGCTATTGCAATAATTATGGAAGGTAGCTGGAAAAAGAGTGAAATTCCATCAGACATTATAGCATTTGTATTCTACAAACTCTTTAACAGATGATTCAAGTTATTCCTTGGGTTCTGCTATGATCAAGGAGTTCACATTTGAGAGCTGGATGCCAAAATTGAAATGGATGTTCCCTACAGGTTACTGATGTGAAATTTGTTTTTTAATCCACCACTCTGAAGGCATTTTTGATTGGGAAGAGAAGATGCTGAGTCTTTGTACATTTACTTGGCCCATTTAGGTTTGTCCATAGGAAGGGTGGAATAAAAAGTCAAGATGGTGAGTATGATCATGAGACTAAAGCCCCAGCCCTTTCAAAAACAAGTTACATTATATCATCTTGACCTATTCCTTCTTCTTTCCCCCTCCCCCCATGGCAGTCCCTGAGTTCAATACAATACAATACAATACAATACAATACAATACAATACAATACAATACAATAGTAGAGTTGGAAGGGACCTTGGAGGTCTTCTAGTCCAACCCCCTGCCTAAGCAGGAAACCCTATACCGTTCCAGACAAATGGCTATCCAACATCTTCTTAAAGACTTCCAGTGTTGGGGCATTCACAACTTCTGGAGGCAAGCTGTTCCACTGATTAATTGTTCTAACTGTCAGGAAGTTTCTCCTCAGTTCTAAGTTGCTTCTCTCCTTGATTAGTTTCCACCCATTGCTTCTTGTTCTGTCCTCAGGTGCCTTGGAGAATAGCTTGACTCCCTCTTCTTTGTGGCAACCCCTGAGATATTGGAACACTGCTATCATGTCTCCCCTAGTCCTTCTTTCTCTTAAGCTAGACATACCTAGTTCCTGCAACCGTTCTTCATATGTTTTAGTCTCCAGTCCCCTAATCATCTTTGTTGCTCTTCTCTGCACTCTTTCTAGACTCTCCACATCTTTTTTACATCGTGGGGACCAGAACTGAATGCAGTATTCCAAGTGTGGCCTTACCAAGGCATTATAAAGTGGTATTAACACTTCACGTGATCTTGATTCTATCCCTCTGTTGATCCCTCTGTTTATTGTTCATTGTAGAACAATAAAGCAAAAGAAAACCAAGGTTTGCTCCAACTCTTTAAAAAGACATAAGCACACACATGTTAAATAAAAATAGGAAAAGGTGAAATTCTGTTGCTACGTTGGTATGGAAAAAGTAAGAAGCTGATTTGCCATAAAATCACTAGAAGTGAGAGATGGAGCTAGCTGAATTGATAAAGAAATCTCATATTTCTATGGAGATGCTGCCTCTGCCAACTAATTCTCCCTGGACTCCCCAATTCACTGCCAGACATTTAAGAATGAGTATAGAAGCTATTCCAACTCTGAGTGCCTTTTTAAAAACTTTGGTTTGAGAATAGGGTTGCACATAATATCAAAGAAAAGGGAAAAGCAGAGAATTGTGATGCAGGGTTAGTTTTCTTGCTATATGTGTGAGAATTAATATTATTTTTATAAGTAAATGGTCAATTAGTTCTTTAGTTCCATTTTATTAATGCAGTAATCTACTGCAGTAAATGTCTAAACATGAAGGATGTAAACAATTTGTTAAATATCTATGTGGGATTTTCTAGTCTTTCGTGGAAAGTTTTTGGTTTGAAGATACTGGTTGAAGATACTGTACAAGCAAGATGATTGGATAGGTTTGAATGATCTGATTACTGATAAATAGATCTGTAGTTTGTTTGGAGGTCCCTAAGGCAATTTACCAATAGTTGGGTAAGACCTGGGCTGTACACTAAACCAGGAAGTAAAACATAATTGTGGAAGAAGGCTTAACAAACCATTTTAGTGTTTCTGCCAAGAAAAAGCTTTATGGACAACGCTAAGAAATAGCAATAGCACTTAGACCAGGGGTGGTTACTGGCAGTTACTACTGCCGGTTTGCTCGTGGCCGTGCTGCATGTGCGCACTGCGCGTGCACTTGATATGCACTGTGCAGTCATGTGCAGTGCAATAAAAATTGCTCTTCCCATGCACAGAAGCAAAAAACAAAATGGTGATGCCTACAGCGCTGCTGGGAGAACCAGTTTTTCAGGCGTGGCAGGCCTGGGTCTCTGCCGGTTCCAGCGACCCAGGCCGTCAAACCCACGTCTGATTAGACTTACAGTATATACTGCTTCACACTGCTTTACAGGCCTCTCTAAGCGGTTGACAGAGTAAACATATGGCCCCCAACAATCTGGGTCATCATTTTACCAACCTCAGAAGCCTGAATAAACCTTGAGCCTGGTGAGGTAAGGTGAACACAAAGAAGTCTTTACATTTAAATAATGCACAGGTGTTATTTCTTTAGTCTACTACACTAAAAAAGTAAATGCAATTTAAAACAACAGTAAACTGTCAAGCTGCATAATTTGTAATTAATAGTGAAATTTTATGTATATTGTATATTTGAATCTGTACCACTCTGTCCAGTGCATCTTAATTTGATTTTATTTACATTTTTATTACTCTTTTATTACTTATAAGTAGCTCAAGGCAGTGAACATGCACAATGCTTCTTCCTTCTCCTATTTTCCCCACAACAGTCCTGTGAAGTGGATTGAGCTGAGAGAGTGACTATCTTAAAATTACCCAACCATCTTCCTAATAAGTGCATATAGGATTGTAACCTAATTTTAGCCCCTGGTCTCCAAAAGCAGAAATTGGGCATATGGAAAGTCAATACATGAAATAATAACAAAATGGAAAACTATATGCATACCTCCATTTAAGATCACCATGACATAAATTAATAGTTTTTTTCTGTAATAGGAGTAATAAACCTAATTCAGGCAAGAAAGTAGAATTTTATAGGAGCTACATTTGTACACTGACAATTTGAGAACACGCTTTAGAGATGACATACACAAATGAAAAAAAAACCATGGAGGATCTAATTAAAGGTATGAGATTTAAAAATAAGGCATTAAGGATTTGCTACCTTCTATTAGGAAGGTTTGATAAATTATTTAATAATAATCAAAAGTAGTCCATAATTTAAAGAGGTTATGAAATAAGCATGTTTTTTGTCTGACTTGTATTGGTTGAACTCATTTTCAAAAGCTCTCAGGGTTACAGTTATTGAAAGAAGATAATGGCATTTCTTAGTCAAATTATTATTATTATTATTTACTAAAAACACATAGATGGATTGTTCATGCCTGCTTTATCATGGTTAATCTCATGGATAATTTAGCTTTGATTTACATGATTAACACAATTGTCTGATTAGTATACTGTGCCAAGTCACAAACTAACAACATAGTTGGCACCACACTCTAATTTAAAATGTGAATGGCTGGTTTGTGGAACAGTTTTATGTTAACAATCCCAGCCAAAAAATAAACAGAAGCATTCTTAGTAGGATCCATTTATTTACCAACTCTTGATATTGTTGATGTCAACATTTTCTTCAATATCTAATTTGTGTTTAAAATAAGAGGTAATATCAAGGCAATAGCATCAAGGCAAGTAACATTTATATTTAATTAATTTGCTAGATAACTGCCTGACATCATTCTACATTTTAATGATTAATTTCCAAGATAAGGACTATATTTAAATATTTAAATACTTGGAGGAAGTTCCTAGATTAAGATATATTTGACTTTTAACACACATCAGTATTCTAAGATTTGCTATAATTAAATTTATTATCTGGTTCTTATTGCTACCTCTTACACCACTTTTTCCATTATAATCTATACTGGTGCAAATAATTTATCTTGCCCTATCTGCAGTGTCACACAGTGATCAACAGACACTTATCAGAAGTTCAGGAAAATGGAGAGAAGGCTAGGAGACCTGTTTCAGCGCAGTTCCCCAGCAGAAGCTATTAAAAATACGCTTCCTTTATAGAAGACAAGCAATTAGCAATAGCACCATCCACCCCAAATCTCACCAGTCCTCTTTTTAAAACTTTCTAAATTGGTGGCAATCACAGCCACCTAATTAACAGCCATCACACCATGGTAGCAGTGAATTCCATAGTTGAACTATGTGCTGTGTACAATAGTAGTTTCTTTTATTGGTATTTAACATCTCTGCATTTCATTTCAACTGATGACTGCAAGAGTTAACATTCTGGAAGAGTACTTTTTTTTTAAAAAAAAAGTATGTCTCTGTTTTCCACATGTAAGATCTCATATACTTCTATCATATTTCCCTTTAGACACTTCCTTTCTAACCTAATTTCCCCATAGGAGAGCTAGTGCAGTTGTTGGATTGTCCTGTTTGTAACTTTTCCAGATTCACAATCTATGAAAAGAGGGAGGAATAGACATCAACTGAATTATCCTTCTTATTCCGTAAATGTGGATAGCCAAAGTTTGTTCTAAATGTGGAATACTTTTATATTGCTGGCACACAAATCAAAGCAGTTTTAAGAAGTAGTATTAATTGGCTGTTTGCTTTGCTATTCATACATTATGAGTTCTAAGGTAACTTCAAAGCTGATATTATTTATAAACGTTCATAACAGGCAAAATGAAGTTTCTTCTTTCTCTTTCACACATATCCACAGCTTATATTACAATAGTAATCCCCAATACTTGGGATTTTGTTTTTAATTATAAATACTAAAACATCCTATATACTTTTTTTAAAAAAGAACAAAATACTTTAATATGTCCTTTGTGAGTCTGATTTTCAATTGTTACATTTATCAGGAATGTGGTGAGAACTATTTTTAATGTTTTCCGATTCTCTGAATTTAAAGACAGCAAGGTGTGTCATTTGCCACCTTTATACAATACAATACAATACAATAGTAGAGTTGGAAGGGACCTTGGAGGTCTTCTAGTCCAACCCCCTGCCTAGGCAGGAAACCCTATACCGTTCCAGACAAATGGCTCTCCAACATCTTCTTAAAGACTTCCAGTGTTGGGGCATTCACAACTTCTGGAGGCAAGCTGTTCCACTGATTAATTGTTCTAACTGTCAGGAAGTTTCTCCTCAGTTCTAAGTTGCTTCTCTCCTTGATTAGTTTCCACCCATTGCTTCTTGTTCTACCCTCAGGTGCCTTGGAGAATAGTTTGACTCCCTCTTCTTTGTGGCAACCTCTGAGATATTGGAACACTGCTATCATGTCTCCCCTAGTCCTTCTTTCTCTTAAGCTAGACATACCTAGTTCCTGCAACCGTTCTTCATATGTTTTAGTCTCCAGTCCCCTAATCATCTTTGTTGCTCTTCTCTGCACTCTTTCTAGAGTCTCTGCATCTTTTTTACATCATGGCGACCAGAACTGAATGCAGTATTCCAAGTGTGGCCTTACCAAGGCATTATAAAGTGGTATTAACACTTCACGTGATCTTGATTCTATCCCTTATCATAAATGCATCTGTCAAACTTTTTGGGGCAAAGATAATGAGATACAATAACTTTCTTAGGGAAAAATTAGCATTGTTAAAACCCAAAGTTCAGCCTAATCTGTTTAGTTCTGAGGAAGATACTGATCCAAGAACATATTTTCATTGACAGGCTAACACTGCTCCTGAGATCCAAACATACTACATGACAAGACTAAATCTCCAGAAAATGCTCAACTATTACCTTCTCCAGAACTTACGTCTTTTCACAGACACTTTCACAGCACCAAAGTTGTTGAAATTTGTTACTGTCTGACTTGCGACATGGATTCTTTGGAATTCCAGCCTCTGTTATAAATCAAAAACCAACATCCTAAGAACTCTTTGAAAATATTACTCCGAATCAAGTTGGACAATTCCCCAACAACTATTATATAACACTTAGGAAGGCAGAAAATTAAAGGAATGGTCCTACAGCTCAGTGTGACCTTTATTAATCCAATGTCTTTGCAACTCAATTGCAATAAATCATATTATGCAGATTCTTCCTTGCAGTCCTTGAATTTTAAAGGGACAGCTGCTAGGCTTCCAACTGGACAGCTCCTTCTAATGCGCTTGATCTGATTTGATGCTAACATATGCTTTACAGATGATGAATGTGGACAAAATAATACTCTCACAAACTTGGACACTAAAATACATATTGAAATATGTTTTTTATGGTATACTGTTCTTTAAAATATAGTGCTTCCATTACTAATTTTTAGGAAACACAAAGAGATTAAATCTGTCATTATGTCAGCCTCATAAAAGACCCTTTGAAGCTCAAAATTCTAGTAGAAATAGAAATATGAATGCTAGTTTCCTGATTTGTAACTTTATTAGATTACTAAGCACAAAACTCAATGGTCTGTAACAGGATTCCTTATAAACCAAAGACAATATTTCCTTAAGATTTCAATATATAAAAATTATTACCATATTTTTTAATAACTAATATTATTTTATTTATTAAATTAAAAATTATTATTAGAAAACATGGAACAAATAAAGGGTTTTCCCTATATAAATAGTTTAACTTCTTTGTCAATGTTAAGATAACCCAAGATTAACAATAATTATTAACTGATGTTATTTATAGCAGTGTTGAATCTTAAATATATGTGTAGTTGTTTTACAATCATTTTGTATAAAAGAAAAAAAATGTTTCAGAAATTATCAGGTTCATGGTAAATAGACTATGCACAAATGAATCCTATCTCTATTTTATATATGTGCTGAATTGTAAAAAAATACAATAACAACGCCAATACTGAAATATTGTATTTTCTGTTGGTCAACAAGTTTATATGTTTTTTTTTACAATGTTTTCTTTTGGGGTTTCAATCAGAAATGTGAGGTGTTATTCAGCAATTGAGATTATAATCCTATCTCCATTTACCTACCAAGAAAAGACACATATTTGTGGCATAATCTAACCTGTGAATGCTGTTAATTCTTCCATGGGATCCCAAACCTTTCATAATGAGGACCTTTGGTACTGTAGAAAATTGGTAACCTCTCTTCACCAGGAGGTTATCATACAAGACGTTTGACAGCGCAGGGGCTGCTTGTAGGTGGCACCCCCAGGCTACACACACACATACATTCTCAGCTTCTGAGAACACATATTAACATTACTGCCTGGAATGGGATTCCATTCTTTTGGAAACATCACTAACTTGTTCTGCAGAAAGTAAATGATAATAGGGGCAAAGATTATTAAGATTATTATATAGGACCATTGTATCCTATAAATGTCCACAGGGTCGCGATGGGCTGGACACGACTTTGCAACTAACAACAACAAATAGAACCATAAAAGTTTCCACTTCAAAATAACCCTTGGCCCACACTTTAACGCCAACCTCAAATATTGTATCCATAATGAAAGTTAAAAGTTAATTAAGAGCCAGTCTATAATTCCAGAACACATTTATAATCATAATGCAAGGGCTCTGATCTTACATTTGTTGTTGTTAGCTGCAAAGTCGTGTCTGACCCGTCGCGACCCCATGGACAACATTCCTTCAGTGTTCTCTACCATCCTCTGGAGTCCATTTAAGCTCATGCCTATTGTTTCGATGGACTTCATCCAGCCACCTCTTTCTCTGTTGTCCGCCTTCTTCTTTTGCCCTCAATCTTTCCCAGCATTAGGCTCTTCTCCAGTGATTCCTTCCTTCTCATTAGGTAGCCAAAGTATTTGAGTTTCATCTTCAGGATCTGGTCTTCTAAAGAGCAGTCAGGGTTGATCTCTAAGACTGACAGGTTGGATCACCTTGCAGTCCAAGGGACTCGCAGGAGTCTTCTCCAGCACCATAGTTCAAAGGCCCCCATTCTTTGGCATTCAGACTTTCTTATGGGCCAACTTTCACAGCCATACATTGCAACTGGGAAAACCACAGCCTTGACTATATGTACTTTTGTTGGCAGGGTGATGTCTCTGTTTTTTGGTATGCTGTCTAGATTTGCCATAGCTTTCTTTCCCAGGAGCAAACATTTTCTTGGCTGCAGTTCCCATCTCCGGTGGTCTTGGAGCCTAGGAAAATAAAATCTGTCACTACTTCCATTTCTTCCCCATCTATTTGCCAGGAATTGAGAGGGCCGGATGCTATGATACTGACATGCAATGAAATCAACATTTTCTGCAGAGATATTTTTGTAGGCCTGACTTTCTTAACTGGTTTTCAGCATAACTGGAAATGCACCCCTTAACAAGGAACAATTCTAGCTTCTAAGTTCTTATACTTTTCGGCATGTAAGATTTCACGTTTTGGCAAAGTTAACAACATGCTACTTTAATGCTGTTTTGAAATCTGTTTTGCAATTTCTTAAGTTTTCTTCCACTGTGTAACAATCCCCCATTTTGTTTTTTTTTAAATTATATTTCTGTTCTTATTTTTTGAACAGGAGGGTGCTGCTATTAGTGTAATTATTTCCCATTATACTATACATCTTCCTCTCATTCTGAAGTTTCCATGGCCACACATATATCCTAATCAGAAAAAGTCTTAGGAAGTATTTGGGGAAAATTTAAGTATGGGAAGCCAAAGAAGCTCTGAGAGATACTGGAGATATATCCTTGGCCTATTTCAGGAACTCTTCATTTCACTCTCAAGAATTTCATCTAACTTCTTGTATTCCCTTTTGAATTGATTTATGAAAGGTAATATTATTTCATGAGACTAAATGTGTATTACAGAACAATCCAGAATAATTTTTCTACACAACACAAATTATTTTGTGATACTAAAAGTGGTCTTGAATGTGATTATTGTTTAGGCAAGAAACCTTGCCTCATCTATAACTTCAAAAACATTGAGTTAAGAATATCTCAAATTGCTTACATTCTTTTGAAGTGCAAATTGACACAATTGCCAAATGAAATTATTTACAGATCAATTTTATTATTATTATCATTATTATGTGATTAATCTTTGGTGAGATTCACAGCCTTTGGGGCTGGTTGGTAGCTTAACAACTTGAGTTCTAACCAAGGACCTAGGAACTGTTAAGGTAATGTTGGTTAGTAATATTTAGCATACACTGTTATACCATATACTTTTGGGATTTCATTCTTCTTTCCAGCAAAATATTCAAAATGTTCACTTTATTCAAAATCACTCAAACCACTGGAACATTCCAATAGAACCGTTCCTACTGAAATTACTTTTTTTCCTTCTGTTTCATGCATGCTGCTTAATAAATTGCTAATCAGACAGTATATTCACCTAATACTTTGTAAAGTGTGGTGGCTTATTATTATTGTTGTTGTTGTTATGTTAATCTTTGGTGAGATTCACAGCATTTGGGGCTGGTTGGTAGCTCAACAGCTCGAGTCCTAATCAAGGACCTAGGAACTGTTAAGGTAACGTCGGAGGATATAAGTTGTTCCAAGTAAGGTGGTTTTTTGTAGAGTCAGAATGTTCAAGTCAGGTAAATTTAGAATTTTCAAATAGCAAGGTAGCTCTTTAGGTATTGATCCAAGGGCTCCAATTACAATTGGGACAGCACATGATTTCTTTTTCCACAGTTGCTCAACCTCAATTTGCAAGTCCTGGTATTTTGTGATTTTTTCTTGCTGTTTATCTTCAATTCGTGCATCACCAGGTATTGCAATGTCAATGAACCATACTTTTTTCTTTTCAATTATTGTTATGTCAGGTGTGTTGTAGGCCAAGTGGCTATCAGTCTGGATCAGTGGTGGGTTTCAAATTTTTTTGGAACCTACTCTGTGGGTGTGGCCTCCTTTGTGGGAGTGGCTTGCCGGCCATGTGACCTGGTGGGAGTGGCTTGGCAGTCATGTGACCAGGTGGGCATGGCTAACTTGGAAAATGTGGTGAAACTCACTTAACGATGCTCTTGCTTAGCAACCAAAATTTTGGGCTCAATTGTGGTCATAAGTTCTTTTTCTTTCTTTCTTTCATCTCTCTCTCCCACTTTCTTTTTTTCTTTTTCTTTTTCTCTCTCTCTCTGGCTCTTTCTCTCTCTCTCCCTCTCTCCCTCTCTCCCTCCGTCATTTTCTCTGGGTGTCTATCTGTCTGTCTCTCTCTCTGTATCTCTGTCTCTCTCTCCTCCTTCCCCCATCTCTGTCACTCTGTGTGTGTGTGTCTGTCTGTCTCTCACTCACTCTGTGTGTGTGTGTGTGTGTGTGTGTCTGTCTCT
Source organism: Natrix helvetica (assembly GCF_964273705.1). Lineage (NCBI taxonomy): Eukaryota > Metazoa > Chordata > Lepidosauria > Squamata > Natricidae > Natrix > Natrix helvetica. The sequence goes on along the minus strand of NC_138549.1, from coordinate 112,294,835 downwards.
GTCTCTCCCTCTGTCTCTCTCCCCTCCCTTCCTCTCTCTCTGTCACTCTGTGTATGTGGGTGTGTCTGTCTCTCACTCATTCACTTAATCACTCACTCTGTGTGTGTCTCTCTATCTTTCTCTCCCTCCCTCCCCCTCTCTGTCTCTGTGTGTGTGTGTGTGTGTGTGTGTGTGTGTGTGTCAGTCTCTCTGATTCCCTCCCTCACTCCCTCTCTCTCTCTGTCTGTCTGTCTCACTCACACACACACACTGTGGTCACCTTGTTGAGTGTTCCAATCACATTTGAAACACTCAACAACTGGCTTGCATTTATGGTATTTTGCAGCATTCTGCAGTCATAGGACCAAAATATATGCTTTTAACCATATATTTTGGTCCTATGACTGCAGAATGCTGCAAAATACCATAAATGCAGGCCAGTTGTTGAGTGTTTCAAATGTGATTGGAACACTCAACAAGGTGACCACAGTGTGTGTGTGTGTGTGAGTGAGACAGACAGACAGAGAGAGAGAGGAACAGAGAGGGAGTGAGAGAGGGAATCAGAGAGAGACTGACAGAGTCTGACAGAATCAGAGAGGTACTTTTAACTACCTGGCAGCGGCGTTTTTCCTTGGGGGGCTCCTCAGAACATCCTAAGACTTCGGAGGGAAGCCTCCAGCCCGGAGCAGGAGCAAAGCCCCTTTTCCAACTGGCCTTTCCTCGCTTGGAGGGCTTTGGAGGGAAGCTTCTGCATAAGCCCGGCCGAGTGACAACAAGTTCCCACCGTTACGAAGCCTCGGAGGCTGTAATTTTCTGAGCTGTGCGCGCCCGCCTGTTTTCCACGGCGTGGAGCAGCAGCGAGGTTTGTGTGGCCGGCAATCACTCCAAATGCCATCCGGGAAGACGAGGAACGTGAGGGGGGACCGTTGACGGCCTCCGCAATCATCGCTCGCCTCGCAGAGCCTCGCTGCTGCTCCACGCCGTGGAAAACAGGCGCGCGCGCACAGCTCAGAAAATTACAGCCTCCGAGACTTCGTAACGGCGGGAACTTGTTGTCACTCGGCCGGGCTTATGCAGAAGCTTCCCTCCGAAGCGTTCTGAGCCTCGGAGGCTGTAATTTTCTGAGCTGTGCGCGCGCGCCTGTTTTCCACGGCGTGGAGCAGCAACGAGGCTCTGCGAGGCGAGCGATGATTGCGGAGGCCGTCAACGGTCCCCCCTCGCGTTCCTCGTCTTCCCGGATGGCATCCTGAGTCATTGCCGGCCTCGCTGCTGCTCCACGCCGTGGAAAACAGGCGCGCGTGCACAGCTCAGAAAATTACAGCCTCCGAGACTTCGTAACGGCGGGAACTTGTTGTCACTCGGCCGGGCTTATGCAGAAGCATCCCTCCGAAGCGTTCTGAGCCTCGGAGGCTGTAATTTTCTGAGCTGTGCGCGCGCGCCTGTTTTCCACGGCGTGGAGCAGCAACGAGGCTCTGCGAGGCGAGAGATGATTGCGGAGGCCGTCAACGGTCCCCCCTCGCGTTCCTCGTCTTCCCGGATGGCATCCTGAGTCATTGCCGGCCTCGCTGCTGCTCCACGCCGTGGAAAACAGGCGCGCGCGCACAGCTCAGAAAATTACAGCCTCCGAGACTTCGTAACGGCAGGAACTTGTTGTCACTCGGCCGGGCTTATGCAGAAGCTTCCCTCCGAAGCGTTCTGAGCCTCGGAGGCTGTAATTTTCTGAGCTGTGCGCGCGCGCCTGTTTTCCACGGCGTGGAGCAGCAGCGAGGCTCTGCGAGGCGAGCGATGATTGCGGAGGCCGTCAACGGTCCCCCCTCGCGTTCCTCGTCTTCCCGGATGGCATCCTGAGTCATTGCCGGCCTCGCAGAGCCTCGCTGCTGCTCCACGCCGTGGAAAACAGGCGCGCGCGCACAGCTCAGAAAATTACAGCCTCCGAGACTTCGTAACGGCGGGAACTTGTTGTCACTCGGCCGGGCTTATGCAGAAGCTTCCCTCCGAAGCGTTCTGAGCCTCGGAGGCTGTAATTTTCTGAGCTGTGCGCGCGCGCCTGTTTTCCACGGCGTGGAGCAGCAACGAGGCTCTGCGAGGCGAGCGATGATTGCGGAGGCCGTCAACGGTCCCCCCTCGCGTTCCTCGTCTTCCCGGATGGCATCCTGAGTCATTGCCGGCCTCGCTGCTGCTCCACGCCGTGGAAAACAGGCGCGCGTGCACAGCTCAGAAAATTACAGCCTCCGAGACTTCGTAACGGCGGGAACTTGTTGTCACTCGGCCGGGCTTATGCAGAAGCATCCCTCCGAAGCGTTCTGAGCCTCGGAGGCTGTAATTTTCTGAGCTGTGCGCGCGCGCCTGTTTTCCACGGCGTGGAGCAGCAACGAGGCTCTGCGAGGCGAGAGATGATTGCGGAGGCCGTCAACGGTCCCCCCTCGCGTTCCTCGTCTTCCCGGATGGCATCCTGAGTCATTGCCGGCCTCGCTGCTGCTCCACGCCGTGGAAAACAGGCGCGCGCGCACAGCTCAGAAAATTACAGCCTCCGAGACTTCGTAACGGCAGGAACTTGTTGTCACTCGGCCGGGCTTATGCAGAAGCTTCCCTCCGAAGCGTTCTGAGCCTCGGAGGCTGTAATTTTCTGAGCTGTGCGCGCGCGCCTGTTTTCCACGGCGTGGAGCAGCAGCGAGGCTCTGCGAGGCGAGCGATGATTGCGGAGGCCGTCAACGGTCCCCCCTCGCGTTCCTCGTCTTCCCGGATGGCATCCTGAGTCATTGCCGGCCTCGCAGAGCCTCGCTGCTGCTCCACGCCGTGGAAAACAGGCGCGCGCGCACAGCTCAGAAAATTACAGCCTCCGAGACTTCGTAACGGCGCGAACTTGTTGTCACTCACCCAGGCTTCTGCAGAAGCTTCCCTCCAAAGCCCTCCAAGCGAGGAAAGGCCAGTTGGGAAATGGGCCAGAAGACAAGGAACAGCAGTGGCGGCGGGGAGTCAGCCCCGATGCAAAAAAAACGCCAAGGGGGCGGGGCCGGAAATTACTTCCGGGTTCATTCTTCAACCGGTTCGCACGATCCGGTGCGATCCGGTAGAAACCCACCACTGGTCTGGATTCTGAAGTTCCACAAGATCTTGCCTTCTCATTCTCTAAAACCTTCTCAACTTGGTCCCAATGGTTTTTGCTGTACTCAAATCCAAACGTTTGGCACAATTTCCAATGAATAATCTTAGCAACACGGTCATGGCGTTGTAGGTAGTCAGTTTGTGAAATTTTGCTGCACCCACTGATCAAGTGGTCGACTGTCTCATCTTTCTCATTACAGAGGCAACATTTGCTGTTGTTGTTAACATGTTGAATTTTTGCCTTCATGCTTTTTGTGGCTAAGGCTTGTTCTTGAGCTGCCAAAATAAAGCCTTCTGTTTCTTTTTTAGTTCTGATTTTAACCAGTTCCAAGTTAGTTTTTGATCAGCTTTGCATTATTATTATTATTATTATTATTATTATTATTATTATTAGTAGTAGTAGTAGTAGTAGTAGTAGTAGTAGTAGTATTTTGTTTTTACCCAGTAAATCATTGGCAGTGTCACCCAGGAGAGTAGGAGTGGAATGGGTTAAAATACAATATAAATAATCTCATATGAAATTACTGTTCGTGTCAAGCCGGCCTTGGGATTTGGAACTCAGGAATCGGTACAAAGTCCTGCCCAAAGACATCTCTAAAAGGGGTCAAGCCGGTACTGCTGTGCACAGAGTTGTTGTACGCCACTTCAGCATGTGGTAACAGTTCAGCCCAGTTATCTTGCTGATAGTTGATGAAACACTGGAGATACTGTTCCAAAACAGAATTAGTCAGTTCACAAGCCCCATTAGTCTGTGGATGGTGGGCAGAGCTTAGTCCCTGGGCGGAGCCAATTAACTTCAGAAACTCCTTCCAAAAGAGGGAGGTGAATTGGACCCCCCTGTCCGAAATTATGTGTTCAGGCACTCCATGTAATCAGTACACATGTGAAATAAATAACAGCCAATGACTTAGCTGATGGGATTTTGGAACAGGGCACAAAATGAACTTGTTTGGAAAACAGGTCGGTGATTACCCAAATCATGGTATTTCCTAGACTCTCTGGCAATTCGGCAATGAAGTCCATTGATATCTCCTTCCATGGAGCATCAGGGCGGGCCACATTTTGGAGAAGGCTCTAGGGTTTCTCCGGTGGTCGTTTTGCAGCTGCACAAATGGGACAACTGGCTATGTAGGACTCAATGTCTTTTTTTCAATGAAGGCCACCAAAATTGCTTCTTGATCAGATGTAGAGTCTTTACAAAGCCAAAATGGACTGTCATTCTCGAATCGTGAGCCTGTTGAAGAACAATAGTCTTCAGGTTAGCAGGAACATACAATTTGGCCCCTACCCAAGCCAGTCCATCTTTCATGGTACATTCGTTTGAATGTTCCTTGAACCAGTCATTGAACTCAAGGCCTTCATTGAGTTTGGACATGAGGTCCGTAGTGACCTCTAAATTCGTTGTGCCTTGGCTTCTAGTAATCACTGGGGCAGCCAGATTTTTTGCTAGGATCACTGGGTGAACCACGCTCATCTTAGAGCTGTTGTATTGGGGAAGCCTAGACAAGGCATCGGCCATGAAGTTCTCCCCCCCCCACCCGGAATGTACTTGAGGGTAAAATTGAAATGGTTGAAGTGTTGTGCCCAACGCACCTGTTTAGGAGATAGCTTATGTGGGGTTTTCAATGTTTCCAAATTTTTATTATCAGTCCATACTTCAAAAGGGTGTTTCACCCCTTCTAGGAAATGTTGCCAGGTCATCAAAACCTATCTGAGTGCAAAAGCTTCCTTTTCCCATATAGCCCATCTCCTCTCCGTCTCTGTTAGTTTACGTGAGGTGTAAGCACAGGCTGCAATTTTCCATTAGCGTTCGTTTGAAGTAATACTGTCCCCACCGCCACATCACTGGCGTCAGCTTAAACAATAAATGGTGCCTCCATATCCGGGTGTTTCAAAACAGGTTCAGTGGCAAAGAGTCATTTTAATTTTTTGAAAGCGGCTTGACACTCCATAGTCCAGTTCAAAGGTTTACCCGGTCTGGGCTTGGCCTCCCCTTTTGACTTTAGGAGATTTGTAATGGGCAGAACGATGCTGGCGAATGAGGGAATTGATGATAAAAATTCGCAAACCCCCAAAAACTTTGTAATTGTTTCTGGGTGCGAAGAGGTGCCCACTCAGTGACAGCCTGGACTTTGGCCAGGTCCATCTCGATGTCATTATGGGAGATGTGGTAGCCAAGGTAATTGATCTTCTTTTGATGAAATTCACATTTGGACAATTTGGTATAAAGTTCAGCGGCTGGAGTTTCTTGAGTACTGATCACACTAAAGTCACATGTTCATCACGTGTTTCCGTGTAGATAAGGATGTCATCAAGGTAGACCATCACATCTTTGTATAGGTGTTCGTGTAAAACTTCATTTATTAATTGCATGAAAACTGCTGGCACCCCCTGTAGACCAAACGGGAGTACTCTGAATTGAAAACATCCCAGAGGGCAGTTGAAAGCAGTTTTCCATTCATCCCCCTCTTTGATTCTGGCTTTGTAGTAGGCCTCTTCTAGGTCCAATTTCGTGAAGATCTTCCCTTTACCAAATTGGGCCAACATATCCTTCATCAGCGGGAGGGAGTATACATTTTCCACGCACACACTGTTGTAAATTTTGTAGTTAACATATAGACAAAAGGAGCCATCTTCCTTTTCTCTAAACAATACAGGAGCGGCCACACCTGGCCTAGCAGGTTCTATAAACCCCCTCTTCAAATTTTTGTCAATAAACCTCTGTAATTCCTCCATTTCGTGTGGGGTCATCGAGTAAATCTGGGATTTTGGAAGTTTTACTCCTGGGAGGATCTCAATGCTGCAATCCGTTGCACGATGGGAGGGTAATTTATCAGAAGATTTTTCACTGAAAACGTCCTTTAGATCCCAATATTCTTTTGGGATTTTCTCCATCCCCTCAATTTTTTCCTGCACCGCGGCCGCTAGGTTAGGTTCAGCATTCGCTATGTTGGAAACCCTCCCTTCTCCCTCTGAGGGTTTAGCGGATTGGATGCGCAACCACCCTTTGATGTGTGGGTTCCATTTTCGTAACCAGGGTAAGCCCAGTATGAGCACCATCCCAGGTGCAACAATGAAATTTTAAGTTTCTTGGTGATCCCCCATCTACATGTCTATTGGTTCAGTCACAAAATGGGTAGGAGCCCCCCCCCCCAGCTATAGACCCATCCAGTTGGCAAAAAGCAATGGGGACTTTCAAAGTTCTCAGTTTTAAGCCCATTTTTTCTACCACTTCCGGGCTAACAATGCAACGTGTGCATCCCGAGTCTAAAAGGGCCAGCATTTTTGCTTGGGTGCCAGTAGAGGGCACTTTAAGTTCTACTGGGTTGGTCATGGGGCCCAATTGGGAACTTACCAGATGGTTGTCATCGGAATCGGTTTCACTTTCCCCCAAAGAGGAGATGGTTCTTCTTCCCTCGGGATGGGAGGGAATTGTGCAACTGGTTCCACCCCTTTCATGGCGGTGTCCTTCCATTTCCCAGGTTGTTTGTTTGGCTTCCTCTCACCCACGGCAGGGGCATTTGGGCCAATCTTGGAGCGGCAATTTGCTGCCCAGTGCCCCTCCTTTCCACATCAGAAGCAGGTGGTAGACCGGGGCTTGCTTGTAGACCAACTTTTTCTTCCTTTCGGAGTTCCTTTGGGGGGGTTGGGAGGGGTAGTTTTCTCTTTCTCACTGCCTTTGTGGTACTCATCTCTGGCTAAATCAATCTCCACATCTACTGCCAATTCGTACCAGCGTTGCAAGTTATGCCCCCCCCCCCCCCATTCACACAGTTTTGGTATATATCAGTGAAGGCGATATATACCACAGGTGTCACGCGGAGCCATTTTTCAGGGCACATGAGGTGCTGCCCTGTCAGCTGCCCAGCTGAGTTCACCCTTTTTTAAAGCCATTTTTCGCTCTCCCCAGGCTCCAGAAGCTTCATAGGAGCCTGGGGAGGGTGAAAAGAGCCTCCCCCCCAGGAGGCCCTCCAGAGGCTTCATGAGCTTCCCTGAAGCCTCCGGAGCACAAAAAACTGACCCTACGGACTTTCTGTTTGCTCGGAGGGTCGTTTGACTGCCCCGGAGGCTTCAGGGAAGCCTCTTGAAGGTCCCTGAAGCCTTCGGAGCGCTTAAAACCTCTGGTTTGCTCGGAGGGTCATTTTGACTGCTTCGGAGGCTTCAGGGACGCCTCCTGAAGGTCCCTGAAGCCTCCGGAGGGCTTCTGGGGGGCGGGGGAGGCTGTTTCCTCCCCCCATGCTCCTATAAAGCCTCTGGAGCCTGGAGAGGGCGAAAAAAGCATGCAAAAATGGGGGGCGCGCCTGTAGTGCGCGCATGCACACTGGGGGGTCACATATTGCATTATGGGTGCGACACGTCGGCACACAACCCCCCTGCTCTCCCCCCACTTATGGCACATGAGCCAAAAAAGGTTCGCCATCGCTGGTATATATCTTTGTTTAGGCCATCCATAAAACTGTCCATTAAAGCTTCTTCCAACCAACCCCGCATATAAATGTACAGTTCACGAAACTCTTGTATGTATTCAGCCACTGGGTTCTTTCCCTGGGTAAGGATTTTCATTTTGGTTCTGGCCTTCCGCTCGGTGATCGGGTCATCAAAGCGTTTTCCCAGGGCAGCCATAAACCTATTATAGTCTCTCGACAGGGGGGAGTCATCATTATGCAGGCCAACCATCCATGCCGCCGCCTTGTTCTCCAACGCCATGGCAACAACTCTTACCTTTGCTTCTTCGGTGGGGAGATCCTCTCCGAACCGTTGCATGAAATTCCAGACATGGACCAGGAAAAATCCTAGCTCCTTTGGGTCACCTCCAAATTTCACACAAAGTGGAGGAACCTTTGCCATCCCGAGTCTGCAGGGGGGGGCTCCTCCTCTTGGAAGGGCTCTCGCGGCTGCTGCTGCTGCTGCCGGACCTTCCCCATTCTTATCAGCTCCACTGTCTGTCCCCAGGGGCCCCCTTAGGCGAAACAGGTCTTCTGCAGATCTCTCCTCTAGATCTAGGAGATCAGCTTCTCTTTTGGATCTGCTCTCACATAAACGGTGCCTCTCCCAAGCCTCCTGGAAGAGTTTCATAGCCTGGGACATCATAAGATCCTCCTCGTTGGCATCCTGCCAGGCAGCTGCCAGTCGCCGATGTCGACTTGTGGCAACTCCAGCCCGAATTTCTCAGAGTCATACTTCTGTCCCACTCTCAACGACCACTTGCGGGCAGGCGGACCTTTCCTCCAAATTCAGTTCCGCCATCTGAAGGGACACGAGGATCCAGCCGCTACCATGTCGTCCTCCTGGTCGCTGCCTGGGTTGGACATTCCTTTGAAGGTTTTGGTTTTATTTACAGTTCCCTCGGAAGGTGTTAGCTCCGGGATGAGTGTGCAAATGAGACCTTGCTTAATGTCAAGTCGGCCTCCCTCAGCAACGAAGAAAGAAACCACTTAACTGCATTTTGCAGAATTAAGAGTACTTTTACTGGTTATGAAAAGATAGCAGCTAAGCAAACCAAGGTCTGAGGCATAAGCGCGCAAAATCATACATATCAATATTTGTCCAACCCCCTCCCCCCAGTAATCCCCATGCCATTGTCCAATCTGCAAATCCCTCAGGTGTCATGTGGGTTTCATCTCCAAGGAGCATCATCAGGTTGGTATGCAGGATGGTTGGCCTTGACCAACTCTAAACACCAGTCTTCAGCATGCAGAGTAGATGGTGAGAACAAAGCTCCCTTTTAACAATCTCTTCCCCTCCCAAATACCAGTCCCCCACCTCCCCGCTTTAATGGCAGCCGAAAGCAAATAGCGAAGCAGAGGCTGACAGTTCATCTATCACATAATGATGTGATGGTAATGTGAAATAATATGATAGCAATATGATAGCTGCATGTGTTTTTGTCCCCCATTTTGCACGTGCAGCTCATCCATATGGAATCACATATTTCTATATATAAGCTGGAAACTTTGTTTTATCATCTAATGTTAAATAGATAAGTGCTTGCACCAAAAATGACAAATTGAATTGAAAAGGTTTATTTTTTTCATGACTACTTTTATTCACCAGAATATAGAATTTAATATAGTTAGACCTTCATAGCTGGACAATTTCACTTCGCCTCGCCTCTCTATTGATTTATAATATTGCAAATTGCAATTAGACATATCACATTCGATTGTAAAGGCTACTGTAGTCCAAAAATGCTTAAACATGTCAGGAAAATGTTGAAGAATAAAAACCAAAAAACTAAAATCTGTGCTTCCTGAACCGACTGCAATCGGAACAAAATAGTTTCTGCTAGGTATATAGTTTATATTTTTCTATTTAACTTTGCTTTGAGTGTGTCAATTACCAGTCAGTTAGTTGCAGACTTTATTATTTTCCTAATTTTCAAGAGCCCCGTTCCACTGATAAGCATCTTTGGTGTAATACAGTCTGGATCAGCCATTGCTGCTCCATCAACTGATATTGAATTAAAAGGACAATAAATCCTATTTGGCAACCTGGTCTAAAATAATGGAGAGCATTTGGCAGCAAAGGCTGAACTGTAATTCAAGCTCATCTCCTCTGACAACTGGAGAGGGACACACATGGCTGCAAAGCTCATTTTGGAGTTTGAAAGCTATTAAACATCTTTTGCTGGTTTTGACACCAAGTGGTGCAATGCCAGATCTTCAGTGCCAAGGGATACCCAAAGAGAAGGCATATGGCCTGGCTTCAAGTCTGCTGAAGAATTCAATTGCATTTATGAAAGGGGGGGAGTGTGTTTTTTCTGTATTAAAATTGCCAGCTCATTCCAAAGGAAGGTTAATGATATGCAAATGTGACTTAATATATGTGGTAATAAGCTACAGTAAGCCACTACAATCATTGAGATGTATATGTAGGAAGTAAAAGCAATCTAAAACATTTTTCAACAGCTCTCCACCGTGTATTTCTGGCTCCTTGAGCTATATCTCCTTCTTAACTCCATCATGAAATAATTTGGTTCCCTGGATTATTTTTTCTTAGTATACGTGCAGGAACAGATTGTCTTAAATTGAGGACAGTGAGATAAATACTATAGCCTTACCAGGAAAGGTTATTTAGCCTTAGTTTACAATTTCCCAATTTAGCATCCTCCAGAAGTGCTGGAGTTGTAAGTATAAGATTAGGACTATAGATAGTCCTCGATTTAAGCCTGTTCAAAATTGCAATGGAACCGAAGAGAAATTGATTTTAAAAATATATCACTATTTATTAAGATTCAAGATGGAAGAAGACATAGTGAAAGAGACTATGATAAGGTGGGCGACAATTTATACTAAAGAATTGGCAGAACGGGAAAAAATTTGGGAAATAAACTATAAATTAACAATGGCAACGGCATACAGGGAGAACATATACAAGATGTTGTACAGATGGCATCTACCACCAGCGAGAATTGCAAGAATGTTCCCGGAATGTTCACCAGCCTGCTGGAAGTGCAATCAACAATACGGAACATACTATCATATGTGGTGGACCTGCATATCTGCAAAAAAAAAATACTGGATAAAAATAAAAGTCTGGTTGGAAGAGCTCATGGCACCTCAAATAGAATTAAGGCCGGAACTCTTTCTATTAGGAATAATAAAGGAAAAGTATGAGAAAAGAATTAAATACCTTATTCTACACATAATTACCACAGCAAGAATCTCATATGCACAGAATTGGAAAAATAAACATACCAACGGAAGAAAACGTAATTAAAAAAAATATTGGAATGCACTGAAATGGATAGGCTCACGAAAGAGCTAAAAGATAAAGAGGAATCCGAATATTACTCAGTATGGGACTTATAGTATAATTGGTTACAGGAAAGAGGAAAAAAAGTAGGAAAGCAATAAAGAGAAGAAGAAAGATCAAGAAACTACAAAACAAATACAAAACCATATAATGAATAAGAAGTGGAAATACAAGATAGACTATAGATAAAGATAGTATGAAATAAGAGACATAAGAGGATTAAATGTATATAAAGGATGTTATATATGGAATTAATAGAAAAGATATAAGAAACAAAATATGGATAGCTAGATAGATGATAGATAGATGATAGATAGATAGATAGATAGATAGATAGATAGATAGATAGATAGATAGATAGATAGATAGATAGATAGGTAGGTAGGTAGATAGGTAGATAGATAAGTAGATAGATAGATAGATAGATAGATAGATAGATAGATAGATAGATAGATAGATAGATAGATAGATAGATAGAGATATAATATAGATATAGATATATATGATTCACATGTACAAATAAAGGAAGCACAATGGATATGTAAAAGATGTAAAATGTGTTGCAAAGAAGATATGATTGTATAAATAAAATTAAAAATTAAAAAAAATGCAACAGCATATGAAAAAGGGGACTTACAACCTGGATTTGAAGTTCTGATGGTTGGGCTCCCTTTATAGTCACATGACCAAATTTTGACATTCGGCAGCATGATTGCATTTATGGACATTTGCAATGCCCTGCAGTCAGGTGACCCATTTTACTATGGTTTTGCTGTCAGCACTTCAAGCTTTTGGCAAAAATGTGCCCATAGTGAATCATTAATTCACTTAACAACCCACACATATGCTTAATGACTGATGCAAAACAAGTTGTAAAATTGGGTCAGTCACATGATCAGCCTGTTTTACAAAGGGCCCAACATATAACCATATAAAGCGCAGATTCCATTATGGTTGTAGGTCAAGGACTATCTATATTGGTTCAACAAAAATACAGGCAGCTCTAGAGCAGTGTTTTTCAACCTTGGCAACTTAAAGATGTCTGGACTTCAACTCCCAGAATTCCCCAGCCGGCTGGGGAATTCTGGGAGTTGAAGTCCAGACATCTTCAAGTTGCCAAGGTTGAAAAACACTGCTCTAGACTGCAGAAAAGATAGATAGGATTTTTTTAATTACGGATACTTAATTTCAGGTTTTTCTACTCCAGATTGGAAACCCTAGGAAAGATCCTGACAGATTCCAGTATAGGTGACACAATCAATAAGATAATATTGTAAAATTCAGTAATGTTTTATTTGAAACTGCACGTTTACCTTTAAAAACTGAGTTTACAGCAAACTGTCCATGGATAAACCGACCCTCAAATATTTAACCAAAATACCACCCATGGATAAGAGAATCTTTGAAATTTTCATAAATTTTAATTTTCATAATTACCTTATACATGGATGATGCATTTTTAATATTATTTTGGATAAAAATGTGAGAGTTGGTTTATTCAGATTGGCTTACCTGTGGGTATATACAGTATATGCGCCACACTAGAAACTGGGATACCATGAGTACTAGTAGCGCCCGACATATGAAAACTGGCTGGTGACATTGGGTCACTCCCCGATGTCACTATTTCACTCCCTGAAATAATAAAGATGGTGTATAATAAAAGTACCACTGTGTGAGTGTGTATGTATGTGCATACATACACACATACATGTACATAATTCCATCTACAAATAAGCCAAACTCCAATTGTGAATTTATTTTGGCACCTAAAATTCTCCGTCTATCTGCATGTGGTTAAGTCAAGTCATCCAGATAGAAATCAGGAGAATGTGAGTTATAATCCCATGTTGGGTACAAAGCTAACTGGGTGGACTGGGGTCAGAAATTTTCTCTCAGCCCTAGAAAGGAGTCAATAGCAAACCATTTCTGAAAAACCTTGTCAAGAAAATTGCAGTGACTAGACATTTGCCAAGAGTCCAAAACTGATTCAAAGGCATTATAATCTCCATCCATCCATCCATGTATCACAGGAGAGGGATCCATTTTTTGCACTAGCAAAACACTAGGCCAGGGGTGTCAAACTCATGTCGTCATGGCGGCGTCACATGACGTATCGTGACTTTTGCCCCCTTCGCTAAACTGGGCGTGGGTGTGGCCAGTGCGTGATGCATCCGGCCCTTGGTCCAGGAGTTTGACAGCCCTGCACTAGGCTATATATCTAATCTTCTATTGTAGTCCTGCTAAGCAAAAACATCCAGCAAAAACATCTTCAGGGTCTGCATATAAAGCCAACAATGGTAAAGCCTTATTCCAAGCACTAAGGGAAGAAAGAAATTCCCTACCAGTAAATCCAACAGAAACAGGAAAAATTCTAGCAGCCACAGCATTTTCACTTCGTTCAAAACCAGTAAGGGAAGAAGGAAACATTTTCTAAGCAGGAAAATGGGGAATCACCAGCACAGGCTGGCAAAAAGTATTTTGCAATTACATATTATAGTAAGCTCTTGTAGCTGTCATTTTTAATTTCTCCAGGGAGAATTAATATGAGCTGTTTTCTGCTTTAGACTAGGTGCTATCAACTAGGAGATGTCAGGAGCAGAGGCAGATGTTTGGAGAACAGCTTAAATTCTTTGCAGCATGTTGCCAGGTTCAATTATAGAATGCAAACTAGTAATGATGGCACTTAGTCAAGGCAACTAATACCGCTGTCTTTCAAGACACTCTTCCTTAAGGTTCCTAGAAATGCTTTCAAATGATACATTTGAAAGCCACCTGATGGGGGAAATGTAAATGGAAACTATTTCTTTATACCATATAAATGGTGTATAGTTTCATTTAAGGCTTCTCCTAATGCAATTTCAAAGAGAGAGCAGGAGAAAGAAATTATCTTGTTTTGAGCAATCCACCCACCACCAATTTTTACCACCTCATCTTAGAACCTCAAGGCTGAGCTATTTATCCCATTTATACAGAAAAAAACATTATTTTGGATATATATATATATATATATATATATATATATATATATATATATATATATATATATATATATATATATATATATATATATATATATATATATATATATAATTACACGTGATTTTCCCATGTTCATTAAATCTTCCAGCACAGTACTTGTGCCTATTTCAAGTAGAAAATAGCTCCTTGTTTAGTAAACATTCTTAGCCATAAGCTTAAATTTAATATCATCAGAGGTAGCATTCTGCCAGTTCATCCAGTAGTGGCGGAGGCGGGAGGCTCCGCCCACCCACCCAGACATCATCACAGACACTCTGCGCATGCACATGAGCGCTACGTTCGAGCACGCTCCCAGTTACAAACAGGTAGCGAAGATAAGAGGAAACCATTACTGAATGTCATGTATACGTAAAAGTTTTCTAACATCACCAGTAATGTGCATAGTAATTTCTATTTCTACGAGAATACTTTAATATTCTGAAGTATTAAAGGAAAAACAAAGGTTAAAAAATCCAAGATATTTTCTTTTGAATGTCTGTATCAATACAGTACAATAGCAGAGTTGGAAGGGACCTTGAGGGTCTTCTAGTCCAACCCCCTGCCTAGGCAGGAAATCCTATACCGTTTCAGACAAATAGCTATCCAACATCTTCTTAAAGACTTCCAGTATTGGGGCATTCACAACTTCTGGAGGCAAGCTGTTCCACTGATTAATTGTTCTAACTGTCAGGAAATTTCTCCTCAGTTCTAAGTTGCTTCTCTCCTTGATTAGTTTCCACCCATTGCTTCTTGTTCTACCCTCAGGTGCCTTGGAGAATAGTTTGACTCCCTCTTCTTTGAGGCAACCCCTGAGATATTGGAACAATGCTATCATGTCTCCCCTAGTCCTTCTTTCTCTTAAGCTAAACATACCCAGTTCCTGCAACCGTTCTTCATATGTTTTAGTCTCCAGTCCCCTAATCATCTTTGTTGCTCTTCTCTGCACTCTTTCTAGAGTCTCCACATCTTTTTTACATCGTGGCGACCAGAACTGAATGCAGTATTCCAAGTGTGGCCTTACCAAGGCATTATAAAGTGGTATTAACACTTCACGTGATCTTGATTCTATCCCTCTGTTGATACAGGCTAGAACTGTGTTGGCTTTTTTGGCAGTTGCTGCACACTGCTGGCTCATATTTAAATGGTTGTCCACTAGGACTCCAAGATCACTTTCACAGTTACTACTACTGAGCAAGGTATCATCTATACTGTACCTGTGCATTCCGTTTTTGTTGCCTAAATGTAGAACCTTACTCTTTAGCCCAAGGTCACTCTAGTAATTTATGATTTGTTTATTCCCATCAAAAATGCTAACAGATAATCCTCGGTTAACAACTATCTCATTCACTGATCATTCTAAATTATAACGGCGCTGAAAAAGTAGATTTACAATCTGCTCTTGAAGTAAATGGCTGTTTGTAGCATCCCTATGGGTCACAGTGTGATTCAGGCACTTTGCAACTGGTATATATTGATGGCAGTCACCGCATCCTGTGCTCACCTGATCACCATTAATCTACCCTCGGTTCCTCATGACAAAGTGAAAACAGAATTTTAGAAACGTCTGTAAATTTATTTTTAAAAACTGAAATATCACATTGGCATACAGTGTAGATTAATGAGAATAAATGAGTTTCAACAACTGTAGAATGGGGCTGCAGCATAACAAAATTGACAAAAGTGAAGGGAGACGGAATACTTTGTGAGTAAAGTGGTAATATAATTTCCTTTTGTTGTGTTGTTCTTGAAAAAGCAGCCTGAGCTTCGTGAAACTTATTTCTGTAAAAAAATCTCGAATAGTATAATGGTATAAGTTCCAAACATATCCAGAAATGTATTTGTGGTTCTTAAAAAGGTTTGTCTTCTTTTCTGTCGAGTTTTGTAGATGAAAGGTATGTTGATTTTATGCAGTGCCACTATAGATTTATGCAACATATAAATAAGGAAGAATATTTAAAAGAGATCCCAAATGTACAACTCTTGTCAACTGGAAGTTGGAGAAAAAAGGTGGATGTCAACTACGTTACGAGTTCCGAGGCAGAGCAAAGTTCTGAGAAAGTGCAATGAAGTGACAAATATATCAACAGAAGTTGAGATAAGAACTACAGCTTTACCACCATTAAATTACATCATACTTTGCTACTGTGAAGGAAACAATTTCATTACAACTTTCATGTGAACAGTGATACTGATATTAGACTCTTTGGAATAAGTGTATATCAACCTATGGAAAATAAGTAGGTCTTCAACTCATAATAAATTTTATATACGTATTTCCCCTTCTGTCAAATGTTCAGAAATATTATTGCTTTTTTTTCAGACAGAATTGAAAAATGCTAGATTAAATACTGCTAGTGACACCCGCAAGAGCTATCCAGCAAAATCTTAGTAATTTGAAACACTAAAAACAATATCACTTACTACAGGGCAAACATGCATATTGTAGGTTGATATTCTTCCTGCTGAGCTTTCTAAAATTTATTTCCATTCTTTCTCTGTCCATCATTCCCATTCCCTTGCTTCTGTCCCACTGTGTTTATTCTTTTCCTAATGCAAGTACTCTTATATTATCTGGTCTTTCCTGCAGCTGCTGAAGGAAGAAGGAAATCTGTTAATGTGTGTGTGTGTGTGTGTGTGTGTGTGTGTATGAGAGAGAGAGAGAGAGAGAGAGAGAGAGAGAGAGAGAGAGAGAGAGAGAGAGAAAGAGAGAGAGAAAGAAAGAGAGAGAAAGACCCTGAGTTTGTTTGACAGAGAATGATTTTTTTGTGTATATGAAAATGGGTATCTATGAATCTTCTAAATGGGGTCCCTTACAATGCAGTTAGTTGATTTTCACCAATTGTTATTAATTTGATTAAATGAATTGACTCTTTCATCCCATTCATTTTCCTGTTTTGAAGTAAAGCCTCTGGCTCTTATATACTCAACAAAAATCTTGATGTTGCAATCTGTAGTCAGGACAAAATTTCTGTCTAAGTATTCCCTTAAATAGCTGACAAGTCGATTACACCCCACATAGTCCAGACAGGGCACTTGAATTCCTGTTTAATTGTGATAATTTGCATCATCTATATCAATGTATGTCATTTACATAATGATGTCATGAAGCAAATGGCAGAAATTGAGGCAAATAACATACTTCTTAATTTAACCGACATTCAGGCACATACAACCTCCTCCCAAAGCATATTTAATTGAGATTTTAATGCAAATGCCTGTATTTATAATTCACTTCTAAAGTAGAGTTTTGCTTCTCAGGAAGAATCTCTCATATACGCACATGTTTAAGACCAAGTTAGATATTTTTAGGGAAGTTTTCATTTTCTACAGAGGCACTTGTTTCATAACTAGACTCTATCATCTGCCCATTTCTCTATTTCTCCAATATTGTCTCCCATCTGCTTGAACTTCTATATATTTTAAAAAATAACTGCAGAATTTAATATTAAACAATAGTTCTTTAAAATTCATATTCCAAATAATTGAAACTTTCACTGACTGCCTCATAGCTTTTCCCTCAGCTGGTATAATTACGTGGTTGGAATAAGTTTATAAACACATTTACCTATGTGTTTTATACATGATATGCTTTATAGGATTCATAGATAGACTAGAATATGTATTTACAGTGTACAGTTTCTTTGGGGTTGCAGATCAAACTAAGCGGTACTGAATAGCTGTTATACCATTATCCTAAGAATTGTTTGAAGAGCTTAAGGGTCACAGCTGGATCCAAAGTCTTTGCCTTCCCCTTTAGTATTGCTATTGTGAATATATCAATACACACATCTGATGGGCTACAGCAAAAGAGATAATTATAGGTACAACAATATTGAGAATTGCTGCTGTTTCATAACAGTAGAAGGATTTAAGTCCTATCTTTTAGCATAAAATACTATCACTGACCTTGCTAGTGTGTATTTTTTTAAAGCTTGCATAGCTGTGCATCAGCCTGTAGGAAAGTGAAATAAGGTTTTCAAAGTGAGTTATGCATTAAGGGCTTAATCATGAATAATGCTGAATACATTCCTTGACTTTTATGAGATGTTTCAAATTTCACAGGTTCATGCATTTACTACTACACAGTTCACTATGATTAGTTATTAGAAAGATTTGATGAGATTGGCCTGCTAGGTCATCATGTAACAGTGATACCTAGTACCTTTAAATGGTGTGATCACCACTAAGCCAACCTTCCTTTTCAGATTGCAACAACTGCTATCTGGTTACAAGCACTGTATTTGGCAGAAAGGAGTTTGAGAAGCTGGTGAGAATATAATGTATATGTGAATGTCTTGGAGGTCTCTATTTATTAGCGGGGGGGGGGGCATTCTAATGCATAGATTAACTCCTGCTTTTGCAATGAAATCGGTCTTGCTACTAATTTTACTAGTCCTGTCAAGCTTTCGCCCACAAAGGCAGCTTCTGTTAGCTCAAGGCCAGAGTGAATGAAAACCCAGGGAAATTTTGCATAGGAGTTTGGCAAGGGGAATGAGTGGTGAGGCTGGAAGCAATCTCACCAGTAAGGGAAGCATCACTGCCATTGGCAAGAGGTTTCTCTTCTTACCTGAAGAGTAAGAATAAAAAGAGTATTTTATTAGGTGAGATTGGCTGAAAACTATTGCTCCTCATCCTAATCCTCATAGTCTCCAGGCTCTGACATAGGAAGTAAACAGTATCATTTACTTCACCTGGGACAGAATATTATGGTGGAGTTAAGAGAATGGATAGTTTGGAATCCCTGAAGGATAGGAAGCCACAGAGACTTGACACCTCCTGAAATCTCCAGAGATACTTTTCAATAGCAGAGTACCAATACAGAAACTTCTCTGATCAGCTGAGGGACATTTTGGTATCTTGTGCCTGACAGATATGCATCTGGCTATCAGCAGCATATGGGCACCTTACCCCGTTAGTTATAGAGACGAACTAAGCAGATGTAAGATAGCAATCTCCAAATATCTGAACAACTCTCCCAAAGAAGAAGAGAGAGGGGATTTATTTTATGTCCCAAAGGGTAGACCAGAACCATTGGGTTAAAACAACGAGGCAGTGGTTTCATGCAGAATGTCAGGAAGAACTTGGTGACTTTGCAAATGATCAGCCAGTGGAACAGGGTGCCATATAAAGTGGTGATTTCTCCTTCTAAATTAGTCTGGATTTCATCTGTCGGAGATGTTCTAATGTAACCTACATTGAGCAGGGGGTTGAACTAGATGACTTCCAAATTATTGGAATGAAATTATATGCTTCAATAATATCCAAACAAAATTGGCTTTTTAAAAAATCAAAACCAACAAATGTAAGTATTTATTTCCCTCTTATAAACAGTTCACTAAATGACATCAAGAAGCTATCACGCCCAAGAGTCTACTTTCAATAGATAAAATCTGGAAGATTGTTATGGAAGAGTAAGACAATAGAACAGATATTCATGTTTCAGTTTCCTAGTAATTATTCTAGTAGTTTTCAGTGCCACAATATACCTTAGCATGTCTTTAGCAAAAGGATTTATTCTTAGTTGGATTTAACTTATGCTTCAAAAAAAAACCTAATATGGCAGCGCCTTGTTTGGTTGTGGCTCCATTGTTGAACCGCTCTACAGATGATGCACTTTCTTGTGTGCTTCATCTTCGTTTGGCATACCTGGAGGAAAAGAATACGCTGTTTGTTGATTTTAGTTCAGCGTTCAACACAATAATTCCTCAACATTTGGTGAACAAATTGGGCCTATTACAGTGGTGGGTTCCGGATCCAGTTCCAACCAGTACGGTTGGAAGACGCCCAGCGTCGTCCACATGGGCCCGTGCGGTGTGCATGCACACATGTGCAGCGCGTGCATGCGTTGTACCTGCCTGTGACACCTCCACAAGCCTCTGTGATGCTCCAGCTGCTTGGCGGAGCATCGTGCAGGCGCCGTACACACCATGTCCGTGCATGGAAGCGCCAAAGGCTTAAAGGACAGGTAATGAACTCGGGCGGGCGGGCCCTCCGGAGCACCGCACCGCAACGGTACCCGGTGCTCTGGGCAGGCTCTGGTACGCCTGTACTGGGGCGTACTGTCTGCAACCCACCACTGGCCTATTAGATTTTTACTTCTTTATGTAATTGGATACTTGATTTCCTTATTGAGTGGCCCCAGTTTGTGTGAATTGGAAGCAAAGTTTCCAATTCCATCTCCTTGAGTACAGGTTCCCCACAGGGCTCTGTCTTGAGTCCTTTACTGTTCACCTTGGTGACTCATGACTGTTGTGCCAACTCTGCTACAATTCATATTGTGAAGTATGCGGATGACACAACAGTCATGATCTTTCATCACTTCAATTTGATCTTATCCAGGATGACAATGAAGATTCTTATAGGGAGGAGGTGAAGGCTTTGGTGGACTGGTGCAATAAAAAATAACCTGGTTTTGAATGTTAATAAAGCAAAGTAGACCACTGTTGATTTTAGAAAGAGCCAGCATAGTCATACTCCATATTGTATCAAGGCTGCAGCTGTGGAGGTGGTAAATAATATTAAATATGTTGGGTGCAGATAGCTAACAATTTTACTTAGTCTCTTCATATGTTACCCTTAGTGAAGTGTACAATAAAATTTCATTTTAAAGTATGCTGATTAGTGTAAATGTAAAGTGATAATAATGTATTCAATTCAATTTGATTCGATTTGATTCAGCTTAAAAAATGGGAAATCATCTACTGATGTAATGGAAAGCAATACAAATGCTTTTTGTGATCTCAAACACTCCCTACATCTACATCTATCTTGGTTTTAAGCTATAGTTCAAAGACGATCTAGTAGAAAAATTAAGATTTTGCCGAGAATACAATATGTATGAAGACTGAGCTATCAGGACTGAGCTGCAAGACTTCAGACAATCATGAGATGGAAACAAAAACCGTTAACTTTTTGCTGCCATCTACTAGTCTTTTTGCAGCTGGGATCTAGAAGCCCTAATGCAACATAGCATTAGAGGGAAGATATTAGGTTTTGGAAGAACACAAAACTGTCTCACGTAATTCCTTGAAAATCCCATTGTTAACTAGTTATTAAGAATGCATAGATTGTTCTTGTAGTAATTTAAGCATCTTACCTAGTAAAGGCAGTGTTCTCAAGCTATAGAATTAATAATAGAACTCTTTACACGTAGTCCTTGACTTACAACTGGTCACTTAGCGACCATTCAAAGTTATGACAGACCCTCATCCAAATAGGTTCTTACAAACTAGATTCAAATTTCCAATAACTGTTCCCTTCTCCACTCATATGATCGCATTTTAGGTTCTCAGATATGGCCTGTATTCAGCATCCTGATTTACAATGTTTTTTGCCAAAAACCTGCATTTACTTCCGGCTTACGCCCCCAAAAACCATTCATTGCACTTTATGGCCATGGCATTTGTTTACAACTGTTGGGTTCACTTAAATGGCTGTCACAAAAAATCAGGTCAGTCATATGGGCACCTGGATTTACAAAATTCATGATATACAATAACAATTCCAAGTTCCATTACAGTCATGTGTCAAAAACTATCTATCTATTATCTCTTCCCCTTTAAAATGCATTGTATCACTCTTTCAGCAACCTGAAGTCTAAGTAATGGGCAATTTATTTAAACTCCTCATACCAGAGAATTGTAACAGACATTTTGACTTTAAATTTTAACCAGCAAAGATAAATAATATAAGAATATTACTGTATGATAAAACAATTGAGTTATATGGCCTTTAAAACAATATAGCAAAAATTTGATGAGCAAAATAGGATTACATGCCCATATATAATTCTTCAATTATATATGGAAGTACTCATAGTTTTGCAGCTGGTCTTTAGCTTTATTTTTTATCTTCCTGTTGGCCAATTATATAAAAAATAGCATAATGGATTTTCACAAGATAAGATGTCCTTGGTTATTACAGGAGAAACATTACATTTTGATATATGACATTACATTCAAAAGGCAGGGAAACTAAATAATTTCATTCTGATCAGATTAATGTTATCAACACAGCAGGAAATAACAACAATCAAGCTTTTTTACACCTTTTGTTTTCCCCTCCCCCACCCCTTGGAAGTGATTAATTAAAAGAAAAAAAAGTTAATCAAGATAAACTTCGGCACCTGGTGAACATAGGACTGAAAGTTTATCATGTCTAAATATGTTTCTCATACATTTACTGCAAATTAGTTTTTGAAAGTGAATTTCAAGGTCTAGCGACTCCGAGGTTCACTAACTCAGTTTTCATTAAGTTTTCACAAATGATCTACTGTAGCATTATTCTTTTATAGTGCTGCAGATTTAGGACCCACTATGAAAAGCAATTATGCTGTCAGAAAAGTGTATTTTGACTTATTAAAAAATTGAAAGGTTTCAGAAAACTATTTATTTTCGCTCTCATTGGATGTGCATGTTGACAGTATAGTGAAAGAAAGCATTTTTCTGCAGCCCTTTTTTAGTGGTTGATTTGAATAATACCTCTGAGGGGAACTAAGAAACCACCCATGGACAAATATTTGGGAAGAAAAAAGTACCACAACTGAGACAAACAGAGATTGTGTTCCAAAAGTACTGTGCAACACAAAGTGTTTGTAAGTGGCCTGAACTTTCAAAAGGGAGCAACATTGCCACCAGAAATGTAAGGTACGTTTTCTTAGACTGTTTATGAAATAATTCCTGTTTTTGACATGGGCTGATAAATATTTGTCAGCAAAGTATCTATATTATAGATTGAGAGGTGCGATGTGGGCAAGGCAGGATCTTCTGTTTCAATCCATGATTGTGGTACACAGTCCAGAGTTGCTTTCTGTCAGATATGACACCAGTCCACAACTATCTAAAATTTTATACTATAGGAAAAGCTTGAATCTATTCCCTATTATCTCAAAATATAATAGTGTTTACCCATCAATCAATAATGATTGATGGGTAAACTTGTTTCCTCAAGCAAAAATTAATAAAAGCAGGTATAAAATATTCTCCATGACAAATCAAAAAAATGCCAATATGTTATTTCCCCCATTTTTTAATGAAATATTTATAAAGCTGGAGAAAGGCAATTCTAATAAGGTCAAGCTGATGTGCAAATTGGACCTTAACTCTTCCTCTTTTAAACATAACATGAAATTTGCATTCCAGAAGAAAATGCCCCCAACTGCAGGATAATATGGGGTCAAGTTGACCTTTTGATGAATAAATAAGGAACAGGTGATCAAAGAATTTTTTTTAAAAATACTGAGCTTGGCATTTTGCTTATGTAGCCGTAAAGATGAACATAGTTCTCTAAAAGATTAATAAAGTGTCTTTTATTTTCCAAATTATTATTTCATTTATTATAGCTTTCTTATTGATTGATTTTCCAAAGTTTTCATTGATAATAATATAATGAAGATGAAGGAAAAGGGCCCGATAAATTATCTTTAGCATAATCTTCATCCTGACAGAGAATTTGTCGGCAAATTTGGGTTCAC
This sequence comes from Natrix helvetica, assembly GCF_964273705.1. Classification (NCBI taxonomy): domain Eukaryota; kingdom Metazoa; phylum Chordata; class Lepidosauria; order Squamata; family Natricidae; genus Natrix; species Natrix helvetica. The sequence continues at coordinate 112,271,503 of NC_138549.1, read as the reverse complement.
TTGTGTTTCAAATCTATGACAGCAGGATATGGAATAATAAGCTTAAATCATCTCACTTGAACATCATAAATTGTAACAACAGTTCAACAATGAAAGGACAACAAGGATTGCAGACAATTCCCCAAATTGCTTCTTTCAGTTCCAGGATTTCAATAAAAAAATTTTTTTAACAAAAAACTTTTACTAATTGTCTTTCTTTTGAATGATTCAAAATTGTTTCAAGGTTAGTGAGAGATTCCCTGGCAAAAGATTGATGCAAAGTGAAGGCTGCCGAACATCAACAGCTGACCCAGGCTTCTGCAGGTACAAAATCACAGATGGTTGTATGTCATTAGAATTATTGAATTCACAAAACTTTGCCAGGTTATGAAAAGCACTATACAATGTGCTGGAATAATGATAGCCCTAGATTCCCCACCCCCTGCAAGTAAGCGTAGTTTGGTCATCAGAGTGTAGTTTCAGGGGAAAAAGATGCCTTCTAAATATTTCACTCTGCTTGTGATATATGTAATATAAGAAAATAAAGTATTTAAACAATCTTCTGATTTCACAAATGGTAAACAGATCAGCTCACAAGTTCTGTGAAAATAAATACATACAGATGTTTTTGGAAGGGCCATCTTAGAGAACAAATATCAAATGTGTAGCATTTTCTTCTAGAAACCCAGCAACTAATGTGACGGCTCAATAGTTCAACATGGCTTTATTGCTATTTATTCACTTCTAGCCCTTCACTGACTTGGTGAACATTATTTTGCCAAGCTTGTATGTCAGTAACAGCTTCTTCTGAGTTACTGTAAACTCATGGTTTGTGTCATCAGTATTTATTTGTTTAGCCAACTTCTAAAGCCATCTGCCTGCCAACAACTCTGGGATGTTTATAAGCAGATAAACCAATATTAAAAGGTGACCATACTGGGTTGGCATTATCTGTTGATATAATCTTGTGCATCTAAATACTGGCAGTAAAGAAACTTTTACACGCTTGTTTTGTTATCTTCAATAAGAGGTTCCTTCCTTGCTTCCAATCAACAGAGTGGAAATCAGCATCTGAAGTTGTTGATGTTTCAGAAATGTGAATTCCAAATAATAAATGAATACATTTAAATAAATATTCCACCAGAAAAAGAGAGGGAGGGAAGGATAGAAAGAGAGAGGCAGAGAAGAAATGTGCATACTGGCTTTGATCTGATCTAACAGTTAATTTTACGATTTGATATGAGTGATTCTTTACATGATTAGGAGATGCTGAAGGCGTTCAATTTTATCTCTCCTTTTCATTTAAATAATAAAAGGCTCTAAAAGTATTTGACAGTTGCCTAAATAGAGTGATTGACTAACAACTAACAAACTCAAGTTGAATTCAGAAAAGACAAAATGTGGATAGGACCAGAGAATTTTAGAAAGAAGTTACTAGTTTGAGTTACTACTTTATTGTGCCATCTCCAGTTGAAATATCATAACCAACTCTTGGTGGGCCCCCATCAAAAGTTAAAATGGTGTGGTTTTATTCCAGTCTATCAATAAAAGCAAAAATAATGTTAATGGCAAGGAAGTTTCCTGCTGAGATGTAACTAATGCATCAGCAGTGATCCTACCTAGACTAGGGTAGCCTGATTTCAATGAGCCATCTCCTAATGATCTCACAATTAGTTTATGATTAAGTGTTCTATTCTTAAATATTGTTTGGAAACTGCATTATTCACAGAGATGGTATTCAGCAGGTTCTGTCCAGTTCTGGAGAACGAGTAGCAGAAATTTTGAGTAGTTAGGAGAACCGTTAAATACCACCTCTGACTGGTCCTGCCCCCATCTATTCTCTACCTCCCGAGTCCCAGTTGACCAGGAGGAAATGGGGATTTTGAAGTAACCTTCCCCTGGAGTGGAGTGGGAATGGAGATTTTACAGTATCCTTCTCCTGTCATGTCCACCAAGTCATGTCCACCAAGCCATGCCATGCCCACCAAGGCACACCCACAGAACCGGTAGTAAAAAAAACTGAATCCCACCACTGATTATACAGACTATTAAGTGAGTCTGATAATATAACATTGGTCTTGATAGCACTCCTCATGAACTATGGTACTCACTTCAAATGGCTGACATTACTCTGTAAAGGTTAGGTTGGTGAATATTAATTGATTGGTGTATCTTTAATAGGTTAGTACCTTGGTTAGTACATTAATAGATTAGTACAGTAATTAACACACATCAGGTAGGCAAATCATAGAAGCCAGATCCATACACATTTCAGAAAATCATTTTTAATCACTATTTGGATCTTCCAAATGGTAAGGATGACTGCTAAGTAGATTTATGTTGAGCCAATTAAGGCAGAAAAATGTGGTCTATGTTGCATCTTCTCACACAAAGTGAACTCCAATTCTTCACCTGCTTCATATTCTCTCACAAATATTCCTTATCTCATATACCAATTTGGTGGAAAGAGTCTTCTCATATCTCACTTACAATGGGAAGTAACAGTAGTACAGTGTTTTTGGTGCCAGTCCCCCAAACTCTCAAGGCATTGTACAATTAGCTCCAACTCATTTTTAATAGCCATTTAAGATGTATGTATGTATGTATGTATGTATGTATGTATGTATGTGTGTGTTACAACCCCTGGTATGCCCAAATATGGGAGGGAACTCACTACTCCCCCTTTCTGTCTATCGGCTCACTGCAGGAGACCATCCAGGCAGAAAACATTAAAAATATGGTTTTCTGCCTGGATGGTCTCCTGTAGTGAGCCGATAGACAGAAAGGGGGAGTAGTGAGTTCCCTCCCATATTTGGGCATACCAGGGGTTGTAACACAAATACATACCTATTTTCCTGGCTCAGCTGATTAGGAGGACAGCCTGTGGCTTAGTGGCTAATACATCTGCCTAATATGTAATACAGCCCAGGTTCGAATCCTAGTAAGGGTATGGCTAGCTGATGAGAGCTAAATAGCTTGAAATAGATCTATACTAGTCTCCCTTTATTTATTTATCAGCACAAACACAACACAACACACACACACACACACACACACACAATCACTTACATATTCAGATGTGTCTATAGGAAGGGGATAAAAAGTCAAGATGGCATCGCAACCATCTCAAAATCATTAGTACTAGATCATTAATGCTAGATTTCCCTTAGACTTAAGTTTTTATCTTGATAATGTACTTTATAATTTTCAAAAGTTAGACCACACCAATATGAGTTTTGACTCCTGATAACTGTCTGGTTTAATCCCTGCAGTTTTCTTGACAAGATTTCAGAAGTGGCTTGTCATTGCCTCCTTCCCAGGGCTGAAACAGAATGGCTGGTCCAAGATCACCCAGTTGGTTTTGTGCTTAAGGCAGAACTAGAACTCATGGTCTGCCAGTTTGTATCCTGTACCTTAACCACTACCCCAATCTAGCAATATACGTGGCAATTTTTATAGTCACTATAGCCAATATGATGATAACATTTAAATTATAATATATTAATGCTACTGAAGTGACAAATTATACACACTGCAAAAAACCCTAAAAAGTTATAACCACTTTATCTGCAAGTACCAGCAAGCAGCATTTTTTAAAAAACAAATATTATCACTTCTCTGGGACCAAGTTATATACTGAAATTAAAATAGAATACGTCAAGGACAAAAAAAATATTGTAAAAAATATTGTGAGCTAGATGATGCTTTAAAGAACAGCCATTAAAAATCTTATCATGCAGGCAAACGCTTCTGATCAAAATCTTTGAAAAATTGAGAATTCAATGCACATAGAAATGACAATGGGATTCTCTTCAAATAGTTGCACAGAAATGATAAGAAAATGAATCACCTATATGTATTAATAAGTCTGCAACAAAGCTATTATGGTTCCCCATTAAACACATAAGCACAAATCACATTCCCTGTGGGTTAATCAGATATTGTAAAATTAACCATTGTGTTTTTTTGTTGTTAGATTATTGTTGTTTTTTTTGTTTTGTTTTTTGCAAGTGATGTAAATCTCTAAGGAGCCTTGACTTCTCCAGGATGCCTAGTCACACTGTGATGTTGACAGCATTTGGGGATTTGTATATTCAATGAAAGAGTTTTGTTGAAGGATGCATAGATTTAGATTTGCTACCTTAAGCATTATCTGTGGGCTGCTTTTCATCTTCCCTAATAAACTTCCACCTAGGATCCCTATACGTATTGCTTGCAGGTATTATTCAAATTCAAATTAAATGGATGTCCTTTAATAGGATATGGATAAGATAAATTGATTGGTTGTGGATGTGCAAATACTGTTATTGTGCTTAGCAGTTATATAAAGAAATCAAACAAAACTAATATGGATTCAATGATTAATAAGTTAATAGGTTATAAAAATATTTTAAATGCAATTTATTTCTAATATTTATTTTTAATTAAATTTTAATGCTTATAATACATTTTAACTTATCTTGTCATTCCTCACAGAGTAATGATAAACTTCTTTACATTGTCAAATAATGATTCCTTATTTGATCAAACTCTGAACTGACCCAGATCAGTGTCTGACAACGTTCTGTTTCAAAATGTACAGATAAGGTTGTCTGCCAATCATATGTGTGCTTTGACTGGATTGCATTAGTGTTGGCATTCACTAGTAGGAGCCGTGAAACTCCACTTACTGTGATAGGGGATTCCCAAAAATGTTTGGATTCTGCTGGAAACTAAAACATATGAAGAATGGTTGCAGGAACTGGGTATGTCCAGTTTAATGAAAAGAAGGACTAGGGGAGACATGATAGCAGTGTTCCAATATCTCAGGGGTTGCCACAAAGAAGAGGGAGTCAAACTATTCTCCAAGGCACCTGAGGGTAGAACAAGAAGCAACGGGTAGAAACTAATCAAGGAGAGAAGCAACTTAGAACTGAGGAGAAATTTCCTAACAGTGAGAACAATTAATCAGTGGAACAGCTTGCCTCCAGAAGTTGTGAATGCCCCAACACTGGAAGTCTTTAAGAAGATATTGGATAGTCATTTGTCTGAAACTGTATAGGGTTTCTTGCCTAGGCAGGGGGTTGGACTAGAAGACCTCCAAGGTCCCTTCCAACTCTGCTATTGTATTATATTGCTTTACAAATCTATATGTGTAGTGGAAAAGAGGAAAACTATCTTCTCTATTCTCTTCAAATCCCGCAAAGGTTGACCTAATAACCTGAAAATGCTTTACTTGGATATCCCAGCAAATCACAGCCAATACCATTATTCTCTTTGACTATGTTAAAGTATAAAATTTCATTTTTACTGTATTTAAAATAGTCAGTGTCAACCGACCAAATAAATTATTTATGATTATTATTTGCTGTTCCTGAAAGAAATGTAAAAGTATCTATGTTTCTTGATACTCTGATCCTGCTTTGACTGAAGAAAATGAAAACTATTTAATGACTTCTAATGTATACAAGCTCATAATCTTTACAAATCATATTTCCCTTAAAAGCCAATATTCACAATGAGTCAGGGACCACCATTATACATATGGCAGGGCCATAAAATAGTTGAATCTGCACAAGAGATGATTTGCACAATAATTGAGTTTATGAGAGCCTGGTCATGCACAGCCAATGATATCTGCAGAATTAATCTTTTTTTGTCTGTCCCTGCAAACTTTTGTGCTGGCATGCAGAAATCTTGCCTCTGTCAGTAGTTGAAAAAGTCCAACAATCCATGTCCAGGAACTTCACTGGACCTTAATTTAACAGTATCAGCATCATAAAAATTATTCATGGAGAACCAGTCCATCAGATCGATTTATCCAACTTTAAAATAATATGCTTTTTCTTTTCTTTTCTTTTCTTTTCTTTTTTGCTTTGCCCCTTTATATTTGATAAATGTCACAGCTTTTTCTCAAGCATCAGTTAGCGGTGGGGGATCATTATCCTATGATAATGAATGCTTAATATTAGTGGTGTATCAGTAACATACTGGCTAATTATTATTTTTTTAAAGCATTGATAAGGTATGCATATCAAAGTCCCTGAAGCAAAATATGTGGATTAAGACTGGGGAAGTAACAGGATATAAATACTTAATCCTTTAATTGATGTCCAATCAAAACATATTATTTGCAAACTTTAGATAAAGAGCAGACAAACATAAGAGAAGTTATTATTAGGCACTGGAGGTTTTTTATTTGAACTGAAACAACATTTTTGACAAATTGCTTTGGTGAAGAGAATGCCCTGCTTAATTTATAAACTGATTTGCTCTTTCATACCTTTTTGCCCACCCAGAAGCCAGAGAAAAACTGATTACATTTCTTTAAAAAACAGGACTTTATTTTCCAAAGCATGCCAGGAGGACACACCCCAGACTGTTCTCCTGACAGTTATGAACCTTATAATATTATATTAGCCTGAACATGCAGAGAAAAAATGCCAATTAATAGCTACATCAAACCTCCATATATGGAAGATCAATATTCAGAAAGCTTTTGATGCTGGAATCCAGAGGAATCCATGGATTGTGATCATAAAAGTCAAAACAATGTCATTAAAGCTTCTCCTGGTCTTGAATTGCAATGTGACCAACATCTTGATGTTTTTGGCCCTCACTCTACAAACAATGCTTCTGGGATCTCTTATTGCTAAAATGTTTTGAAACAAAACATTAGTCTCAGTCAATGATTAGAACTGTATCTCAGTCTAATAAAATAAATAAATATGACAGCAAACATCCTAAAACAGTGTGGCACTGGGAAAGTCATTTCTTTATAGTATCGTGAGCAGAATATTATATAAGAAACCTGAGAACTGTAGAAAAACACAATTTTTTGACTAATCATTAATTATTTGTAGTAGCAAGACCTCTGATGCAGAACTCTGAGATGTTTTAAAGGCATCTTTTGAATGATACTGAAATGAATAGAAGGAATGTATAAACTGTGATTTTTCTGCAGACTCTGGTAATCTGGTCATAAGCTAGAATGTCCACTCATATTTTAGTTTTCTTATCAATATCATTCTATAGAAGTGAAAGAAAAATATTATCAGCATTTAAGTGACTCACATAGTTAATAAATGTAATTCAAAAAAATATGCACCAATTTTGTTTTGCAAAATTTGTCCATTGTTGCAAGGTAACTTTCCTGAAATTTTGTCTATTCCTATTTTTAAAATGAACATTTTGTTCTTTCTTATCAAATCCATTAGGCATTTATTTTTACCGTAGGAAGGTAGAGTTCATTGTTTTTCTGAATCAAAAATGATTCTACTCCGTTCTAAGTCTTGTTTCAAGTTCAGAATTATTTGTTAGTTTGAAAGAACCGAGTGTCTCTTCAGAAACCTATTGATAAATTAGGGACATATTTTTGTAGTTTGTCAATTTGAGTTAGGTGAACTTTTTCAGGAAGTGCCTTTGAAACTCAGTAAAGCCTGATCAATTCTAGTAAAGTATTTTATACTAATTTCATGATGTGATTTGTTGCTCTGTAATGTTTGATTAAAAGGCTGCGGTACAAAAAACCCCACAGAGATGAGATTGAAAAGATGAAAATCTGTGGCTTGTTAGAATTTACTACTTAAATGTGATCGTTTCATGTTCCTTTATGGTAATATTGCCCATAGTAACCCACATAGAACATAATACTCAAGGTAATACAAAGAAAATAAGTGGAGAATAGGCGTGTGATATTTATATTAATAGCTTAAAAAGTAATGAATGCAAATGATCTTAGTGGTGTTACCATTGAAGGGTATTCATATTTGTATGTTAATAGTATACGCACTGAGATTATCATTAAATTATAATCAGTTAATACAAAGTGCTTTTCATTAAAAGTTAAGAAATAAACACATGATGCTTAAGCTTACATTAGCAAAAACTAAAATAGTCAAGTGCTCTTTAACATACTTAGTGGTAAGCATGATAGGAGTTGTAAGTGCTACATTTCAATTTTTCTTGCAAAGATGTGCAATATATTTAATTCTAAAATGTGTTGGACTAAAAGCTCTCCTCTGCACTCTAGCAGTCCATTCTACTCCATGTTATTTCAAATTGAGATTGATTTATTAATTGAAAACTACTATGTGTTTGTTCATAATATCTATCAATAGAATACTGACATATTGCTTTTAAATCAGTAGATTAGTTATTTCTTTCTAATATCCACTGCTACCTTTTTTCACCCATATTTGCACAATGTCTCTTTTAAGTTTTCTAAATCAGATTACCGGTAATTTTATGCAGTGTAGAAGTAAAATTCCCTTTACTGTATTGAGTCTGCAATGAATTAGCTTCATTGGAAGTCTCCAAATTTCAGTATTGATGATACTGAATTCTAGTATTGTAAGGAGGGGGAAAACATTTATGTTTTCCATGCAATGTAAACTTTTATAAATCTCAAATATTTCACCTTATGAAAGTTACAGGGCAAAGAGTTTAGGATTTTGCATAAAGTAGGTTTATGCATAGAGATTCCCAAATCTGATTAATATTGCACAACATATGAATTTATGTATTTATCTATTTAACAGGCAACTTTGTTACAGCTAGATTTGGTCTTTCTCAAATATCCTCCTTAGTTCAGCTACTTAAATCTGTAAGCATAAAAAAGATATTCTTTAACTGATCACTTGCTGAGTCAGGAACTGCAGGCATGCATAGGATTCAGCTAGATAGACAGCTAGACAATCGATGGAAATTTGGAAATGCCAAAGCATGTAGACTGTTTTTAAAAATATCAGGCTGTTTGTGCAGCAGCTAGAATGATCAAAAGTACTCATACCTATCAACAATGGTGTCATCAGTCCTCCAATGACAAAATTGAATCAAGAAGGCTCTCTACTTATGAACCTATGGATTAATGATGCAGATAGTCCTCAACTTATGACCACAATTGACCACAAAATTTCTGTTGCTAAACGGGACAGATGTTAAGTGGGTTTTGTCTCCTTTTGTGTCACACTGAATCATTGCAGTTGTTAAATTAGTGACAGGGTTATTAAGTGAATCTGGCTTTCCCATTGACTTTGCTTGTCAAAACGTTGCAAAAGGCGATCATATGACCCTGAGATCCTGCAACTGTGATCAATATGAACCAGTTGCCAGGCATCCAAATGTTGATCATATGATCATGGGAATGCTGCAATGGTTATAAGTTTGCAAGGGTTTATGACATACAGTGTTGTACGACATACACTAAAAAATAGTCATGTCACTTTTTTCAGTTCCATTAAAATTTTGAGCAATCACTAAATGAATGGTTGTAAGTCAAGGACTACCTGCATTAGTACTATTAAGATTTTGCAAGAGTTTACGACATACAGTGCTGATCATAAAAATAATAGATGCCATAAATGCTTAAGGATGCCTTCTGGGTTCCTTAAGAGAAACTTAAGATGACCACTATCAAACATCAAAAGAAAACTCTATGGTGCCTTCAAAAGGCATTATTTTTTTACTTGTATTCTATAACTATCATGGAATATTAGAATGGTTATCTTGCACAGTCAATACATTAAGATGGTTGCAGATATATAGGCAGTGTCAAAAAAAAATTGAACTGGTTCAGTAACCATCCAAATTAAGAGAATTCCATGTGAACAGAGAAAGGAAAAGGAGAAAAAAAAACCCTTATATTCTTATGGTTTCTGATTACAGACCTGGTTCAATGATTGCAAGTTATTTGAATTGAAGATCAAAGAAACTTATTGGGGTTAGGCTTGAGAATGAAGGCTAAAGGTTAAATATGATAAAAAGACAAGAAAGTCACAAAATTGTGGGTCCTCTATGAGTGGAGGTTTTTAAGAAGAGATTGGACAATCATTTGTCTGAAATGATACCTGCTTGAGCAGGGGGTTGGATTAGAAAACTTCCAAGATCCCTTCCATCTCTGCTTTTCTGTTACCATAGATTCAACCCCCCCCCCCCCCAATCTACATACTTCTTAGCAATGATCAGCCTGTACAAGAAGTAAATTATCACACATCATTTTAGGCTGAGAACATCTCAGAAATGGAGACTGTTCTTATGATGCCAGTTGGGCTCTGCCAGCATTAATATATTGGAACTGCTATTCCACCTCCACAATCCTGGTAAGAAGCCAGATCTTGGTTTTGACAGAGAACTTTGAAAAAAATGTGCTTTGGCAAACGAGGGGAAAAAACAAGTTTCCCAGAGCATTATCACTAGTCCATTGCGTTACACGTCTAGAAAAGCTTGAATCAGCTTTTCCTCCCACTCCTCACCCCCTAGGCACAAGCATTGGGCATTGGAGCACATTCTTCCCATGTATTTTAATTAGCAGCCTGCTTCCCAACCACCCCAACATGAGCAATATATGCATGATCATCTTCTCTGTTTTTCTTGACTATCACTCAAGATATATTCATGACAAGATATCACCAATCCCATACCAGATGTTAAACTGAATAACCATGTGGAAGCATAAATACAAGTAATGTGACTGATACTTTCAGCATTTTGGCTTTCACAGGGAATAGAGTAAGACCCACTCCTAAGAAGTAGAGATTTTTTTTTTAATTCTACCAGTCCTAGACCATTACCTATGAGTTTGGTATAACTGTATAAAAGCTAACATCGGGGAAGACATTGGCACGGATGCTTGGGAATTGCAAGAGGTCAGCACTTTAAGCAAACCAATTTGGTTCATATTTCTGCCAACTTAGCAATTTCAGTTCTTAGCACCATCTCTTTCCCTCCCCAATTCCAGTATCAGAATGTACAGTCTGAATGCTTAAACAGTAGTTTTTTACATTAAAATCCATACACTACTGTTTGAATTAATCTGAAAACATGATTGGGCAGATTTATGGAGAAATATATGCAACATCTAAATGTTTTGCAATTTCCATCTCTAGCAACAGCAACTTATTTGCCATACTGTAACTGCCCCCCCCCCCCCAGCCTGTTTAATTAGACAAAGGTTTGAAAATAGTTTTGTTACAAAAAGAACATAGGGCTTTTGGGGCAGAAGATATTACACATAATTGTCAGATACTTGGTTTTAAACACAAAAGAATATTTTACCTGTTACAAGCCTGGGGCAATACCTACCAACTGTGGCTGCTCTTGGAAACAAACTGATGCTGTCTTTGGAGCAAGGCCTGGATTGCAGACCACCTAGGAATCCCAGGGCTTTTGGCAAAAATGGGAAGTCCAAAGAATTCTAGGAAAAGGCAAAACCAACCCACTTTCTCCTAAGTAAACAACATGGATGCGGTCCACAGAATTGAGAGAGGGAGACTCTATTTCATTGTGTTTGTTGTGGCCTGCTGGCGGCCAACGGGGAGGTTGAGGAGGAGCATGGGCCAGTCCTGGGGGCTGAGGAAAGCTCAGATGAGGGCTCTGTATTGGAAGCAGAGAGGGAGCTAGACAGCAGTGAGACAGAGGAACAGCTGGAGCCTGTTCCCAGTGTGTGCACGCCCAGAGCTGACAGAAACAAGACCAACTAAGAAAGCAGGGTCGACTTAGGAATAAAGCCACACCTTGGAGGTGACTGGCCCCTCCCATAGGAAACAAAAGAGGAGCGAACGGGGAGTAGGCTTTTGCAGGAAACAATTAGTTCATTCGGTTGTTTCAAGAGTAGAAAGTTCTGTTTGTGACTATAAGAGATTCTGTACTAAGTTTTGCCTTGCCCTGTGTTTGGAAAATAGTTATTTGGCAGCTCTCCAAACGAGATAAGGTTCGTGTTGATAAACATTCCCCTGAAAAGCTGTTTGCTAAGCCTTGCGGACTGTGAATAAAAGGAATTCACAATCGTGTAAATAAAAGGGGTTTTGCCGGGACCAAGACTCTGCTTCTTGCTTTTTAAGGAAGCCTGGGTCAGAACAGTGTTTTGCTCTTCCATTACATATATTACCTTGTCAAGGATTACTGCAGACAGGTTTTATTTATCATCTACAAGTATGTGACTTTGCAACCAAATATTATTGTTTAACAGTTCTATAAAGCATTAGGGGAAAAAATTAAGTAAATTGAATTGAAATACTTTCCCACACTGTTCAATTCCTGTCATGGATACTAACGGAATTCCTAACACTTATAGACCTTCACAGCAATTTGTGTTTACCATTATGTATGTATATTTGTGTACACACAGAGACATATTCACACATGCACCAAAAGCCTACATGATATAGTGGTTAAGGTGTGGGACTTGTATCAGGGTGGCCCAGGATCTAGTCTTATTTCTGGTCCCTGAGTGATTATGGAATTCTCTCGCACAATCTGCTTCACAGGATTGTTGTGAGCAAACTAGAAGGAGATATTCTATCTTTAGCTTTAGCTTCTGAAAGAAAGGCAGAGTATAATCCAACAGACAAAGCACTTAGATCTTTTTAAAAATCCTTCCAGATTTCTGATATGCATAAACAACTTGCCTTTTTTAAAAAAGGCATCTGTAATACAATGAAGCTATTGTATTCAATGTACTGAAAAGCAGTGAGAAGCAAGATTTGGTTTTAAAAAGGAGTTATAACTTTCCATTAAGGAGTGCATACATGAAGGTCAAAACAAAGAGTATGAGAAATTAGATGAGCATCAATCCACTTTTGTTTAGGGATGTCCTTGGAGGTTTGTATATAATTTATTCTCTCAAGGGAAATTTTGCTCAGATGCAGCAATTCTTCATTTCATTTGCGTGATGGACTAAGACATTCTCAGGTGAGGGGGAAATGTTTGAGACATAATTTACATAGTTCTATTGCCTATGTTGATAGCAGTGCCAGATCTATACACATCTGTATCTACAAACATACAATTTTTATCTCACTAATTACAGTAAGTAATAGCAGGGTCAATAATTTTAGAAGCAGTCTGGTTCATTAAAGGAGCTGAAACACAGTAAACCTTGAAATAAAAAAATATTGCAGAATCACATTCAGCATCCAGATAAAGAAAAAAAAGAAGAATATTTCAATAAAATATAAACCAAAGATCACTTCTGGTTCCGGTGGCTGACGGCGACGGGCAACTCATTTGCTCGCTCCGGCACCCCGGTGGGCTTCCCCACTCCTTGGGGGGCACAGGACGCCCCGAAGAGGCGTCCTGCCGGAGGGGCGGCATTGCGGGGGATCCCTGCATCGGCGGCAGCCGGCGGGAGGTTCCCTGCGCGCTCAAGGCACCGGGGAGCAGATCGGAGGGCGCGTAAGGCGTCTTCGCGGACAGGCTGCATGGAGAATGAAAAAGTAGAAGGAAGCAGCGGCGGTGTGGTGAGGCGCATACCCCCCTTCACTCCCTTTGTTGACTTGAAGAACTTTTCAGCAGCTTAAAATTTTCTCTTTCGGCTAACTTGGGAGGCGCAGCTGGAGGGAGGGGGATTTCCCCCCCCCTCGGACAGGCGGCTTGGAACAATTTTGCTCTCAGCCCCAGGGGAAGGAGGAGGGGGGAGAGCCAACCAATGATGCCACACCCTTGCTTAAAGTGACTTTCATTGAACTTAACTCCATAATTTACTGATGATCTGAGGACTTTGGGAACTTTGAAAACTTTGTTATGCCTCTAAACCCGAAGCTGGCAGGGCAAGATGGCACACTTCCGTTGTCTTCATGAACTGTGAAACCTGACTCCACCTTTAAAAATTCAGGCTTCCGGTCTTTGTCTCCGTGCTACCCAGATGAATCTCTTGTGGATTGCTACTTTTTGAACTCTCTGGGGTGAAAAACTTTATTCTATTGCCAGGCTGATTAGAGAAATTCTCTCCTGCTTGGATCCTCTGCCTCCTGGACTCATCTGGCTGCTCTGCCGCTCTAGCTGTCCATTCTCTACACTGACTGAACTCTTTATACTATAAACAATGTCTCCTAAAAGACCACCTCCTGGAAAGCCTGGCTTTGCTACCTCTGCCCCGACATCAGCAACTTCCAGTCCTGCTACACAATCAAAGATAACAGACCTGATGCAACCTAAAAGTACAGAGATGGATTTGCAACAAATGCTTCAGCAACTCTTACAGGGACAAGAGGAAATTAAGAAACAATTAAAGGAAATGAAAGAAGAAATTAAAGAGAACCAAGCCCAAATTCATAAGAACTCACAGAGACTGGACCTTGTGGAGGGTGGGGTGGCGGAGGTGAGGGGGGGTTAGAGGCGGTGCAGAAGGGAAACAAAGAACTTGATACCCAACAAATGAAAACAGAATTTGAGAGAATGTCCTTTTATCTTAGATTTCAAAACGTGATGGAAGCAGATGATGAAAACATAAGGGACATCATGATAAACATCTTGGCTGAATATACCCACAAAGAAAAACAACAGATGGAATGGGAGATAGATCTGGTTTATAGAGTGAATTCAGCCTATGCCAGAACACACAATGTACCCAGGGAGGTACATATTAAATTTCTTAGAAAAAGCACAAGAGACGAAATTCTGGGTGTACAAAGGGGGCAAGCCCTGACATACCATGATAGGGAAATAACTATCTTGAAGCAGATCCCCAAGAAAGTTAGGGAAAAAAGGAAAAAATATTCGCAATTAGCGAATAAATTATACTAGAAGGGGGTGTGGTTCAGATGGTTGATGCCTGAAGGTATGTTAATATTCTGGGAGGAGACAAGAATTAGAATTAACACACCCAAAGAGGCACAGGCCTTTATGGAAAAAAACAAAATACACCTAGAAAAAACAGAAGATCCTACAACGGATATGCAGGACACGGGAGGGGCCGGAGCTCTGCCGGCGGGGGGAGATGGGGCAATACCAAGAAAGCTCAGATCACAAAAATGAATAAGAAAATCACATTGTTATAAACAGACCGAAAGTAATAATGGAATTAACATGTGGATTATATATTACTATGTATTAAATTGATTGAAAGTACCAATAGAATTAATATGCTGATTATATATGACTATGTATTAATGACCTATATTCAGATGTATACTATGAGTTTGGAGGGAGGGGGCGCCTACCACACTTTGCAACTGCCAAAATTTGTATACCTTTCCACTACCTTTTTCCTTGTAAATTTTAAAAAAACCAATAAAACTTTGTTTAAAAATATATATATATAAACCAAAGATCATGTTACTTATTAGAATCTTTGCCCAATTTGCTCAATTTCCCAATTTCTGTCTGAAAAGTCATCCCATGTATACTGTAGGGTATACCCACCCATTACAAGAAAATAGGATGGGGACCAAGAATATGCTTTCTTGCTTGTGGTCCCCATACTTGGAAACACCCCTACCTCCTAAGGTACAAAATGGTCCAACTGCCTAGGGTTAGGGTTAGGGTTAGGGTGAGCTAACCTAAAACCCGACTCTTCTGTAGAGCATTTGATGTACAGGATGCATAACAGAGAATTATTTGATTGCATCAATGATTGCACTACAAGCATCTTGTAGTGCTGCATTTTTGGCCATCTTAAGGCCACAGAAGTAGGGAGTCTACAAATCACTGTCATAAATAAATATTGAAAAATTGACAAAAATTTGAAGAATTCTTGCATATTGTCACGAACCCAGTGATTTAGAAAACAGCAAGCAGTTTTCAAGTCTGGTAACTGATGTGTTTTAAGGAAAAAAATATTTGGTTGAAAGTTAGACGTATAAAGTCTTCTTGGACAAAATATCTGGACTGATTCCATAACATCTCTAGTACATGTATGCATTTTTGCAAGTACCCGAGTACTCTTTCTATTTCTGGTACCACATTTCAAGAAGTTGTAAGAAAGCAAATATAAGTCAGTATTCAGTGTTAAGGACGTGCATGCTCACAATGGGGTTATAGGTTGTCACTGATCTCTGTTGTGGCCCAGCAGGAGCCGTTGGAGTTGCCACCAGACTCCAACAGCGAGGGTCCCTCGGAGTCGGCTCAGGAGGATGTGGAGGACCCTGGACAGGGTTCCGACTCCGAGCAGGGATCAGAGAGGCTGGTTGGCCACCAGGAGGCGCCTGAGGCATGGAGCAGTGGTGAAAGCCAAAGGAAGGGGGCTCCTGATGTCATGCCTTGGAGCAGTGGGGAGGAGTCACAGGACAGTGAGTCAGACATCAGCAGTAAGCTATTAGATGCTCGTTACCGACGTGCATTAGCGAATAAATTATACTAGAAGGGGGTGTGGTTCAGATGGTTGATGCCTGAAGGTATGTTAATATTCTGGGAGGAGACAAGAATTAGAATTAACACACCCAAAGAGGCACAGGCCTTTATGGAAAAAAACAAAATACACCTAGAAAAAACAGAAGATCCTACAACGGATATGCAGGACACGGGAGGGGCCGGAGCTCTGCCGGCGGGGGGAGATGGGGCAATACCAAGAAAGCTCAGATCACAAAAATGAATAAGAAAATCACATTGTTATAAACAGACCGAAAGTAATAATGGAATTAACATGTGGATTATATATTACTATGTATTAAATTGATTGAAAGTACCAATAGAATTAATATGCTGATTATATATGACTATGTATTAATGACCTATATTCAGATGTATACTATGAGTTTGGAGGGAGGGGGCGCCTACCACACTTTGCAACTGCCAAAATTTGTATACCTTTCCACTACCTTTTTCCTTGTAAATTTTAAAAAAACCAATAAAACTTTGTTTAAAAATATATATATATAAACCAAAGATCATGTTACTTATTAGAATCTTTGCCCAATTTGCTCAATTTCCCAATTTCTGTCTGAAAAGTCATCCCATGTATACTGTAGGGTATACCCACCCATTACAAGAAAATAGGATGGGGACCAAGAATATGCTTTCTTGCTTGTGGTCCCCATACTTGGAAACACCCCTACCTCCTAAGGTACAAAATGGTCCAACTGCCTAGGGTTAGGGTTAGGGTTAGGGTGAGCTAACCTAAAACCCGACTCTTCTGTAGAGCATTTGATGTACAGGATGCATAACAGAGAATTATTTGATTGCATCAATGATTGCACTACAAGCATCTTGTAGTGCTGCATTTTTGGCCATCTTAAGGCCACAGAAGTAGGGAGTCTACAAATCACTGTCATAAATAAATATTGAAAAATTGACAAAAATTTGAAGAATTCTTGCATATTGTCACGAACCCAGTGATTTAGAAAACAGCAAGCAGTTTTCAAGTCTGGTAACTGATGTGTTTTAAGGAAAAAAATATTTGGTTGAAAGTTAGACGTATAAAGTCTTCTTGGACAAAATATCTGGACTGATTCCATAACATCTCTAGTACATGTATGCATTTTTGCAAGTACCCGAGTACTCTTTCTATTTCTGGTACCACATTTCAAGAAGTTGTAAGAAAGCAAATATAAGTCAGTATTCAGTGTTAAGGACGTGCATGCTCACAATGGGGTTATAGGTTGTCACTGATCTCTGTTGTGGCCCAGCAGGAGCCGTTGGAGTTGCCACCAGACTCCAACAGCGAGGGTCCCTCGGAGTCGGCTCAGGAGGATGTGGAGGACCCTGGACAGGGTTCCGACTCCGAGCAGGGATCAGAGAGGCTGGTTGGCCACCAGGAGGCGCCTGAGGCATGGAGCAGTGGTGAAAGCCAAAGGAAGGGGGCTCCTGATGTCATGCCTTGGAGCAGTGGGGAGGAGTCACAGGACAGTGAGTCAGACATCAGCAGTAAGCTATTAGATGCTCGTTACCGACGTGCTACCCGGTGTAAGGAGCAATTGAGCAATTACAGGAGGTAATTGCTCTCAGCTGCTGATAATTAGACTCCTCTCCAGACTATAAAGGGACTGCTTGTGGACACACCCTTTGCAGGAATCAACTGATCATTGGAGTTGGAGAAGCTCAGATCTGTGTCGTACTTTGGCAGGCTGGATTGCTGCCAAAGGGTTTACCTGGATTGCTGCCAATCTGTTCCCTGGACCTTGGCAGGCAGGAGTGCTGCTAAGGTGATTATCTTGACCTTGTCAGGCTGGATTGCTGCCAAGGTGGAACCTGTATGTCAATAAACATCTCTGGAAGAGTCTTTGTGTCGGAGTGACTTGTTATACAAGAGGAGGGGGTCAGAACAGATCTCAATGCTTCTTAACACACTGCACATAAATGGTAGCATTTCGGAGAAGCTGCAATCCGCATAACACAAAGTAATGTTAGCGTCTAGTGCTCTTTGGCTGAAATGCTAAGTTTCCAAAGCTTTTCCAGTCTTCAGCGGCTGAGATTGAGGCTCAGCATCTGAAGATTATACTGTCTAGAGTTCATGTGAATGTCTTTGTATATTGAAAGAATGGCTGAACAGATTGAGGGTTGTGGGTACATAGCAGTACCCTTTATGTGCATATCCACTATGATCCCCTTCTGGACTGTCTATAGCAAGGGACTCTGTATCCCTACCAAGCTACTGACACAAATACTGAAGGTGGAACAAGGGCTGGGAATTGACAGGAAAGAGAAGGAAATAAGTGTTAGTCTTATATTCACAAGAGAAGCACTGAGCAAAGCAACATTACCAGATGCCATCATATTTATCACCTCAGAATGTTCATTTATTATGCCCAGGAGGCATCGGGGGATAATAAATATGGCTGCAAAATACTTTAATAGCATGACAGTTAAATGATTCTAAGGGCATCTGAAACTAACAATTTAAAAGTTCCTGAGAAATTTGGTTATCACTGACATGCTACTGAGATTCTATATTTAATATCAATGATGGAATAATGGAAAAATGACACTCCCATTTTACCAAAGAATTATGACACCGGAATTTAAATGCATAAACTAAATGATGCTTAGAAGAAATCACATATAATTATACAAATCTTCATTCAAATGCTTGGACTAAATTTGACTTTTGATCTAACACAGAATAACCTTGTGCTTTTTCAAGAAGGATAATCTTTTAAATTGAAGTCTGAAAGCTAGTTTTCTTCCATATAACTATTTTGTCATAGTTATATATTAATATATATATTAATGACCCAAATATGCCAAGACCAGCATACCTGTACCCATGAAAACACACACACACACACACACACACACACACACACACACACACACACACACACACACACACACACATATATATATATATATATATATATATATATATATATATATATATATATGTTCTGTCCCAGGCCTCTAAATTACACTGGTGCCTGCTTGGCTGTCTGCTTGGAGCCCAGAAGAATTATCTCTATGAAAAACAAGACTCACGGAACTCACAGAATTCTTTAAGCTTTAAACTGAGATTGTAACTTTTGTTTCCTGAAAAATTCCCCTCCCATCGCCCCACCTATAAGCTCTCTGGGAGGGGCCAATCAGTCCTATTTCGTTCTGCGAGCCTGTTTCCACAGCTGCTGCCTTCTTCTATCAGCTCTCCGTATCCGTATGTCAGGGACAACCTCCCCCTGTTCTTCCTCACTGCTCCTTGGCTCAGACGCAACCTGGTGGCCAACAGGCCTCTCTAGTCCCTGCTCTGACTCCGAACACCCCCCAGAGTCTTCCTCAGCCTCCAGGGCAGTCCCATAATGTTCATCACTTTCAGATTCCAGCAACAGCACAGCCGGCTGCTGCTGGGCCACAAAACTATCCCTCACCGCAGGGCCCTTCCCCCGGGTCTGATGTTCAGGGTGTGGTCTAGATGGAAATTGCTCATGGAAGGCCTGCACCAAAGCAGGTGCGTGCACGGAGGTCGTATCCTCCCAGGTAAAATCCTCTGGCCCATGGCCCTTCCATTCAACCAGGTACTGGGACCATCCTTTCAGCCATCAGGAATCCCGGATACTGGCAACATTGTACTTGGGCGGCTCCTCATTGTCACAAGGGTCTGGCTGGGGCTGATCCGGCCGTTCAGGAACAAGGAGAGATTGTTGAAAGACCGGATGGACTTGCAGCGTGGCAATATCAGACGATAGGCGACCAGATTGATGACTGCCTCAACAGGAAATGGGCCAAGGTAACGGTGGTAACTTGACCAGCTGGTTGGATGGAAGCTGTCTAGGGGACAGCCACACTCGATCCCTTACAGTCAACGCTGGCATCGCACACCGAGACCTGTCTGCGACACTCTTATAGTCCTCTTTGGCTTTCTCAAGATATTGTCGCACCACTTGATGGACCGCCTGTAGCTCTGACAGGAAGTCCTTAGCTGCGGGGACTGGTGAATCTATGGGTGTGAGGGGAAAGAACCGAGGATGATACCCTACATTGGCCAAGAACAGCATCGTTTGCGTGGATGTGTGCTGCGAGTTATTGAACGCAATCTCTGCCACTGCCAGGTAGTCCGCCCAATCATTTTGCTACTGGTTCCCAATCACTTTCTCCGTCCCTCCGTCGGTTTCGGGATGATGCACCGAGGACAAGCAGATGTGTACATCTAAGGTCTTCATCAGCCCTTTCCAAAACTGGGCTGTGAATTGCGTTCTTCTGTCCGACACGACCCTGTCAGGTAAGCCGTGCAGCCTGAAAACATGTTGGATAAACATGCGGGCGGTGGCGTGGGCTGTCAGTAATCTCCGACATGGGATAAAATGTGCCATCTTTGTCAGCATGTCTACCACCACAAACACCATGGTAAATCCAGAAGACGGAGGCACATCCATCAGGAAATCCATAGAAATGCCTCCCCAGGATCTTTCCGGGGTCGGCAATGGTTGGAGCAGCCCTGGAGAGGCTCCCATCGCTGATTTGGCCTGCTGACACCGTACACAAGACGTGATGTAATATTTTAGTCATGTTCTAACTGGGGCCACCAGAAGGTACGGGAGACCAGGTTCAAGGTCTTGAAGTGGCCAAAGTGCCCCGCTGCAGGATTATCATGGCACTGGGATAGAATAAGTCCCCGAAGGGGCCCCGCTGGCACATAGAGTCTGTCTCGGTACCGCAAGAGTTCATCAATGAATGTCCATGGGGAGGCAGGGCCCACCTCTGCCTTCTGTTGTTCCACCCAATTGTCATGCCGCTGCGCTTCCCGTATCTTAGGCCGTAAGTCCACAGGCTCGTGAACTGTGGAGAAGGACTCTACGGGCAAAACTGTCAGGGGTGGAATCGGATCTTTGGTACATGAATACTCGGGTTTCCTTGATAGGGCATCCGCCCTTTGGTTGTGCGCACTGGGGATGAACGTCATGCGGAAATTGAACCGTGCAAAGAAAAGGGACCACCGGATCTGGCGCTTGATCAATTTTCTTCAGAAATTCCAAATTCCTATGGTCCGTCCGGACTTCAATTTGATGCCTGGCCCCCTCTAGATGATATCTCCAGGCCTCAAACGCCACCTTAATGGCTAGTAACTCCTTCTCCCAGATGGTATAATTGCGCTCGGAAGAATTGAGTTTCCGTGAGTAATAAGTGCAAGGGAAAAGGTACCACCGGAGGCGTGAGCCTGAAGTAACACCGCTCCCACAGTGATATCTGATGCATCCGCCTCCACTACAAACCGACGGTGGGGGTCAGGATGCTTCAAAATGGACTCTTTCATGAAGGCCTGCTTCAAGGCCTGGAATGCTTGTTGCTCAGGGGCAGTCCAGTGAAACAGAACTTTTTTCTGCAGGAGCCGATTGAGGAGCTCAGTCAGGAAAGCAAAGCTGGGGATAAAGGTGCGATAGTAGGCAAACCCGAGGAATCGCTGGACATCCTTCACTCTCTGAGGAGGTTGCCAACTACGCAAAGACTCCACCTTGCCCGGCTCCATCACAATGCCTTCAGGAGATACGATGCCCCAGGAACTCAATCGTGGACTGCTAAAACTGGCACTTCTCCAGTTTCGCATACAAGCAATTCTCATGGAGCCGTTGTAGGACCAGGTGTAGTTGCTGCCGATGACTCTCCCAGGATGACGAGTAAATTAAAATGTCATCGAGATAAATGACAAACTGGTCCAAAAGGTCCTGGAAGATGTCGTTCATAAAATGTTGGAAGATGGCAGGGGCATTGGTCAGCCCAAAAGGCATGACCGTATACTCAAAATGCCTGTACCTGGTGCCGAATGCCATCGTCCATTCATCCCCAGGCCGGATCCGGACAAGATTGTAGGCTCCAAGCAGATCCAATTTGGTGAAAACCGTAGCCTTTCTGAGCCGCTCCAACAGTTCAGGAATAAGGGGCAGAGGATATCAATTGTGCATCGGGATAGAATTAAATCTATGGTAGTCACAACAGAGTCTCAAATCTCCAGTCTTCTTTTTGACGAACAAGACCGGGACAGACAGTGGCAGAGATGAGGGTTGGATAAAACCCTGAGCTAGGTTTTTGTCCAAAAAGTCCCACAATGCAGCCAACTCCAGGTCTGACATCGAATACAAACGACCCACGGTGAGCGGCGCATCTGGAATCAGATCGATGGGGCAATCATATGGCCGGTGCGGTGGCAATTGGTCTCCTTGTTCACTGACCACGTCTGCCAAATCTGCTATGTCGGAAGGCATAGCCCCGGATGGACTCAGCAGCTGGCCTGCACAGACATGACGGATGTGGTCCACACATTGCAAGGCTGGAAAAGTGATAAGGTTCTGGGACCAGTAGATCTGTGGGTAGTGTGCCCGAAGCCAAGCCAAGCCCAAGACCATGGGGAAATGCAGGCCAGAGGTAACATAGAACTGGAGGGCTTCCTCATGAGCCCTGATGACCAGGCACAAGGGTTGCGTGGCGGCCTTGATAGGCCCAGACAGAAGCACCCAGCCGTCAATGGTCTCCACAAGCATAGGAGGATCTACCGGACACAGAGGGACCGCATACTTGGTCGCAAACGCCTCGTTCATGAAGTTCGTGGTAGCCCCGGAGTCGACAGAGCATGCATCGGAATCCCCTCTGGACTACTGGACAGGACTAGGACAGGATCAGGTGCCGGTGAGGCCCGCAAGTCATTGTCTCTGAGCATGGCTCTGAATTGGTGCGCACCCGATCCAAGGTCTCCCTTAGATGGGCTTGGGGGGCTTTCCCAAAAAACGTTATGGGTCTGGGGGGTAGGTCCAGTACCTGACACCCCTCATCTCTTCTTGGGGGGAAAGGTTGCCATGTGCCCAGGTTCCCCACAATAAAAACACAACCCCCCTGAGCGCAGTCTGTCTTTCTCCATTATCGACGAGCAGGGTGTGGCTGCACCAAATTTCATGAGCTCCTCCCGTGGAGTTGGAGTCTCACGCCTGGCCAGAACCACCCTGTTCTCCTGAGACGTATGGCGACTTCCCCGCCTCTGCAACCAAGCATCAATCCAGAGACACAGATGGGCCAATGTGTTGAACGTCGGTGGCCTATCCACACATACCAGCTCATCCTGTAATTCTTCTGACAACCCATCCTGAAAAGTATCCATGAGGCCTGTCTCATTCCAAACCAAATCCTGGCTAAGTAGCCTAAACTCACTGATGTATTCCTGCAAGGAACCCCGGCCCTTCAGAGTCTTGAGACGTCTGGTAGCCGTCTCCGTCTTAATGGGGTCCTCATACATTAACCTGAGGTGTTCACAGAACCCCCTGAAATCATCCAGCAAATGGCTAGCCTCGACCAGAAGTGGGGTAGCCCAACAAGCTGCAGAGCCGGAGAGCAAGCTAATCATAAACCCCACTTTATTTCGGTCAGTGGGGAAATCCTCTGCTCGCAAGCTGATAAACAGTTGGCATTGTTCCAAAAAAGCCTGAAACATGGCTTGGTTGCCATCAAATTTATCAGGCACTGCATTCGGGCATTTCCTCCGAGGTGGGGGTGGAGCAGCGTGAATGTGGAGCTGAGCCACCTGGGCAGCCAGCACAGTTGCCTGTTGCATGAGTTGTGCATTGTCGGCACGAAGCTGCTCCATTTTAGATTTGATGTAAATCTGCTTTAAAAGGCAAGAAAAAAAGTGTTCTATGCCAGGCCTCTAAATTACACTGATGCCGGCTTTGCTGTCTGCCACAACTAAGGAAGGAGATAAGCCACCCCTTGGCTAGGAGCCCAGAAAAATTATCTCTATGAAAAACAAGAATCACAGAACTCACAGAATTCTTCAGACTTTAAACTGAGATCGTAACTTTTGTTTCCTGCAAAATTCCCCTCCCATCGCCCCACCTATAAGCTCTCTGGGGGCCAATCAGTCCTATTTCGTTCTGCGAGCCTGTTTCCACAGCTGCTGCCTTCTCCTATCAGCCCTCCGCATCCATATGTCAGGGACAATCTCCCCCTGTTCTTCCTCACTGCTCCCTGGCTTAGACGCCACCTGGTTGGCCAACAGGCCTCTCTAGTCCCTGCTCTGACTCGGAACACCCCCCAGAGTCTTCCTCAGCCTCCAGGGCAGTCTGTATAGTCAAGTACAGATACACACACACACACACACACACACACACACACACACAGAGAGAGAGAGAAAGAGAGAAAGAGAGAGAAGAGAGAGAGAGAGAGAGAGAGAGAGAGAGAGAGAGAGAGAGAGAGAGAGTGCTTCTAGCGTTATATAACCTGTCAGTGAACAAATGCATGATACAAAGGAAAACCATGTATCCCAGTTGAAACCATTTGTATGGGTGGGTGATTTCCCTTAGGAACAGCCAATATCAAAGGAGAATCTCAGGCTGTTTAACTAACTTTTGCAAAGGTCAAAATAAATAAATAATGACAATCAAATGTAATAAAGGACTTTCCTTTAAAAGGGTATGCATAATCATATTTTCCACTTAAGAAGCCGTTAAATGTTGGCACTACAAAAGGATTCTATGAAAAGAAACTTTGCTTTATATAACTAGGTTCTATCCCCAAGTCCTTTTTATATGCAAAGCAGTCTTGGCACAAGTTAAGCACTGATAGACGAATATTCCCTTTCAGAATTCAGAAATTCCATTTTCAAAGTAGTGCATGACAGTTTAGCCATATGTCTCTCATTAATAACAGAAACTTTTTTTAAAAAAAGAACAGCATGAAGAAGATTCATTTTTTATTCTACAGTGATGATTGTTGCTTTTAAAATTCCATTAGTCTAAGTGCTTATTGCACGATCAGTTAGATGCTACCTAAGTGAATATAGCCAATGCTACTCCACTAATGTTCACCTTCAAGAGATTAATTCTATCTTTACCATGAACCACCAAATTAAATCTAGCAATATTATTCAGATAACAATTGTGTCCTAGGCTCAAAGCAAAAATTAAAAGTGCGCACAAAGCAAAAATGTCAAGCAGATGAACCCAGGCACTGTACAGTTCCATCAAGTCACATACATAATTCATTCATCCCTTCATTCATTTTGTATCTTACCTATCTGCCCAGAAGACACTCAAGTATTATTAAAGCATTATTATTTTAAATACATTCATACGTAATCAGTTTTCACATGGGATACAGTAACACTGAGACAGTCCTAAAGGACAAATGAATGTATCCCTGGCATAGGATTCAAGATATTCAAGGTTATTTTTGTAAATTAAATGAGGTTGAATCCACACTTATCCATTAAGTTAAGAGAATTTAAGTGCTCCATGAAATATTTTCTTTTCTGTTCTCGCTGTCCCTTCCATGTAGGACGGATCAGGAAATAAATCCCACAAGAAATACTGGAGATTATTTTTTCCGACAAGTCTTCACTTAACTCCTTTAAGATCATCTCTGTAGTTCTTTGCACCATCCCTTTTTATAGCTATGAGCACCTGTCACACAATTAGATGAGGAAGTATTATGTATGCTTCCTTGAGCTCCTGAAGGAAAAAATAGGATATCAATCTAACAAAAAAAACAAAAACAAAATATTCTCATTGTGCACACTGAGTAGAAATATGCAGACTTTCAAAGAAGAGAATCAGTATTCTTCTCTTACACAACAGGGAGATGCTGGAACTAACCTGGTTAGTGCTGTTTGAATGAATTACATAAAGCAGCAGCCAATCACTGATCATTCAAATCTGGAGGAATGTATTGTGATCTGTAACGCTTCCAGAATGCTCAAAAACCTGTCAATTGTGAGATGGCTAAGAAGGCAACTGCTGACTATCAAAAAAAAGGAGCCATCCAAGTTCATGCAATTTTCTTTTTCTCGATCCACTCCCATAAACTTTCACTTACTCGGATAAAACAAAAGTACTCCTCTACAGTTTTATTTCAAATTAACTTTCTGGGCTCCTATGCATGTAGTATAGAAATAGTAGTTGTCTGATGGTTCTAGACAAAGCATCCAAAGAAACAGTTTAATGAGAAAAAGAAAAAGTCCAATCAATGAAGCTAGAATCTGCTCATTGCAAATGTAGCAGAAAAAGCTTTTTGATAAGTGGGAAACTCTAGAAATAAAAGCTACAAAAATGTCTATATTAATGTAGAACAAGGAATGTAAGAATTCCAAAGCATTTGGTGTGTTCATCAGAGGTGGGTTCCTACTGTTTTGGCCCGGTTCGGCTCAGCCAGTAGTAGTATGGTGGCCTGGGTCACTGGAACCGGCAGCGACCCAGGCCTGCCATGCCCCAGAACTGTTCCCCAGTCACCATCGTCGCCATCTTGTTTTTTGAGTTCTGCACATGTGCAAAACAATTTAATTGAACGGTGGGTGCGCACTAGTGAACCGGAAGTAAAGCCGGCCAGAACCAACCCCTGGTCTTCATGTTCTGTAGCATGGAAGCTAAAACAAATTTATGAGTTACATCTGCATTTAGTGTGTAATTGAAAACTAAGGAAAACAGTTCTGGTTTTAATATGTCACACCAAAGTAAAAAGAAAATTAGAACCCCTTTACTAAAAAGAACACACACACTTTCTACTATAAAAGTAAGCTCCTTGAAGAAAAAGAATTAGCCCACCTTTCAGATAAGGAGATCATTTGTGTCTCTTTCTATGTAGGAAGATATTTCATAAAAAGGAGAGTTTGTGATACCTCTTGAATTAGACTTGAATTAGATTTCTGAAATTTTTAATTGTTAACTGGAAGGAGAAAAAGGTATTGTATCACAGTAATTTAAAAACTGAATGAACTCACTCACTTGATTCATTGACTTTCCCCAATAAGAGGCCTTCTGCTAACCCTATCGACCAAGGAACTTTGACTGGCAGGATCTGGGAGAAGAGGCTTTTCTACCATGACCCCAGCTTCTGGGAACAGCTTGCCACTGGAGATGAGATCTGCCTCCACCCTTCTAGCCTTCTGGAAGGGTCTTAAAATCTGGTTCTACCAGTTGCCTTGGGGCTCCAATTGGTGGTTGTTTGAGTGAGAGATAATAGCCCAGGCTTGATGCTCTTGGATTTCAACTTTTATTTCATTCTTGTTCGTTTTAATGCTTTGAATATTTTTTATATTTATGTTTTTATGAGATTATAAGATGCTCAGAATCATTTTGAATAGGGAAATGGGTAGCCTAGTAAATAAATAATTAAACAACAACCCGGTGAGGCGAGATGCTTAAAAAACATTGTAAATTTTGATATTAATGAATTTAATTATACTTTCTGGAAGAATCCATACTGGTTAATCATCTCTTAACCTTGACTTTTCTAAAAAGTGAGATACAGTTAAAAACAAAGTGACCAAAATATGTTTAAAATACTTACTTTAACATAAAATACATTTATAGCTAGATATATTGATAGAAAAATAATAAGACATGGTTAACCAAACATAAATGTTTTTCAAAACTTTTTTTTTAATCAGTGCAAATGTGGAGTGAATGAATTTATGAAAAAAAAACATACACAAAAGTAACAGGGGCTGAAAATCTATTTTTAAAAAGTCCTCCTGTTTTAGTAACTCAAAAGAATATGGTTGTTTACCTTCTTTCATTTACGGAATAAATCTGAAAGTTCTTTTGAACAAAATAGCAACTATATCCTTACTGTAGTTTAGAACAGTGCAAGGTGGCCAAAATACTGCCACCTAATTTTAAAGCACAAAAGACATTCTTCAAATCTAAGATAGGATGCCAGAAGTAATGTAGTTTTCCATATGCCTTTAATATTCATCTCTTAGATAATTAAAGAAATAAATAAAATGGTTCAAACTACAAAGCACTATAATACCAGCGATAGAATAGTAAAACATTTAAATACTTAAAACTAATTGACTAAATTATAAAATTACTTCATGAATAAAATACTAAACAACTAAATGTCTAAATCACAGTGAATATGTTTGTATGCATGTGTATAAAACTTTATTAATATCAGGGATTAAGACAGCTGAAAAAGAAAGAATAAAAATGTAAAATAGTACAGAAAGCATGTGAAAAGTATGCATATTTGTAAGAGTCTCATATTAGGAAAGCATTGGAGCATGATATCACAGTGGTTAAAATGCAGTATTGGAAGCTGACTCTGCCCACTAACAGGAATTTGATCCTGGATGGCTCAAGGTTGATTCCGCCTTTTGAGGTTGGTGAAATGGGGAGCCAGATTGTAGGGGACAATATGCTGATTTTGTAAACCACCCAGACAGTGTGTAAAGCATTATGGAGTAGTAGTATATAAATCTAAGTGACATTGCTATTGCTATTTTTCTGCATAAAGTCACGGCAAGGAAAGAAATCACCTAATCCTAAAAACGAGGATTTGAATCCCTAATCCTAGGAACGATTAAACCTATACCATTATTTCTAAACCAAGTAGAAAAAGCCAAAGAAGCTATCAGAGGGCTAATGTCCAGATAAAGTAATAGAAGTGAATGACTGCTGTCTGGCAACAGACCAACTTTAAATGAAATTACCAGATTAAAAAGGTTGCATGAAGTTAGATATAATCAATTCTACTAGACCTTTGCCCCTCCCCCAAAGGTTGCCATCTGCTACACTATTTATTATATAATTCAATTTCAGTGAATATAATAAAAATTATATTCTTATTTCTGAACTGCTTTTCATATTTTTAATAAACTTCAAGTCTAAAAATCAGTTATAAAACCAGGTATGTGTAGATATGTTATACTTATTTAGTCACATAAACATTGTGGAATAGTGATATTGCAAAATGGAATAAGACTAACTTAAATTTTCTTCCATTTGACTGTTATTTTGACTCAAAGATGTTTCCTAATGCAAATCCTATTAATTATTTTGGACTTAATATAAGAAGAAATATAACTTAAGAAGATATAATTCTAGAGAACTTCAAGAGAACACTAATTGACCAACAAAGTTCACTAAATACCTTTAAGCAATTTATCAAATCACAATCTAGTCTATACAATCTAGTCTAAGATAATTGGCTCTTAAAGCATTCTGGAGAACAGTTAAAACTTTCCCATATTTTCTGTAATTCTGGAGTACTAAATAAGCTTCAGGAAATGCAGGAACCACCCAATTTAAAAAATGGACCCAGATTAGCAATTTGTACATTGCTCTTGTGTTACTTGGAAGTTTCCTTGAGTATAATAGCATCTAAATTCATTTGAGAGCAAAACAAATAGTTAAGAATAAGTAAGCTATTGAATCATCCTTTCATCATATCTTGATACTCATGCCTTCTCTGTGAATTTTGGAAGTAGATTTCCAATTTCTTTCATTTTCTTAAATGTACCTAGTAACAAGGCAGTGCTGTAATGGTGATATTGGCATTCTTTCTCAGTTCTTTCTTCTTTTAGAAATCCTTAATAACAGATGTAGAAGTGGTATACCAGATCAAGAATCTTTGAGAAATGTAATTTTCTTGTGTCTGTATTGATGGAAGAAAGGATATGAGTGGGAAAAAATTTCCTAGTCATAATCGCAGAAATGACAACCTGTGATTTTCAGACTATATACAACTGTTATATAAACACTGAGTAGGTGGTTCCCAGTCTCAAGGCTAGAAATGAAACAATCAAATTGTTATTGATAGAGAAAAGAGAAATGAAAAGGCCTAGAATGTAATGTGAAACAAACACACACATAAAATGCTTTATCTACTGACGCTGTATTTATGAATTTGTACTGTAAGCAATTTCTGAATACAGGGCAAAGCCTGATACTGGGGCTGTGTATTCTCTCTGACCTTCATTTGTATAAGACCATGGAAAGGAACAGAAGTACATCCTGAGATAACAATGGTGATGATTATTAGAAGCTATGGATCCAGAAATAGACAAAACAGGCTCCAAGCCGAAATTTAAAGGGTTTGAGTCTAACTCATATTACCAGGGTAATTTTCAAGCAGAGGTTAAGCATGGTTCTTGATTATTAATTAATTAATCCTGATAAAACACAAATATCACTTTTCCCACTCACACAGATCCAATCAATCTATCCATACCTAAATGCAACTGATAACCAAAGAAAAATTCTGGAAAATTCTCCTAGTAGCTTTCAAATAAAGTGGCGGCTGAACTACCCGTATTTATTCGAGTATAACGCGCACACGTGTATAACGCGCACCCCTAATTTTCGATTAAAAATTGGTATAAAATTTTGTTTCACACCAAGCATTGTAATTGACAAAAAAACATTGTTGAATACGTGCGGCCATGATAAAAATCATTTATTGACAACGTAAACTGGTATAAACACAATACCGAAATAAAATTACCGGTAACAATATTTATTTAAAATGCTTCAAAGTCAGATTCATCATCAGATACACTAAAGAGTTGTTCCCATTCTTCTCGAGTTAATTTTTCATCAGTGTCCCAGATGGCAGGAACATCTGTTTCTCCAGTTTCTTCGCTTTCTTCTGAGTCTGAATTTCACAGCAGGTCGTCTTCTGTGCCGTCCATTTTATTGCTGATGCCGTAACGTGTGAGCGAGGCGAGGAAATGAAGCGGCGACCATACAGCGGATAATAAGAATTCTCACCCCCCAGTTCGGGCCGCCCACTGTATGCGACGAGGGGACGTGTTTTTTTTCTTCGCCCTTGCGTTCAGTGAGCGGCTGCAGCCCGGAAAAGGCACAGTGTGAATTTACAATTCGCCTGCGCCCTCAATGGACTGGCCGCCACTGCCACCCCACCCCTCGTTTATAACGCGCACCCAAACTTTGATTTCTTTTTTTGGTAGAAAATTTTGCGCGTTATACTCGAATAAATACGGTACATTTGTTAGATTTTTATATTGTTTAAAGTCTGCCTGTTTATAAAAGTGTCTATTAAACTAGTACTGCATAATTTCATTTAATATGAATTTTTATTTAACTTAGCGGAAAAAAAGGGAGCAAATTTTGATAAATTAATGTGAATCAACCCAATAATTTCTATTTCTGAAATTATGATTAGGGAACTATTTTTTCATTTAGTAGTCCACAAGTACTTAGCGATGTTCCACTGGGGAAAGAAGTTAATATATGTAATATAATTTCTATTCATTCTAGGAATCTTTATTAGTTTGACTTGCTCATTCCTTTTGTTACTAATCATGTATCATTTTTTCATAAACATAGTCAAGCAAATAGCAAATGACAGAAACAATAACAATCTTACTGTAATGTTGGAAAGGCACCATAATTGCTTTAATAGAACAGAAGCTTATATCGATTGACAGTAAACAACATCCCATATAGCCCAGTGCTAATTACTCCATTCATACAGCTTTCCTGGCATAAAACAAATCATAACAATCTGAGAGGCAAATCAGGTATTCAGTTATTGCTTTTTCATTTACAAGAGTTGTCAAAGGAAGATTTCTCCCTACATAAAATTTGTTTTATTTCTAAGAATAAAGCAAAGTAGAAAAAATAATTTTTAGCAGATTAACAAATCTTGTTTATCTGTTTCTACAACTTGACTTAGAACTGAGAACAGACACTTCTCTTCCTGAAGGCACTACTTCATTTTTAAAAACTGATTAAGCTGGGACCTTGCTTATCCAACAAATTCTCTTATTTCCAGAATCTTCTTATTCTATTACCAAAATAAATTTATGAAACTACATTTATTTATTCATACTATGCTGAAGAAATGGAAATATCTACTTTGAAACATGCACAGCGTATTCTCAGTAATTCATGCAGGGTTTTTAAAATAAACTTATTAAAATTTAGAAATACAAAGATCAAAGAAATACAAACTGAAAAAAAACATACATTTTTTTTAAAAAAAGTGAAAAAGGATAAAAAGAAAAAGGGTATATAAAAGATATCTCCTCGTCCCTCCCAACATGTATAAGCAATTTGTCCAACTTCTTTAGTACTTTGATATTTTTTTAACAAGAACTCTTCTTCCCATATCTCATCCCTTATCAATAATCAGATTACAAGATATACACTTTATATATCTTCTTTTCATTTTTAAAAAGCCCGATCTTTAGTCCCATCAAATAGTATCCCACAAGTTAATTTCTCGTCAGTTTCTCTGTGTCCTCCTTGGATGGTTGCTTTTTGTATCATCTCAGAGAGAATTTCCTTGGTTCCACATATTGTTTTTGTAAATTCAAAACAGGTTTTCCAAGTCATTCTTTTGATTTATTACCTGTATGTCCCCTTTAATTATTAAAACATCAACTGGTTTCATTTGTAAATTCATTCTGACATCATTTTCCATATCACTTTTAAATCATCATTTTAAAATCCATTTTCGGATCCACATCATCCTTTCCCAAATCATTTTTGTAATCCAGCATTTTTTAAAAACTCCACATCCACATTGAGATCAGTCTTGGTTTCTATTTTATCCAGTAAAATCTACTGTTCTTATACCAGAGTGCCACCCAATCTTGTAAGTAACTTTTGAGTAAAATTTCCCCAAGCAATTCTATAGTCAAATGATGTAGTTCCATGTATTGATGGGGCTGTTCTCCTTTAACATAATCTTTGTTCTTTGTAGTTCCCTTTGGCTAGCCTTCACGTTCCCTCTTATCATTTGTTTATTTTCAGTCAGCAAAACTTTGCCATGGGAGAATTTGTTACCATTTAATTTCAAAAACTTCACATACTACTTTATAAATTTTTAAACACCCCACAGGAAATATTCTTTCAAGTCCATCTAGCTCCTTAACTTTCCAAAATCAACATTCTAGAACCATTTTTACAGTTTTTCAAAAAGTAAAGCTTCTCTTGTGAATCCTTAAACTTAATCAAAGCTGCTTTCATCCAGGACAGAAGGAAAAATCTTTCGGTGAATTAAAAGAAGAACTTGGGGAAAGTTCTTAACTCCTAAGAAATTAGTAACAAGCAGCTTCCTAAAGTGATTAAGAGAGGAAGAGTCCCTTTAAAAGGTGGTGAACGTGGCTTATGTGGTGATCTTTACCTCCTTAGTCTGGAGAAGAATTCCAACAACCGGTCCCTTCATGGCTCTTATTTTGGCCACATTCGTCAGCGCTACAAAAAGCAGAGCTATGCTCAGTCTGCTATAGTAGCCTAGTTGACTCATGTGAGATTCTTGATGTAAACAGGCATATCACAACCAGCCAGCAAAATATTTTGTCCAATCCACACAAACCAGTGACAGAGCAACTTGCATGTATCCACTTCTATTAATATTAGTTACAATCAGAGGTGGTATTCTGCAGGTTTGGACCGGTTGGTCCAAACCGGTAGCGGAAATCATGGGTGAACCTGCCCACCCACCGCAGCTCTATGCTGTCCCATTTAGGCACTTTTTTTTTAGTCAAAGCGCTGAGTGCATGTGCGGACGGGGCACATGCATTCACATTTGCGAACTGGTAGGGAAGGTAAGTAAATACCAGCCCTGGTTACAATAGCAGAAACTTGCAAGTCTGATTAGTTGCACCTTCTTCCCCTTCTTATACTCCAGCAAATTAGGGAACCACTTCCAAATGTAACTTCATTCTCGATTTTAAAAATGCAATGCTTTCTACATATCTCAATGCAAGTTATCTTCCTTATCATCTACATTATATTAAAGCCTTTGTGTGTGTTGATTCCCAATCAAGCCCCCAAATCACTTTTGAATCCTGAGCACTTAGATGTAGCCCCAGTGAAAAATAGTGCTGAACAATAGCAGAATATTAACAGCACTTTTTTTGTTTAGCTGTTTTTCTGGTTGGTATTTAGGACATGTGTACATGTGTGTTTATTGTCTGTATTTTTCTTTAATTGTCCTGCCTGCAACAACAGAATACATTTTTCTGGGCACCTTAAAAGTATAAATAATAAATAAAAATGTAAGTTTTTAAAAAAATGACTGCATTCTCTTCTTTCAACTTGAAACATGTTTCCAGAGATTTCTGCACCTCCATAGCAAATGCTGAAAATTCAAGTTTTACAATTCCACAGAATTGCTCTAGCATGACCTTGACCAAAGATAGCTTACTGGCAACTAATGCTAGTGAAAGCTTCATTTTTTTTTATTAGACTTAGAAAGCCCTGACAAACTCAGGAAAAGACAAATTTAAGTGTTCCTCATTCATATCTGCCTTGAGAACAATCAGAGTCTTGAGTGGTTTTCTAAATCCAATAAATAAATAAATCCTATATCGATGAAAGGCTCTTCATGTAGGTATCTTTTACAGAAAGCCATGAAAATGAATCCAATTATGAAGAAATATAGCTTTTTGAACAAAATATTGGGGGACATAAAGAAAATGAAGAAAATATCAGCCAAACTTATACCATATTTCCATATAATAATTATGGAAACAAATTCTCACTAATCTTCTCTATATCATTTCACATAGACAGTTGCAAATTTAACACATCTATATCATAGTTGGGCTTTTATGTGAAGTTACACTCATATCTATCACAGTAGCAAATAATTGCATCCATTGTTCCAGTAGCTGAGACGATTAAGCTTCATGTTTCCCCATTGAGATCCAGATATTTATAAGAAAATATCATGAGTGGTAAATGCTACTATTACTTACCACACTAAGTCCTAGAAGCTCTCTGCAATAATAGTCCATGTTCCTCTTCCCTAAATTATCCAGATAATGCTGAAGACGAGTATAAGTATAAGGGTAGCAGTAAGCAAATTGATATATGTCATCTTCTCGGTCAAAACAAAAAGCAAATGACATAACATAATTCTTTCTGTGATCAGGACAGCGGTAATAATACACATTTCGGGGTGGAAGTCTCTGCCTGAAAAATAAAATAAGGCAAAGTAACTATCAGAGAGAATATTATATATAGAGAGAGAGAGCTCAAACTTTGTGCAAATTCTGTATATATTTCCTGCATTTTATTAAGAAGATTAATAATTAAAAAGAGACTTTCAGACAAAGCCTATGCCTTTTGGAAGAACTTATTAAGTCCATTTTTAAATGCTTGGTTATGGCTTTGAAAAGTTCCTTTCTATTTCCCCAATCACAAAGAGACTTTATGACGTAATTTATTCAAGTCTGGTACAAAGAGGACGTTCCCCACAGATCCATGATTTGATTTACCAGCCTTGTCTCATTGAAATTAATGTCATGTAAGAGAATGGCTATGGAAAAAGCAGTTTTCATAGTGTAAAATTGAGTACAGAACAAGACCAAATATGTCCTAAATTATATCATATAGTCATGATGAAAACTTATGGGAATATCGCAAAATTCAACTTATTTAAGGCAAAATAAAAAATTCTTCCAAAATTATATTGCTCTATAACTTTGCTAAATAAGACAAACAAGCTATTTCTTGAAACAATATGTTGAAACTGTACAGAAATCAATTATTGGATGATTTAAAAAAAGTCACAGCAGGAAGGTACATTTTTCAGAAATGGAATTGCATGAGAGTACCTTGTATTAGACAGCATATTTAAATTTGTACCAGAATTCAGGATAATTATATATGGCCATGTTGGGTGTCTGAGTCAAAATTGATTGGAATTATAAGCTTTCAGCTTTTATCTGCCTGGACAGACTCCACAAGACTCTTGGTAATCAAATACAACAAATTCTCCAGCCCTCTGGCAAAAGAATACTATTATCCTG
This sequence comes from Natrix helvetica, assembly GCF_964273705.1. Classification (NCBI taxonomy): domain Eukaryota; kingdom Metazoa; phylum Chordata; class Lepidosauria; order Squamata; family Natricidae; genus Natrix; species Natrix helvetica. Next base: position 112,235,916 of record NC_138549.1, on the reverse strand, counting down.
TAGGCACCAGCTTATTCAATTAAGCAATATAATAAACAGGTCCTCTGTAATGGTTTTATCAGGAGTTCACTACAATCAGGCAATGATGGTGAAGAAAATATAATATGATTTGCAGAACACAGCAATACTAATGTCTTTTGCAGTAATGAGTCCAGAAAAAAGCCAACTGCAGAAGATCAGTTTTGGCCTTTTATTGTTAATGTGAAATGGAAACAAGAAATTTCCCATTGTAGAAAATGACATACTTTATAATTAGACACAGTTAAGAACCATCCAAAGCAAAAACAAAATCCTTCTGACAAAATACAATAAAACAGACTGCAATGCTGCTCAATGGAGATGAAATAAAACCTATTTCCCCTTGTTATTGCTCTGGCTTGGCAACCCAAAAGGATGAGAGGATTAATTATTTATTATATTCCGGAGTACAGTCTATTATACATTCTCTAATTTTCTCATTATTTTGGATCAAAGAGACAAAAGGATTGTGGATATTAATTTTCTATGTAGGTAATAGTAGTTATATATGTGTGTGTGTGTGTGTGTGTGTGCGTCCAAGAGGAAGAGGAAGAGGAAAAAAGAGAAAAATGTTCTGATATTTAAGGCCTATCCAGTCTACCATTCTGTTCTCACAGTAACCAGCCAAATGCTCTTGGGGAGTTCATAAACAAAGAGCACAAGAGTTTCACTTGATACTGGAAATATATTGAGTTTTCATCATAACTATCCTCTAACAACAACAACAACAAAAAAAGGACAGGGAAAAATAATTGGCACTAAACAGTAGATACGGATTTTTAAAAAGTCTTATCCAAATGTATATTTTCCCCCCTGCGGTGACTAATCATTGTACTAACAACCATCTATAACAACACACACAGCACAAAAGCTCCATCATTCCATCAACATTTGACTATGAAGAGTTCTGGGTGTCATTTAGCGCAACTGTGTCACCAGTAAGGAAATTTTGCTGCGGAGTGGATCCAAGAAGTTGGAGGCCATTGAATGTACCTAGCTGGCCGTATTCTTCACTTGGCAGAATATGATACCTGAAAAATGCTGTATGATGGGAGCTGCCAGAGGGAAAGTAGAGGTGGGTTAGAACAGGCAAAACTTGGTGTCAGACATTAAACGATTAATTATGGACAGTGGACATCAAATGGGATGATGCCACTACAGACAAGATTCATTGGAAGAAGCTTTGTGTGAAAGGAACCGGTGATGATGATGATAGTGACTAATCAAAAACCTCTGGGGTGTTCAAAGGCAAAACATGAGTGTAATTGTTGCCTGTGATACTGGGTTATAACTACTCCAACTAGCAATTAGCATTACCCATTCAGTGCTAACAGGTCTGAAATATCTTGCCTTTCTAACCAAATTTAAGAATATTATCACTGAGTGTCAAATGTGTGAGGGAAGCTTGTCAACATCCCAGCAGGGGGAAGCCAGTATCTGGTGCAATAGAAAATGTCTAAGGGGACTATCAACCAATCAGTGGAAAAAGCAGGGAATCAATTTGTTCCTCCCATGGACCTGAAGCCACATCTAGTATTGTTCTTCCCTTAGTATACTATCAAATACTTCTAAGTGGACTTCAAATCAAACAGAGTGCATCTCAACAATCATTAGAAGTTTAACTGCGACTTTGTATTACCTCATTTCTAAAGCAATCTCTCGTCTTCCTTTCACCACCTTCCCTTTCCTTCCCTACCAACAATGCCTGTACTAAAATTAGATTGGGGTGGAAAGCGGTTTTCCATTCTGACACCAAGAGCTGAGCCCGGCTCAATGACAGTTCAATGAATTATATGTCATATGTCTGGTGAGATGTACTAAAAACTACAAAAGCTTATGCAATTGTACATCTGTTAGTTTTAAAGGTGGCGCAAGGCTCTTTGTTGTTTTTTATACTCTTAGTTTTACTATCAGTGATTTCTACAAGAAAAAGACTTATTCTCCCTTAAGAGATATAAACGTCTATTCACAGTAAAGGTTTATTTTAAGAGATATTCAGTCTCAGTATAACTGTAATGGAACTCTAGAGGGTTAATCTATTCAAACTGTTGTTTTTAAGGGTGATCTATTTCCAAGTCAAATGGAGGAGAGAGGTACTACAATACCAACAACAAAAACCTAATCAGATTGAGACTATCTGTGAATTTTTTTAAAAGGAAAGCAGATAGAAAGACAGAGAAACAAAAGAGACATGGCACACTATTTATGGCCAGTGAAGTTTTTGATTAAACAAAGACATTGTTCAGTTCTTGTATTAACCTCTGTGTCCTAGATGTATCATTGTTTACACTTTTCCTCTTTAAGTTCTATGCCTGCTGGAAAAGGACACCCACACACTGTGGCAGCAGCTGCTTCTATTAATTTAAAGCTATTACAAAAATTAAAATTAAACCCAATTACTTTGGCTGGTTTATAGTCAGAGAATGGCTTAGTCTGATTGTTCCCTCTGGTTATGGACAAAATAATATTACTACCTATAGGCAGCTGCCAGTAGAATACTAATGCGTATTAGACCAGCAGGGACGGGTTCAGAATACAAAACTTAATTGTGCATTTTTGAGCAGAGACTTTATATAAAACACATGCAGACACAAACACATATACACATACACACAACCATCTTGTCACAGTCTTGCAGAAATGCCCAATCTTTTTATTATAGAAGCTACACAGTCTGCGACAGCAAAAGTTAGGAAATCACACTGGAGAATATTTATTATGGCAGAAAATTTCCGGGAAGCATATGGCTAGAAATACTACAAGGTAACAGATACTGTTCTAGCATTGCTTATTTAATCAGAGGAATTCCAAATTCTATAAGCATTTGACATTTCACTGATTTCAGAGTATTGCTAGAGAGAAGGGAAGTAGTGCTTAGCATTTAATATATTAAATGCTACCTGGCTTTTTTTGGGCTACCTGGCTTGCAAAAATGATTAGAAAGTTTGTTCTCCTTTTTCTTCCTTTTATTTTTTCTTGGTCCCATCACACAGAATTCTTCACAAGAAGTCTCTTTTGCAAATTCAATTAGGGGATGGAAATATCCAGGTCATTCTCTTGGTTTGTTATTTCCATTTTAAATTTTAAAAACTCCGTCCTCAGGGGCTGCCACAAAAAAGAGGAGTCAAGCTATTCTCCAAAATACCAGAGGGCAGGACAAGAAGCAATGGATAGAAGGAGAAAAGCAACCTAGAACTAAGGAGAAATTTCCTGAGTTAGAACAATTAATCAGTGGAACAACTTGCCTCCAGAAGTTGTAAATGCTCCAACGCTGGAAGTTTTAAAGAAGAGATTGGATAACCATTTGTCTGAAATGTGTAGGATTTCCTGCCTAAGCAGGGGGTTGAGCTAGAAGACCTCCAAGGTCCCTTCCAACTCTGTTATTCTATTCTATCCTAATTCGTTTTGTAAATGCAGTGATACAACCTTTTTTAAAGTCTTCTCTTAGCCAGTCAAATTGTAAATCCACTTTCAATACCATATTGTTTATTTCAGATTCCTTAAATTGTTCAACCTACATATTTTACTATTTTATTAGTTTATCAAAACATAAACTACGGAAGTGCAGGAAAAGATAAAAATAATAGGAAAATAAGGGAGGGAAAGGAGAAGAGAGAAAGGTAAAGGGGAAAATAAAATAAAAAGCATTGATTTCCAACTCCTTTTGGTGCAATAGAACAAAGTAGTAACATAAAACTTCAACTTTTACTTTTATATAATAGTATACACAGTACTAGCCATTCCTATAACAAATCTATTTAATCAGCAAAGCACAAAATCAAAGTTATATTTTTGCCACCTCAGGCACAAAGTTCAAAAGTGGTTTCTAAGTAGAAACAAAATTAATTGTGTTTCTTTCTTTGATCAAAGCAGTCAATTTAGCCATGTTTGGTAACTCCATCAACTTTTGCAGCCATTCGTCCATTGTGGGAATCAAAGTGTCCTTCCATATTTGTGCATAAACTAATCTTGCTGCGGTCAACATATATAACATCAAAGTTTCATTTTTTCCCCAAGTTCTTTATCCATTAAGCCTAAAAGAAAAGGTTTTATCTTGATATTCGCTTTAAGAATCTTCTGTATTAAGATGTGAATCCTACTCCAATATTTCTTTGCTTTGTCACATGACCAACATAAATGGTAAAAAGTTCCTTCTTTGTGTTTACATTTCCAGCAGTCATTTGAGAGACTTTTATACATTTTTGACAACTTATCTGGTGTTGGATAACAACCATACATCATCTTACAAAAGTTTTCTTTTAAGATAATTTAATATGGATTTTAGACCTTTCATTCATATATTTTCCCATTTTTCAAGCATTGCATTATATCCAAAGTGCCACTGAATCATAGTGTCTTTAAATTCTTAAGCTTATGATTACAATTTTCTTTCATTCAGGATTAAAGGCAGATTCACTCAAGGTTTTCAAAGTTGTCATTTCTCTAGTCTCTATAGGTCAGAAGTAGTTAATGAGCAATTTCTGACAATGATTAGAAAATGAGTGCAAACTTTAAAATGTCCTTTGAAAGTCTCTGTTGTGGTTACAAGCAAGATCGCTAATACTGTTGTCGCCTGACACACTAGCCCATGAAAAACTGCTGTACTGAACTGTATTTGTAGGGAGCAAAGTCTGAAGCACATGATCCCCTGTCTGTGTTTATCTGGAGAGGTTCCAAGGAACCGTTCTCCTCACTAGCTCCTTGGTCTTTGCCATGGTCGTTGGCGCCACTTTCGCAAAGCAATCTTCAGTTTGACATAGCTCTAATGGAAATCCCAGTAGGGCCCACATTTCAAGAAACATTGTATAATAAAATACAATCCCTCATGTATGCAAACAACACACATTTCTAAAACGATGGGTGAATTCTCATTGTTGCACTTAACTCCCACAGATGTCTCTATGACAGATTCCACAACTTACGCTTAAGTTCCATTGACTGAGAGGAAACAAAGTACACCTCAAATTATTTTTATTTATTTATAATTGTGCTTAAGAACTGCCTTGGGAAATAGTACAAAAATGATGCTAAAAGGAACGTAGAATATATCTAGCCTAACAAGTCCAAATGAGAATCTGCAAATAGAATTTCTTTTAATTCCCTATTATAGTTAACTCTTTCCATTGTAAAATAATTATTTCAGAGTAATTTTAATCAGGAAAGTCATATACTTTATGACTATCATAAGCATAGCTATCATCATTTCTCACATGGATGTGTTCTCTAAGGAGCATCAGATACAAAATAAATAGTAAATGAATCCAAAATCATTTGCAAGAATAGGAGGAAACCATCTAATCCTTCGAGCATATTGAGTGTTCCAGGATGTAATTTTAAACATTTATGCTATTATTCAATCATCAGACATTCCTCATCACTGCATGTCTTTTTGTCTATGGAGATTGTTAGTCATCCACATCATGGTTGTTCCAATGGGTTTTTTTCCAAAAGGAAACTGAACATCATTTTACCTTGAAGATGTTTCACTTCTCATTCAAGAAGCTTCTTCAGTTCTTCACTTCAGAATTGAGGAAGTTTCTTGGATGAGAAGTGAAATGTATTCAAGGGGGGTAAAAGTCCAGTTGCCTTTTGGAAAAAGTACCTTTGGAACATTAAGTCTTTTTGTGCAGATTTTTTCCCTTTGAACCAAAAGCAGTCTTCAGGGTTTGCATGATTTGAATTCCAGTGGAATTGAATTCCACTGGAAAGCATGAATGAGAGAATTTAGTATAGTCTTTATTGTCATTGCACAAAATAAATAAAATGAAATTGGTTTTAGTCTCACTGTTGCAATCCATGGCAACAAATACAAACAACACAAATAATATAAGGAATAATCTCAATGCAAGTAATTAGGGGAAAAGAAAAAAGAAAAAGAAAGAAAAAAAACTAGTCATCCATTTCCACATGTGCCTGGAGGGATTGTGGTAGAATGTGATAGAATGCTGCTATCTTCATTATTATATATAAATACCCCTGGACATCTAGTAGATTACCCAAACTCTGGACTAGACAAGTTTTCAGCGTGATCCAGCAAGACTCCTGTTACATTTTTGTCCTTAAAGTTCCTAATTAATAATTACCTAAGATTGCTTGTTGTTTGCAAAAGTGTTTGAAATATGTTGTAACTGTACAGCACTTGTCACTTGAATTGTATTTCCTCTTTTTTCCTCCTACACTCTTTAAAGCCATTCTTCAGTAGTATACATGCACACGCACATTTCCACGCACACAAAGAAACAATACTACATTATCATAGTCAAGTGAAATTTCTAGAAAAAACTGTATTTTGAGTGTTTCTCGTGTGTGTGGGGGGGTGAACTCTAGGTTTGCTCTCCTATCTCTAGGATATACTGCCAATACACAATATGGTTGGCTTTGATAGGCCTCTAATATCAGTTAGGCAATTAGACTTTTTGTCTCTTTCCTCATCTCCCTTCTCCATCTGTTCATCTATTCCCTTTCCTTTATTTTCTATAAAAATAACATTTAAAATCTATGTGAACTTCATTTAGGGTCCTCTCAGGTATATCTCTGGCAAATGACTAACTGAGAAAGCTCCTAAGATTCTAAACAGCTATGGCAATAATTTCATTATGCCTGAATTGCAGATGCTGATTTTGCACACATCTGCATCAATTTATTAGCATTGTGGGGATTTTTGTTATGTAAAAAAGTTAATATGAGGCTCAGAAACTAGTTAGTGCTTGCTAGTACATATTAGTACATATTAAGTACATAAAAGGAAAAAGTTGAGGCTGTTGCTACCTTATTTTACTGTGCTAAAAAGTCCGAAGTCAATGATTTTCTTTCTTTTTTTTCCCCTTTACACTTCTTTCAGATATATTTTCTCTTCATATAGTGTATATATTCCTTGTTATTAGAACAGTATTGCATTTTGTATGGAGAAACAGGCTAGTATGTTCAGAGGTATGCGCTGCAGAATTTTAACATTTAGAAAGCCTTTGCAATGTTTTTTCTCTATTAACAACTTTGAATTCTCATCATTTTCTTTTCAGAGATAAATGGCTTTATGACAGGATTTCCTTCCTGTCACAAAGCCATTTATTTTCTTTCTCAGATTTTTTTTTTCTATGAAACTCCTGTTTTCTGAATTATGCATGACCTTAGAAACTCTCTGCTATCTTGTCTTTTTTGCCCTTTATTCCTGTCATTGCAATGGCTATCTTTATTTTCTCAGATTTTTATGAATATATATATGCTGATTGAGGCATATTCCGATGTTAGGCATATTAGCTCCGTCACCCAGTTTTTTTCCTGCACGTAATTTGAAATGTATGTGTCAGAGACCATGTCAGAATGCAGATATACACAGAAAGAACATTTAAACAAATGAGGGAGTTTAATCACCAAGGTATTTATCCTAATACAATCATGTGAGCTAATAGATATAAGTCAAAATATTTTTTTACAAAATTTAGCATATGCATAATGAGATGATATTTTTTTATTTTATTTAATTTTATTTAATTAGCGCTTCTAGACCGCCCCCTCTCCCAGAAGGGACTCGGGGCGATGTACAGTCCATATCAAAAACATCATAAATAAAATCTAAACAATTAAAATTATTAAATGGATAAATACATAAATAAGAGGAGGGTAAAAAATAGACAGAACTGTAATTGCTAAATAAATAATTTAAAATATACAGAATTTAAAACCCCAGTGTCCTATAAAATTAAGTCCCCTAAAAAACCAGTAGGAAATATATATGCCAGGAGGTAGACGTTAAAAATTATGCCAGACCAGCCAGCCGGAACAGGTGTGTCTTCAGTTTCTGCCGGAAGGAGCGGAAGTCAGTGGTGGTTCTAATGTCGGGGGGGAGGTCATTCCAGAGGGTTGGGCCCATCACAGAGAAGGCTCTACTCCTTGGTGTCACCCGTTGGCATTGCCTAGTGGACGGCACCAGGAGAAGCCCCTCCCTGTGAGAGCGAATTGGCCACAGGGATGTGTGTGGGAGGATGCGATCCCGCAGATAGATGGCTGGCTGGCTGGATGGATGGATGGCTGAACCTGTCAACTCTCTTTCTTTTATTTTCTCTTGTACTCTATTTCAGCTTCCTCTTCCCCTTCTTATCTCAGTCTGGGAGATCTCCTGGCTGTCTTGCTGCCAAACAAAATCTTTAATCTACCAGGTTCAACTTTCTAGTACAGTATTTGAAACTGTTTAAACAGGTCAGAGTCCATACTTGTGGTGTTGTGCTCACAAGTGACTCCATGATTTTCTCCCCCATCTCCCTCTTGTCTCAGGGACACAACCTCTGGTCTTGCAGGCTCCACTTCATTTCGTGTTTCTCAGGTGAGGTCCCCTCCAGAAGCATGTTCTCTAGCATCTGCAATACAACACCCCCTCCTTTGTCTGCCTTTCCTGACTCTTTTTATAATCTATATTCAGAACATACTCTATGTGTGCTACTATATCACATTTTTGCCTTTTTGTTTATGAGTTTGTGGTCTTCTGTTGAATCATCTGCCTTCCCTTTAAAAATAAAAGCTCCTAAGGCTTTGATACGGACCCAATTGTTTTCCTTTGGCCAGGCACTTCAGCCCATCACAGTATGAATGCCATATGTTCATTCTTTGCTCATTTGTTAGCCTTACTAACAAGATCTGCTCCGTTAAGCTAGGATAAACCTTTGAGTCTAACCCCAAGGGTTTCAGAAGTTAAGGAACTGGGTTATTTTTATCTTTATAAATGAAGGGTCTTTTGCATGCTCTTAAAAAGAATGCTGCACTGATTGTGCCTGAAAGCTACTCCTAAGTCCAGGATTCTTTGGATTGTAGAAATGTTGCATGACTTGCCTGAAGGCTATACCAGAAACTGTGGAAACACCATAGCCTGCTTCAGGTAGGCCCAGAAATACCTCAGCCAATTGTAGAGCAGAGTTCAAGAAAAACAGAATTCTTTTTTCCCATTAGCTATCAGATGAAAAGCAGGAGGGGGTGATTAAAAATAAAGAGAGACATAATTTGCAAGAACGTTAGAGCATTGTAAGGGAAAGAAATTCATTAGGGTTTGAGTTATTTATATATTTTTAAAACAATCTGGTTTACTGAAGTGTTCTTAGTGTACTTGCTTTCAAGATAAAATTTACAGGACAGATAAAGCAGGATGAAAAGGATGAAGAATGCCACATTTTATAGGAATCAGTCCACAATTTCCAAGTGACTTGGTCCACCTGTCTTATCTGATCAAACAGAATCAATTCCCTCCAGGTCCTGTCTACACAAGGTTGTCATCTAATGAGAGCCTGGAAACAGGCATTTTCCATCATCGTCCCAGGGTTTCAAGAGAGCAGAGAGGACTTGATTGTTAGATCTAGTGCAGAAGCGCACATGTTGTGACTCAAAGATGAGAATCTGATTATGATTAATTTTGTTTACATCTTGGGTAGGTATATTAATTTTATTTTATGCTATCTTTGATTGTTGTCTGTTCACAGCTTTCAGGAATGAGTGGCATACAACATACATACATAAACAATAGAATAAAATATTTATAGTAAAAATAAGAAAGAAAGAGGGGAGGATAGCAGGGGGGGAAGGGGGAGGGGAGGGGAGGAGAGGAAGAAGAGTTTTAAAAACCCTGAAAAAAATGAATGATCAAGTGAGAATGGGAAAGAGAATGCTGAAAAATATATAACCTGTGCCAGACATCTGTCCAAGACACAGCAAAACATCTCAGCTCTCTGTATATCTTGTAGCTAGCCTAAAACAGAAACTTCTAGCAGTCGGTTTATAGCTTCTTTTCTGCAGAAAAAAGGCCATTATATGTAGATAGAAAATTTGCCTACTACAAATCATAGGAATAAATAACTACGTCATGGTTTAAATCTGTGCCTTTTTGAGGCAATGAATTTTTGGCTGGTTTTTTTCCAGTCTGTAAAATTGGCACATCTCTCCCATGTTTACATAACAATTGAATCTAGGCCAAGAATAATCGTTTCCCATGTCACTAACTTCAGCCCTTTCAAGCCAGTTGCAATTTGTTCACCCAACCCTAACCCATCCATTTGTTATTGTTGTTAGTTGCAAAGTCGTGTCCGACCCATCGTGACCCCATGGACAACGTTCCTCTAGACCTTCCTATCCTCTACCATCCTCTGGAGTCCATTTAAGCTCACACCGACTGCTTCAGGGACTCCATCCAGCCACCTCATTCTCTGTCGTCCCTTTCTTCTTTTGCCCTCAACCTTTCCCAGCATTAGGCTCTTCTCCAGTGAGTCCTTCCTTTTCATTAATTGGCCAAAGTGTTTGAGTTTCATCTTCAGGTTCTGGACTTCTAAAGAGCAGTCAGGGTTGATCTCCATAAACACATCCATTACTCAAAACTAAAATCAATGGTAACTAAAACATTATTTTTTAATCTCTACTTCCATTCCGTACCTCCTAACAATCCTATCTATATCTATCTAAAAGGCTGTTAGATACTAACGTATCTAACTTATTTCAGGACTATATATCATTGTTTCCCTTTCTTCCCAACTCCACCAAGCAAAAGCAACATAAGTTTGTTTAATAATCAACACAATGAAGGTCTGACCTCTGTGCCATGATGGAGCTCCTGAAGGGCATTTTGGAAGTGGATGTTTGCAGAGAATTATAAATCTGGGACAGGGCATTTTAAGAGATGACTGTCCCATCTCAATGATTAAAAACCACAGCAAATTGCCCTATTCTTTGTTTTGTACTATAACAAAGAAGTGGTTCAGCTGATATGGAAAAGAATGAGAATAATATAAAAGGGGGGAGGGCAATAAAAATAAATATGATTTTAACAATGTCAAGAAAAGTAAGTTGCTTTTATGAATAGTTGCATCTTGCTTTACTAATTCAGCTTTTCCGGTAGCAGATAAACAATATCTAGCTCCATCAAAGTCTATTTCGTATTGAATACTGAACATTGCAGAAGGATACATGGAAGCAATTACCTGACATTCCTACACTTACTCACACTTTTTAATTTGGATGTTCCCACAGGCATTTTTGCTCAGTATTGTAGTTAATGTTTTTCTATTTTTCCCCCACTTACAATTATAGTTACTTCTTATCCCTGCTGCAATTAACAGTTCTTTGTCACTAGCTTGCACAAAGGATGACCTTAATTATAAAGAGCATTTACATGAGAAAATGGTATTTGTTAATTTTTAAACAGTGGCCTATTTATTCAGGCCTCAAATAGCAAATGATGAAAAGTTGCCATGTTTACTCAATACATCTGTATTTTTTCAGTGAGAATGGTTATGAATAGCAAAGCTATTTTTCCTCTCTCTTTTTTAGAATTAAGTGAACAATGGATGATAAGGGGAAAGAAAAATACGATTGTGTGCAGCACTGCCTGTTTTGAGCATATAGCCTTATGAAATTATGGGTAGTTATATCATCAGATAGGGAAGCCTGTTCTCCTATTAAAGATTTCAGGACTGAAAAGATTCGGGAGGCAGAGAATAGATGGGGGTGGGGCCAGTCAGAGGTGGTATTTACCGGTTCTCCGAACTACTCAAAATTTCCGCTACTGGTTCTCCAGAACTGGCCAGAACCTGCTGAATACCACCTCTGAAGCAGGAGTATATTAAACAGTTTGGAAAGATTGTATGAAAGCCTTACTGCAGTCCTCCTCAACCTCAGTAAGTTCAAGAGGCATGGACTTCAACTCCCATAATTCCCCAGTCAGTTTTTGAAACTGAGAAACTTGCCTTAATAGGATTGATAAAATTCTTACTGTTTTAAGAAGATTAATCATTCATTATCTCCTGTGGTTGGTGACAAATGACAATGTAAACAGCACAAAATATATGATTTAAGTTTTTTCTCTAGACGCCTAGCAAATATTCCTGGATAATTTTATCAGTAAGCGGCAGTTTTCAACAATACATCAATGTTTATACCTATGTGATATCAAATTCCATTCTAAGTGTCAATAACGCTATGCCAAGCCTCAACCCATCACTGTCTTTTCCCTTCTTGCCTCCCCATTTAACTCTGTTAAGGAATGGCATGACAAAAGAAAATAATCAAACTTTTAAATTTCTTTTCTTTTCTTAATCTAGGAAAAAATATGCAGTTATAAAAATTACCATGGAGTTTTCCTCATCAAAACTAACCAACCTCTGAAATAGGTTTGGGTCTTTTTATCTTTATTGTTTTGTAGACCACCTTGAAAAGATCAATAAGGCATTTGAAATTAATGTATTCAGCAATATGCTTTCCCTAGAGTCCGAGGGAGAGACAGGAGGCTCACATGATCTGGTAATGTTGCTGCTTCACCTCTACTGCCCATACAAAGTGACAGCAGTTTTAGTTGGTACAGCATCTGATTGAATTTGCCGGTATGTCCAAACTAATCAGGATCAAGCACTGTGGACGACAAAATATCCAAGAACACCACTGCTATATGCTAGTTAAAGAAATTTAAAAAGAACCACTTTTGTACCTAGCCAAGAAAAGTGGATGGATATATCCCTGAGATCAAGAACCGACAAACTCAACTTGAAAGAAACTGTACTTTTTGTCAACCCTGAAGCGAACCTGGCTGAGGCCATCTTTGAGACTTCATGGTTGCCACAAGGCAGGGGGAAAGAAAGGGAGGGGGGAAATTAGGTAGCTCGGTGTTGCAGTCAAAATAAATAGTTTTCTTTTGAGAACCAAGGTCATTCTAGCAGGTGGCTGAGAAGAGGAGGAGTAGAGTAACCAAGCAACCTGTCAGCACCTCTATTGGACAATGTGACTGATGACCTGGTGGGAAGGGGGAACTTTCACTTTTTAATTAGGTGAAAACCATAGGAACTTTCAGAGTCGGTTTTCACCAGTTGTGCCAATGTGATGTATCCAATAAATTGTTCTTTGAGGAATCTAGCTGCCTCAGAGTTCTGCTTTCTATGGGTGCATTGCTTGAATCACTGACACTTTTATTGTAAACCTGGCTTTTCACATCCTAAAACTCAATTTGGCATTGAATATAATGAATATTATATAAAAAACACAGTACCTTGATTCTAGCATTCCAAGTGGACCTGAATAATTCTGAGCATTTAATTTTCTTTAATTTTTGAATTTTGTTAGTGGTGGTGGTTTGTATGTACTCAACTTACAGAAGTTCATTTACTGACCATTTTAAGTTACAATGGCACTGAAAAAACTGATTAATGACCTTTTTTCACACTATTGTTGCAACATCCCTTTAGTCACATGATCAAAATTCAGACCTGGCAACTGTCTCATATTTATGATGGTTACAGTGTCCTTGGGGGGGGGGGGAGTGTTTCCACATGAATACCTTTTGCCATCATCTGACAAGCAAAGTCAATGGGGAAACCAGATTCACTTAACAACTGTATTACTAACTTAATAACTCCAGTGATTCACTTAACAACTGTGGCAAGAAAGGTCATAAAATGGGGCAAAACTCACTTAACTAATATCTCACTTAGCAGCAGAATTGTTGAATTTAATTGTGCTCATAATTGTACCTCCACAGAAAATACATTCTGAGCCAGAGAATGCTAGGAATAATAAGTGACCTTGCACAAAATTGTCACTGTTTGCATGGGGGTATTGCAATGAATTACCTATCTGTGGTATAGAACTATTGTGTTGCTCTGATCTGGTTTTTTGGAACGTCTCTTTAATACCTCAGGAAATGTGTTCATTTCATTTATGTAGGTAAAACTATTCAAACTGTGGTTTCATTGAAACTATTTGCACTTAAGCCCCAAGAAGGTTAATGGAGCGTAAGTTTTTAACATGTCTACAGAAATATTATCAGAGTGATGGTAGTGATGGTAGATGCTTTTTTATTACAACAACTATCATCCATCTAAGCTGTCTCAATGACTAGCCAGACAGACAATCCAACCCAAACAAGGGAGACTTTCCTATAACTGAAAACTGAAGAACCCCACAACTACTTTTATTAGGACAAAGGACAAAGAAACCTTGTACATAAGGCTACTAACCAGTGGTGGGTTTCAAAATTTTTTGGAACCTACTCTGTGGGTGTGGCCTGCTTTGTGGGAGTGGCTTGAAGGCCATGTGACTGGGTAGGAGTGGCTTGCCGGCCATGTGACTGGGTGGGAGTGGCTTGCCAGCCATGTGATCAGGTGGGAGTGGCTTGCTGGCCATGTGACCGAGTGGGATGTTAGAAGATCCCAAATGAAGTTAGAAAGGCTGGGTCCCAAACCAAGCTGGCTTAACTAGGATAGGGGGAATAGGGGGTAGAGCTTCACCAAGGACCCTCCTCTCCTTTCCCCTCCTGAAATCGGTGCCTTTCACAAAAAAGTAGAGGGCATCAGTATTGAGAGGGAGCGTCTCCCAACTTCCCCCCTTTGTGTGTCACTCTTTCTCTCTCTCTCTTCCTCCCCGTGTTTCTCTCCCCCCTTTCCTTCCTCCTCCTTTTCCTCTGCACGATTCCCCCCAGTTTTTCACGCTGAGACATAGGGGGTGGGCAGAGGGAGAGAGAGAAACGGATTGAGGGGCGCAAAGAGATGGGGCATCCCATTTTGAGTAGCCTCCCTTCGCAAAAGATCGCTGAGAGGAGGAAAGGGAGGATTCCCCACCCCACTCACAGCTGTTTTCGATGGGAGGCTTTCCCCCCTCTCAGAGCTGTTTCCCTTCGCAAAAGATCACTGAGAGGAGGAAAGGGAGGATTCCCCACCCCACTCAGCGTTGTTTTCGATGGGAAGCTTTCCCCCCTCTCAGAGCTGTTTCCCTTCACAAAGGATCACTGAGAGGAGGAAAGGGAGGATTCCCCACCCCACTCAGTACTGTTTTCGATGGGAGGCTTTCCCCCTCTCAGAGCTGTTTCCCTTCGCAAAAGATTGCTGAGAGGAGGAAAAGGGAGGATTCCCCACCCCACTCAGCACTGTTTTCGATGGGAGGCTTTCCCCCTCTCAGAGCTGTTTCCCTTCGCAAAAGATCGCTGAGAGGAGGAAAGGAAGGATTCCCCACCCCACTCAGCGCTGTTTTCGATGGGAGGCTTTTCCCCCTCTCAGAGCGGTTTCCCTTAGCAAAAGATCACTGAGAGGAGGAAAGGGAGGATTCCCCACCCCACTCAGCGCTGTTTTCGATGGATAGGCGTGCAGCTTGGTTTAGCAATGGAGCGGCTTCTGGACGGGCGGGCGGGCGAGCGAGCGAGTGACATGGGCGGGGCAGGAACATACTTCCGGGTTCATTGACCAACCAGCTTGCCCAAACCGGTGTGGACTGGCAGAAACCCACCACTGCTACTAACCCAAAGCCTGCATAATTTGTACCATTTGCCTCCTACTCTCCCAATCCTAAAGAAACAGAAAGAAATCATGTATTTGAACACTATGTGTATTCTTCAGGTCTATTTCCAAACTCTAGAGATACAGTACTTCTTCTGATTATTACAGCATTTCAGTGTTGTTCTATGGGTTTTTGAGAAAGATTCATGAATGTTTTTGTTGTACTAAATAAAAAGGCAGATGCAATGAAGGAAAAGTAACATATGGGATAAAAACGTAGAAGCAATATTTTAAAAACTGTTATCGTACTATTATGCATTTCATTAAGAGCGAGAGGACATTTGTCAATACGCTAACAGAAATGTTTGACAAAGTACTTGAAGTATAATTTATACAACAATCAAGTGAAATATAGAAACAACTAAACTGTGGGTTGAAATATTTCAGTATGTGAAAGCATCCCAAAACATACAAAATCCCATATTTGTTGCTGTTGAGAGCAACAAATGTGTATATCAAACTTTCCCTCCAGACATACAGTATATTGTGACAGAATTTTCTTGAAATATTTTCACAGTTAGCTACCAAGATAGAATTTCAGTAACAACTATTTCTTTTTATTAAACTACATTCTGGTTCCTATCTACTGTGTTCACAATGAGACATCAATTATTTATTATTCTGAAGGCTAACATAAAGCACAAACATTGCATATATGTGTGTTTACACATATACCATTACTCGGATGGGATTTTTCATACAACAGAGCTACAATTACAACCAGAAAATAAAGCCGAGGGGAAAATAAAATGGATATGCAGCTATCATTTCTCTACTGCCTAGTTTAAAATCCATCTCCCTTGCATTTACATGCACAAGCACCTATCTTTCTCTTTCGAGATGTTTCAAACTATTATATATTATTAGAAGGGGAATTTGGAGGATACATTTGAATAAGTGAAATGGTGATACTACTTATATAGCTTCAAACATACTTCTTGAATCGGTGAACATCATTTGAATTCAGATGCATATTTATCAAGGCAAATGTGTGTGTGTGTGTGTGTGTGTGTGTGTGTGTTCCATCATAACTCTGGAATGCCTCGAGCAATTTCAGCCAAATGTGGTACGCAGATGATTTAAGCTCTGGAAACAAATAATGTGGGGGTAAGACGCACCCCAGACCCCTTGGGATGTGTTCTGTTGTGCCTTAAAATGGCTTCTACTGTACTGCCGTAAAATGGCTTCAACTGCACAGTGTAGTGAAGTTGTCATGGTAATAGCTTCACAGTACTCCACAAGACGGCTCCCTCTGGTAAGGGGGAAAATTCAACATTAGAAATTATGTTTGGTCTGGACATTTTCCCCCTATAAATAAATACTAGAGCAACACCGGGTTATCGGCTAATATGCACTAAAAATTCTGTGGGAGTAAAACACCCCCCCCCCACTATAAATGACTTGGAATATCAAAAATCTATCAAGAAGTTATGTAGTGGTGGTGGGAAGGTTAGGATCCAGTACTTTATTCTCCTTAAATCCAGTACATAAAATCCTCAACTTATAACCACAATTGAGCTCCCAATTTCTGGTTTTCCCATTAACTTTGCTTGTCAGAAGATTGCAAAAGATAAATTACATGAGCCTGGGACACTGCAACCATCATAAATATGAATCAGTTGCGAAGTGGTTGAATTTTGATCACGAGACCATAGGGATGCTGCAACGGATGTCAGGGTGAAAAATGGTCATAAGTCACTTTTTCGGTCTCATTGTAACTTTGAACAGTCACTAAATGCATTGTTGCAAGTTGAAGACTACCGATACTGAATTCTACCACAGGCAGAAAAACATTGGCGGCTATTCCTGAAGGCCCTGCAAATTTCACAAAGTCAGCAATTTGCCAGTGACTCCAGCAGCCTCTACCTGAGTGAATCAAAAAGCAGCATTCACAGAAAGCATGCTAAACAAACGATAAGAATTGGTATACAAAAATGAATGAGCGATGATAGGTAGGAATAGACTATGCACAATTATAAGATATGTGTTATTAAGATTTAGAATAGAGGTAGGAATTAGAAAGAGGGAAAATATTGTTATGGATACTTCAATATCATGTTTTAAAATCAACATGTACAGGAAACAATCAGAAGCTGAAAAATGTCTGTATTTTATACCCCCAAATAATATTATTAAGGTTATTTTGGCTATTAGCATTTAGTAAGATAAAATAATATTGAATAACCAAATGATGAGCGATTATGCACTGGGTGGAATAAATATTATAATCTCAACAATTTTAATGGTATACTGATAATGTTACAATGGTAGAAATTAGATAGGGGGGAATGTTACAATGAATGTTGTTACATAATATGTTAAAATCAGCAGGTAGATTGAAGGAGAAGAAGTTGAAAGATAACTATATTTTGTATAATGTGATTAGAAAGATGTGAGTATAATTAATGTAGGTGATCACAATTGTTAATTTTATTATTATTGTTGGGTAACAAAACCAATAACCCAGAAGCCACACTGTTTGTGTATTTAATATTCATAGAAATATTTTTTAAAAACTTTATTTAAAAAAAGCAGCATTTACCTGCATCAAAGGGACCAAGATGGCGGTTCCATCAGCATGTCTGAAGCCCTTCCTCTTTTTCAACATCAACACATGTATAAAAAGGGGTGAGGTTTCATTGTGCTGCTACTTTTACACACAAACATACAGCTCAATACAGGCAGCCAAATATTCTGGCTGTTCCCTGATCATCATAAATTATGCTCTTTCCCTTTTGCTTGCCTTCGTAAGTTTCCATCCTTTGTTCTTATAAATACGGGTTCCTATAAAGCATGCTTCATTCCCAAACTGCAATTTATCAGATACCATACGGGAACATATAGATTGAGTGCCAGGTTTGTTTTCTGTTGGGAAGTCTTGTGTTCCAATAAATTGTAGTCAATAAGGCTCAGTCAGTCCTAGTATAAACACGAGCTGGCAATCAGAGTTATCAGAATAATGTTTCATCAATCAAAATATGTTTAGCTTGCTTTTTGTACTTTATAGATTGCTTTGAAATGTCCACTTAATAATAATAGCTTCTTCTCATTATAAATAGTCTACATTTTAAAGCAGGCATGTCCAAAGTGCGGCCCGGGGGCCAAATGTGGCCCTTTTTCAAATTTCAAGCGGCCCGCAGCCTCTTCTCCCCACTGGAATTATTTGTTTAGTCTTTCATAAAATACCGTATTTTTCAAAGTATAAAGATGCATCTTTTTCCCCTCAAAAAAGAGGCTAAAAATCTGGGTGCATCTTATACACTGAATACAGCATTTTTTGCCTCCCAAAACTCTGCCCCCTTCACCAAAATGGCTGTGCATAGCCTTTAGGAGGTTTTCAGAGTGCTCCTGGGGGCTGTGGGGGGCATAAATGAGCAAAAATGGGCCATTTTTTTGCTCAACTTTGCCCCCCCCTAGCCCCCAGGAGCACTCTAGAAGCCTCTTAAAGGCTATTCATGCCCTTTAAAAAAAAGGCCCATTTTTGTGAAAAATGGGCCATTTTTGGGAGAGTGCAAAAAGTTTTTTTTTAATTTGCCTCTTCAAAATCTTGGTGCATCTTATACTCCGAAAAATATGGTAGTCAATTCGCATTTAATGTTAAGGGTTCAAAGAATGTCAGGCTGAATGATCGGCCCCACACATTTTCAACTCACCAAATCTGGCCCTCCTTGCAAAAAGTTTGGACACCCCTGTTTTAAAGCATTTGTTTTCTATTTCTTTAGAAGATTTGTCAGCCTTAGTCCCAAGGAACTCTAGACAAGTAGAGACCTCACTCTGTTAGTAATGTGTCTGTGTATTCAACTCAGTGTAAACTCCTAGTGACTGTCTGGACTAATTCCTGCAGTTTCCTTGCCAGCATTTTTGGAAATGGTTTGTCATTGCCTTCTTCCTGGGCTGAGAGAGAATGACTGGGGCCCAAGGTCTCTAAGTTGGCTTTGTGACTAAAGGAAGGACTATAGCCTCCTAGTTTTTAGCCTGATGCCTTCCAAGCTGGCTTTCCTGCTAGTAATTACTCCTTCTATATTTTCTTGATTCTTCCTTGCCATCTAAAATACTGCTCTTTTTCCTTCTATACTCTGAATACAATCATATTCCCTTTCCTTGAATCCTAAACTGTTATCATTCATAAACACAGTGTAAATAACATTTTAGTTTTTAGTTTTGAGGTGATAAATAGATAATCAGTCTCTTCTGAAAGAATTTGGATATTGTTCATTCAATTTGGCAATACAGTTCAGGATTATATTGTTTGATACCATATATGTTCCTATGTGGTTGTTGGTTCTCATTTTCTTTTCTTTTTTGGCTACTCAATTAAATTTAAATTTGAGGTCCAGGATTATATTCTGGCAAACTATGGAAGAGATCTATGGTTTAAGCAGTGGCCAGTGCAGAGGATTCAAAGATCAACAAAGCTGATTTTTTTGCTAGCCAGGCAAGATTGCCAGCTAAGTTTATGTGAAGCCATTCATTAACTCTAAGAGGAATTTAATTAGAGCTGTAAACATGGCTAAATTTTAAAACATACATCTATAATAACTTCAAAAGAAATATTACTTCGCAAGCAGGAAAAAAGTTAATTGTTAAACATCAGAATAATTACAGCCATAAAGTGATTTACTGCTTTTGCTATATTCCAAACAATTTATGGCAGTACATAAAAGGAGAAGGAAGGGGTAAGCTACAGATTTTTTAAAAAATAAAATTGATTCATTTACATGCTGCTTACATATTCAACTAGATATAAAAATCAAACATTCAGAGAAGTCAAGATTCAATTATATACAATACTTATATTGTTATGAAGGGGGGGAAATAAATTGATTTACAAGGATGTGCATTCATGAGGAGCCACACCTATAAGCCGACATTACCAAATGTTCTCTGCTTTAACTAATCAATTTAAAGGAACTCTGCCAATTATTTAGAGAATATTTAAATTATCCCATACTCCTAACCGACTACTGCTTTTACTATAGGGAAAAATGACATCATTCTGTGTATGAGTCTCAATCATTATAGATTTTTTTAAATTGTATATATAATTCTTCTAAAGTCAAAACATTTTCCATCCCTTGATTTTTAAGATAAAGCCTGGTTTAAAGTGTTTCAAACCAATCAATCTCTCTTACTTTTCTTTCTGCCATCTGCAGCCATATGATATAGACCTCAGGAAATTCTCCAAGGTTCTGTATAAGCAAGTCTACTCACCTGTCAGATTTTGTGGGGCACAAAATATTACTTTATCTGTCTCAGCAGCAGCAGCAGCTGAGATGAAAGATTTAAAATTCACTCTGCCCCATGTCCCCCTGACATAAATAATACACTTCATTTTTTTTCCCTTTTCAATTCAGTTAGGTTGTAGGATAACTTGTGCTTCCATTCGCACCATCTAGTATGGTTGCTAAAATCAAACTTCTGATGATTAATTTTTCCCATACTAACAATAAAACAACAGGATTTAAAGCTTTAGGTGGGATTTCTATTTACTCACAGGAATTTCTAAAGCTGCTAGGTGGTTCAGATATTGAACTGCATGTTTGCTTTTTATAAAATGTGCCAAGCTTTATCGTTGGACAAAATGAACTTATTTCCAGGTACAAAATTAAATAAACTGCTTATGGTCTGTAATCTGCTTACTCTAGTAAAATATTATTCACCTACTAACTCTTCCTTCTGTTCTCTTTTGGGGTTTCACTGCCTTTTAAAATACTGTTTCCTCCATCTCCTATTCATGAAGTAGGATTTCATTTCTCCCTACAGATTTGTGCAGATTTATTTATTTGTAAAAAAATATCATTAAGAATATTAAAGTAACAAGGTTAAGAAGGACAAGAGATAATACAGAACCTTGTGGAGTTAATATAGTTTTTAGAGTAGACCACAAAGCAGATCACAACATATTGTATTTTTCGGTGTATGAGACACACTTTTCCTTCCGCTAAAAGAGGCTAAAAATTTGGGTGCGTCTTATACTCCGAATGTAGCCCTGCCCGTCCACCCACCGACCCCCATCCTTCGTTCTCCGCATGTCTCTTCCTGGCTGCAGAGATTGCCACAGACAATGGCTTGTATTTTTGGACTCCGCGCCTCACGTTTTCAGCCTCCAAATGCTCTGTTTGAGACCCACTGAAGGCTGCTGGGAAAACGCATTGTGTTTTCAGGCAATGATCACAGTGTTTGGAAACTGACAACACGAGGCGCGGAACCAAAATGGTAACCCGAAACAGATGCTGCCTTCTCTTATCTCTTCCGTGCTTCGTCTGCTTTACTAATTGCAGCTCCCTGCAATAATCAGCTGTGCTTTAGAAGCTTCTTTTCAGCCTCAACAAGGCACATGTGCACTCGCTCACAACCAGCGAACTAATGTACTGAAAAATGCTAGCCAGATGAACACTTGGTAGGCTGAAATTTTTTCTCCCTATTTTCCTCCCCCAAAACTAAGGTGCCTCTTATACTCCAGAGCGTTTTATACTCCGAAAAATATGGTACTTCTTGGCAGGACAAAAAATGTGGGATAGATAGGATCACCACCAGATGGATTTGTAACTGGCTGACAAATTGCATTTAATGTGTAGTCCTCAATGGAACTACATCTATATGTAAGGAAGGAAGCAGCAGGGTACCCTGAAGCTCTGCTTAGGCTCAATACTCTTCAATATCTTCATAAATAGTTTAGATAAGGGAACAGAAGGGGAATTCATCAAATTTGTAGACAATACTAAACTGGCAGGAATAGCCAACATTACAGAAGATAAGCTCAAGATCGAAATGGATCTCGGCATAAATGAACACTGGGCTCTATATAACAAAATGAAATTTAGTGTAGAGAAAAGTAAGGTTTTACACTTAGGCAAGAAAAATCAAATGTACAGGAACAGATTAAGTGAAACCTGGCTAAATAGTAGTAACTGTGAATGGAATCTTAGAGATCTAGTGGACAATCCCTTAAATATGAGCTAGCAGTGTGCGGCAGCAGCCAAAAAAAGCCAATGCAAGCCTAATGCAAGGGATAGAATCGAGATCATGTGAAGTATTACTACTACTTTATAAAGCATTAGCAAAACCACACTTAGAATACTGCATCCAGTTTTGGTTACCAAAATGTAGAGATTCTGGAAAGAGTGCTGAAAAGGGCAACATTAGGCTAAAACACATGAAGAACAGTTGCAATAATTTCTTTTCACTAGTCTAGTGAAAAGAAGGACTAAGGGTGACATGAAAGCAGTAAGAAATCAGACTGAAGAAGATCAAGAAAAGTAGATCTAAAAATCAGTAGAAATCTACTTCCTGAAGCATCTTTCCAATATGAAATGCTAGAAATAAGCCTGTAATTGTTTCCCATCTTTTGGATACAGCTTTGGTTTCTTCAGAAGCAATCCAATCATTTTCTCTCTTAAAGAGGCTGATACTGAAAGAGGAATTCACAGTCTCCTGCACTTAGCCATATCTCCCCTTCCATTGCTTAATAAGCCATGAAGGGCAAAGATCAAGCATACAAAACCATTGTTTTTATCTTCAGCCTTAACAACTAAAACTCACCCAGTAAAAGTAGACTAGATCATGCTTTGGACTATTGGAAACATCCTAAATGCAGAGACCATCTTGTGACAAATATAAATGAATTTATTTCAAAATATCTTACAAACTTGTCAAAGTGATATCATCAAAATATAACTCCCCTCTCTAGATTTAAATAGTTCCCTAATAATCTACAAATTTTATTCTGGACAATATCTATTTGTTAATCCACTTTATTTTACAACTCACTGCAACACCTGCTTAAGATGACTAATATAGATGTTTAAAAAGGGGGGGGGGGAAACCATATATTAAAATTAAAATTGGAATAAAGTGTTTAAAGGTTAACACCAACATCTCTGGCCATGACTGGTAAATAATTGGCAACCAGCGCAGAAATTTCAATAAAATATCATTGTATGTTTCTATAATAGATCAGTTAGCAGCCAACACATTTTGCAGCTAAAACAGTTTTCCAATATGTGTCAAGAATAGCTTTTTGCAATAATACCAATATTCAGTGGAGAGTGAAAAGCAAGTCAGATATGTAGGCTTGTTAATGAAATCTCATCTATGTTTATGTAAATTTGGCATTCATTTTCACTCTAAAAAATGATTTCTCTACTCTCAAAAGTTCAAGCAAATTGAATCTGCAATATATGAAAAATAAAAATGTTAAATTATTATAAGCTGGGATGTTTATGAAACTCAAGTTCACTGAATTCTTTAAGCAAATAGTGTAGTTTTAACAAATATATTTTATCTAATCCGAACCCATTTGTTCTAATATGTGTCATTCTCAATTCTGAAGATGCATATTTATACAGAATATCATAAACATTAAACTAAAAAGAAATAGTTCTCTCATTGATAAGTAAAATTACTTCATTTATTTTGTAAATGAAATTTTACAAAGGATTTACAGAAATATAATGAAACAATTCTGTTCTTGATGGTTTTTCAAATATTATAGATAAGTGAATACATTTATTGGCATCAGATTTGCTCTTTTTCCTTGGCTTATAACAGGAGTTCATAACTGATTCTATGATGGTGTTTAAACTGGATGATAGGAGTGATAGTTCTTTCCTCTTCCACCATGTTCTCAAAAATCATAAAGGTAAAAGTAAAGGTTACCCCTGTCCAGTCATGTACAATTCTAGGTGGTATTTCTTAGCTGAGGGAGCCACCATTGTGGACATGTGACTATATGCTGAAGTGCACAGAATGCTGCTACCTTCCTCCCAAAGTGGTACCAATTTATACACTCACATTTGCATGTTTTCAGTTACTGCTAGGTGGGCAGGGCCTGGAGCCTGTATGGGAGCTCATCTGTTATGTGACGCTCAGGTCTCGAACCCGGGCTGTCAACTTCCAACTGACAAGCTCAGCGTCTTTAACTGCTGAGTCATTGCATCCCCCACATTTGTAGCATAGAAATATATAAAAATAGTCTTAACAGAGTTGTCACAATAAATATTAATCATAAAATTCAAATCCCAGATACTGCCCATATGTCATTTCTCTTTCGGGATGCTGATCACTTAACCTAGTGCCTAAGAATATTAGCAAACTGATTTTCCAAATGCTAGATGCAATAAGCATATCCATACTTCAGCCTTGTATCAATTTTGTCATGATAAAACATTTGGTATTAGTTGCATTATAAAAGTGACTAAAACATATGAAGAACAGTTGCAGGAACTGGGTATGTTTAGCTTAAGAGAAAGAAGGACTAGGGGAGACATGATAGCAGTGTTCCAATATCTCAGGGGTTGCCACAAAGAAGGGGGAGTCAAACTATTCTCCAAAGCACCTGAGGGTAGAACAAGAAGCAATGGGTGGAAACTAATCAAGGAGAGAAGCAACTTAGAACTGAGGAGAAACTTCCTGACAGTTAGAACAATTAATCAGTGGAACAGCTTGCCTCCAGAAGTTGTGAATGCCCCAACACTGGAAGTCTTTAAGAAGATGTTGGATAGCTATTTGTCTGAAACGGTATAGGGTTTCCTGCCTAGGCAGGGGGTTGGACTAGAAGACCTCCAAGGTCCCTTCCAACTCTACTATTGTATTGTATTGTATAGTATATAGTGTTTGGGGTGTTTTTTTGGAATAATTCTATCTCATTGTAATCATGCAGTTCTATTTGCCCACTCTCTTTTGCCAATCTTGGAAATATGAAAATCATCATCACCAATATACAATGTACCTATAAACAAATTAGATCAAATCAGAGTCTGTTTTTATTGTTTTATTTAATTTTGGCACAATGCTTACACTGACTTTAAATGAGTGTGTGCATATAAAAGCTATCCTTGCGAAGACCAAGTTGAATTTTTTTCATTCTTTTTTTCCAAAACTGGTATCTTGTTCTTCTAGATTATCCTCAGGCCTCACACGGTTATCTTGGTGTTAATCAGAAATGCTAGTGGATTTGCCATTTCCCTTATGAAATAAATATAGTTTTGCATATGTATCAAAAGCAATCAGAAGTTGATTAATTTATTTTGATTTTTCAGCAATATGCTACCCAACAGTTTATGCTATGCTATATGACATTTTGCTATTGATTTTAATTATTTAGTTTAATTTACTTTACGCCAACACAAAGCTGTCTACTCTTATATGCCAAAAATGTTGCTGCAGTCTCTCCAAGGATGATAAAATGAGATAAATATATATGTTTCATTTACCACACGTTCCTTATTATTAATAACTATTAATACATTCACGTCCTATAAATGTCAACGTTCTATAGTTTTATAACTAAATATAACAAACATGCATTATAGACATTGTTTTGACAAGGGATTTAAATACAAAATCTGATATTATGAAAGGTTATGGCATGAGACAAAATACATTTTTCGTTTTAATTTCTTCCTAATGTTTAGGGATGATAGACCATCTGTTCCCTTCTGTAAAATGCATGATACAAAAAGGATGTTGTATGTCTCTTACAATTCAGGTTTGTGGTTTTTTTGTTTTGCTTTTTTAAGAAAAAAAGAAATTCAAACAGTTCAGGACAACAGTTCCTTTTAGAAAAGAACCATGATGCTATTCAGTTCCTTGTAGGGTGGGCCAAGAAGAATCAGAAAAGCAGAAAAAGACATGGGAAATTTTTCAAGAGATATTCTATTCTATATTACCAATTGGTTTCATCCATAGATTAATTCAGCACATATACGGTAAGTTTTGGTTTCTGATTCCAACTCTGTCAAAGTTCTGAGGCTCTTAATGGCATTTTTTTTTATGTTCATGCTCATCATTTTCATGCAGAATGCTACTCATTTGAGGATAGCATCTCTTTACAGCATCTACATAACATTTTTTTTACTCCTTCATATGCATGCTGAGAAATAAAGGCTCACGAAACAATGTTCATTTACTTTGGCTAGGAAGAAAATATCTTCCGAAGAATAGAACTGTAAAATTACTTAACAATCTTTTATTTACATGGCAAGTGCTTTATTTATGTTCACAATTTGCCCTTTTAAAGGTGTAATCGCTCCATTGCCAAAATAATATCATTACTGGAAAAGGAAATGATACTGTGTAAATTAGAAAGGACAAATAAATAAATAAAATCCCACACACTTACTTTGCCCTCTGGTACAATATCATCTGCTTGCTAATAGCAAACGACAAATCATTTTTTAAAATGTTTAATTAGAGTGCTGTTTCTGCTTTAGCGTGGCATTACAGTGAATTGTGCTAAGATCTCTTCCCATAGGCAGATCTGGTGGCTGTAAAGCTCATCAGCTCATTTAGCCTGGGTGAGTAATGTCAGTTCAGGAAAAGAGAAAGGCTTCTGTCTTCAAACTTTCAATCTGCCTCCATTATCTGTGATCAAGGTGGAACCACAGGGGAGTGGAATTACTGGCAGGTCTAGGACAAGTGAAGAGGCAGTGAATCTATAAGACATATTAATCATCTTTCCCTTCATTCTCTGGCGCCAGCCTATGCCTCCGACTCCCTGGCACCAGGCAAATGGATTTGCTGTCCCCACAGGTACAGGCAAGTGCCTTTCAGGGGCAAGTCATCAGAATAATAATTACTGACACTGCTGAGATCAACCCAAGCCAATACAGAAGGGAAAAGAAAAATATTATGAGAATAATGGATTTCCTGAGTGAGTATATATAGAAGGAGGCTTTGCAAGCATTATGCTCCAATTAAAAATGCCTTTAAAATGAGAGGACTCCAAGTATGCGCTGTGAAACAATGTTTAAAATATAGTTTGTATGGAGGGATATGAATATTTAAGTTCTTTACTTTCTTATCTTAAATAAAATACAGTTTGGCTGCCTTCTAAGGTGAGAAGGTTTAAAAAAACAATTATGGATCATTTCATATCCCTTTTCTGCTTTCATCTGGCTGATATTATAAGAACTTGACACAGATACTGGCTTTAGAGAGTAATGCTGGAATTAGGATATCACCTACATATACCGAGGACTAAGCCCTAGTGAATTCAATTCACCTTACTCATGAGCAATCTGTGCAGAGGCAATTAGTGTAGTGGTTAGAGTACTGGGCTAGATATTGGAAGATTGTGAGTTCTAGTCTTGCCTCAGGCCCCAAAGGATCAGTTGGGTAACTTTGGACCAGTCACTCTCTTTCAGTCCTAGGAAGCAAGCAATGCTAATCCATTTCTGAAATCTTAGCAAGAAAACTGGAGGCTGGTCCAGGCAATCATCTAGAATCAACAATGACTCGAAGGTAGTCTCCTCCAAAAATATTGGAAAATAACCTTTGTGTCAGGGTTCCGACCAATGCCCTAATTAAATCATGAGCCTCAAGAGAAGCTTCAAAAGAAATCCATTTATTTATTAGGAGCGTCATATTGGCACAGACCAAGCGAAGCTCACTTAATTTGCGTCTTGGCTCTGACCCTGTTTCCCTTCCCCCCCAAGGTGTGTCATCAATCACATTCCCCAACGAAGCAATTTCGCGGGTTGTGGAAGTCACTCTCTCCGACCACTGTGGATCTCTGTGGAGATGGCCTTGACGTTTGCTGGCTGGAATATGCTTTGTTTTGACTGAAGTGCCAGTTCCTCGCTGCAGCTGCGATGCTCGATTCCCCCATCCCTCTGCCTATGGCAACTTGAGAGCAGGTCAGGAATGCTTTGTGAGTTGACACTTTATGCCTCAGTGAGTTCCATTCAGAGAAACATTATCCAGGTTTGCTTGGAAATTTGTCCAAAAACATGTGGGATTCCATCTATACAATAGTAACGGTTTCCCTTAAAATCAGTCTTTTAAGTATTATTATTTAGATGAACTTTTTGCCACAATAGCTTCAAAATCTCCCAGTAACAATCATATAAGTATGTTATGAATTAGATTTTTATATGTATTAAATTTATATCACAATTTGTTAAGGACCATTTTTACCATAAGTCTGACTCTCCACTCTGATCATGAACTGGCCATGTTCCTATGAATTGTGGTCTGGAATCCTGCTGTTTGCACCAGCTCTTTATAATCGTCAGATCTACCTATACCCTCTTCATAGAGAAGACTGAGTAAACATATAAAATGCAGTAATTTTTCTCATTCTTGTTTTCCTTTCGCCATTTTCTCTGACAATCTAGGACATGATTTTTTAAATGTTTCTTTCTTTTATTCTGAGCATATCTAACGAATTCATTTCCTGGAGAAAAATCTATCCATGCAGTTACCAAGAGCCAATACTTACTTGATGACACATCATCATCAATCAATAAGAAAAATGTTGCTGTTTTTAGCTTTCTTGATGGCACTTCTACATATCCAGGTTATTCATAGGTACTCTTCCTTGCTGATCTGTCTCTTTCTACATCATATATTTGAAAATTTTATTTTTGTATTTTCATAAAGATACTCCGCATGAGCACAAATTTTATATAATATGAGATGTAGCCCAAGGTATAATGCGAGGATTTGTTATAATTCAAAATACACCTCAAAATCAATATAAGCATTATATATTAGGTTGGGGCAAATCTAGATCTACTGTACAGCAACTCCAAGGTTCAGCATGGTTGCTCCATGGTCCTCCTGTGCAAAGTGTGCAAAGCAGCTATTTACCTTGATGAGGCATTTTGTTCTAGAAAACAACACCATTCACCTTTTTAAAGGTGCAGGCAATGTTACTTGCCTTGCCAAGACATTTTGCTTCAGCCTCAGGCCTCCTTGGCCAGATTAATTTGGAAGAAGCCTGAGCGATGCAGAGCCAAGTAACTCAGCTTTTTCTTTCTATTGAATGAAAAACCTGCTTCGCTTCGCAAAATCTCTCGGAAGGAATGCTTTGCTTTACTTTGCATTTGCTTTGCCCAAAGAAAACACTGCTTCAAAGCTTTGCCCAGATTACTATTTACCAATTAAAATGGAGAGAGTTCTGTGTAGGTTTTGTTTTCCTTTTTCTAATGGGTAATTTCCCACAGGGAAAACAAAATTGTAAATTGTCTTAAAAAATCTTAAACCATAATGTGGTGGTGGGCTAAGCTGGAAGGGGAAATGTTTGAAATTTCAATCCTCTTCTCCGAGAATGCCTCTGAGTATATACCCTCTGGCTCTGCCTTTCAGCCATGATGGAGATTCTTGGTAGCTACTGCTGGCTTCATCTATCATCCAGAAGGAGGCCCTTACCTGTAACCATTTTCCTTAATCCCAGTATTTTGTGTGTGGGTGAGAGAGACAGAGAGAAAGAGACAGAGGGGGGGGAGGGGGAGGGACAGAGGGGGGGGGGGTTCTCCTACAGCAGGGGTGTCCAAACTTGGGAACTTTAAGACTTGTGGACTTCAACTCCCAGAATTCCCCAGCCAGCATGGCTGGCTGGGGAATTCTGGGAGTTGAAGTCCACAAGTCTTAAAGTTCCCAGGTTTGGACACCCCTGTCCTACAGCCTATGCAGCTTATTGGCAAAATAAAATAAAATAAAAATGAGATTCATTCTTTAACACTACCCCCTCAGGTACATAGTGCAAAGTATGCAACTAGGCAAATCAGTCCCAGGTTCTTTTGAGAGAGAACAATTCTCACAAGTGATACATTTTAATTATATTAAAATTATATTAAAAAGAGAATAGGAATGTTTTTAAAATTCTTTTTATAGTCACCCGTAAAAGGTAAACAGTTCTGTGGAATCACCAGTGGGGAAAGTAGAATGCTGAAACTGAATAGACCATAAAGTATTATTTATTTTGTAAGACATTGACTCACTGAGCTTGCACTAGAAAACTGAAGATCAGAAAGGACAGACAAACACATACAAATGAAGTATAAAACCTTAACATGGGTTTCTTAATATATCTGTTGACCTATTTCTTAGAAACAGATTTCCTGAAATAAAGAGTTCTTCTTTGCTTCTCTAGGTTTCCTAAATTCTTATAGTGATGCTACCTTTAAGCAGAGGAATTTACCTGACTTCTTTTCCTCTTTTACTTTTTGGATTTTAAGAAGACAAAAAAAAAAAAGCCTTTTCGCTGCAGAGAAAAGAAAGGTCATCCTTTAGATCAGGGTTTCTCATTATTGGCAAATTCAGGATGTGTGGACTTCAATTCTCAGAAATCCCAGTCTGCTGGCTGGGGAATTATGGGATTGAAGTCAATCAGAATAGAGCTGGAAGCGACCTTGGAGGTCTTCTAGTCCAACCCTCTGCTCAAGCATTTCATACCTATACCATTTCAGAAAGGTGGCTGTCCAGTCTTTTCTTTAAAACCTCCAGTGATGAAGTACCTACAACTCCTGAAGGCAAGCGGTTTCACTGGTTAATTTTCCTCAGTGTTCAAAGCACCCACAGCTTCTGAAGGCAAGCATCTTTCCTTGATCAGTTTTCCATCCACTATTTCTTGTCTTGCTTTGGAAATTAAATTGACCCCCTCTTCTCTGTGGCAATTTTATAATTTTTATAATTTTATAAATTTTTTCAAATACTGGAACATCGCTATGTCACCCCTAGCCCTTGTTTTCTCTAGACTGGCTATATCCAATTCTTGCAACCGTTCTTCATATGTTTTTGTCTCTAGGCCTCCAATCATCTTAATTGCTCTTCCTTGCTCTTTTTTCCAAAGTCTCAACATCTTTTCTGTAATGAGATGACCAAACCTGGATGCAGTATTGCAGGTGTGGCCTTAGTAAGGCTGTATAAAGTGGCATTAGTACTTCATGTGATTTTAATTCTATGCCTCTGTTTATACAACCAAGGATTGTATTAGTTTTTTTGGCTGCTGCTGCACACTGCTGACTCATGTTGCATACATCTCCGTATATCTTGAAGTTGCTGAAGCTGAGAAACATTGCTTTTGAGAGAAAAATGTGGACACTGTATTTGGAAAGTGTCTATTAAGCTTGGGAATCTGTGATGACAACACAATGCATACTAACATTTGCATGTTAATATAAAATATAGTTTCCTTTCTTCAAGAGGTTGAGTTTTAAAATGTGAAATATTTTGTTGACACCATGAAAACTGGTTTCATCAGAAACAATGTAGATGCATTAATTGATAAGCAGTTGATTCCATTATAAATCTTAACAATAAGCTTTAACATTAAAAAGTATTTGGCACTGACTTTAATTTGAAATACTGTATATTTGCAATTCTTGTAAGATTAGTACTGTTGAAATGAACCGGTATGTCTGTATCTCTATTTTTGTGATAAAGGGCCAAACCATGACCAAAAATATATATTTGGACACTTCACTCTTGATTAGTATGCAAATCAGTGTTTTTAAACAATGCCAAAATGAAAGGTTATTTTAATGGAGTGGAAAAAACCACTATTCCACTAATGAGTTTGTACCTGTATTCAGAACATGTGATATATCTAAGAACAAGGTATTTCCTAGAGTACAGGTAAGTCCTTGACTTACAATGGCAATTGAGGCCAAAATTTCTATTGCTAAGCAAGGGCATTGTTAAATGAATTTTGCCCCCCTTTACGAGCATTTTTGACACATTTGTTAAGTAAATCACTATAGTTGTTAAGTTAATCACACAGTTGTTCAGTGAATCTGGTTTCCCCATTGACTTCACTTATCAGAAGGTTGAAAAAAGTGATAAAGCAATCACATGACCCTGGGACACTCTAACCATCATAAGGATCCGAATTTTGATCATATGATGTGTAGATACTGCAACAGTCATGTGAAAAATGGTCATGTCGTTTTTTTCAGTACCATTGTAACTTCAAATGGTCACTAAATGAATGGTTGCAAGTCAATATTACCAAA
Organism: Natrix helvetica; assembly: GCF_964273705.1. NCBI lineage: Eukaryota > Metazoa > Chordata > Lepidosauria > Squamata > Natricidae > Natrix > Natrix helvetica. The sequence goes on along the minus strand of NC_138549.1, from coordinate 112,203,872 downwards.
TATTTAAACCTGAAAGAATAAGTATTATATTTCTGGGATTGTCAAAAATTCTGGTTACAAAGAAATAAATATTTGCAATGTAATGAACGTGTAGCAAAACAATATACTGGGAAAGAAATGGAGAACTGACAATGACCATGACGGAATGATGAGCAACAAGTAAACCAGATTTTTTGACTGCTCTCTGGGCAAGGAGATGACTTGATATTGCCTATAATGCTCCATATCGTCGATCCTCGTGAGGAGATTCCACCTGCAGTCTCTGTCAGGTTTAGAGCTCTGGAGAAGAGGGAATTAATATCTTGCTCCAACCATGGTCAGTCTCTTTGAAAGGATACTAATTTCAATACTTCCTTTTCTAACCATTTTGGGAAATTGGTTGTTAACTGCTTTAGGAACCTTTGGACTGACGGTGGGTTTTATAGCAGTGGATGAATTTCCTTCAATCCTTAGCAAAAGAAGTTTTAAATATATGTTGAAGAAGTTAAATTAGTTTGGAATAAATAGAAAAATAATGATTACGGATTTGATTTTGGAAAGTTACAAATAAAGGATCCAGATGGATTTGAAATAAGATTTTGGAATTAATTGTAAAAAATCCTACCAGTAGTAAAATACTTCCGTTTTTAATTTTCTTTTTTTTTTAAATGACAAGATGACAGTTTGAAGGCTGGACACTAGAGAGAAACAGAAGGAACTAAGGATTACAATTTAAAAGAACACTTAATTTGACTGACTAATACTGATTGAAGCTAAATATTTTAATGTTAGACATATTGAAGGATATTTTTGAACAATGGACTCAGATACTCTGTCTCTGTCTCTGTCTCTATTGCTAGACTGTGTTTAAAAGATGTTAAGAAAGAAGAACAAGTTAAATCTAACAGGATTTAGACTGATCTTATAGTGGATTTAAAAATAAAAGACTATACGAATGATATGGAAAACAATGTTACACTGGATGTATAAAAGAAGCTGCCCGATGTCTTACTAATTAAAAGGAATACACAAATCGCATCCTCCCACATACATCCCTGCGGCCAATACGCTCACACAGGGAGGGGCTTCTCCTGGTGCCGTCCACTAGGCAATGCCAGCGGGCGACACCGAGGAGTAGGGCCTTCTCTGTGATGGGCCCAACCCTCTGGAATGACCTCCCCCCCAACATTAGAACCACTTCTGACCTCTGCTCCTTCCGGCAAAAACTGAAGACCTACCTGTTCCGACTGGCAGGCCTGGCATAATTCAACTGTCCCTCCTGGCAAATGTATTATATCTGGTTATTTTAGTGGTTTTTTAATTTACTGTATTTGTTTTTAGGGGTTTGAATTTATTTTATATCTGCTTTGTACAGTTCTTTTAACTACATTTTAACCTCCTCCATGTCAATTGTCAACTGTACATATTTAATTTAATTTTATTGTATCTTGTTATATTTTGTATGAACTGTACACCGCCCCGAGTCCCTTGCGGGAGAGGGGGCGGTCTAGAAGCATTAAATATTATTATTATTATTATTATTATTAAATAACAAATCAAGATAATTTGTCTAGATTAGATTTACAAAGGAAGCTGGTTAAAATTCATGAGAAGTGACAAAGAAAAAAAAAAGAAAGTGAACCAAGTTCTAGGACATTATTTGAAGAGACTAAAGATCAAGATTGTTAAAAGTAAAAAAGAAGGAATATAAAGTTGGTTTATATGATGAATATTAAAATATATTTGTTGTTGTAATCCTTAATTAATTTCTGCTCATTAGGACTGAAATGACAAGGCTTTAATGGTCTGTTTATAGATAAGAGATAGGCTATAGAAATATTATTTGCTTTATATTAAGAGAAGGTGATAAATTAGAATTGTGTACACTTTTTATGATGAAGGGGAAAGTCATTATATTTTTTTCTTTTCTGTTTTTCTTTTATGCATTTTTATTTCTTTTTTCTTTTCTTTTAGTTTTCATCTTTTTAATTATCATTTTAAATAAAATTACTCTAAAATATTATATCTCATTAATTTTTCCAACTATCAGATGTTATTAATTAAATGTAATATGTTTAAAATAAATTCTCCAGTGTACACAACGTGTCACGTCTGGAAATGAGGGAACAAGCTGCTTTTCATTATCTTTCAATTGGTCCAATCAATCCATAAAGAAAAGCACTTCCCTATTATTTTATGTATTCTATTTGTTCCTGCATCTTAAAAAAACTAGGAAGAAATACTTTGCTTGAATGCAGAAACTGGGGTGTGGGGGGGATATACTTATAGATGCTATGGAAATAGACATCTGGGATAACATCTACATTAATGAAATTAACTTCTGCTTATGTTGCTTGCTTTTTCCTTAAGCAACATTTACAGTATCTTTTAAACTGCTTTCAGAATTTTATTCATTTGAATGCTGGGTTGACAACTCATCTCTACATTAAAAAGCTGTATGTGTAAGCAGTAAAAGAACATGGAGAGAACCAATTACAGCTCATGCATAAATAAATACAGATGGCCAGAATTATTCATTCTGTTCATAAGATTCAAGAAAGTAGCAATGGCAGCTTTAAAAGGGCTGGGCTCAGTCAATAGGGAGAACAGCAGGATTAATTAATCTTCCAGATACAATTTGCCCCTCTTCCATACACTCACTCTAGGGAAAGTATCTGAAATCAGATTAGGAGGCTATTTCCTCATAGTAGTTTTCATTCCCCAATGTATATAAAAGTAGATGTTTCTGAAATATGCATATATTTTCCACAGAAGTGAAGCATGAAATAAAACAAGTAAGGCCTGCAAAGAAATTGTGCTATATGATGTGCTCCTGCTCAGTATTCCAACATTATCTGTGCCATCTTCTACACCAGCGGCCCCCAACCTTATGGACACCATGGACCAGTTCCATGAAGAGAGGTTTTTCCCTGGACCAGAGCGGGCATGGTTTTGCATGCTGCCTGCATCATGTGGATAGGGCTTCAACTTGTTTGTGTGGCCCAGTTTCTGGCATGCCACAGACTGGTGTCGGTTAATGGACCAGGGGACCCCTGCTCTACACTACTCAGGTCTATTCCCCTTCTAACCAATGTTTTTAATCTCTTTCCCACAACAGTAATTCTGCATTCCCACTCCATAGAACAGGCTCGATTCTCACTGAATTATATTTAGGTTTCCTTACACACACACACACACACACACACACACACACACGTTTCTTAACCAAAAATATTTATTTGAGGATATCAGGGTCTCTAAAAGATAGGATGCTTTCTTGTGTATCTATGGTAGCATATTAGAAAAATTGTGATATAGGCTCCATCCATACTCAACTGAAGTAACTGCCAAAAAACTTAGAGGAGATAATTCTGTTGTATATGCAATTAAATATAATGCAAAAGTAGCTCATAGAGAGAGAAAAGAAATTGTTCCTATTATCTGAACTTTAGTTGCCTTAGTCAACCTCCATTGCATTTTTGACTCAGATAGTATTTACCCAAATATTGCATAACAAGAACTACTTTTTTAAATGTAGGGCTACTTTGCCTTATATTTAATTTCAGTGTACGTGTACGTGTATGTATATGTATGTGTATGTGTGTATGTGTATGCTTATATGTATTTATGTATGTTTTTATTGTACGCCGCCCCGAGTCCCTTGTGGAGAGGGAGCGGCTAACAAATTAAATTATTATTATTATTATTATTATTATTATTATTATTATTATTATTATTATTATTATTATTATTATTATTATTATTAAAAGATGTATAGAAATTAGTTTGCATTTACCAATAAAAAAACCAAATCAATTTTGCCTAGAAAAAACATTGTATATAAAAAGCTTACTGTAAGAATATTGCATTGATTATAATTTTTCTGTACAATTAAGTTTACTATACACATAGCATATAGTTATTGGAAATGTAACAATCAGACTGGATCATCTTTCATATTTGATGACCAATCAATGTGTTAAAAGACTGTATAGGGGAGAAATGCCTTTGTATGTGTAAAAAGAAAAAACAATCTCCTCTTTTGAAATTGAAATATATACTCATTCTTTTCTGAAATAACTAGCTTTGAATAGTGAATTGGTAAACACACCATGTTTAAATTCATAAATAGAAAATGTTTTGAGTTTTTAATGAACTGCAAATGGTCTATTCCAATTTACAATCAAAACCAAAGAGAGCCATGGTTGGAACAAAGAAAGTATACAGATATGTAACTTTAAAATCAGGTGAAGCAGCAAATATCCACATTTTAGCATCAAGCAATAAAACATGCATATTATTGTTAGCAAGGAGTATGTTTGGCAAATAAGGCAATACTTTTAAATGATTCTTGAAAGCCAAAATTAATTAGTGACTTATTTTGCTAATACATTTCAGCCAACCATTTACATTTCAATGCAAATTGAAAAAGGATGTGCAATTTAATTAATTTCCAAAATAACTATGTACTGCCCTTCATTGTACTCGATGCAAACCCTAATAATAGCAAAACAACATTAAATAAATTGAGGGAGAAATTTTTTTCCAGAACCAGGATTTTTCCAGAATCTGTCAGTTCTCAAAGAGGACACTCCTTCACTGGTGTGAAAGCTAAAATAGATTTTCACTGACAGCAAATGATACATAAAAGGGACTTCATGCACAGATAATATTAATGAGAAGGTAGGTTGAGGTGGGAATGCCAAAACTCTAATATAACTACAAACTCTTCTTAGCTGAGCAGAGAATGGATATAGAGAGCTGGATTAACCTAGTCCAGAAATAATTGCAGCTGGGATATCAGCCAGAGGCGCTAAAAGATATTTTGTACCATGCTGGCCCCAGAGCAAGATGCTTAGCAATTATAGGGAACTACAAAGAGCCATAGTCCAACCAACTGTAGCAACTCAAATAGCTATTAAACAGAAAATTATGATGACTGTTATGTGGACTGGATTAATGCACAATAATTATCCTTTGAATAGAAACTACAGTAGGCGATTGTTAGCCTGGAAGTATGAACTAAAGCTAATTGGTCTATGATTCAAGTTGAACTATGGTTAATTCTGGTAAGGGCAGATGGATGTATAATCACTGGCTGACTTTTTATAACTTCAGTTATGCTCAGGCAAGCCTGTTTTATATAAGCTCTAACAGAGAATAAAAACAGTATTTGTTTCAGGAGTGGCTTATACAATAATAGATGCATAGTGCAGATAATTATTAGAAATATTTAATATGATAAGCCTCATATTTCTGTAAAAGTGCTACAGGTTTTTTTCCAAGCTATAATATAGGTGCACTCTGGAGTGCATTTTTTCCTATATATTTATATTTTTAATCATCAGAGTATTTTGAACTTCCTCTCACTACATAGCCATTAATATCCACATTATTATGATTACATCTTTTGTATAAGAAAGATATACTGACAAGTTATTTGTGATTCACATAACTGGATAGGAGTGGACATGAATTATCTATCGAGAAACAAAATAATGGCAGAGCAATAGGTATATAATGTCCAAATAATAAAAGCTACTGATATTCAGACTTTATTTATTTATGAATAGAGCTTTAAATGGCTCAGCCACCCCTGGGACCTGTTTAATGTTTAAGTCTCTTCTTCAGTTAGTGTCCATATGTTCTGCTTCACAAGAAACAATTACATATTTGCAGATATTTTCTATTTGAAAGCCTGGCCAGTTCAATCTAGTTAAAGATAGATATAAAGGAGAGAAAGAGACTTTGTTACCATAAAGACATCAGAATTAGCAGGGATTTAATCAATCTTGGTATATATTTTATTTAATTTATGATAATTATTTAACAGTATGACAGATCTTATTAAGGGTTAATAAATGCAAATTTTATATAAAACTTATATCCTCTTTTAATGATATGTTCCCTCATTTTTATCCCTCTTTATTCTTTAAAATAATTAGAATGTAGTCTGTACAATATTAAGTATTTGCCCTGTCCAGTATTAAAAATGCAATTATATCATATTATATGTTATGTTACATATTATTATATATTATACTACACTATAATAGTAATACTACATTAGTACAGTATTAGTACAGTACAGTACACAGTATAGTATTAGTCTAATATCTATTTTAAAGAAATCTCAAACCCTGCAGAAGCAAATAATACAGCTTTATTTTATATTGAACTAACTCTAGAATAATTAAGATCTTTAAGAATGAGTAGCTTTCTATTTACCTTTGAAAAAGGCTTCTGACTGGAGATGGAAGCTCATGTCCAATCACACAAGCATAGAATAACTCAATTCATGTGATCTTCCATATGCAATTCCACCAAGAATTGCAGCGTAAAATTTTTATTTTATCTTCTACATTTTTGGTCCATATTTTCTGTTGTTAATAATTTGTTTATCCATTGACATTTCAAAACTGGGTAACTTGCTGTTGTTTGAGCTGAAATAGAGCAATTCTGCAATTTCCCCTCAAGAACCTAAAAGGCAATGTTTGATGTAGTGGTTAAGATGGTGGACTACTAGACTAGACACTGGGAGACCATATTTACTGATCCTCCTTTAGGTGCAGTTAATGGTTGGTTGTTCTGTGGAAAACAGAGGAGGTACCATGATGTTCACTGCTTTGAATGGCACAAAATAAAGGCAGGATACATATCAAGTAAATAAATAAAAAAAGAAACAGAACAAGCCACAAAGTAAAATGTCTTTCATGGCAAATTAATGCTTTGCTAAGATTATGATTTTTAAAACTTTAAATGGCTGTTATCTGATGCATTGACTTTGCTAAATTAATGTGACACTTTTAATCTTAATAACAAGGGTAATGTTCTGTATGCTACAATACTGTGGAAAGATCTATTTAATGGCTGGTTTTCTGCATATTTTTATATGGAAATCACCCAAATCAAATTATCTCAAATAGAAAAAGAAATTTCAGCAGAATACTATTTTCAATATAAATCATTATCCCCTCTAGTCATAATATAGGTACAGCAGTGTTTCTGTATTTATATTTTTTCATTAAACATAAAATGATTAATTCCAAAAGATAATTTACTTTTCTCCATCAAAATACCAACACGGAAATTAAATATTCTAGTGCTTAGAGATATTAAAGACTCATTTACTGAGAGAAGATTATTGTTTTGTGTGCATCATATTAAGTACATGCAGCTGGTATAGTTCTGCAGTATTTTTAATAGCTTATGTATAATTGTTTGTCTTTTGCTAAGTTTAACAGAGCAAAGCTCTCTCTCTCTCTCTCTCTCTCTCTCTCTCTCCTTCCTCCCTCCCTCCCTCCCTTTCCCCCCCACTCACACATACTCACAACTATTTCAGAAATAAGTAAGACCATATCCAAAAGGATTTGAAACATTTTTAAATTTATGTTTACATCTTACACAGAGCTAATCAAATCATATAAATATGATTTTAGCTTCCATATATAGTTAAGATTAGAAGTATAAAGTTGCATTCTAAAAATATTTGAAGCAATTGCTTCAACTGAAATAGAAGTGGTGTAATGTCATATCAAGAATATTAAGCTTAGTGGAAACAAGTAGGATTCCGATTCTGGAAATTAGGTTTTAGCTATAAAATCACATTTTCTCTATTTATAAGATACATACTAATACTTGGATCAATAGAAAACAGGAAACCATTTAACTTTTTGAGAATCTTGGAGACACTTTGTGATATTCCATTCAATAGTCAGTAGAAACCAAGTAAAACCAATGGTGGGAAGCATATAACAGCCAGCTAAAGAGAGATTTTAAAAAATCTGTTATTTGGATTAGACTTTTTTCTGCAATACAGAAATTCTGGTGCATTGATCACTATTGTGGAAGATAAACTGTTCAGTTGTTAGAAGTAAATGGTGATCTGCTTCAAAGATCTGCTCCTTGTCTCGCAGAGGTGCTTCCAACTGATTCAGCATGGGAAAGTGATTTGAAAAGATACATCAAGACAGAAAGATCTGCTTTCACTGGCCAGTCTATTTCTCAAGTCTCAGAGAAGCACTGGGGTTGTATTGCCTACATATTAGAAGACTCACTAGACTTCACTTTATAGAGATAGCAATAGCACTTAGAATTATATACCACTTTACAGTGCTTTACAGACCTCTCTAAGCGGTTTATAGAGTCAGCATATTGCCCCCAACAATTTTGGTCCTCATTTTACCCACCTTGGAAGGATGGAAGGTTGAATCGACCTTGAGCCTGATGAGAGTCGATCTGCCAAATTGCAGTCAGTCGGCAGTCAGAAGAAGTAGAGTGCAGTACTGCACTCTAACCACTGCGCCACCAAGATGCTTCAAAGGAGCACTTTAAGCAGATACTGTATGTTAAGGCAAAGTTATTATTGTCACAAAGTATCTAGCTTTTTTCCTTAACTCATTAAGGATCTCAATGACTAACCTCAACAGACAAGGCCAGTCTGAGTTATGTCATTGCTCATGAAAATAATATTCCAATCATGAGGGCTGCTGATAATAACAGGTATACATGAAATCTGATGAGTCTTAATTGAAATCTTTCTTTAAATAACAATTTACATAGATCTGCAATGATTCTTTGCAGGCTGCAGGCACATTGCATCAGACATAGGAACTACAATCCAGTTCTCCTTCCAGACAATCAATCCAAGTTGATATATACAACTTGGATGAAAAAAAACCCCACTAATTTACTCAAGCTTGTCTTAGTTCGATGGATATATGCAATTAAGTCTGACAACTGGAAGAAGTTAACTCCATATAAATTATAAATTAGTTTTGTTGATTTGTGTACTACACTTTGCTGATACCCACACCATCAGACTGCTTCTTTTTGAGAATTGGATTCCATTATTGAGTTTGACAGGGACCATTTAAGCCAATCCTCTCATTAGTTGAAAAACTCAAATTATAAGCATCTTAAGCCTGTGTAGGCTTTGCCTGACCACCCAACCAAGAAGAACCCACCATTCCCTGAGAACTGATTTCCTTGTCCAACTGTTTTCATTATTAGGAAGGAGTTTTTCCTCCTAATGTTCAATCAGAATTACATTAGAATGTCTTCTTATGGCAGTCAGGTATGAACTACATTCATTGTCAAATACCTATTAATTTTTTTTCATAAAATTCTCAGCAATAATATTGTATGAAATGCAGAAGTCAAGCAGAAAACCAGCTAGTGTATATTACAACCAAGTCCATAAAAATGCCAAAGTAACAAGAATATAACTAACTGAAAGCGATATAAATCATATTTAATATAAAGGATGCTAGAAACAACTTACCTTTGTCTTTTTCACTGACATCTTTTTATTCAAATAATATATAACTGATTGCACAAGAGAGGCTCAAATGTTATTTATTTTTCACTGTTCAAATATATATTGAAAAGCTGCCTAGTGTCGTAAGTCTTCCTTATCTGTCTTGAAGGACTAACAAGAAAGCTTGGCTATTCAAAGTATCTCCCAAAGAAGGAAGAATATGAGCAACATAAAATTATATTAGAAATAATTAAAAATTTGAAAAAAAAATATTTTCCAAATTTTTCAAATGTTCTTCATAATCAGAGGTCAACGATACAGTTTGGCCATCATTCGCCTCTTTCTGCATTGCCAGCATCAGCAGAGTCAGGTAAATGTCAGACCTCATTCCTTGTTACAAACCACCAAATATTTCATTTGCGCTTTTTAAACGAAATGGAGCTAGATGAGGTTAACATTATGAATAAAGTTAGGATAAGCCATGTGCATACACCTGCATATATGAAATGAATTAGCTTCCCTTTTTCTAGTAAATACAGCTTTCAGAAATTGTTTGCAGCAAAAATAGATTGACTTTTTCTTCTGCCTCCCATTTATCATAACATTGTAATCTCGACATTAACTATGTTTAGCTTAGCAACACATGCTATTCATTTTGTCATAATTATAATATAATATTGCACTAAAACACCAGTATATAATCTGCAGTTCCAATGGTGAAAAAAGAAGCTGCTTTAAAAAACAACAACACTGTAGCGAAAGGAAAATTTCATAGTGTTTATGCTTCTTCCAATAGTGCATAGTTTTGTTTCTTCTCAATTTTTTAATACCTAACATCTATAGCTCTATAAAAAATGTGTATGTCACTTCAAAAGAAAACCACCAATAACTGAAATATATTACTGATAGTAGCTGCTTATATATGTAGATATTATGAAGCTGTCATTACAACTTAGAACCATTTTAAAGTTTTGTTAGGGAACAATAATGATAAATGTATAAGCAAACGTTTCCAATCAGTAAACTCCATCATTGTGGACAATAATTCCATTACTAGAAGCTTTTGCTCACACATTAAGAAAAGGCCCTCTCAATCCAGTCAATTAAATCTGGTCATTTACGAGTGTTCATACAATGGATCAAGGATAGGAAATCAGACAATAGAAGCTACTTAATGCAAGGTTTTGTCATACTAAGAGAAAGAACTTCCCTTTGAGCCATATGTTCCTCAGGGTAAGGGAATTTATGGTGTGACCTTCTATATTATTAGACCACATACTATACAATGGGTAAATACAAGTCATTCAATTAAATTACTGATAAACACAGCAGACATCTGCTGTAGTAAAGGTTATACTCTGCTTTACATATTTATGATGTGCTGATAATTAAATCAGATACTTTCATAATAAAATTATACTATGATATTGCAGTAATCCAAGTGTTTACTAATAATAGAAAATTACTTTGTCCTTATTTAGTACGATGAAACCCTGCAAATAAGAGGTAAAATGCATTGAAAGAACTATATTCTAGACAGACAGAACGCATGTAATCATTTTCATCTTTAACCATAAAATTAACAACGATATTCCTGCTGTTGTAAACTATGCATACTGATTTTTTAAAATGAACTTTAAATCATGTTAGATGACTATCAATAATACTTAAAAATGCATAACAAATATGTATCAATTCAAATATAAGAAAATATAAGACAGCGTGCCTTCACATTTTCATCAGTGTTTCAAGTACCTCTTATAATTTCATATATATAAAGTCTTTAATAGTTGCCCATCAATTTGAATTCATGTCTATTTTGACTGAATGTAATGTATACATAAGGAGTACTAAAATTTTAATCCAAATCTAGCTCTTAGATCTTTTATTGGATATCAGCTTTATGGTTATGGAGTACCCACATTTAGAACATCATCCCTTCAGAAGTTAGATTAACTCTGACCTTGCTTGCCTTCCAAAAAGCTCCAAGAACTGGTATTGTCATTGTGCCTGGAGATCCAGTTATGGTTTGGAATCTGCTAGATCATTATATTAATTGATCCATGTCTTGTACTTGCCTACTTATTGTATTTTATGTTTTAATTTGCTTTAAATTGGCTTGTTAATTGGATTATTGTTTTGACTGATATCTCTACTGGTGGTGGTGTGGGCGTGGGTGCATGCTTTTTTTAATTATGTGAACCATACAGAGTCACAAATGTGAGATATCCGGCTGTACAAATGGAATGGAATGAATGATACAACTATTAAAAACAAAATATATATTTCCTCATTTAAACACAACTAAAACTATCCATTAAAATCAATGCTTTCTAGAGTAGTTATTGATAATATAAATTAAAACAACAAGAATAATCTTTTTCAATGAAGAAGATCAATTTAACAATTTGGAATGCTTTTTCATCTTTACAACTCTAAAGAAAATAAATTGTGGCTCCCACTTTTCATGGAGTATTTATAAAGAAAATAAATCAAGGTAATGCAAATTATTTTTTAATCACAAAAAAGGGTCATAACGAAATGGACAAACTGAAACTGACCCTTGTTCCTTCCTTGTTTTTATTGGCTTTAGAATTACTGCAAATATGCCAAGAAAAGAAAATTTCTGGAATTTAACCATTGAAAAGAAACTGAAATTATGTTATGCTTTTCAATGATTTTATGATTATTCAATGAAATTATGATCGTGCTTTTCAATGATTTTGCTGAAAACTGCCATTTCCTTCCAATTTTTGGCAAAAATGGTCCATTGGTTCTCTTAACAACTGCGGCTTTTGTGAAAGCTTGCTATTTAGTCCAAGTGTTGATGTATCTGCTTCTACATAATAAATTTCAACTAGCAGTAGCTCTATAGAGTTTTGTTGTTTATTTAAGGAACGTTAGAGAATATCCAAATCTAGATGCCTTTAGGCAGTGTATACAAGCAAGCCAAGACAGAATATTTCTTCTATTTAAATAAACAATAAGTCAGTCATCACACTCATGATAACAGCAAAAAAAAAGGTAAAAACCAACGAAAGCAAAAATAAAAATAGATTGGTACCGCAAATTAAGGCCTAAGTCCTGTTGAAACAGAATGTTTGAGGGACTTTCCTTGAACACAAGGAAAGTAGAGCTCACTTGCTGAATTTCCCACAATGAATTCAGCTTGGCATTTCTTTGATACAAAACTGATACAATTCATCTCATTCCATAAAATATTTCGAATGGAATGCTTCAGAATGCAGAGGAGCATCTGCAGATGCTTGTTTTCTAAATTGTTATTGGAGCAACCACTTCTTCTAAGCTCACATTGTTGACTGTGGAAACTGCTCTGGCCAATGGAACAGCCAGGGCCAGCTTCCAAAACAGTGAAGCAAGTTTGGAAAAAGAACTTTACTCTCCACTCCCCAAAAATATTATTATAAACAGTCTTTATATTTTGAGTCTATGAAAGTACTGCTGACTCTGAAATAAGTGTGCATAGTCAGTAGCTTAATTTTATTAATGTTTTGTTAACACAGCCTTGATATGAACAAATCAATTTTATGTAATGAAAGCTGGAAACTATGCATGCTTTTTTGAAGCCATAAATCTATTTTGAGAATTAATTCCACTTCCTTATCTGTGTTAATAAAACAATGGCATAAACTTTAACAGAGTTATGTTATGTTGTTGGTTTGAGCTCTGAGCTTGGTGATTTGGGTTGCAAACGTTTTGTCCCCATTCGAGGAGACATCTTGAATGCACTTGGGATGATGCTTGTCTGGAAGAGCACAATCCAAAGAGTTATGTTAACCTAATAAAATAACAGAGTTGTAAGGGACCTTTAAGGTCTTCTAGCCCAACCCCCTGCTCAAGCAGGAGACCTATATCATTTTAGACAAATGGCTGTCCAATCTCTTCTTAAAAGCTTCCAAGAGGGGGCCACGGTGGGTCAAGTGGTAAGACGCTGGGCCTGCGCACTGCTGAGGTAAACGGCTCAATTCCCATGATTGCCTACCAACATTTCAGGCATCCCACAGATTAAAAAAAATCCTTTCACAGAGGCAGCCAGCCACCTTGGTGATCTCTGGCTAACACATGCCATACGCTTTTAAAAAAAATTTCCAATAATTTATTTACAAAGGTTAGATTAGATTGAGCCAATAAATGAACATTTACTTTATTTCTGCCTAAATTTACAAGATAGCAATTTAATAATTTGAGAAAACAAGAAGAAACATAATTCTCCAAATGCATCTAAAGTATGAGGTACTTCAGCTTCCCCACTGATTGTTATTAGACAAAGATAGATTTCCTTTGACATCAGCACTGCGACCCAGTACGTTAGAGATTCAGAACATGACTGTGCTCAATAACATTCAGAACAATTAACTAACATTAATTATTTTAGGAAGCAATTATTGTTGCAGAGCTTAGGGCTTTTTAAAACACTCATTTTAAAGTTCTGCTTATAAACCAAGGAGTAGGAGGCCAAGGTAAAACAAGAGTCAAATGCCTATGGGCCACAAGGACATGTTGGTGATCCTGATGCCAAATGGCTTGCTGCCCAATAGGATCTCTAATTTAGCTCCTGGATCTAATCTTAACCGAGTCTCCTTGCCTTTTTGTGTTGGATTAGTTCAGTCCAGTCCAGGAAAACTCAGAAATTCATAGCCTCCATGGTGACTTTGAATTTATTCCAAGTAATCTCTAGTCTGATGCGTTCAGGACTTTTTCCTCAGAGCAGCTGCTTGATTATTTGGATGTATAGGACATTAAGCTTATCCATTTCTCAATCACGTAAGAATGACAGCTGAAATCTTCATGGGGCAAAGGGGCCTATTAGAAAAACCCATCCTAAGTGGAAATATAGGCACTAGATGAACTACTAATTGAAGTGACAGCCAGTTCTGTTGATTGGCTGTAAGAAATAACCTGAATTATCAGTGTGATTATTCCTGATTACTCCTTATTTGCTGATCCCAAATAGCTCTTTAAATTACCAAAAAGCTTCAGGAAATGAAGCAGTAGAAGTGATACCTAAAGCATTGGTCAAGAAAAATGAACCCGAGAGGAGGAGCTGACGTCGCGACGACACGACATGCGATCTCGAAGTCCTGAGATCGCAGTCGATACTTTTGCCGCTGGATGGTCCGTATGAACCTAAACCGTCCCACAGAGATGGTGATCGGGAAGAATACGTCTTGCTGATCTCAGGGACCCCACAAAGTCCCTGATTGATCCAAGAGAAGTTCTTCTAGCCAGCGACAAAAGCGCAGCCACAAGCTAATGAAGTTGGGACAGCTCCGGAATAGAAAGAAACGGAAAGAGAAAGTGTCTACAGCTGGTGAGGAAATTTTACTGTTTTAAAAAAGACCCCCCCCCCCAAAAAAAACCTTAAAGCTAAATTAAATTTGAGAACAGAAGAAATAAGCGGCGAAATTAAGCTACATTGGATTGCAATGGACAGTGTGTTATCTTTCTTTTTAAATCCTATTTTATGGATGGAATTTGTGCAAAGCTTTTTAAAGTGAACGGATTAGTTTTTCTTCTACTTTTTTATTTTTGTAACCTATGGATTGAAACTTTTTTTTCATTTCTATGAGTTTTTTCCTTTTTTCTATTTTGCCACATTTAAGAATTTTACTTCTTTTAAACCTGGAATACAAAAAAGATACAAAAGGAGTACAAAGAACTTGTAACATTAGGGGGAAAGGAAGCAACACTGCCATTTGGAGGCTGGAGGTTTGAGCCTTGAAAACATTGTACTTTCACTTCTCTCTTTGATCATTTCGATTTTGTGCTTTAAGACCTTGCAGCTTGTTTACAGAGAGTGATAAGAGCACAGAGTGTTTATGCAGGTGTTCTTTTGAACCTTATTGCCAACTGGAGAAAAGTGAAAACAAGGTCTTATTGTGAGAGATTATAAATGAATTTGTGGTTAATCTAATAAAAAGCTTTGAAAGCCAGAGTGGCAGTGTTTACCAGTTGAAAGAATGGCACAATATCAACATCAAAAAGAAACTTTAATATTGCAAGAGATAATGTTTGAAATTCAAAAATTATTAGAAGTATCAGAGAGAATTGAGGAGAAATTGGAAAACATAGAGCATATGACAGAAAAATATGATGGAGAATTTCAATTGGAAAAAGTGGAGGCTAGACTCCTAAAAATTGAAGAGAAAAACAAGCACAAAGACAAGAAATTTGTTGACATCTATGGTGAATGGAGTGTGGTTGGAAATGGAGAGAGTAGAATATGGAAAGGGGAGCTAGATGGCCAGGAACTCTACCCCAGATGGCAAGGTATAGAAGAAGAAAAAAGAGAAGAATTGATGGATTTAAGGAGAGAAATTTTAACAGAAGCATGTTGATGACCAAAGATATGCTGATTAAAGAAACAGATGGAGGGTATTGAGATTATATAAGAGATGCAACAAGCAATGAGCCGCGAAGAGAAGTCCACACAAATATTATCAAAGAAATAATCAGAAGATTAATTCCACAAAGGGCAAAAGACATAAGATTGCATTATTACTGGAAAGATGCAGGTTGGTATATGAAAGCTTATAACAAAAAAATAGTAAAATTTAGTTAAATTTAGAGCATTATGTAAAAAATGAATTGATAATGGATATGGTTAAATAAATAATTGATAATGATAATAATGTATACATATGTAGTGGTTTGATAGGAATTAATTGGATATGAATGATAAATGGTGACTATGAAAGGAAGATTAGAAATTTTGTTATGACATAAAAGTTAATAATAAAAAATTAAATTAAATCTACTTAAACTTTGAATATTAGGTCAAAAAAATATTATGATAATGGACATAGTGAAATAAATGATTGATAATGATAATAATGTATATATATATATATATATATATATATATATATATATATGTATGTATGTATGTATGTATGTATGTATGTATGTATGTATGTATGTATGTATGTATATGTATATGTATTGGCTTAATAAAAGGAAATTGAATATAAATTGTAAACAGTGATTTGGAAAGGAGGACTAGAAACTTGGTTACTAAATATTATTGATTTTTATTTAGAATAGGTCAGAAGGATTTAATGTTATAGGATGATATTGGAAATAGTTAATGAAATACCATTATGTGGTTATGTTTTAAACTTTGGAATATTCTATGCAAAAGGACATTAAAACAATTATAGTCAAATGAAAACTGAGGTATGATGATAGCAATATCTATAAATATATTTCATTTAAAATATATGTGTCAGCGTTCCAAGTATCATGCAAAATTAAATCAGAGTCCAAGGCAAAACTTTCCTTAAAGTTCCAATTTAATAAGACAGACATCTTAGCACATCTCTAGAATACCAACTCTGATTTATTTCCTGAAATTCCACCCAGTTGAAAGTTCATAATCTTATTCCCACTCCCATAAATCCATCACATGGCCCAATCTTCTACTTCGACCCCGACAACTCCACCCCGCTGGTTCCGGTCAGGTGTCAAGGTGTGGAGACAAAAGATGACCTTGGCTTCTAGAAAAGAATGACAACAACACATTCCACAATTCTACTCCTTTCTATTCCCCCATCCCAGTTACTACACTAATGAAACAGCATAGGAAAATAATAGAAAGTGTGGCAGGCCAAAGATCCTAAAAGGAATATAATTGCAGGCCTGACAATATGATTTTATATGAATTACAGGTGATGACTATGGAAGAGATGCACAAAAGCTTTTTGTAACCAAATGACACACTTTCTATAGTATGTAAAGAAAGAGGATTCTTTGTGTTGTGTTTGTTTGTGTTTATGCAAAAATAAAATAAAAAAATCAAAAAGAAAAGAAAAGAAAAATGAACCCGATAAAACATAAGCATGATTTCAAACTTGAGACTACAAAGTATCTCAAATTCATTAAAACCTGGATTCTTCCTGGGTAGATCTGAGGTGATGATTAGAGTTACATCTTGTCAGGTTATCTTTTTAGGACTCCTTTTGTCCTTAAGTTCCAATGAAGTGGGCAGGACACTTTCAACCATAAGATTTACTATTCCTGTTTCCTGAGTGGTATGAGATGGATGTAATTCGGTAGCTGAGTCTAAGATGTTTAAAGCATTGTTTAAAAGACCTCCATCAGTGACCTTTAGTACTATTAACCATGATATTTTTCTGGACTAATTGCAGGGCTAGAGAATGGAGGAACAATTTTACAGTGTTTTCACTCATTCTTTGTGGGATTTTCAGCCATTACACTCTCTGCATGATCAGGTTCAAGCAATTATTCAACATTTTCATGACTTTAGCCTCTATTATAACCAATCGAAATACAGTACATCTTTGATTTGTTCATGTTTGACTATAAAAATCTTGAACTAGCCCAATACTGTCATAAATATGCAATATTTTATAGACAACAATTAATATAATGGTTGCTACACTAAGCATATCGCACTTGCTTCTTTAAAAAGGAAAATGTCCAGCGACTAAAATATCTGCATTTATCCCTTTGCCATTTGTTTCAAGGGCCCAGACCCTTACCATTGTAGGAGAACTGGCTAAATAAGCAGAAAATAATTGCGTTATTAATGGAGGAAGACAGAAGACGGAAGAGAATAAGAAAGGAAAGAGCAGAGAAATAGATATTACATTGGATCTGATTTTCACTTTGAAGCAACTGTTATCTGATTTGAAGATGAGGATCACTGTTTTGTTTTTGCCATGGTTCTTTGCCATAATCAATATATACAGTAGCTTATTGTTTCCTCTGATTTCTGAGCTAAAGGGGAGTACAAATTTGTTGGCCATGATTCTTTCTTAATAAACTCAGACTGGTTCTTGTTTACATATTAATTCTTTTCTAAATGCTTACAATGCTGACTGCTTAATAACAGAATAATCTGTTCTAGATTTTCACTTGGTATCCACAACAACTTGAATAACCCATTCTTATTGGGGTCCTCCCCCTTTTTTTTTAAAGATAGGAAGACCATTTGTCTTTCTGCAGTTGTCTGACTAGATAGGAGGTACATAGGAGGTATGAGTTTATGTCCTTCAAACTTTAATATATAAGTTTCCTTTCACACCTTCACACCAATAATTAGCTTTATTACAACTCCCCCCAACCTGTTATTTGCAGGTGTTGACCATCATGATTCCAAGTATAGACATCACCCATGCAAGTTCATCACTATAGGAGTTGTACCCCAAAACACGGTCATATCATCAAGTTGGACGAGGCTACTTGGTATCATTCCTATCACCATTTGACTAACAGCAGAAGAAATTAGAAAGAAATAAAAATTCAAAAAATGAGAGAGAGGGGGAGAGGGAGCGGGGAGGGGAGAGGGGGAGGGAGGGAGATCTGATACTAATATAAAGTGAAATATGGCAAAAATTATGACATATTCCCATATTTGCCTATTAACAAGCAATCTCTGTGCCTCTCACAGACTCACATGGACACTCCTGTCCTGTCCTGTCATGTCTTGTCCTAAACTTTATGCCATTTGCTACTTTTCTCCTCTCTGATTGATACCCTACTGGCAGCCATTAACCCTCACACGTACATTCTGTTTGTTAATAGGAAGAACACTTAACTGTAACATTAATAACAATAATGGATTCTGGACTCAATGCTCTCTTTCTATATTATTCCTTTGCTACTGTGGTGTGCTATAATTAGCATCTCTGTAGGAAACCAATGGATTCCTTCTCAGATGATTTCTCTATAAACTCTCAGCTCTTGTTAACAGATCTTGATAAATAACTCCAAGTTGTGTGGAATTCTTGGTTTCAAATCTTCTTAAAGAATTGAGAATTATATATTTGTAAGTGTGTGTTGGGGAGAGAGAGGGGGTAGGGAGAGAGAGAGAGAGAGAGAGAGAGAGAGAGAGAGAGAGAGAGAGAGAGAGAGAGAGAGAGAGAAAGAAAGAAAGAAAGAAAGAAAGAAAGAAAGAAAGAAAGAAAGAAAGAAAGAAGATATATTTGAGAATTAGGATGAAAAACACATTGTGTCCTCTACTAACCTAGTCATGATATCCCTGAGTAATTGCAATTTAGTTATCCACTTTGGTTGTCCAGATAAAAGCTTATTGTGGCCTTATTATTTTGGAAACAATGGCACTCTGACAATTCATGGGTTTTTAAGGGAATTCAGACTAAAAGGCTAACAATATTATCAATATTATTGCATATTCAAGAATTGCTGAGTTGACTCAAAATGTTAAACAAGAGATATTAACTTGTAAGTATCATACCAGGGGTGGGTTCCTGCCGGTTCTAACCGGTTCAGTAGAAGAGGTTCCACAAATCTACTGTGCTGTTTAGAACCAGTTCCAGCGCCTGCCCCGGCCCC
Source organism: Natrix helvetica (assembly GCF_964273705.1). Taxonomy (NCBI): domain Eukaryota; kingdom Metazoa; phylum Chordata; class Lepidosauria; order Squamata; family Natricidae; genus Natrix; species Natrix helvetica. Next base: position 112,184,296 of record NC_138549.1, on the reverse strand, counting down.
CTTGCTCCCTTTCCCGCCCATCCGGTCACCGCTCACTTGCTCTCCCCACCCGTCTGCACCATGCTTGCCCTGCCCGCAGCTCACTGATTGGCTGGCTCACCAATCGCCCTGCCAGGCTCTAAGAGTCCTATCTAAGCCCATTTACCTTTTTTCCTGCTTGGCTCTTTATTGCTGCCTGCCGACTCTGAGGAGGTAAGTAAGCTGCAACTAAGCGTGGGGCGGGGAGGGGGCTTCAGCAGGCCAGCTGGAGTGGCCTGCTGCAGCTCTGCACTATAAGTGAGTCCAGTGACCTTTTGCGGCCTTGCAAGGATCCCGGACTCGCTTATAGTGCAGGGCTGCAGGGCCGCCAGCAAGCACGGGCACAGAGGTGGGGATGGCAACGGGAGCTTACGCAGTGCGGCCAGCATCTTTGGCAAGTTTGAGGACCTCGCAAGCCCTTTGCAATGTCCCTGGACTTTCCTAAGATTCCTGGCCGCCAGGGCGTGGGGACAGCAGCGGGAGCTTACCTCCTAGTTGCCGGCTGCGCAAACCTCACCCCACAAGTCCAAGGAGGGGAGGTTTGGCTGCCAGTAAAGGACTTCCGCCGAGGCGGCCTGAGTAGGCGAAAGAGCGAGCGAGCGAGCGATGGAGGATCAGCTTGATCCTCCTGATCTGGCAGCTGCAGCGGCGTCAAGACAAAGTGTGAGCAAAGGGAGGTGAAGGGGCCTTGGTCTGGTCCTCCATTGCTCACTCGCTCTTTCGCCTGCCCAGACTGCCTTGCTGCCACTCTGACTACCTCCATCCATCTGCGCCCGGAAGCTGAGGTGACATCATCAAGACGAAGTGGGAGCGAAGTGGGCCTCGGTGCTCTGCCTGAATCAGGCAGGGCACCAAGGCCCCTTTGCCTCATTTCGTGACACAGACGAAGCGGTGGCGGGACCCTCTCTCCCGGCCGGGCTCTTCCCTCTCGCTCTTCATCTTGATGATGTCGCCGCAGCTGCTGGGCACGGATGGACGGAGGTAGCCAGAGCAGCACTGGGGCAGCCCGGGCAGGCAAAAGACGAGAGATGAAGGATGAGGCAGCCTGATCCACCCTCACTCGCTGGGCTGCCTCGCCGTCACTCTGGCTACTTCCACACCCAGCAACTGCAGCGATGTCATCAAGATGAAGAGCGAGAGGAGGAAAACTGTCAAGTTTGAACACCCCTGGGGTTTTTTTTTAAAGGGTTAGAGGAGCAAGGGTCTTGTAACTTGACAGCTTTAAGACTCGTGTGCTTCAAATGCCAGTTTCTGAGCCAACATTTTGGTTGCTAAGCAAGAGCGTTGTTAAGTGAGTTTCACCATATTTTACAAGTTGGCCATGCCCACCCAGTCACATGACTACCAAGCCACTCCCACCTGGTCACATGGCTGGCTAGCCACTCCCACACAGTCACATGGCAGGCACGCCACTCCCACAAAGCAGGCCATATCTACAGAAGAGGTTCTAAAAATTTTTGAAACCCACCACTGTATCATACCCTACCAATAGCGTATATTCATAATAAAAGTTGGTGTTTATTGTACAGTATTGTACATGGCTACAAAGGTTTTAACTGTAAAAAACTCAATATAAATTTTTAATATACACATATGTATATCCAGTTTTCAGAAATACTACTAACATTTCTTGGAGGCATCACTAAGTTAGTCTTAAGCCTCTTAAATTAGTTTTTAAGGTACTAGAAAATACTTTTTCTCTTTTGCAATTACTATACCAATTCAGTTATTTATTTATAGTATTTATCAACTACTCTATGCACACAACTCCCACTGGTTAAAATTATCAACTTCATTATAGAAAGGGAGGGAGCGTAAACAGCAAAAACTACAGTATATTGTTTTCTGATACAAAAGTAAAAGTCCGTCTTCTCTTTCTTTTTAAGGGCAAGATTGTTCTTCCCTAAAGCACTGAAATAATGTTTATTAAAAAAAAACTTTTAGCACAGGTTGTTCAAATATTTCTAAAATGCCAAAGTTGCCCCAAAGGAAATAAATAAGAACAGGAGAGGGAGGGTGCTCATAAATACTCATAAGACTGATGAGTGCAGATCCCTGTTTCAAGATGCTCACCAGAATTTTGTTTGTGCATATTTTAATGGAGCAGACTATTTAAGTACCTCTCCTTAAACACTCATAATAGCCAAAATAATGTGAATGCACAGAAGAGGAATTGATTCAAATCTAGCTCCTCATTGTTTCTGCACCCACAGTATTGATTAACATAGATGAACAGGAGTGCAGGCATTATGTCCCTTGTTCTTAATGCACAATTTCAGATCACGTGAAAAGGGTTTATAATCCTTCCAAACAGTGTAAATGACAGAAGTGTAAGCTGATTCCTAAGCACGTGCTCATAGCATGAGTCTCTTATTGTTAAAAAAATGGAACTTCCCAATTTAAGGTGAAAAATAATATGGTTATTCTTATCAGTGAAAAAAGCTAACTGTCATATAAAATTTAGCTTTATTAGTTATTATACGCTTTACATTCTGTTCCAAATATAACCTGACAATCTTTCTAATTTATTATGGGTGTAAAATATGAAAACAATAGTTGATCGTTCAAAAAAAACAAACAAACCACCCCTGATTAATATAAAAGCTGACTAGAAATGCAGTTTTTTTTCCTCATGTGAATTCAATTTCTTTTAGGACATGAATCATTTTTTAAATTTTACTCAGAAATATACCCATGACAAACAGTTATTCTAAATTTCTAGTATAAAGATATTAAACATATTCCTGATGGACTATTGTAATTGGTTCTCAGCATTGTTTCCCTCCAAAATAATCATGATGGTTCAACCCAGTTCTACATTCTGTAGGATTACTGTTGTAAAACCAGAGTTTGCAAGGTGGGCAGAGATGGTCTCACAATTCCCACAGAGCTAGCAACTGCCAATAATTTTACTTCCTAAATAGTAGAGGAATTTCAGTCAGCATTATTTTTCATGTTGTAGGAAGGCCAAGTTCATCTCTTTTGAAATACCAGATTTATTATCCACTGGCTAAAATGATGATCAGACATTTTTAAACCAAGTCCATTGCAAGATTAACAAAATTATTCCCAGATTTCCATTTATTTTTTTCAGCTTTCAAAATTATTTTCAATTAATTCATCTTTAGGGAAAAGTTTTTATATTTTTTATCTAACTGAGCAAAAGTAATTCAGAGCATATTAGAGAGGCAGGAAAATTTATATAAATGTCAATCTTTACAGTTTGTTGTTTACCATGATGTTTTATTTTATCTAAACCTCTGTTTAGGTCAAGAAAAGATAAATCTAATTTTGTACCATAAGAAAATTTCTAATTTATTGTTTAAGGTGTACTTAGCTTTATAGCGGGAATAAAAAATTTGTGTGGTCTGATGCAAACTTGATTAATTCTGAACTACTTTAATGCTTTTTGTTTATATAGAATAGACACTAGCGCATAATGAAATTCTTTGTTGCCTAGTCTTGTAGTTTGGTTCATAATTAGATCTGGAATAACACACCTTGTAAAGTCTGCTTTATCCTTTACTTGATTACAGATATTTTGTTAATCTTCGTAAGTAAAGAAAATTAAAAAATGGTACCAACTTTCAAAAAAGTAGGAGTATCTGAAATACAAACAAGAATCAATATAGTTGAGAACTCCCAATTTAAACTAGGAATATGGTCTGTACAAAGATTTCATAAAGAAAAAGATTTCTGGATCATCTATAGATATGATGGATTAATAAGAGTTATCCTTCAGCTAGTGAACTCCAGATGGCATATGGATTTCCCCAAGCCATAAAAAGAGAAACTGACTAGACTAGAATCTTTCAGAGTGGGAATCAACTGAATATCACTGAACCTCATTCAATACTATAACTAGTGTATCATACATATAATCAGTTCAGAGAATAATACAAAATTATGTTCAAAGTCTATAAATAGTAGAGTTATCTCCAAACTCCAAAATAATATGGTTCTCACAATCTGATAGACACACTTTAAGTATTGAATGCTTTCTGATAAATAGGGTCTACAAACGTCATCAAAATCTATTAATAGCAAATCCAAAACAGATGATATGAAATTAATTCATTTCACATCACAAGAGGTGCCCATAGTACAATTATTCCTTTCTTCTTCAGAGAATATATGTAATCCCATAACATTGAGCTAAAGTGAATCAAAGGCTTATTTCTGTACAGGTATACTCCATGTCAGTATTAGAAAATTTCTAGAGTTTGTCAATTTGAATGCAAAGATGGGGTGAAGGATTACAGTACATTTCAAATGTGCTATTAGGAAGCTTTTGAAAATTTTGAAGATGTCCCTTCAATAGTCTTCAAGAGCAGAGAAAAGTTCCACCCGCATTTTGATGATTCCTGTTATACTATGTACTAGTTCATAACATTATACTATTAGTATTAGATAATGGAAGGCCCTAAAATGAAATTTGAGGAGTGGTATAAAATATTCCAATATTCTCTTCTATCGGAAAGGTAAATCTTGGACAGATTCAGATATGTGGAGTCCTTTATGGTGTCTGAGCTTGGTTGATGATGTTACCTAGTTTGGTAATGAAATGTCTGTGAGAAAACAAGCAAGCTCAGAGAGCATCTAGGACTCCACAGCTGAACCTGAGCTACAAATATTCTCTTCTATCAAATTTAGATGTGCCACTATTCAGGTATTCCAGTTTGTAACCAAGAGGTGCATAAAGCTGTTACTGCTCAGACTACTGTTTTTACTATCTATCTGTTTGAGGATAAAATAGCTCCTGTTAGCATATTTTCCATGCTATGCTATGCTCATCAAAAGGGATGAGATAAAGAATATACTACAGACAAATTCAATGGTCCAATTTCAGTTAATAAAAATATGAAATATAGAAATTATGATAATAGTAATGATGATGCAGCAATATGAATAACTTCTCCAAAATCTGGTTGGGAGAAACTGCCTTAATCACTTTCTATGTTATACTCTTTTTATAATGATTTGTAATAAAGCAACAATGAAAAATGAAGAAGCAGACTACGGAGAATCTGATATGTTCTAGAACAGGGCTGTTAAACTTGCAGCCTGTGGGCTGGATGCTTCACACACTGGCCACGCCCAGTTTAGCAAAGTGGGGGAAAGTCACAACACGTCACGTGACAATGCCGTAACAATGCCATGACAATACGAATTTGACATCCCTGCTGGTTGCATAGGGAACTTGGCAAAGCAGCCTCTTGATTGTTTCTAATTAGCCCATCAGGTAACCAGATTGCAGGATGGTAAACTCCAGGTTCCCTCTATCCAGCAGTGCCATTTTTGGGACTAAGGATACATAGTGCCTGCCCTAAACAATAGCTTCCCTTCTGAGATTTGACTCTAGAAAGATGTTTGTTGAGCCCAATCTAGCTAGCTATCCCACTAGACTAGAACTATATTGAGAGAGGCTATGGCAAAAAATAATAATAATAATAATCTTGCTATCCTAATTGTGATTTACATTGCCTCCTTCTTATGCCTCAATGAATCAGAGAGGGGACTGCCTGAGTCTCATCTGAATACTTTTTTGCTTCCTATGAGTTAAAGAATGATTTAGTCTTTTTTGCTTATGTAACAGTTCTTCCATATTTCTATAAATATTATACTCTTTATAATAGGTGGATTTGTATTCACGGTTTGTTAGAATGCCTCAACTGATGTATTAATAGTTCGGTTTCATAGGATTATTACAGTTCCTTACATAGTCACCAGATGTTTGGAGAGGATTTGGCATTTTTATCCACCTACTGAATCATTTCCAAGGACCTGGGATAGGCAGATGCTGTTGTTTCATAGCATTAAATATATTCCTCCATAGCTTTTGCAAATGACTGATGGTGATTTTGTCAATGTTGATAGTGTTCAAGGGATGCTCCAGATGTTTTGGGATTGCACACACACCTTTCGCTATTGATGCTACCTTTGCTTTCTTTTTGCCACAACTGACTGCTTTTTGCAGGTCTTTGTATTTTGCTATTTTCTTTAGTTCTTTCTCTTCTATTCTGTGGGCTCCAGGTACTAGCACAATGGGCATGTCAAATTTTTCAACTTTCAATTTCCAAACATTATGGGTTCTCAAAAGTTGTGACATGCCTTGCGGGTTGTAAATAATTTTTGGTTATTTTAATATAATTTAGGTGTGCTTGGTAAATAACTATATAAATATCATAACTTGTTAATATTTTGTTTGGTACCACATCCACTATCCAGACTTTTTTTTTGTTTTTCTTATTAACAATTGTTAAATTTGGGATATTATGTTGCAGGTGCTTGTCTCTTTGAATTCTAAATTCCCAGAACACTTTAGCTTCTTTTTTTTACTACTTTGTTTATTTTGTGGTAAAGCTAGTATACCAGGAAAGCGTATTGAGTACCTGAGATGCCAAACTGGCCTACAAGAAAATGAAATGAAGAGTGAAAAAGAGACATAGCAAGGCACATAATTGCTTGGCTAGTATATTTAAAATTGCAGGTAAAGCAGGATCAAAGCAAGATCTAGCAATGGCTAAGAGCAGTTTTTAGATAATGTTCCTAATTGTAGGAAAAGACAGAGGAGGAAATTCTGGCTCCATGAGTCCAATCCTTAAGAACAAATGCATACAAAGCCAGAATTTAGAAGCTAGCAGCAAACAGAAAAGGCTATCTGTGTAAGGAAGCTGAAGAAACAATGGACCATCTAGCTAACTGTTGCAAAAAGATCGTACAGACCGCTTACAAACAATGGCATGCAAAAGTAACAACAATGGTACACTGGAAGATCTGCAAGAAACATCTTTTGTCTATGAGTAAGAACTCGCGGAACTCACAAAATACACAAAGTAATACACAAAGTTTGTTATGAACCACCCAGAGTTATATATTTAAGATAGGTGGCACATAAATTTTCTAGATACAATTACTTGAAACCATGAGAAATTTTCTATCTAGATAATTATGAGCTCCACTTCTGAAACTACAAAAGTAAGTAATCCCTTTTTCACAGATTGGTACCTTATCAAAATGACTAAACCAGGTTAGCCTAATATGTCCAGATATATATATGCAAGTTTGTTTTACTTACTTATGAATTTTAAAAAATCATGATAAAAATACATTCTAATTGTCTGCATTTTGTGAACTTTAAAAAAGTGTCACAACAATTTAGTCTTTAAAGGACCACATAAAATATTTTATCACATCTTTGCCTCAGTAACTTTAATACACTATGCAGCCTTCAGGGACAAAGCTCCTTATAAATTAACTGCCTTCAACTTACTGAACAAGGGTCTTTATCTCCTGTCAGCTTAATTATGTGTTTAATTTTATTTTTTAACATTTTAAAAAATGACCCACACTTGGAAAAGCCTAGATTGTTTAATTAAGCAAATGAATTTAGCTACATCTAGTGTGATGAGGCACTAATTTGTCATAGCAATGTTTTATTCAAAGCTGAAATACCAGAATATCCTTTCCTATCTTCCAATCCAATACATATAAATAAACTTTAAACTGAAATGATAAATCTGGGTTTTAACTTCATTTCATGGTCTAATTATTTGTATATTTCCCTATGTATACCCACAAAAAGAAAAAGAAAAAGGCGGAGGAGGAGGAGGAAGTGGAGCTTTAAGTCATGCAACTCCTTTTTACCATAAATGAAACAGTATCAATCAGAGTTGGGCAACTGCCTCAGGCAGCAAATGGTGAAAAATGGGATAGAGTGGTAACATGTTAGAAAAGATAATTGTATATGTCACAAGGTCTACACTTCCTAGTTTGCTATCTTTGGCTGTCATGAAGAATATCACTCTATATCTCCAGTGTTGAAATTAGTCCTCAGGCAATAAAGTATCTTGGGCAGTTCTGATAAAAAGTTTCATTTCTCATGCAGAGGTGTCCATTCATACACCAGCACAGATTGTTCAGGAATTATCTCCAATCTTTTCATCCATATGACTCCATGAGGAAGCTTACCTAAAGTTAAATTCTGATTAAATTCAGTTTACTGGAATCTACATGTTGCTAATCAATTATACATCAATTATATATCCTATGAAGACTTGAATATTTAAGACTGCTTTTTCTCCCGATAACAAGCAAAATCTAGAACTTGTATTGATGTCATTTTATATCCTACACATAAACCCCAAGTAAACTGTGGTGCAGTTAGCTTCAATTCCAATTGTTTTCAAATCAGATTCAGTGTCCATAATGTCCTGACAGTGCAAGATTTAGCCCAAAATATACCTGGATTTGATTCTTCCTTCTGATTGTATCAGTACTAGAGAAAAGAAAAGCTACGGTAAAGTAAAATTGCAGATTAGATATTTCAGCAATGAGTTATAAATTCTGCTTCAGATCCAACACAAAACCTCATTGTATAGGCAAATAGTATTTTTCTTCTTCCAGCAATTCTCTCAGCTTTTTTGTATTTAACATTCCTCTTATTACCACAAACATCAGCATTCAGTTGGTCAGTTCATAATCACAAGGCAGAGAAACAATATGACAATCAATAGGGTACTAAACAAGTTTCCAGTTTATTTCTTACTATCATAAAACATAAGCAGAAAAAAAAACTTCTTTTTGTCAAACTTCTGCTTGAAGAGATTCCAGAACTGGAAAAGAGCAATCACTATTTTTCTTATTGTAATGAAATACAATCCTAATCATCATTTTTTAAAACGTCAATATCTTATATGGCAAGGAAGAATCATAAAGAACAGTAGCAGAAATTGCAACTAAATTACATTTATATTCTTTAAAAACCTCAAGTCAGTTTATTAAGCTAACACAAGAATCTTGCTGCTTCTACTTAAATTTGGCATGTTAGGTAAATGCTAAACAAATAAATTTATGATGAATTTATAATCTGAATATTGATGGACTGGATAAAAATAATTAATATGAGGTCTATTTAGTAGTTTAAAATCCTGTGCCTAATAGTTTGTGAGTAATATGTACAGTGTAATCCTAAATTTCCAACACCAATGTTGTTGATTAGAGGAGAGGTATTCCAAAAACATTCCTCTACCAAATAAACATTGTAAGAAGAATTTCTACTATTATAGTAGAGGCCCCTGCTACTTGTGATGACAGGATATACTGTATTTTTCCAAGTATAAGATGCACCTTTTTCCCTCAACAAAGAGGCTGAAAATCTGGGTGCATCTTATACACTGAATACAGCATCTTATGCCTCTTGAAACTCCGCCACCTTCACCAAAATGGTCGTGCATAGCTTTTAGAAAGCTTTCAGAGAGCTTCTGGGGGCTGTGGAGGGCTGAAATGAGCGAAAAATGACCTGTTTTTCCCAGCCCCCAGCAGCATTCTATAAGCTTCCTAAAGGCTATCCATGCCCTTTTTTTAACAAAAAATGAGCCCATTTTCACAAAAAACAGGCTGGTTTTTTGCTTGTTTTTGCCCCCCCCCCAGCCCACAGGAGCACTCTACAAGCCTCCTAAGGGCTATTCATGAACAAAAAAACGGGCCCATTTTTGCAAAAAACGGACCATTTTTGGGAGGTTCGCAGAGTGCAAAAACTTTTTAAAAAAATTTCCTCTTCAAAACCTTAATGCGTCTTATACTACAGTGCATCTTATACTCTGAAAAATACGGTAGCTTCAAATTGTATTTAGAAGAAACATAGAGTCATAAGTGAGGAAGGGACTTCTGAGTTCTTCTTGTCCAGCTCCCTACTCAAAGCAAGAACCTTAAACCATTCCAGTCAAATGGTTGTCCAGTCCATTTTTTAAAACCTGCAATGGTGGTGGAGAACCCACCCAATTTAAGAAACACGTTATTTCATCAGTTAATTGTTGCACTATCAGGCAATTTTACCTTACTTCTACATTGGATCTTTCTTTTAACAAGCTTCAGCCATTACTTACTCTCTGGTGCTCTGAAGAATAAGTTAATCCCATCTTCTCTGTGATAGCCTCTCAAGTACTGAAAGAAGTTACCATGTTCCCACTGATCCTTCTCTTTGATAGCTAACTCCCACAACTGTTCATCATATGATTTAGCCTCCAGACCCTTTGTCATTTTTGTTGCTCTTCTCTTTTCTATACACTTTTCTGAGTGTCAACATCTTTTTTTGTATTGTGGCGACCAGAACTAAACACAATATTCCAAGTGTAGCCTCACTAATGCAGTATAAAGCAGTACTATCACTTGTGATCTTGATGCCATCCCTCTGTTAATGCAATCCAGGACTGCATTGGTTTTTTCAAACAATTCAGTCAGAAAACCATTTCAAACAATTCAGAATACATGAGCACAAATGCAGCACCTGTCTATGACTTATTAAAGCCCCTGTGTCTATTTGTTGGACAGTAGAGTTGAATGGGAACCGTGCCATCCTTTTTAAAGATTAATTTCAATGTTTTATTATTAAAATGCTTTATTCTGAATATAAGTTCAATGCTAACCATTAGTTTAAAGTATTCAACCCTTTTCTTGAATATTACAGAAAGCTACTGCAGTGCAGATCCATTTCACTTCATATGCCATGGCCCCCACTTTCAAATGTTTTACAAAGCTCAGGTAGTGGTTCCAATTTTTATTTACATTAACGAATCAGGCCATATATCTAATGTTGAGACATGACTGAGAAATTAAAGGATGATCCCATAAATCATATCAATTCATAAGCCTCCAGAATTAAGATATCTGCTATACAGGACTGAGAAAGCAACAAGAAAGATTTATAGCACAATATTCTCCTAATTTTGAACCACACTTTCATTCTGCAACAAGCTATTACTGACTTTTAAGTGTCCCTGAATCTATCACTTCAAAAATCTTATGAGGGCAGCTTAAGGTTGTTCCCTTAAGTAAATAAACTGTCTTGCTTATAGATAAACCTGTTCCTGCTTATTTATAAGCCAGAGGGCAAGCACATCTGTTTATTGGTCCTTTTGCATTTCAACATTTGTAATGATAACTTCTTAAATGCTTGCACAGTCAGATTTCTCACTTTCCACAGATAGCTGGAAAAAAGTTACCAGTACTATTTTACGTTGATGACTCTGTGAGTTTTTGACAGACTCCAATCTGCCTTAAGGGAGCCCTGTGGACCCGTTCTATATTGATATTTGCTAAAATATCTAAGATGAATGACTAGATCATCCAGAAATACTATAATTCAACAAGTAAAACGATTTGAATATCTGGGGACTATATGCCACCCCTCAAGGAAAAAAAGAGCCAAAGTTAAGAATACTATGTTAATAATACAGAGAAGCTCTTCGGGTGTTTTCTAATATTTTTTGCTCAAAAGAAACCAGTTTTTGCTCTGCTATTAAACCTGAGACTAAGACATTAGCTTAACATCTATACATGGATCAGTAAAGCCCATATCTCAATTATTCCCCTGTAGAAATAGTACCATCTAAACTTACGTGCTTAGATTCCCAAGTGTATCCTTAACTGAAGGCTGAAGGCTTATTTCTTAAGGTAGAAATTCATGCTTGGCTGGTGATCTTGATTCTAATTTCTGTCCAGTGGATCTAGCTCTTCTAATAATTCTTGATAAATATTGTTTAGATTGAAATAAATATTTATTGGTTAAACTGCCAATTCATTAGCTTTTCCAAAATTCATGTTGCCTATGCTTCTGCAAGTCATGACAACATCAATTGAATTAGTATCTAACTATATTCGAAGCCTGAATGCGTGTCTGCAGACAGCTAAAATACCTTAGCCCAAATTCCTTGTCTCTCCCTCACTTTTAGACAAAAAGCCTACTATTGCATGTAATGTCGTTAAATTGTATGTGGCATTATATGAAATGCAACAACAGGAAGGTGCCAAGAAAACTGGCAATCCAGTAGCAGTACGTAACATTTTTTTGGCCTTTGTTAATATCTGTTTCTTATATCCTAGATGCATCCCTGGTACAAGATCAATCGACATGGCACACGTTGATCCACCAAGGCTGCCAGACATTTGAAAACAGAAGAACAACCACAGCACAAGAGAAGCGAGCACTCCGCAAAGCCAGAGCTGCAAATGCTGCAACAATGGTGCCCACACATGTCTGCTCAATATGTGGCAGAACGTTGTTTGCCCGAATAGGCCTTACCAGCCACTTGCTGTCACACCATGGATAGCCCACAATCTGTTAGATGTCAATGTCCTCTTCGAACACGATGGACGAACATCATATCCTATGTATTTGCAGTTCTTACTTTTTGTGAGGTGTGATATATTCCAAGCCAAAATAATAAGCATTCTCTATCTATGAACACTGCAAAAGGAAGTAATTTTAGACTACATCAACAGAAATAAGGTCTCTAAATCACAGGAAGTAGCAATTAGACTTGATTTGGTATTGGTCAGAACATACATTGAGTACTGTCTCCAACTAACTGGATACAACACTCAAGAAGGATTGAGAGAAATTATTGTGAAGTTCCTTTTATTATTTACTCATTACCTATAAATGCATACATCGGGATTGTTTTATTTAAATATCAAATATATTTTCTATTTCCCTCTGCAGTTGGAAGATTAGCTGGATGGGTCCAGATATTAGTTAATATGTCATTGCATGATAGAGTGATCCCTATTCCCTTTAAAGAGGTTCAAGAGGCTATTTCTGAACAAGAAATGTCTTCCCTGAAACTCTGAATTGTGATAAACGACACATCTGGGGGCAATTGCTTGAAAGGTTGAAAATACATTGCAACTGTACATGTTTTCAAAAAGCTCTGATTATCTGACTCTATTCCAGTCTACATTGAACTTTATTTTTATATAATGCTATAGTTATAGTTGCTCATTTAAGATGTGGAAAATAAAATGCATAGATCTATGAATGAACTTGCTGTTATATACAAAGTATCTACATAGAAAATATGTAAAGAAGTTCCTATTTTCTCCTGTACGATGATCTTATTTTTTTACATGTTGTAACAATGTTTATTGCTTCTTATATTAGTTGAACAGTGCTAGAGATATCTATAGATCTATTTGAGAAAGTTCCTAAATAAAATAGAAAGCAAGCTACCTGCAGTTTAAGTTTTAAGTACTTTGGTTGAGATGTAAAACACATACTGGAAGGACAAAAATTTTCATATTAATTTGATTCTTATTCTCAGTCAAAATTTAGTGATATAGTAACTAAGTAACTAATTAAACCTGCTTAAGAAGAAAACTTTGACATTATTTACTATTTAGATCTTTAAGTCACAGTGGGTTTTCATTTGACATAAATGTAAGATGTGATCATACTTCAATTTAAATATTATTTCCGTATACATATATTGTGACCAAATTATGATTTCCTACTTTCAGCCAAGCAATTACATATTTATGAAATAATAAATTTTCGTATACCAGGTTCTTTCATTCAAGAGTCAATAGTACAATAATTTACAAATATCTTAAAAATTAGCTCATCTTTTTAGCTTGATTTGGCAGTTGATTTGTAGACAGGTTTTGGTTAGATAAGAATCTTTACTGAAGGCTAGAATCATGCTAAACAGATCACTTAATAGCCCATTGCTCATAAGAATATATAAATTACTTTTGTACTTGTAGTGTCAGACCTGGAAGCCATCTTTCAACTTTGGGCCTTCAGGCCTGCCACATTTTCTATGGTGGAAAAACGGGAGATGGGATTATATAGAGCGTGGGTGATATATAGTCAAACTAATATTCTTTCTCAGAAAGGCAATCTTGCCCTGCAGCTGGGATGAGGTGACTGGGAGGCATCTCTAGTTTTGGATGGTACCTGATTGGACCTGTAATGGACATGTGGGTGCTGGGCAGGGACTTGAACTTTCTTTAGGGTGGGGAAGACCTGGAAACTTTCAGATTCGGGTTTTTCCCAGATGTGGCAATATGACATCTCTAATAAAGTGGAACTTTGAGGAAACTGAAGCCTCGGAGTCTTCTTTCGTTGGGGCTGTTACTTGGAACCCTGACATGTGGTATTTTAAATTGATTCTTCCTCCCATCCTTCCTACAACCTTGCTGGAATCCTGGCAGTGTTTCTATATAATCTTGAAAGCAAGAAATCATTGCATGTTTATGTAAGTGCTATTTCAATTTATGTCCACTTTTTAGGATTGGAACCAAATTTCCTTGGAAATACTAACATGAATAGAATGTCTGTATGCTGCTATACATTATTAGTAGGTAGCTAACTGTGGCTGATTTCAAAAAGCTAAGTGGAAGTATATATATATATATATACTTCCACAGTGTGTGTGTGTGTGTGTGTGTGTGTGTGTGTGTGTATATATATATATATATATATATATATATATATATATATATATACCAAATTTATATGTGTGTATGTGTGTGTGCGCACGCGCATATGTATATACTTCCTCTTTCATCTCTAGCAAGTATAGTCAACAGACATCACTGATTCTTAAGCTATAACTAAATGTTTCGTCATTTGATAACTGATCCCTTTTCTATATACACATCTTTAAATCTTCAATGATCCTTATTAATCAACATAAGGGATAATAGAAGTAATAAATATATACATCTGCATTTCCATTTAACTAAATTTTTCCAATCATTCTCTTCAAATAGTCCATTCCCAATTAAGAATTAAGCATTATTGAAAACAATCTTAGCAATCCATTATATCCAATTAGCTATTACCAAAAGAAATTATTATCGTCCAATTTCAATCAGAGAGAAAACCATTAGGCATCACCAAAAATAACAAACCATTATTTTATCCATTATCAGATAAATCACTTATGTATGTTTCCTTCTTTCTGCCAGTGATCTTTAAGTCCCACAAATAAATTCATCATTGCCCACTGGAAAATGACTTTAAAATTTACGTCACAAATTTTAACTACTTTCAAAATATTAAATTATTCATGTTGTCAATAATTCACAAGTTAAAAGACATTTGGAATGTATAAATGAGGATAATTTGAATATCCTGCAGCCTGCTCTAAACTCAATGTTTCTACCTTCATTAAAAGAATTGAAGTGCAGAAGGAAAATTGAGGAATCCAGATTCAACCTTCATCAAAGCCATGGGAGCTCACTGAGGCTATTACACTGCCTTTGCCCAACCTACCTCAACTAGTTGTAGGGAAATTAAGGCACGAAGGAGTGCCAAATATGCTGCCTTAAATTAGTTGAAGAAGCTGGAATATATAGTTCATCTGACAAATAATAAGTAAGAGATTGCAAATCTGAACTACATGCCTAATTATCCTAACAAAATCTTTTCTTCTGAATATAATTTTCTAATGAAAAGGAGGCTTGATATTCCCACCTTTGCTAGAGTTTTATTTGTCATCTAATTCCTTTCACCAAGGTACTTTTTTTTCTTGGAGGAAAAAGAAGGAGCAGGCATCAAAAAGGAATGGGATGTGAGTGGAACTGTGTTTGGATAATGTTCAAAGGAGACTGCACTTTTTGAGCTTCTTGCATCTCTGTTTGACTTAAGATATGGAGACATTTTTGTGCTTACTGTGAATATTTGTATAGCTTCTCAATACTTTATTTTTGGTGAGCCTGTACTTAATACAGCAGCACTGTAGCTTTAAGCTTTATTTTTTGTTTCAGCATCTCCCTTAATTTGATCAACCAGAATGCACTGACAATGAAACAGATGGTGCATGTTTAAAGGAGGTGGTAAAGTTTAAAACGGAGACTCTGAAAGACATCTGTTCTCTCTGTGCCAGGCTTTTCTCTCTAACAGCAAGAAGACACTGTTAATGCTTCTGCACTATGCCATCCAGATTAAAGCACTTCTAATCATTTAGATGCTTCAGAAGGTGAATCAAGGTGATCTGTAAGTAGAGATAAATTAAACATTGATATCTGTTGTACTCAGAATGGTAGAGCAGAAGGAAAAAACACTGATATTCTGAAGAAAGTACCAGGTGACCATAGACTCATCTCAAAAAGTGGGATCAAGTTGTCCTATACGATTTGGCAAAAAAAAAAAGCATTAGAGACCAGGCAGACATCATGGACAAGTCAATGATTTGTTTCAGGAAAGTCTGGGCAACTTAGATTCTTTCTTTTTTTTCTCTAAGCCTGTGCTATTCTTTCAGATCTATAAGGCTTGAAAGCTCAATGAAACAATTTGTACCACCCCCGACCCCCAATCCTTGGTAGTCAAATTTAATTTACCATGATTCTACACACCTTTGTTGGTCCAATTCCAAAATGCCACTTAAAAGTCAAATGTCTATGGAGATTCTCAGTCATCCAGGACAGTTCTGAAGAAGAAGCTCCTTGAATGAGAAGCGAAACTTCTTCAAAGAAAAACCAGAATGTCTAGTTGCCTCTTAAAAGCCAAATGAAAACTTAACCTCTCGTCCCCAAATTCACAAACTTCCATAGGGCTAAATGGGAATAACTACTCTTTTTTCTAGGGCTGTTGTCTGCTCTAGTACACTAACATGAAATACACCACATTTAACTAGAAGAGAAACATAGAAGATAAAAGAAGAACCATACTAACTTATCTTGCATTTGAAAGACTGTCACTGTCTTGTCTTTATTTTTCCTTTTGTTTTGAGGAAAAAAGATGGAGTGATAGATATTTTCAACAAACTATGCCAGTCAATGGTAAAATGTGAGCAGAAGTATTTCCCTCTTCTAAATCACAAATCAGGAATTTGAGTATCTATGTAAACATGTCAGTAAAATTTAAGAACTTGAGTCACTTCCTAGAAATTACCTGAAGTGGAATTCAGGAATTACAGTTAAATTGATCAAGAGTTTTGTTGCCCAAAGATTTTTTCAAGGCCCCCAAAGGCCTACAATGCCAGTACAGTAATCTTATCTCTAACTTTCTTGATTTTGGAATCAAAGATAGAAGAACTTAGTTTGAATACTACGGTAGTATCATTGGATACATTAGTCCTCAGGTTAAGAAACCACCAAAGCAAAGGATTGTTTACTTTTTTGGCAACTCCCAGGTGAAGATTTGTTGTAGCATTACATTGTACTATATTTTTAGGAAATATTTTTTGGAACACTGTATTTCTTTCCTAAGACTAGGTTGTTATGATACACCTGCTTTTAATGAAATCCCATGACTCCTTTCAAGCAAAACATCCATTTATAGAGTGGAGGAAAACCCCCGAAGAGAAGGGAATTACCCTCTTTTCCACTCAAAAATCACCATTAGGTTTTTTCTCTCCTGCAGGGTCCCAG
Source organism: Natrix helvetica (assembly GCF_964273705.1). NCBI lineage: Eukaryota > Metazoa > Chordata > Lepidosauria > Squamata > Natricidae > Natrix > Natrix helvetica. The sequence continues at coordinate 112,167,121 of NC_138549.1, read as the reverse complement.
TTCTTTATCTTGAAGGAAAACAGATGAAGAATAAAAGCATTATAATTATAGGAATTGGAAAATTCGTTTCTGCCCATGACATTTCCAAATCTTTTCATTCTTAATTGCATGCCATTTCTTCATTAGCCCCCATATTTCTTTTAAAAAATATAAGATAGATGCTTTAATGTATATTTAAATGCAAAATACCTCTTTTAAAAAAGTGTTTTGATACATTTAAATACGAGAACTGCATTACAGTGTTTAAGTAAGACTGAAATCTAGCAGACATTTAATTTCTGAACTCAGCATTAATTCAATTCGTATAGAGGGGCTAATTATATACAGAAATTTATGAAAGTTGCTGAAGTATCCCTAGACAGTCACAGACAGTACTGTTGAAGTCAAAATTTATCTTCATGAATGGCTAGGTAATATTGGCAATATAGCATAAAAATAACAGAAGTTAAGACTTGTAGAACACCAAGGATCAGAGAACTATGTAACAGTACTAATTCAACTTTATTAATAGATTTATATAAGAATATAAAGGAAATGAATCACATCCATATACATAAAAAAATAAAATTTCTGATATCACAGGGCATTAACCAGATACAGAATTTTACCTACATTTTACCACTCAGAAATGTTACATGATAGATTAATAGTAATGATTTGCAGATAGTTTCCAGCAGAATACTACCAGGCAGAATACATACACCATTACATTAGAGAGTTTGAATCAAAAATAATTGATGGAATCTGCCATATTTGTTATTCTGAATCTGAGCTTATCTCCTTCCTATGGAAAGTTAACTTAAATCTTCAAATAAATTATAATACAAAAGGGACTGCTAAATATTCTACTCTCTAAATTCCCAGCTCTGGAATGTGATAATTTCATAAATCCAAAAAGACCGTTTCAATTCTGGAAGTCATATTTAAGCTTCTCCAGGTATATTTGAATATAAAACAATATACCTATAATAATATGTACTTTTTCACATATCTGAGGATAACCATATTAAAAACCTTTCAGTTAGTTTGTTCCTTTCATCCATATCCGACTTCCTTTCACGCCCTTTTTTCTTATTTTTCCTTTGGGTCCAATTTGATACTAATGTGAGCATACAGTATTATTGCTCCCCTTGCTAGAGTCATGGGAGAACTACAAAAGCATTTAATATTTAGTTTCATTGAGCAAAATCCTACGGAATAAATGTAGTGGTAATCATGGGCAACTTGTAGAACTCAAAATCACTTCAGAATAGTGTTATGTATCATGACAGTATGCAAATGACACAAACTATGTACCTATGTCATGACTCAAGTACTATATTTATGTGATGACAGCATAAAGTATATGGCATTATTTGCCCCCCATGTTCCCCTGCAGATATCTTGTTGTGGCAATTGTTTGGACAGTTGCCCCCTTCAAAGCTTACAGCTGTGCTGTAGAACTTGTGGCCTGCCAAAAACAGTTTCCAAAATTCTTAGTCAACATGGTGAGATCTACAGAACTACATATTGTCCAAGAATAAGGACTGAATAAAAAGAAAATCAAGGGTGACATATGTTGATTATAGGGAGCCATCAATGTTGTTTTCTTGAAAACCATGGCAAAATAGTTTGCAATTGCCTTATTCCTGGATGCTTTTTCAATTTCTATCTAGCTTATAGGCTTGGAATTTGCTGATAATCTCCTGTCCCAGTGCTAACCAGGGCTAGAAGCACTTCATTAATTCCACATCACTTTTAATAGCATTCCTGTCTTAGGTTCTGTTTGTGTTCGCTTTTTAGCTGTGCTTCCATATTGAATATACTTCGAAAAAAGTTTGCTTAATTGTATAAATTGTCATTTTCAGCTTCCAGTTTATGATGAAATCCTTTAGATCCTTTTCCAATGCAACCAACAAAACTGACAGTAGATGCGAGGACCGGGTTAAAAATAACTTAGGATGGCTGATCCTATTTTTCTTGGCCTGTGGATAATTGTTTGGAATATAATAGGGTTGAATAGGACAAATGTTTCCTTATTATGTGATGTTATCACAAAACCAAATCTAATTAGGAAAAAAGCTGCCTCCCCTTAATTGGAGCCTTATACAGGGAAATCAGTTCCTATTGCAAGCAACGTTGTAATTTTAATTGCAGTTACTGCTTAGATCACAAAACAGAAGACCCTGAAAAATCTCTTTTTTTCCGGGAAATAACATTTACCTGAAAGAAGACACCACCTCCATATGCTAAGAGGATATATACCAATGAATAATTGTGGCAATAGCAGTGTCCTATTTGCCATTCAAGTGACTCAAGGTTGCAATAGACAGAAGGGATGATGCAGTAGAAAATTCTCACAGGTGTAATGAGGTCAAAGAAAACAAGCCCTCATCATCTGGCAGCAAATTTGGGATAGTTTTGTAAGGGTTGCATTACTTACCTGTGTGTTTGTAATTTCTGTGAATAAGGAAAGGACAGATACTATGATTCTGCTACTGATATAAATCTTAATATTATGTAGATGTGCTTTAATTAAAATATTACAAATGTGTTTCAAAGCTCTATTTCTAAAATACATGTTTATTTAGGTTACGAAAACAGTTATATTAACGTAATGTAGATCTAGCTGAATTTTCAAAAGGCTGCTAAAGTAAAAAGTATCATATGCCAGTAATAAAAAAATCAGCGGGAACATAGAATTGCAAAAGTAACAAAAAATAAGCAGGTTAAAATATTGTGGGATTTCTGAATACAAACTGATAAAGTCTTGGCTCATAACATACCAGGCCAGAATTAAATGTGGATGAAAAGAAGCAAGATTTTAGCTTTCTTCAGGTAAGCTTTACACCAGATGCCTTTTGAAGTTTATCTGGTTTGATTGTTAATTTTATTTTAATTCCCATTACTAACTGACTCTTGCCTTAGAATTAACCTGCATCTGGTAGTAGAAAGCTCTCAGGAGAAGTAAGCAACAGAAATGTAAGAATTGAGACTACATAGTGGATAGGATACCCTGTTCCCAGTCCATGTTCCTCTGGGAAGTATTACGGAGATGATGATATGTTGAAGGCAAAACATCTGTAAAGATACAGATGGGGAGAATTTGATGACAGCCTTACCACTAGAGATAGAAAAGGATTCACACAACATATATTATTGGGAGCTCTTTGGGGCATTCATCTCCCTGCAGACTTTGCTGATGTACAGACACTGCCTATGTTGAATACATATTATTTTTTCTCTTTCATTAAATTAAACTTCTACAAAGAAAAAAAGGTACTATTGAAAGTTACATAGATTAATGATATTTAATTTAAAAAGAATGTGTATTTCAACATTTCTTTTCTTTAAAAAAAAACCTAAAATCAAGAAAAATTGGTGCTGGACCAGTATACATCATATTAAAGTTTTCAATAAAATTTGCATAAGGCTATAATTTAATATAGCAAAAATGAATCTTGGGTGCATGCATTACCACTTTTCCCTTTATTTAAACTTCAGCTTCAGTTTTTGTTCCTAATGTAGCTGGCTTTTTCCAAATAGAGGGCTTTGAGGACAACCTATCAAAAGAAATAGTTCAGCTTTACATTTTTCATCATTTATAATATTTTTTTCTGGGAGGAAAAACACCCCAGGAATGATTGGGAACAAATTATGGGAAAGATGAGGAGGGGCCTCAGGATCCACTATAAAATGTTATGATGGTCAGGGTGATTGTACAATAAACGCACCTTCTAAATCAGTGGTTTTTTTTAACTTGACAACTATGCAGTCTGGAGTATTCTGGAAGTTAAGTCCACACATCTTAAAGTTGCCAAGGATGAAAAACAGTGCTCTAAATCAAGAATCTTGTCAGCCCTTCAAAGGTAGGCTAGGTCAGGAAACATAACTTCAGAGTTTGACAGGAGCTCTACTTCATCAATATAGACTATAGTACAGAATCTTGAAAGCCTGACCCTTCCCTCCCTCTTAATTAGGGTGGAGTCAGTCTAAGCCTCTTTTTCATGCTTTTTCTGGTCCTGTAAAAAAAAACATTATAACCCAGGAATTCAGGTAAATAAATATGGAAGAGGATCTAAATACCAGTAGTTCATCTCCAAGACATTATTGAGGAATTGGGCAGATTACACTAAGAGGAACAGCCACCTGAAATCCTTTATATAACATAGCATAGAATATTGCTAACAGAGATTTAAACAATACAGGTAGACCTCAACTTACAACCATTTGTTTAGTGACCATTCAAAGTTACAACAGCACTGAAAAATTATTACTATTTTTCACACTTACAACCATTGCAGCCTCTTCATGGCCACATGATCAAAATTTGGATGCTTGGCAACTGGTTCATATTTATGATGGTTGCAGCATCCATGTGATCACCTTTTGCAACCTTCTGACAAGTAAAGACATTGGGGAAACCAGATTTACTTAACAACCGTGTTACTAACTTAACAATTGCAGTGATTCACTTAACAACTGTGGCAAGAAAAGTCATAAAATGGGCAAAATTCATTAAACAAATGTCTCACTTAGCAACATAAAGCTTGAGCTCAATTGTGGTTGTAAATTGAGGACTACCTGTTCATCAAAGTATGAACCTATTACTTTGTAAGATAGGTAAAAGATATGAAACATACACTCAAATATGTTGCAGGGAACAAAGCGGCAAAATTTCAGAATCTGGGATCTCTGAACCCAGCAGTTACTTCTATCTTTAAAACAATGGCATGATCCTTCTCAGGAAATCACCTTTCATATATAACATTTTAACATTTTATATAACAAACATAAAAAATGTATCCATGTGCTGTCAAATAGCTCACTAGTGGAATTGTATGCACTCATACTACTTAAACCCTTCACAAAAGCACTGAGTGATACTGTGGATATTACATTTTTTTTAACACAGAATGGTTAAAAATGGACTGTCTCCAATCCAATTTGAATAAATATTCGGAGAGTTAATTGATTTGTTTTAATTCAGAAAAATAAACCAAACTTGAAATTTAACATTGCTGCATCAAATTAGGTCAATCTGATTTACCAAACTGATTTGAGAAAGGTATCTCAATCTGACTTCCCAATTTAATTTAGAAAGTCAATTCAGTTCAGAGATTTCACTAAAGCTATTTCAAACTAAAATTCCAGATGAAAACTTTGCATAGCACTAGTACAGATACATAATAACAGATCCCTGTTACTCATTGTGTAACTTCCTCCCATAATCTTAGAGTGGTCTTAAATAGCCAGAAGACATCCAACTTAATACCGTGTTTCCCCGAAAATACAACCTGTCCCGAAACTAAACCCATGGCACATTTTTCGCGTGGGCAAAAATATAAGCCCACCCCCGAAAATAAACCCCCCCTCCAGCCAGGCAGAGCACCGCTCACCGACCTAGCGTTATTCCGAAAGCGCCAAGTCGCAGGAGCCGGGGGGGTTGCTTGCCGCCTTCGGGATACCGCTAGGCCGGGGAGCGGCGCTCTGCCCGGCCGAAGGGGAGAGTTGCCGGGCGGCTGCTCCCCTGTGAACTGGCTCCCAAAGAGCCGGGCACAGCCCCAGCGGCGAAGCAGCCACGAGGCAACCATGCCCACGAGCAGCCGCCCGGCAAATCCCCTCCCCAGCTGGAAACAGCGCCACCCACTGACCCAGGGGGCAATCCCCAAGGTGCCAAGCCACGCGGCGCTCCGCCCACCCTCCAGCCCCCGCGGCTCCGCACACCCGGGACCCCCCCAGGTCAGCGCATGGAGCTCTGCCCGGCCAGAGAAGCGGGCCGCACGAGCGCCCGCTCCGCCCGCAGCCCCACCAAGCACCTGCACAGCTCTCCCAGGCCACTGCCGCCGGCCGCCGCCCGCCGCCACCGCCCGCCGCCGCCCCGCTCCGCTCTGCGCACAACCTCCAAATCCAAAAATCGGGGCCGAGCGTTCCAGCATCGGCCGCTCCAGGACCGCTCTCCATGGTGGGCCGGCCGCCGGAAGACTCTGTCCGGAAGACTCTCTGTCCGGCAGCCAGCCCACCACAGAGAGCACTCCCAGAGCGGCCGACGCCAGAACACTCGGCCCCGAGTTCCGGACCCGGAAGCTACGCGCGGAGCGGAACGGGGTGGTGGCGGGCAGCAGCAGCCGGCGGCGGCGGCCCGGGAGAGCCGCGCAAGTGCCCGGCGAAGCAGGCGCTCGCGCAACCCACCTCTCCAGCCGGGCAGAGCTCCATGCACTGACCCAGGGGGCATCCCGAATGTGCAAAGCCGCGGAAGCTGGAGGGCGGGCAGAGCGCCACAAGGCCTGGCACCCTAGGGACCACCCCCAAGGTCAGTGAACGGCGCTCCTCCCGGCTGAAGAGGGGACCCGCCGGGCGGCCGCTCATGAGCATGGCCACCCCATGGCTGCCTCGGCGCCGAGCCCGCACCGGCTCCTCGGGAGCCAGCTCACAAGGGAGCAGCCGCCCGGCAGCCCCAAAACAATAAGCCCTCCCTGATAATAAACCCAAGGGCATATTTCGTGGGGCAAAAGAAAATAAGCCCCTGGCGTATTTTTGGGGAAACACGGTATCCAAATTATCAGAATCTTTATTTAAAATTCCACTGGCTGGTAAATATGCGATTGTAACTGAGCCATTATTTCTATCTAGCACAGTATTGCTTTCACTGGATTCTGCCTTAGACAAGGTGAATTCAGAATCAAAGTTTAAAATTGGATGCAAAAATCCCCAATATCCACACAACATGGCAACAATTCCACTAGATAAAAGGTTTAAAAAAAAGTGTTGTGCTATTATTGCAAACAGAAGTGTTTTCTGTGAAATGTCAAACCCAATTTCATGATCAAGTATCACTTGCCTCTCTCAGCCCAGGCCAATGCACATTTATTGAAGTAGAACCTTTAAGACAGACGAACACTTGTAGTATGTCAAATATATTTCTGAATTCAGAACCCCTCGGGCTAGAAACCCCCTTATTTCAAATAAATAACTCTCTCACACGTAGCCATGTTCCATCACTTCAAGAAATTAAAAAAAGCAGCAGCTACAGGAACAAAAATGACTCAAACTTTAGATGTCACAGAGTACAATAAGATACTGACTGTATCATTTGCTCCCTGTGTTGGATGGTTCATTAGATTTATCACTAGGAGAGAATTTAGTGATAATGTCAGTTCTACAATTCTTTGTTTCCCCCCAAAATCCACACCAGGAAATCAAACCAGAACGAATAAGCTAATGTGTCTCTTCAGTTGGAGTATCGTGTTGCTTATTACAGGAAAACAAGTGTTTTAATGCAGTCTTTGGATTTCAGGTATTTTTTTTTTAACCATTTTAAAAGAATCTGATCATAGCATTGCTTTATAAAATCTTGAGAACTCCAATTTTCATTATTGCGTCTATTTGTTTGAAAACACCAAGGAAATGCTTACATATACTGTGCTTGATAGAGTGCTGACTCTACTTAGAGAACATACTTCATATCTCACATTTTAAGAATTAATGAAAACTGAAAGCTTTCAAGATAATATGTACAGTATATTGGATTATATGTATAATATATTTCAACCTTCCAAGATGCTGTTTCATCAAAAGAGGGGGGGGGGGGGAAACCCACTTTGATATTTTTCTGAATCAATAAAGCAACATGTTAGAGGTATAATACATAAATAACTGTAGAGTGATGCCTTATTGGACTAAGGAAACAGTAACTACTAAAATATTATTATTACATTTTTAAAATTAGAAATTTCCATTAATCTTTAATTATATAGGAGCGAAAGGGAATGCCACTATTTTAAAAAAACCATATAGGATTCAAACCAGCAATGTAAACATTTGATTTTGTATCTATTTATTTAAGAAAAATTACATTTTTGCTTCCCATTGTAGTCATAAATAATGCCTTTATGTCTGATTTATAATGAGAGCCCTAAGAAATGCCTCACATTTCTAAGTTGCAAGTTATTCTTTAAAACTTGAGAAGCCAGCAAGTCAAGGCAGCTTCTTTTGTACCATTCTCACGTCATAATTTATCCACGTTACTATCATAATCTGAGGAACTGTTCTGGGCAGAAAAATAAGAAACATGTCCAAGTTGTATTAGCTATTAAATATTTGACAAAGACAATATTTGGCTTTGCTTATTAACACTAATTAAAACAATTAACATTGTATTAGTCAATTCAACTCTTTGATCATGTCTGCAGATAATTGTAGGGTATTAAATCTCAGTTTGGCTATTCTTTATCTTGCAATCTACAATACTTCCATATATCTTTACCCTGAGCATCTCTTGAATCAGTTTTTTCTGCCCAATCCTTCTGTTTATATTTACGGTATTGTAGTAGACTGCATAATATTTTCAGCACATAAAACTTTTCCTTGATGAAGTGGATATATCCAAAAGCAGTGACGTGCGGTGAGGTTTATGGCTGGTGAGGCACTGACACAGTGGTGGGTTTCAAATTTTTTTAGACTTGTGGACTTCAACTCCCAGAATTCCAAAGCCAGGCATGCTCAGTTCTGATTTAAAGCGACAGCATTTGTTTTTCTCCTTTGCAAAAGAAGATTCCTTCTTTCTTTTTCTTCTCCCTTCCCCTCTTTCCTCCCTCTCCCCTCTCTCAAACACACACACACACACAGAAGTTGGATTGGACTATCTATCCTACCCCCTTCCCTCTCTCTCACTCACTCTCTCTCAAACACACACACACACACACACACACACACACACAAAGTTAGATTGGAGGGAAGAGCACCAGCGAGGAGATCACAGGAGGAGGCAGGAAGCCAGTCAAAGAACCATACTGGAGCACACACACTTTCCCCCAGCCCTGGAAGGATCCAGCCCAGTTTCACTGATTACAGGTTTGAAAAAGCAACGTGGCTCTTCCTGCAATCAAACTACACCCCAGGGAAAGCACAAGTGTGCCAGAGTCCTTCCCTCCAGCTGTCAGGCCTGTAATTATATTCTTTTTAGGATCTTTGGCCTGCCACACTTTTTAATAATTCTCTATGCTGTTTCATTAGTGTAGTAGTTGGGAGGGGGGAACAGAAAGGAGTAGGATTGTAGAATGGATTGTTGACATTCTTTTGTAGAAGCCAAGGTCATCTTTTGTCTTCGCATCTCGACACCTGGCCGCAAGAAGATGGGTGTACATGCCAGCGTGGAAGATGATGATTGGAACATGTGATGGATTTGTGGGTGTGGGGAGAGATCATGAACTTTCAACTGGTTGAACTTAGAGGATGTAATTTAGAGTTGGAATTTCCATAGCCGTACTAACATGCCTGCGGAATAAATTGCACCTTAAAGGATGTTTTGCCTTGGACAATGATTTATTTCTGCATGGTATTTAGAACCCTAACATTATTCCAACTCTGCACTTTAAAATAATTCACTAGCTCCCTCCCCCTCTCAAGGGGGAAGGGCTGGTGATGGAAGATCTGGTGATGGGGTCTCGGCATTCCCAATGCTGACCGGGACAGCGTAAATATCAGCGAAGAATAAATGAGAAGCTTTTGGTGATAAGAAGCTGAGTGCGGAACTTCAAAGGCAATGGAATGCTGCTTCCAGTTTAATTGCATCAGGAGGAATGCAGGAGGAGACACGACAAGACGAAGGAAGGTCGCAGAAGTACCTCTTCAGGAAAATTGTGAGTGCATGCTCCCCCTCCTTCCCCCCAGCTTGGAAACAAGGCTTGGGAAAAAAAACCCTAGAACAGAGGTTTGGGCTCCTTCCAGACGGCAATAAATGAAATGGCTTGTCACCCTGCAATTAGCTGGGAGAAGGATTCCCTTTCAAAATGGGAATTTCAAAGGAGGCAGGAAGAAGGAATTTTTCCAGCATCTGTCACTTGCAAGCCACCACAAATGGGGCTGCAACCAGTAAATGAAGCAAATTGGGCAGTAAATTGGGCTTTCCTCCCAGGACTTGGATGGAAGAGATGCTACTTACCAACTCCTTTCCCATCAGCATGGGGAAATGCTCCAAGCCAGCAGAGGGCACCTACTTGGCCCATAACTCATCCAAGCCAGCAAAGGGCACCTACTTGGCCCATAACTCCTCCAAGCCAGCAGGAGGGTCCTTGGCACGTAAAACCCCATAGCCAGCCATCATTGGTTGAGCTGCAACCTGTGAAGCAGGCAACCTCGGGATGGGTCTTAACCCCAGGTCATGGATGGGAGGGATGCCAGTGGGCACCTGCCCTCCCTCAGCAGATGGCACCATGGCAGAAAGCTGGGCAGTGGCCAACCGAGGGATTGACCTCCCCACCGGTTCCAGTCTCCCCTGCAAGGCCCCAAAAGGTTCTTACCAGACCTTCCTACAGAGAAGAAATCTCCATGGAAGAAGGGATTACCAAACAGAGGCCTGCATTGTGGATGGCAGGAAAATGTGCGCCTGCAAGGCCCCAAGTGGTTCTTACCCCACCTTCCTACAGAGTAGCAATCACCAACATGGAAGAAGGGATTACCAAAGCCAGGCCTGCAAGATGGGAAGCGGAACAAGGTGCATCTGCAATGCCCCAAAAGGTTCTTACTCCACCTTCCTACAGAGAAGCAATCTCCACCATGGAAGAAGGGTTTACCAAGGGGGCAGCTGCAAGTTGGAGAGCAAGGCAGTGTGATGAAACGGTTCCTGAGTTTAGAGATGTAACTAGGTTCCATTCCTCGTGGGGCCCAATTAAATGCCACCATTGTTGTCAACTTGACCACAGAGCGTCAGAGTGCTTGGCTCCAGCCCCAATGCCACAAACGTGCGCACCAACCACCACGGCGGTAAAGAGAGGGTCCCAGATGCCACCACAGAAGAGTCATCTGGGCCAACAACCTCTGGAAGAGGATCCCCAACTTAAGGTGAGGAAGTGTCCTACCAAGGGGGAGGCCTCGGAAGAGGAAAAGGGCAGACATTCTCCGGAGGAGGATCCCCAACTTAAGGTGACAAAGAGTCCAACTAAGGGGGAGGCCTCGGAGGGGGAAAAGCCTAAACGACCTCTGGAAGAGGATCCCCAACTTATGGTGACGAAGAGTCCTAACAAGGGGGAGGCCTCGGAGGAGGGAATTGCCGAAGAACAAATGTGTGTACCAGTCGCCATGGTGGTAAAGAGAGGGCCCCAGATGCCAGCACAGAAAAGTCATCTGGGCAAACGACCTCTGGAAGAGGATCCCCAGCTTAAGGTAACAAAGAGTCCTACCAAGGGGGAGGCCTCGGAGGAGGGAATTGCCGAAGAACAAACGTGTGTACCAATTGCCACGGTGGTTAAGAGAGGGCCCCAGATGCCCGCACAGAAAAGTCATCTTGGCCAACAGCCTCTGGAAGAGGATCTCCAACTTAAAGTGACAAAGTGTCCTACCAAGGGGGAGGCCTCGGAAGAGGAAAAGGGCAAACAATCTCCAGAGGAGGATCCCCAACTGAAGGTGACAAAGAGTCCAACTAAAGGGGAGGCCTCGGAGGGGGAAATGCCCAACCGACCTCTGGAAGAGGACCTCCAACTTTAGGTGACAAAGAGTCCTACCAAGGGGGATGCCTCGGAGGAGGAACAAGGCCAGCCGTGGATGATTGGATCCAAGAGCCCAGAACCTACAGCACCTACAGCAGAGAGCCCGAAATGGCCATGGGAAGAGGTCGCAATGGACTTCATCATGGAACTCCCAGACAGCAGTGGGCATAAAGTAATTTGGACTGTTATTGATTTGTTTTCTAAGCAGGCACACTTCATTGCTTGCTCAGGATTGCCATCTGCAAACGAATTAGCGAAAATGTTTGTGAAACACATTTATCGCCTGCATGGAGTACCCAAGAGGATCATTTCAGACCGCGGAGTCCAGTTCACAGCCAAGTTCTGGAGAGAGGTCCTGAGATCTATTGGGTCTACACAAGAACTGAGCTCAGAGGTTCATCCCAGCATGAACGGCACAGCAGAGGGAGCCAATGCGGTGGTGGAACAATACATCAGGTGTTTTGTGGACTATCAGCACGACAACTGGTCGGACTTGCTACCCTTTGCCGAAGTGGCGTACAACGATGCGGTCCACAGCAGCAGAGGATTAGCGGGTTTCCAGATTACCAGTGGCATGGAAGTTGTTGCCATGCCTGAGTTGCCTAGAGAACCTCCTTCTTTCATGTCTTTGAGTGAATGGATGGACATGCTAAAGAAAGGATGGGAGAATATGAAGAAGGCTCTAGCAGTTGCGGCAGAAGCCTACCAGAAGCAAGATGATCAACGTCGCTCGCTCCAAAACCCCTACCGTGTGGGGGACAATGTTTTTGTATCTACCAAATACATAAGATTAGAAATGCTTAGCAAGGAATTGGGTCTAAAATTTCTTGGTCCATTCCCAATAGTGAAGATAGTTAACCCAGTTACAGTTCAACTCAGTCTACCCAGAAGTCTAGGGGAATTTGACCCAGAATTTCATTGTAGCTTGTTGAAACCAGTAATTGGGTCTAACAGAAGAGCATCCACCCAAGCTCAATCTCCTCCTTTAGTGATGGAAGGGGAACCACAATCTGAGGTGGAAAAAATTGTAGATTTCAGGCTGAATAGGGGTTGCTTACAGTACTTAGTGCATTGGAAGGGTTACCCTTGGTCTGAAGTTAATTGGGTAAACAGTGGGAACCTAAAAGTGGAGAAGTTAGTAAAGCAATTCAATGGGAAGTTTCCCGAGAAGTCAAGGGGTTCCCCTGGGTGGAGAAGAGGTGGTTAATTTTGTTATGTTAATTTTTATGTTATTCTCTTTGCAGGAAACGTTTTTCTTTTGAGGAGAGGCCGCCTGTCACGCCTGTAGTTATATTCTTTTTAGGATCTTTGGCCTGCCACACTTTTTAATAATTCTCTATGCTGTTTCATTAGTGTAGTAGTTGGGAGGGGGGAATAGAAAGGAGTAGGATTGTAGAATGGATTGTTGACATTCTTTTGTAGAAGCCAAGGTCATCTTTTGTCTTCGCATCTCGACACCTGGCCGGAAGAAGATGGGTGTACATGCCAGCGTGGAAGATGATGATTGGAACATGTGATGGATTTGTGGGTGTGGGGAGAGATCATGAACTTTCAACTGGTTGAACTTAGAGGATGTAATTTAGAGTTGGAATTTCCATAGCCGTACTAACATGCCTGCGGAATAAATTGCACCTTAAAGGATGTTTTGCCTTGGACAATGATTTATTTCTGCATGGTATTTAGAACCCTAACACCAGCCTTTGCCCAAAGCCCTGCACCAGGAGGATGAAGTTTGAATTCCTCCCCCTCCCTTTGACGCACAAGTACCTTTTCCAGCTGTTTCAGAGAGGATTTCAACTCTGCTCTTGCCTCGGGTCCTCTGAAGAAGCCCCGCCCAAATGAGCGCCCTCTACTATGAGGCAGGAGAACTGTGTGCCTCACCTACGCCAGGAATTTTTAGGCTTTTAACCCTTGCTTAACTCTGCTCGAGTGATCATAAAACGCCTAAAGTCAGACTAGATGAGCCATGCAGTTTTCCTGCCTCATAGTAGAGGGCGCTTTTTTAGAGGCTTTTTTAAACAGTTAAGCAGAGTCATCCACAGTGAGGCAACAACTAGCTCAGCCTGACCTCAGCTCTCGCCTTTTTCCTTTTACATTTTTTTTCTTTTTATGATGACAGTGGTGAGGCTGTGCCTCCCCTGCCTCACCTGACTGCACGTCACTGTCCAAAAGAACAAACAAGAAAAGCCACAAAAAAGTATGTCCATTCAAAAGAAAAACCAAGAAATGAAAACAAAATATAAAAAATGAAATATGTAAGATATTCCACGAAACTTGTGTTGAAACTAAATCACATAGTTTGGCATGATACTGTGTCTATCTTAATTCGTTTATCCACACCGGTGCATAACCTTTTCAAACTGTGCACTCATGACTTCTCTGTGGTCTCTGTTTTCACAAAAGGCAGACTGCATGCTCAAAGCCTTGCCACTCAGAGATGTCTATGCATGAAGCATGACACATTATACATGTGCTCTAAACAACACAATTCCATTTCAGCCCCACCAAATGCTGGTTTCTATCCTATTTGACCATCTGCAGAGTTTTGTGTAGCTGAGTCATGAGCTATGGACGATCTCGTTAAACAGGCAGTACAAGAAAAACTCTATTTCCTCCACATTCATATCACTATTTTAATTTTTTTTACCCTGTACATAAGACTGCTTGAAAGTTTTGACAAGCTATATTTGTTTTATGTTAGCATTCATAAAAGGTGTGAATACGGTTCTGAACTTTTCAGTACAAAGCAAATCCAAACAAAGGGAATACTCAAATTAAAGCTCTTTCTTTCTTCCAAGACACAGCAGCCTTTTCTATGCTTTATTAGAAAATTATCATGCCAGCTGTCTCTTTTCCTTGACTGTTATTCACACAATATGCCTCTCTCTTGTTTCTTTTCAGCTTTGTACATGTATAATAATGAGCTTTTCTGAAATGGAAAACCCAGTGGAATATTAACACTGCAAAGAGCAATTCTTCTACTTAATTTCACCAAAGTGCATCACCGTACAAAACATTGTTGTAAAAATGAATATCGAGTAGAGATTCATTCACAAAAATGTTTTAAAAAATTATTCTGAATATATGCCCCTTTCATGTGTGACTATGGCCATAATTAAAGAGTAAAAAGTTTAGGGAAATAAGATAATTTTGTGTGTAGATGATACTTACCTGGGAGTAAGCCCGACTGAATTAAGAAAGACTGATTTTGAAATAGCAGTAAATGATCATGCCACTGATGCATTTCATAACAGAAAGTGAATTATGTTCCCTTTTCATGAATCAAAATCTAATTTTAATTAAGAAATTTAAGCAAAACTCCCCCCCCCCATTTTTTCCATCACCATTGCTGCTATGTTTTGAAATAAAAAAAAAATATTACTTCAATACTATCCTTATCACAAGTTGCCTTTGTTAAAAAAATCAAAATGGGTTTCATTGGGAGAGGGCTCCAGAGGAGACACAGGGTAGATTAGCCACATCCTCCTATCCTGCTTAAGTATAAAGCCTTGACATTTCTCTCTCTCTCTCCTCTCTCTCTCTCTCTCTCTCTCTCTCTCTCTCTCTCTCTCCTCTCTCTTTCTTTCTTTCTTTCTGTTAAGCCACCTATTTCATGCTAGTGATTCACTGCAAATAACAGCTTCTGGGTGAATATCACTTGTAACAAATTGTTTTAATTAGGAAAATATCCCAAGCCAAAGTATTTAGTATATTTAGTATTTACCACTAATGTGATGCCAATCCCTGTGCCTGCAGCTACCTTGACGAAAAAGCAAATAAGGAAAAATGTACAATACAATACAAATTATTGTATTAATAGTACAATAAATTGAGCCTTTCAGATATTAGAAGACATTGGTAGCAGATCCTACTGTTGCATTTTATCTTAATGCAGGTATATTTGTACTACACAGAATTAATGAGTTCAACAGCAGTTCCAAGGTTAAAAGAATCAATCAATGAAATATAATTCAGCAATATATCAACGTTACATACAGAAATTTCAATATCTATACAAAATGAACCAATGAACCATCTATATATAGACTATGAAAATATTGTACTCTGAATATCTAAGAATTCAGATGGAGATTAATATGAATTATAGACATGTCCACTCAAAATAAAAAACAAATTACTTATCTGTAACCATAATTCTTAAAGTGGATATATGCATTGACATAAATGGGCCCGCACCCGTACAGAGCAGTTTTTGGAATATTTTTTAGTGGAGATCTTTGATGGGAAAATGTGTCCCGGTTGTGAATGGTTGTAATAGTTCCTTCCATCACCTTGTCAATTTTTTGATCCATCATACAAAAGATCGAACATAGAACATTTTTTTTGTGAAATTTGACCCCTTACCTTGGAGACACTAAGGCTCGGGGCTGGGAGGGATCAAGGCCAGAATGGCTTGGATTGTGGGCCCTTGTTAATTGGTGGAATTAACAATAATGAGGCTGGGACTGCTGTTGCTAAGTGTTGTAGTTGTGTGATATTGCACTTTACAAGTGCATTCCTTAGTGGCATAAATTCTGTTTTCAATTGTGGTCAAAAGTTGGGGATTACTGCAGACAGATGGATAGATCTAGTGGGCTAAACTATACCTGCTTATATATCAGTTTTTGACATGCCTGTTTATAAGCATGCTGTTACCTACTATGAATAAAAGAACATAATCTTACAAAGGCATACAGATCATATAATTCCAGTAAGATACATCCAATAAAATGTTAGAAATGCATATAACTGCATCGTACAATGTCAGCATTTAGAATTAAAATACCTGGTACCTTATCCTGCCTGCTATAATCCATTGCTTGCCTTTTTCACTAGGCCTATTGGAAATAAGAACTTTTCCCCAGTAAGACTTTAAAATAGACTTCTCTTAGGATTAGAGAGGCATTTTTTTTAAGTAGAGAGGAATTTTGATGAGGGAACAAATAGTTTTCCTCCTTCCACTGTAAAACTAGCTTCAAAGTATCTCCCTCCAATTGAAATGAGATTTAAAATATCCTCAACTAATTTTCAAGAGAGTGAAGTGTGTGAGAGTGTGTAGGTGTGTGAGCTAATTAAGGATATTTTCAAGCCTAATTCTGAAAGCAGAGATGATCAGAGAAAGGGCAAGGGGAAAATTGTTGTGTATCTGATTAGCAAATATAGCATGACCATGGGTAAGCATATCAGAGATTATATACTTACAGAGGTGTGATCTTATCCACGAAATAGGTTTCCTGATGCACTTTCCCAGATGCAATTTTGCTGACAGACTAAAATAAAATCCTCACCTTGTTTTAGTGTAACATTCATACATACATACATATTTATGAAAAAAACATGAATGAATTTGTGTTCTTAGACAAGTCATTTTCACCATAAATTGAAAGATAAGATGCCAGTCATTCATATTCAGCCATGCTAACAAAATTATTTTCAACAAAGGAATTAGAATATCATTTCAGCCCAAGCATGATAAATATAACCAAAATGTAGAATTCTTAACCATATTGTTTATCACATCCACTGGAATACACAGAGCAATACTTATAAAAACAAACTCAACTTGCATCTGTTGGCAAAGAGACCACAAAACAGTTGCTCTTCAGTTCTCAAATGCCTTCTTAACAGACCAATAATTTCTGGATGTCATGAAAGAAGCCACTAAAACTGCACAGCATATGGACAGTTTTTACTGCAAAACAAATTGGAGGGTAAAAAGAACTCTGCACATAACCTCTGGAAATCATTTTATCCTTGAATGGGTTGCCATTACAGAATGATGTGGAAGTAAACATAGATATAAACCAGTTTCAGTTCCTGTAGATTTTTTCCTTTGAGGCATTGACTGCTACAAAAATTCGATTGTTTTCTGAAGAAAAAATAAAACATTTGTGTTTAGATGACTAAACAGTAACATATCTTTGAATTAATTAAAAATTCAGGGGCATTTCAGATCAGTAATAGAAGAAGAGAAAAACAGAAGAACACTGAATAAACTATTGTCACAATCTCAGCAAAGGGGCTCACTTCAGTGTTCATACTTAAAACGAAATCTAATTTTATAACTCTGTTTCAATAAGTATCCTTCAAGAGCTTTTGTCAAGAATTTATTATTCCTTGCTGCATTTCTGCAGTTAAAATTACAATTTACTTTCTATCACATTCTTCTATTTTTCTTGTGTTCCTTCTTAAAAGACAGGCACAGGCTTGTACTCCCCAGTTGATTTATAATTTGGGGAGGGGGCTTCTAGAATCACAACTCCTGCTAGAATATTGTCAAACTAAAACTATTACTTTCTAACCAACTATCCTAAAAGAACTTCTTTTCTTCCTCCACCTTGGGACCATTCAACCTCTTGATCTGGGTCGCCCTCTCGCAAAGTTTTGAGTTGGCAAAAAAATTTCCCTTCTGTTGCTACAGGTGCACATTCCATCATGCTAGGAGCACAAATCCATCTTCTGTGCCGATTACACCCATTTCTGGACCAGGAAACCCTACTCACACCTCTTGTTTGTCTATTATAAGGTGCTCTATTTGGTGCTGTCCTTGAATAGCATTAGGAAAGCTACAAGTGGCTTAGAATGTAGCATCATGGATAATCTGGACCACGCGAATATGCAGTAGAATCTCTGGTCAGAAACGCTTCTCACCATGACCAAATCGGATTCTAACCAAAAAATTCACAATTTTTTTTCCCGCGGCCGATTTCCCATTTTATAAGGGCCAAATTTCCAAAATTAGGTTCGGGTCACGACCAAATCGACCAAAGTTATGGAACGAATTATGGTTGTGACCAGAGGTTCTACTGTATGCCAATACTTCCAGAGAGCTTCCTGTCACCATTCAAGGGGCTGGTTATCATCTATAAAGCTCATCATATATCTGATTGCTTCTGCTCACCTCACCAAAGTGAACAATTATACAAAGTTTTATAATATCCAATACTTTAAACTGGGTCTGGAATTTTACCAAAAGCTAATGCAGCCCTCAGAAAATAGATGTTATTTTCCTAAACTGGTTACTAATAAACTGCAAACTGTACCTTCATTTTCTGCAAGCTGTAATTTCTTGAGTTTCTGTGGTTAGAATGCAGTATTGCAGGCTAATTCAGTTCACTACCAGGAGATCAATCTTCACTGGCTCAAGGTTGACTCAGCCTTCCATCCTTCCAAGGTCGGTAAAAATGTGGACCCTGATTGTTGGGGGGCAATATGCTGACCCTGTAAACTGCTTAGAGACTGCTGCAAAGCATTATGGAATGGTATAGAAGTCTAAGTGCTATTGCTATTGCTATATTCAAAGACAGCCCTATGTGAAGCACATTATAGTATAACTGAGAGATGAGAATGGTATGGGTGCAGGGGGGAGGGGCACATTATCAAATCTCCACCTGGCATTCAATTTCACATGGAGGTCCTCACATCCCACCTGAGGAATAATGCATCCAGTGACTTCAGGTTTTTCATGGAATATTAACACTATTTCTCCTGACTCCACCTGGAGTCAAGTTTGACAAACATAAGAAACCAGTTGGGCATATTTCAGGCAGAAGGATCCTTTCATCCTCAGCTAGTCAAATCTATGTGATAAATGCTATGCCATAGAAGAACAAGGTTTCTTTTTAGAGATAAATTTGGAATTGAATAGAATCTTTCTGAATCAATGGCCTCCAATATATGTGACCTTGGCTTGTGGTTGGAGGGCTGCAAGATTTTCAATTCTTCCTTCCCTGTTAATTAACAACATGACTGTTCTGATTATAGTTCCAAGCATCACTTCAACATTCATGATTAAGAAAGGAAAAGGGGAAAAAATGCCTTCTGCCATGGCCCCAGCTTAAATAAAAAGCTTCCCACAACAAAAACTAATAGGCTGATGAATTGGCTTGCAATACCAAGAAACTATTTTTATACCATTCATCTCAAAACCACTTCTACTACTGTATATATAAAGCTGAAATAAAGAAATGAAACTAAAGAACATGTATAAAATCTTCAGTCTTTCAAAACAGAGGCTTTTTACATATAGCTTTGTACTATAGATAAATTGCTGGGATACTGCCTCCTTTACAGATCCCATCAGTACAACAGACAGGAGAACCACAAGAGACAATCACTGTCATAAAATTTAATGGAAAGAATGTACTATATGCAAATTAAATACAAAGATATATAAGGCAACAAAGATGAGAGATATGTCTTCTCTTCCTAAATTATAGACATCTTGGATTTATTTGATTTACATTCTAAAATTATCTATCAGGAAATAAATTAAATAGATTTTAATGGAACTTTTAAGCAAATATATTGAAGTGCTAACAACTATCAGGAGGACATTTCAACAAATATTGTTGTTGCTATTCCCCCCCCCCTCTCTTTGTCTCCCCCCCTCTTAATTGTCCTTACTTAGAGCAAATTTCTCAGGGTAAATAAAGATTTTCAATTATTTGTTTGTTTTTCTGTGTGTGTGTGCGTGTGTGCGTGAGTGCGTGTACGCGTACATGCGCACGCATGCGTTATATTGAATTTTAAAGAGGGTGGTTACCATTTTTTCCTTTTCTAGAATATATTTCACATATTGTACGAAATGCACTTACTAAAAGAGAAAGGTGATATGCATTTGAAGCCAAACGTAGAATAAAATGGGCCACTTTGTTCCAACTTGTGTTGAACATTCTGAACCCATGATTGTCCCAATGGCCAATGGAAAAAGTCATCTAGTCTATGGGCACTTGGATTATACTTCAACCAATCTGCACACACTACCTCTGCAGCTAAAAGATAGACTTGGTTGATGGGAATAAAAAGTAAGTGCAATGAAGTGTCAAAGTTACTTTGGGCATAGGAAAATATTACTATCTGGTAGATAAGTTTACTTATTATATTACTGTATTGAACTTCCCGCTTCCCAAATAGAAAACCATATTCGTTTATTGCATGCTGCAGACCAGAGGTGATATTCAGCAAGTTCTGACCAGTTCTGGAGAACCGGTAGCAGAAATTTTGAGTAGTTTGGGGAACCAGTAAATACCACCTCTGACTGGCCCCGTCACACCCCCATCTATTCTCTGCCTCCCGAGTCCCAGCTGATCTAGAGGAAATGGGGATTCCCCTGGATTGGGGTGGGAATGGAAATTTTGCAATATCCTTCCTCTGTCATGCCCACCAACCACGCCCACAGAACCGGTAGTAAAAAAAATTGAATCCTACCACCGCATCATTCCTGATGGCAATTTTTCTGTAAGTTGCCTATTTGGTTAGTAATACTTAGCATAGACTGTTATACCATATACCAGTGATGGCGAACCTATGGCACGCGTGCCACAGGTGACACGCGGAGCCTTTGTCAGGGCACGCGAGGCAATGCCTTGTCAGCTGGCCAGCGCACATGCGCGCGCTGGCCAGCTGAGTTCACCTTTTTAAAAGCCATTTTTCACCCTCCCCAGGCTCTAGAGGCTTTATAGGAGCCTGGGGAGGGCGAAAAGAGCCTCCCCGCCCTCCCAGAGGCCCTCCGGAGGCTTCAGGGACCGTCTGGAGGCTTCCCTGTCGCCTTCGGTATGCTTAAAACGACCCTCCAAGCAACCCGGAAGTCACTTCCGGTTTGCTCAGAGGATCCTTTTGAGTGCTCCGAAGGCTTCAGGGAAGCCTCCGGACGGTCCCTGAAGCCTCTGGAGGGCCTCCGGGGGGGAGGCTCTTTTCGCCCTCCCCAGGCTCCTATAAAGCCTCTGGAGCCTGGATAGGGCGAAAAAAGCATTGTTGATGTATCTTGTAAAATTGTTGGACATGGTGCCAAGTGCCCCAATGACAATGGGTATCACTGTTACATGCTTCATCCATAGCCGTGTAGTTTCGATGGCCAGGTCGCGATATTTCATTATTTTTTTCTAGTTCTTTTTCTTCGACTCTGGCATCTCCAGGAACAGCAATATCAATAAACTGTACACTTCAGCCTCTACAACTGTGATATCTGGCATGTTGTGCTCCAAATGACGATCCGTTTGTATTTGAAAGTCCCACAAGATCTTCACCTTCTCATTTTCGATAACTTTCTCCACTTTATGTTCCTATGATTTTCTGGATACAGGTAAATCATATTTTTTACATAATGACCAGTGGATTAATTTAACAACTCGGTCATGTCTAGCTTTGTAATCAGTTTATGCAATTTTGCTGCATTCACATATTAAATGTGAAATAGTTTCGACTTTGTTATTGCCAAGTTGGCAATTTGGGTTGTCAGTGGATTTTTGTATCTTCGCTTTCATGGCATTAGTTTGTAGGGCTTGTTCTTGAGCAGCCAGTATTAAACCTTCTGTTTCTTTCTTGATAGTTCCCATCTTAAGCCATGTCCATGTCAAGTTGTCATCACATTTTCCTTTAATGTTTTTCAAGTGCTGTCCGGGCAAAGCTTTGGTTTTCCATCTATTTATATTCTGCCTTTGTTTCTTTTGTTTTTATGCTGTTCTCCGTTTTCACAGCCTGCAGCAATTTTTCTGTACTTTGCTTCACATAATCATTCAAACTTTGTTTTCCTTCTTCTACAGTTTGATGGATTTGCATCAGTTTGATGGATGATTATTATTATTATTATTATTATTATTATTATTATTATTATTATTATTATTATTATTATTATTATTATTATTATTATTTCAATAAATGCATGATTTTCTTATAAATCATCTGTAAAGGCATTAATGTTTAGCAAAGACCATTAACAGTTTGATTCTCCCACACACACACACACATTCAACATGTTCCAACAGACAATAGCAGCTGTCATCTTACAACTGTATTTTGTAGTAACAGAAAATGTCACAACTTTAACACAGGGAATGGTGAACAAAAGACAACATCCATTATGAACATAGTACACTATGTGCACAAGATTCCACATTTATAATCACAATGAAATTTGTGCAACTTTGTATGAATAAAAAAGAATGCTACCACTTTAACAGTCTGCTCCCATCCATGAAGGCATTAAAGAATATTTTCATTTTGCAGCATTATTTTTCCTTTCCTGACCCTAGAGTAAACGCAGAGAAAACAAAAGTACTTTCAGCGTGTGATATCCAAAACTCTAATGGAACTTATACTTCAAAGTCGCTAAAGTGCTTTTGAAAATGTTTCCTTGGTAGTTTGAATTAGACACTCATTGTTCTAGTCCAAATGGGGCTGTAACAGTTATTCATTGTAACTCTCCTTCCTCTCCTTGTTTTAATAGAATTCATCCCCTTACTGGGATAAAAATAAATCTTCACAGAAAACCAATCAAATGTGACAATGCTATCTGATTTTTCATAATTACATATACATTCTGTATTTGAAGTTATAACAGTAAAGTAAGTCTTGTTCACATGTCTCCAACACATATCCATTTTAAACCTATTACAAACAGAAATGATTTTTCATGAGGGAAAGATTAAAGATGACCAGATTTAACCATACAGTCAAATAGCTAAAAATGTACTTTCTTAAATAAGTTGTTATAACAGTTTATACCTTCAACAAAAAAGTAAAAGATTTTGCATTTATTTATTTATAGTGTCAGGGTTCCAAATAGCATCCCAAATTAAATCAGAGTCCATGGAAAAGTACTGCTCAAAGTTTCACCTCAAAATCTGAAAGCTTTCCAGTTTTCTCCACCCAGTTGAAAGTTCACGAACTTGCCCCCACACCCACAAGTCCATCACATGGTCCAATCTTCCACTGCCATGCTGGCAGTTCCACCCATCCAGTTCCGGTCAGGTGCCGAGGTGCAGAGACAAAGGATGACCTTGGCTTTCTAGAAGAAATTTTGCTTTGGCTACATAGCATTTAACTCCATACAATCCCCCCTCCCATTTTCCCACAATAAAAAAGGCATAGCAGAATAATAAAAGGTGTGGCAGGCCAAAGAACCAAAAGGAATATGGCTGCAGGCATGACACACAACCTAAGGGAAAAATTAAAATGAGTAGAAATTACATATAAAACATTTTCTAAAAGAACAAATAAAAATCTAACACTAAAACTATCTTCAGTTTTATAGTTAAAAGGAGATAATGTTTTCTTTTTTCTTTTTAATGAATCAAACGACCGATGTGATACTCTGAAGGTAGTTAACTAGTCCTGTCTCCAGTCCCTGAGGAATCCTTGGATGTTTCAGAGTGCAGTGAGATACTACTTCATCATTTTATAGCATCTCCTCTGCATATGTGCGAACTATTTTTCATGCTCTGTTTAGGTCTCCAACATTAAGACAGGCCAAATGGCAGATTAGCTTTTGGTGTCCTGGGTAACGAAGACCCAATCCTTGGTGGTCTAAGCAGGACAAAACCACTGACTTAATTAAGCATACTAAACCATAGTTGAAACTGCGTTTCCCTGTCCCTTATCTAATGACTTATATTACAGGTAGTCCTCGACTTACAGCAGCACTGTTTGAAATTACAACAGTACTGAAAAAAGTGACTAATGACTCATTTTTCACACTTACGACCTTTACAGCATCCCCAAGGACACGTTATCAAAATTCAGAAACTTGGCAACTGACTCACATTTATGATGGTTGCGGTGTCCCATGGTCATGTGATCACCTTTTGAGACCGACAAGCAAAGTCAATGGGGAAGCCAGATATACTTAACAACAATGTTGCTAACTTAACTGCAGGGATTCACTTAACAACTATGGCAAGGGAGGTTCTAAAATGGAGCAAAATTAAGTTAACAACTGTCTTGCTTAGCAACATAAATTTTGGGTTCAATTGAGTTGAGGACTACCTGCAGTATAGTACATTTCGGAGTTGGTGTAATTACAACTGTGTGTCAAACGATTTAGCTAAATTGCTCTAGTTCTTTAACCAGAAGAATCCCATCTACTTTTAAAGCCAGTTTCAAGTGGTTCTTCCAAATCTTCTTGTTGTTGTTGTTGAAAAAATAAGATATGTAATAAGTTGATGGTGTGATTCCCTTCTTTCTTTTTGCCTTCAATGTGCTCCTTATATGCTCATGAAGAGGGAAACAGAAAGAAGAAAGACATCGTGGGCAAATTCTCTGTGCAGAAGCCAGAAAGAGGAATTAACTATTGGCAAATCCCAGGATTGGGAAACCAGGAGATTGTGAGTTTTACGTCTGTTTTAGGCATGAATGCCAGTTTGGTGGCTTTGGGCCAGTTACTTTCTCTCAGTCCAAATCACCACACAGTTGTTAAGGAGAAAATAGGAGGAGGAAGGAGTATTAGATATGTTTGTCACCTTTATGTATAAAAATAATAAAGCCAGGATTCTATTTTTTAAATTCATTGTATCGTGAAACCGATGCTATTTTAAAATCAAAATTGGGATTCTGTATAGCAAGACATAGACATTTATTTTGAACAACTGCCTTACATTCTAGTACAACCAATTCCATAAGTGCATAATTTGTTTACAAAGAGGACAAATATGAAACAATTTCTCCATGTTTTTCCACCCATTTATTATACCTGCTATTTATAATTAAATGTAGACGTTTCCAGGACATTACAGGGTTGAGTTTTGTTTTGTTTTTAAAAATAAACCTTTAAACTCCATTTTCCATATGAATAAAAAGGCTATATTTTTTGATAGTTTGCCGAATGTACCTTGAACACACCTATTCTCATATAAGGCATCATAGAAGCCTTTAATTAGGAGACTTTGCTGATATGGCAAATAAACAAAGAAGAAAAGAGTTTTCCTCTGGTTAAAGCAAATTAAGCCCTAGTGGATTCTTAAGGCCAACCTTTTTTTCTGACTTGCCCCTCTCAGGAAAAAAAAAATCTTCTGGTAAAGTGACTTTTAAACTTTACCAACTACGCTTTGAAAGAAAAAGTATTCCATCTAGAGCTAGTAGTGAAATCTAACAGCTCTGGGGGGGCCAAAAAGACCCCCAAAGCCTATTAAGTCCTCCTTTTCTTCCTCATTGGGGACTTTGAAGCAAGAGTATGAAGTATTTTGCTTCACATCAACAACTTTTAAAGGGCAGAAGTTCCTGAAATTAGGACCACAGAAAAGTAATGGAGAATCTGTTTAGAGACATCTGCTTCAGGGGCCAACGTAAGTAATTTTCAAATATTGTTTAGAAATGAATGGAGCAATCTCAAGGTAATTGATAAAGGGCCTGGGTTATTGGGGTGTGGCAACTTAGCATGAGACAATGTAGTCTAACAATTTCTAAATAAACCACAACAAATATTTTTCCAAATATATAATAGAACTAAACCCCCAGCTTGTTCCGAACATTGGTCTTATATTTTCAAAAAATAGGAAAACTGAAATATTTGACCCATAAATTATTAAATACATTTCAAATCTCCAAAATGAAATTTCAAGGGTCAAATGTTGAGTCTCACTTCTGGATGTTTATGTAATGATAGCTTGTTATATCATACAAAAATAAGAGTTTAGTATAAGATGAATGACCTGCAATTAATTTGGTGTCATATTCTCAGTATCTTCTACCTCTTGCTATCCATAAAGATAGTTGTGTAAAACTTTGCCTATATTGTGTTTATTATGATATCTGCACAAAATAATTATCTTTGTTGTTAATGAAAACTTGTTTAAACAATCAAACATTGAATATATCGGTTCCAATTTCCAACTTTGTAAATCTAAAATGTGTCCAGTTTCTATTTGTCAACATTTTTTTTATTTTCTGTTTGTAAAATTTGACTGCATATGAATTTGTCCTCCAAAATATGGAGATAAAAATTGTTTTTTTTTTTATTAAGTTGTTTAATTGCCAAAGCGTGGCAGTGTGGAACACCTTCTGCTGGCTGATATTGCAGAAGGAAAAGGAAACTGGGGAAAATAAGTAGTCTGGTCTACTTAAACTGGTCTAAGGAAGACTATCCTAGTCTTGGAAAATCTCCTTCTTTCAGATGTTATCTATCTAATGTTATGAAAATAGTGCAAATCACAGCATTGACAGATCTGTTGTAATATTCATTTAGCCTTTTCATTTTAGGTTATTTAATAAAAGTTATTTCATTTCTTTATTTGTTTAAAAAGGGACTGGACAATCCTTTATTTTATTCACATTCCATCTAATCACACGACCTCACAGTCTCGATGAAATAAAGCAGGAAAAAATTCTAAACCAGGAAAGTATTTAATACTGGAGCCAAAACAAAAATATCCTATAGATATCTCATAATTGTATGTGCACCGAACCAGCAGTAATGCCGGCAGCAACCCACCCCTGTCCTTGGCAAATAATAAAACATCAATTACAAGTCTGGGACCAAAGCCAGGTTTTCAAGCTTTCTAGAACCCTAGAAAAGTTGGTGGTGTCCTTGACTCTTGTTTCTGTTCCAGAGGTTGGAGACCATAATAGAGAACACATACTTCCTTAGTCCCACAAGATGACAATGCAGTCAGAAGTTGACTGGCAGCCAATGCAGCTCAGATAACAGTGGTGATACACGGACATACCAAAAGACACATACATACTGCTTGCATTTTGAATCAGCTGTAATTTCAATGTAGTCTTCAAGGGCAGCCTCCTACAGACCACATTACAATAATCTAATTGTGAAGTCACAGGGACTGTCTGAATGGCCACTGGTACACAACATGAACCTCTTAAAAGATCCACCTGGACACAGTTGTTACCTTTGACAGTAGCTATGAGGCTAGAAGTACCTCCAGATTGTGCACTAGTCTTGAATGGAGTCGTTCACTACCATCCCAGACCATTGTTGGTAACATCCCTAATGAATTTGGGGATTCATACTGCCACAATCACTCAGTCTTGTTAAGATTGAGCGAAAGTCTGTTTCACCTCATCCAGACCTGAACAGCTTCCAGACATTTGGGTCAATACATGAACAGATTCACCTGTGCCAGGTTGAGATGTAGAGCTGGATATAATAAGCTGCATACTGCATACTGATGACACCAAAACCTGAACTGGCAAACAGATGAACCAGGGGTTACATGTAGAACATGACAGTAAAAAGGGTCAAGCCTGAAGGATCCCACACACGAGGGACCATAAATGCAATCTCCCCCCCCCCAATAAAATAAATTTACAGTAGAAACAAAGACTCTATGCATTCCTATGTTTGGGAATTAGGTAAAATATTGTCACAGACAAAGGAATGATATAAGAAACAGCGTAAATAGACATTTCAGTTCATACCTTGTAAAATAAGTAAGAGATTAAGATCACAGGGAAAAAATGCAATGTGTCATTTACATCACCTTAGTACTGGCACCATGTCACTGTTTTAAATATTTTTTTTCTTTATATAGATAGTAAAGAAAATAATAATGCCTGCAAAAAATTGTTCATTGCTAACAATATTTACTTAAAAGTATTTCCTGAGGTTGTGAACAAATCCGTTCCTTACCTATGAATACACATGAACAGAACTGCTCTAATTCTGTTTGTTTTTTAAAAGAATGCAAAGTGATAGAATCAAGTTATCTGAAATCTTTAAAACACTATCAGGTTCTTTAGAATTTAAAGAGTTAAATCACTGCTTAATATATAATGGTTCTAATGCATTAATAATATACATTTTTCTCTTTTTCTTTCTATTTCTTCCATATAAATTAATAAATATAATACAATATATTTATTGTATTATATTAAGCATATTTTTTCTTCCATTCAATCATGTCCAATTTCTGAAGACTGCCTGGAATAGTCTCTGCAGTTTTCTTGGCAATGTTTTTCAGAAGTCATTGGCCATTGCCTACTTCTTACAACTGGCTTAACCATTACACCAATTGGGTCTAAGACTATATTTCAGAACCTTAAATTTGTTTATAAAATTAGAATCTATGTACAAACTAGGGACAGAAATGTTGGTAGGAAAGATTATGTAATAAAAGAGCACCTAAGCATTCTGTCTCCTATTATAGTATTCCTATTTATACTTACCAAAAGCAAAATAATTCCTTTAAAATGTCTTTTTTCTTTCTCAAAAGCAACCAGGTTAGGAATGATACTGATCTCTCCCATAGTTTCAGTTTCTTGTAAACTCGATTGATTTCCAACAATGACATTGATTTAAATATTTAGGGAGAAAAATACAGAAATGTAGGGGCATTTGCAAGATTGGCTTCACTCTAGCTGCTCAGAGTAACAAACTGGCCAATTTTCTACATACCAAGCCTTCTAAGGACTTGTTTAATTTAATTAATACATATTCCCTATCCACCAATTCATATTCTATCTTTATACTGAGACCTGCCTGCCCAGAGCATCCGATGGCCTTCCCCACCACCTTGAGACACAGCCCTTGCCTCCCTGCTAATTTTTTCCCCATCCACCAAGTCCCTACAGGGCTTTCCCAGTCACACTGGGCCACCACAGGCCTTTTGTCCCCTACCAGCCCTCCTTCCCTTCCCCATCACCCATTGCACTCTTATTTTTTGAAGTTCTCTGGAGCTACAGAGCTTTCTCAGCAGTGTGTAGACTACAGTATGTTAAGTTCCTAGAAGCAGCTTCCATTTCAGTGCAATGGCAAGGAATTGTAGGAGTGCTCAAAATGGAAGCCGTTTCTGGAAGGCAACCTAGCAGCCCAGAGACAAGTGGCCTGCCCTCCTTCCCCAACATGAGATTTGGAAATCTTAAAAAGGTAAGTGTATGATGTGGGGAAGGTAAGGAGTATGCCCAATTCCAGGGGGGATCTGGCAGGGCAAAGTGGGGGGAGAGGGGAAGAGAGGTGCTGTAGCATCCCTATAGTCGATCTTAAGAACAAATGACCACAGGGTATTACAATGGCTGTAACTTCAAAACCAGGTCATAAAAAAAACTTGGGGAGGGGTCTGTCACATCTGCTAAGTGTCAGGTCATTAAGTGAAGACTACCTTTACTATGTTTGAACAGTGGTTCTTATTCTCTATATCCATGGAATTATGCATGTCGGCATTTTTTAATTCAACAAATATGCTTTTTCTCACTTATATTAGCCTAATATTTTCTCTAGTTTTCTTTCCAGAGTTATATAGTTTGTTTTATTCTTTGAAGTAAGTCATTATTTCCCCATGCACTGCATTTGCTTTCAGATATGCATATAATTCTTCAGCTGATCAACAGAAACGGTGTGTGTTTATATATAAAAGTTCCAATTCCTGAAACAAACTTAATTCCTTATAAATATTAAGATGACTAATATGTAGCATTTGCATAAAACAGGTCCCATGTTGCAAGATTTCAAAACCAGCCCTACTCACACATTGAATAATTATATAGATTGTGTTGTTGTTGAGAAAATGAAATTATGCAGGCATTTTCAAGAAACAATAGTCTTGGGGATTGCAGGAACAATACTTCAAATTCAACTATTGCTGTAAAGTTTTAAATTCACATTTTAAAAGCTTTAATTGGAAATGTTTCACAATGGAATGATTTTATTCCTCAGCAACACAGTCTGCTGAGAAAACACACTGGGTGCTCTGCCCTCCACACCTGAACTTCTCTGGCCTAATGTTTTTCTCTGCAGGGGCTCTTTCTGAATATTTCGCACAGATAAAATATGAAGGATTAAAAAATGATACCAAGAACAAAAATCCACATGATTTCCTTTTTCCTAAATAAATCTTGCTGATAAATTCCCAATAATTTTCAGTTCTGACATAAAGATTATTTCTAATCCATACCATAGTTGTTATTGCTTTATTGTATAATACAATATATTGTATTATTTAAAATGTTAATTAGATTTTATATACCCAACAGATGGTCTCTCATACAAAGTCAAGTTAGCTTTCCATATTTGGCCCCAAACTTGTCTCATTTTGAGGGGTGAGGAAATAACTTCCCTTTGTTTAAACAAGATAACTCTGTTTTTTCCCCATTGCTAGCAGTAAATTCCAGGAATCTGCAATACAGCCCCCATTACATTCCAAGATGGTGTCAATGGACATCATTTTTTTAAAAAAAGTGTATAAAAACATTAATATATTATTTTTTTAAAAACTGGATATTAGTGAATATTATCAAAAATATTAAGGATGCTCCCTGACCAACCATTGAATGATTATGACATCAGAAATAGATAGTGTGTCTCCCACAAAACTCTTAGATCAGGGATTTCAAACTTGCCACCTGTGTGCCAGACGAGGGGGAAAAAGTTGCGATACATCAAGTGATGACGTGAGTTTGACCCTCCTGTCCTTGATTATTCTTACCAGAACCTGCAAGTTAGAAATCCTTGTTGGGTGCTTATATACAGACACAAAATCATTTCCAAATCAGATCAACTAATTTAAATAAAATCTAATCCACTTCTTTACTACAGGTTAGTAATCCAGATTAAATAAAATGTACTAAAATAGAACCTAGTAGAAATAGAAAAGTAGAACATACAGAATAAATTAAGGCATGCAAGATAAAAATATACAAGTATCCTTGCATTATTTTGCTATTAGCAATAAACAAGTTTTACAAGCTAGAAGAGGCATTAATAAGCTGTTTCTGTATGTCTCGATAGAAATTACTATATAACAGAACATGAGTTCATATTTCAATATTACCATCTTTAGAAGGGCAAAGCCTTACCATGTAGAGAATTTTGTGGCTGTTTTTCCCTCCAGCTCTGCTGATGGTATTACACTGAATTGTAATAATATAAATGCTTGCCAAAATTTATCATTTGTAATTTCATTCAATGCTGCTTTGAAGTGTGCATTGCTGTGGCCCAATTGTACCTAACTGAGAGTTTGCTATATTCATGTAGTAAACAAACAAACAAACAAACAAACAAACAAGTATCATCATCATTTTAGCCATTGCCTATCCACTGCAGGATGAAGGCCTCTTCCCCATGTTTCCAACCTATATGGTCTTGAGTTTTCTTTTGACAATTGGGGCCCCCAATACTTGCTGATGTCGTCGATCCATATCGTCTACTTTCATTTGTTCTCTAATCCATGTGTAGGTCATAAACTGTATGTGTATATATAAGATAGAGATACACATACACATACAAACACACACACACCAGCAAATATTGCAGGCGCAATTAGCAAATGTATGTGTGTTTGTATGCGTGAGTGTACTCGCGCAATACTCTGACTGCAATCCTATATTTAGGATCCTAATCCTAACCTTGCATTTAGTTCCTTGCCAAAATAAATTAAATACAGAAGAGTCAGAATATTGACAAATGTTCTACTACATCTCCTGAGCAATTCCAATTCTATACACGTCCCTCTGGCCAATAATTCAACTCCTACAAATTTCTAAACTGATATCTACAATTTGGATCACCAGAAAAAAAATGTGGCATTCCTTTATTCAGAAGTATCCTTTTGGAGGTACCTATTAACCCATAATGTTCAAATGAGATGAGAGCCCAGATCCAAATATGATGTTAGATCTATATCTGCCCAATAATGCTGGAGTGATGCCCTTTCCGGGTATATTGGGGGTATCTGTACTCCTATCTTAAATATTTCGAAACATTTTTATATCACTACTATTCTAAAATCAGCTGAAATACTGTGTTTTTAAGCTGGCAAAATTGTCTTCATTAAAAAAAACAGCAAAACTAAGTTCCAGAAATTACAATTTTTATTGGTGCCTAATATTTTTGAAAAAGTATTATTTTTTCTTTAAGGCAATTTGAAGTCTTCAACAAATACTAATGCTACAAAGCACATATATTGCAATTACTCCTAAGAAAAATAACATTTGGTTCTTTTTGAGAATTCAGTTATCCCTTGTTTTCATGCTTCATACAGTGCCTACACTCTTTGCTTTCTTCTTTACCATCTGCCCGTTTCTCTGGGAGAAATTGCCAAAAACCTTGACTATGTCATCCATTGCCATCATGTAGAAAAGAGTGCCATCTCCACCTCCACATATCCCTGTGGTATAACTGGAAGACAGTTTGAAATAAATATATTAAAGGTTCCAAAAGGACCTTACTATCTTTTAAATAACTGTTAGAGGATGTAACTTTTGCCAACAAATATCAGAGTCATTCCAATATCTGGCAAAAATACTTTTATGATTTTTCTTATTTGCTAGAGGAAAATTCCCAATATTACTAAATGTTAATTATTCACATACCTAAGTTTTATAATATTAAAGACTATACTATAATTGTAATTTAACAATTCAGTTCCAGAATTTAATTTAATACCAACTACAAATGTACAAGCTTTTAAATCTCTCTCTAGCTCACATTATAATGCTCCCTTTTATTCATTTCCTGGCCTACCTACCTGTCCTTGATATTTTACTACTTCAGTAGGGCAAAAAGACACAATTACCTTCATTCTTTTTCCATCCTGTCCAGCAGTTGAAATACTGATACTTTAATAACTGTACAAAATGTTGGCATTTATTTATTTAATCACAATTTAGAGGCTGCCAAAACTCCAGATTACTGTGATGGTTTGCATTTAAAATGAAAATGAAATGGAGATCAACCCCCACTCTGTCCAAAAACTTGGAAGATGACATTCATCTTCATTTCAGTCAACACCAAATTCCTTATATGTTCCAGAGCTCACTTCATGTATCTCTAGTTGGAAATGAAGCAAGGAATCTCACTCTTCTTCATCAAAGTGCTGGGTGAAGAGATGCAGATCTTCACCACCCTTCTAAACAACAGAAGGGAGATTTCGGGGAGATCCTCATTTCAGAAGAACTTCATTTTTAATATGGGAGATAGGCAGTTCCCCAAGTAACCAGGCCTATGCCATATGGTTAATTCATTCTTGCAATTTTCCTTTCTCATCCCTGTACTTCCATAGTGATATTGAGGGTTACAAAGCCCGAGGCATATATAGGAGAAGATTTATTTCCCCTAACTCTGAGTCAATAAGTGGTTTTGTGGGGGAGAGTGTGTCATGCATATTTCTGGCTTTCATATTATTTCCCATATATAATGACTGCTAATTTCTACTAATCTCAAATAATATTTTCTTTAGCGTGAAAGGCAGAAGACATACATGCTAACAACTTGCAAATGTATACATAAAAAAGAAACTCTGAAACCAGCAGTTTACAGCTAATCAAAATTCAAATGCTACCTAAACAGCTTTGCCCTCTCCTGATCAATAAAACATGAAGAAATACCGGTCTTTATACCCATATTGCTTTTCTATAAATCTATCAAATAAAATGCAGACAATAACCCACCTGATGTGAAGAAAAAACAAGTTTAGCGACATCTATAGAAATTAGCATCTAAGTTACTCCACAGGAAACTCTCCACCACCCAAGATACTACTGTATAGAAAAAAAAATACTACAAGAATATTGCAATATAGACAATAGATGTCAGAGTAGAACTTGACTAGAAAGACAAATAGTTTTTTAACAGGCATTCTGCAAAGTGAAATAAAAACAAGACATGCTAGCAACAATTTTACCATGGTTACCCTGCTAATATAAAATAAAAATATAATTACAGATACAAACACATATGCACAGGGAGATAAATACATATGAGGCAGTGCAAATTTCTTACCCAGACCCTCAACTCCTAAAAGATTAAAGTCTTTAAGAATCAGAGTTGGGGGCCGTGGATAAGAAATGAATAATACATCCCACATTCCATATACACATCAAGGGATAATGAGACACTTCTACGATTTTCTTTTTTCTAGAATGGAATGGCAAAAGAAAGATTACAATTGTACTCTTTTTTATTGAGGCAACAATGGCTAGATTCTCCTTTGGAAAGAGGACTAATGTAAAATTGGGAAAATAAGTAAAGCATAATGTTCACATAATTTCACCTCTACTGGCAGCTCTGGTTAACTTTGCAATGGTTAAGGAACCGGTCATAAATTCAGTAGAATTTTAATAATCTGCTTCTAAAGCAACAGAAACCATAACTCTAACCTCAGTCTACACCTAAGGTCTCAAACAGCTTTGGGCAGCAATTTCTGCCTCTGTTCATAGAGGTCATTGGTGCCCCAACATACATCCAGCTATCACATCATTTCAGCAATGATAATAGGACAATTGACTAATATATAAACCAAACTATGTTTAAATGTCTATGGAGATTCTCAGTCACCTAGATCATGGTTGTCCTTATGGTACTTTTTTCAAGAGACAACTGGACTTTCTTATTTTACTTTGAAGACATTTCACTTCTCATCCAAGAAGCTTCTTTAGCTTTCAAGCTCTGCTTACTGAACCACAGAGCTTCTGTTACATGATTCTATTGTTTCAGTTACTGGACCTATT
The DNA here is from genome assembly GCF_964273705.1 of Natrix helvetica. NCBI lineage: Eukaryota > Metazoa > Chordata > Lepidosauria > Squamata > Natricidae > Natrix > Natrix helvetica. The sequence goes on along the minus strand of NC_138549.1, from coordinate 112,132,484 downwards.
TTTTATCCAAACAGAACTGCCCTGAAACAAACGAAAAACCTGGCTTGGATCTTGTGAGCTCAGAATATTGCGGTCACTGATGCTTGTCCTGATAACAATAGTGAATCACATCATAATGCATAGAAAGGAATACCCATTTCTGAAGAAAGTCACTATCACAAGGAGTTATTTAAAGTTCTGCTCCTTTTTTGTATCTCAAAGTGTAAAATGTCTACTACTGCTATTAAATTGTCTATTACAATGATTATTCCATAAGGAAAAACTACTATTCTATAGGTGCTAATTAGAATTTTCCATATGATCTTTGTTGATATAACTTAAATGATGAGTAGCCAGTTGTTGCTTATGAAAGACAAGCACAACTTGAAGGCTAATGTCTCTATTGAGACAAGCTCTTGCTGAATATAAAGTTATAGTAATTCTATACCTAGGGATAATATTTGCTGACTTTAGAAAACTAATTTCCTACTGAACAAGTAATTTTTACTTCACTTTTTAAAATTTGCAAAACCTTGTAGAATCATGGTGATGGCAATGCAGATGTGCGCAAGCATATCAGTAGTCTACTGTGGTCTGTGCTATACAAAAAAGACTAATGTTTAAGGTGAGGGTTTCCATAATTCAGAAGTCTTGTTGCAATTGCAAATGTAGCCCCAACCTTTTCCAAAGTTCAAGACTAGCATATAATAAATTCACTACTAGAAAACTCTTCTTCCTACGATAAGCAAGCTATTTTCATCAAGAGGGAAGTCGAAATCTGGTGATCGGGAGGACTGAGCTCGGTGATGAGAATACATTCTTATTGATCAGTATCAATAGTGGCATTTTATACATATTGCACCAGAAATGGATTGGTTACCAGTACATTTTCAAGTGCAATTCAAGATACTGATTGGTTAAATACCCAACGGCTTAAGGACACAGTACTTAAAAGACATAAATGCTGCCAAAATGCCTGCTCAAGGAGTTGCAACACAAGGAGGACCAATGGTGGACATTCTGTATAAGTCTCCCCTATTGTGAAATACCTTACTCTCCAAGATTAGAATGGTCTCCAGTCTCTGTGATACACTGTGTTTGAAATCTTTCCAAAGTTAATTAATGCATGCCAACAAATGCAACTGAATTTTGAATAGAATTAATGACTGGCATGTAACAGAACTCTTGGTACCTATGTTATGCTCTGGTATCTTTTATGATGATCACTGATCTGAACCTAACTAAGTAGAGAAGTTAAAAACCACCTCTCCCAGACAGCTAATTGGGTCCAACTAAGAGTCCAATCTTTCTGTACAGAGGTGTTAGGTAAAGGTATGTAAGATTAGGAAAAAGCAAGACACTCTGATCTCAATGTATTTAACTATCAATTTATAGTGAGTGCATATAATTGCAGCTATCTTTCATTTTTAGAAAAGCAGAGTATTTTGGCTAAATTTGAAAAAAATATGCAGGGTATTTTTACTTTTGTAAGTACAAGTATATTTAAATTATATGTAAATAACACAGATTTGTCACAAGATAAGGACCAATAATGGTTTGGAAATGTTTTCATGAGAAAGTCAATGTGTAGGTATAGTACTTTTAATGACAAAAGCAATGTTCATCTGTAATTTTTTTTCTGTGCAGTAAATGAAAGAAGCTGCTCATTAACTATGACTGTTTGGTTTCTATTACAGAATGATTTCTTCTTCAGGGATGTGTATCAATGTCCTGAAAGAAAAATCTATTTTTGGTTACAACTGCAGAAGCTAAATAAATCAAATTATCTATCATATCTAAACAGGAAATTGCTAGGCAGGATAAACACCTATAGGTTATTCTAAGCTTTAAGTGAAAAAGTGAGATACAGTATAATTACCAATATAATAAAGAGTGATTACTATGGAAAGTAGTAGTTTTCTTAAAATTTAATGGAACATAACATGTTTGGTGCAAAGATAAAAAAAATGTATGAGGTGTCAATAATATGTATTCCATTCTGTAAAGCACAATGGCCAAACTATTTTTATGTATTTAGTTTTATATTTTTATTCTATTTTCCTTATTGTTTATTTTATTTTCATTTGCATTATTTTAAATCCTCTGTTATTTCATGTAATAATAATTAGTCTGAATAAGAGTGTGTTTCTACTGCTTTTATTTATACATACCGGATAAATTCGCAGAAAATAAAATGAAAAGAGCCTATCATTGGTACAGAATTTCTGCCTCATTAATTTTTTTTTTTTGAAAATATATTCTGGTATACATATGAACAACTGGCCAATATACCCTATATTGCCAAAAGTATTCGCTCACAACTGAGTCTGTATGTTATTGAACAGAAGATGTAAGAATGTCACACTTAAATATACCGGAAAAGGCTGAATTTTCATTTCCTAGTTTCAGGGTCTTTTCCACACGGTTTATATAGAATTATATTTCAATATGGAACCACATAAAAAGCATAATAAGGACTATTCAAGGGAATTCTAAAGTTGATTGGGAAATATTAAGACATGCTATTGGGAACAGGGAGGTCAGAAGTTGGCACACATTTGCTTAATATTATCTATACATAATTGTGCTTGAAATTGCCTCATATAAGATCTGAGTAAACAGAAGACAATAATATTTCACATACCTGCAGCTGTAATAGCATACTGATTGATACAACAAATCACAAACATTTTCGCATAGGATAATAAAACAAAATAAAATTGCTAACTGTATCCAAATAGCCCAGCACAGGTAATATAGCTTTTGGTTCTCATTCTCAATACAAACAAATTGCTTTAAGAATATGGTTTGATCTACTTGTCTTGCTTTGTTTTGCCGTGTGTAAAAGAACTTATGTCTACCCCACAGTTCTATATATCATTTGAATTGCCCCATATAACCTTAGTCAAAAAAATGGTTAACATTATAGTGATCCATCCTTTAGCATTCAATTGAGCTGACTATCCAGTGAAATGCTATGAAAATGTGACAGGGAGATCACTCATCCTTGGTAGAGCCAAATACTAACACTGACTCATTCGCAAGGTCAGTCCACACACACTATCAGAACAAATGCTGCTTTAGAAGGAAAACAGTGAAGCATATACAAAGAGAATAAAGATGACCAGAGCTTAATGAACCCCACAAAGAAAAAAGAAATGATTCTAAAATATCATAGCTGAAGCTTACTCCGTAAAGACAATATTCACTGAGTGTTAACTTACCATTTAGGCCGGCTTGTGGATTTTACCATTGGAGCCATGCCATCTCGATAGAGGCTCTTTGTTTTACTGAAGTTGACAATATTGAAAATTACCCTCTGAAAAACACAATACAAAAAGAGAATCTCAGCTATATTGTATAACACACACACACACACACACACACACAGAGAGAGATTTCTACATGTTAAATTTTTATAACAGAATAGTGCACAGCTTAAAACACAGGCAATAAGGCAACCATTTACAAAACTCTCCAGGTCTGTACATTTAACATTTCCAACATTCTTCTTAGAGTACTTTTTGTATTGTATCAAAACTGTCTGCCCAAGGATTGAAAAATATTTTGTAGTTAAGTGAGCAATTACTTAGGGTGACAATGGTTCCATGTAGGAATCTTTCAAACTGCCTAAGATTGTTAGAAAATTCTGCTGTAGTCTGCATTTGACAGTTGCTGTTTGTATTCCGCTAGTAACCATTCCAGTGGGACAAAGAAAGGAGAAGAAAATGAAGGAGAAGAGGACGGTGAGCAAAACTACAAAAATAGAACATATATTACTACTAATCCTCTTGTGCCTTTTTCACCAGAAACAAGTTATATTAAAGAAAACTCATGGGAGCATGTTTTGAATGTACCACATAATGAAAACACTGGGTGGATGGGCCCAGCCCTTTCTGCCTAATAAGGCCCTACAGACTACAACAAAAACAGCATAATGTTCTGATTCAAAACATGCATAATTATGCAATTACTGAATACATGAAATAAATTAGGAACTACCAACACATTGGAGCAAGTAATCGTTTGGAGAAATAGTTTATTAATAAAAAATGAGCAAATTCATATTGTCTAATAACAACTGCTAAATCAGAGATACAACCATGCACATTAAACTAATGATAAACAAATCTTAGTAACTGGGTGAAATAATGCAGACAGTTGAACGGAATATCTAAAAATTGGCTAAAATGATATCTTGATTCATCTGATGATTCTAGTGATTTCCAAACAGGACTTTCATTTATGAAATTGGTAATTGGTATTTAACTAATTATCTATGGCAGCGATGGCGAACCTTTTTTGGCTCGCGTGCCACAAGTGGGGGGAGCGCAGGGGAGTCGTGTGTGGGCGTGACGAACCCATAATGCAATGTGCGACCCCCCAGTGCACATGCGCACACAACGCGTGACCCCCCCCATTTTTACATGCTTTTTTCGCCCTCCCCAGGCTCCAGAGGCTTTATAGGAGCCTGGGGAGAGCGAAAAGAGCCTCCCCCGCGCCCCCAGAGGCCCTCCGGAGGCTTCGGGGACCTTCCGGAGGCTTCCCTGAAGCCTTCGGAATGCTTAAAACCAGGGGGGAGGGGACGAAAGAAAATGAGGTGGCTGGATGGAGTCACTGAAACAGTAGGCGTGAGCTTGAATCAACTCCAGAGGATGGCAAGGGACAGGAAGGCCTGGAGGAACATTGTCCATGGGGTCATGATGGGTCAGACACAACTCCGCAACTAACAACAAACCAATTATCTGAAGGAGAAAGGTATGTTATTTCTAATTTAAGAATTTTGTGTGTGTGAATTTTACCCTTTTTTTCTGAACAAACTAGATTTCAGAGTAGCAGAATAATATTTTTATATAACATTGTATATAATATTTTCATATTATATAATTATTATATATTTCTAGTGTTTCATATCCCCAAAAATAGCAAGATAGCAATTATGATGTTTTTAATCAATACTAAAATTGAATTGATTTAAAGTGTACAGAAGAAGAGCCCTGGGGAGGAAGACTGCTGTTTTAATTTGGCTTATATTTGTAAATGCACCTTCAGTTACAGCAAAGGGGCTAGTTAAACTTCATGTACTTCCTGAATAAATTAGATAGGAGGACAGGATTTTCACACTAGTGACTTTATTCTTTGGATACAATTATGCATGTTATAGAAACAATTATGAGAAAGTTTCTAATTCTGCTAAATGTAAAATGACTAAAAAGACAGCTGGTAGAGACTGAAAATAGTCCCATTTCAATCAAGTGTTTCTCCTCTTCTACTAATAATTTGGGTAAATCCAATCAACTAGGTAAAGCAGAGTGTATGTATTTAAAACTGTTTAATGCGACAATTTCATCACTTTCATAGTGCAGTTAGCAAAATGCTGCAGTCCCTTCGATAAGCTATGCGCCACCTGAAATTCTTTCCTAAAAGTGATTAACTTTATCAAACTATGCCACAGGATTAATGGAGCATAGAAACCTGAGGCACTAAAATATTAAACTATGGAATATTCTCAGTGGAAGTTAAAATCTGCTATGTAGCCCATCCAGTGAAGTGTATAAAATTTAATAACTTCAATACATACCCAAACCAGAACCCTAAGCAGCCTGCTTACTTCATCTCTGGAAGTGAAATAGCGCTGTACAATGTTGTGATACAGTAAGCAAACATTTGCTGGTATATATCTGTGTGCATATATATGTGTGTGTGTCTGTACAGTTGTGCTGGTAATCTTTTTTTAAAAAAGATTGCTACTGGCTTTGTTGAAGTTTTGTTCTAGACACAACTTTCTGCTTGGTCCTTGCCACCATGGGACCTTCCCAAGTGCAAGAACAGATGCCTTTATTCCAGAGGTGGGTTGCTCCAAGTCCGGACAGGTAAAGGCGTACCAATAGCGGAAATCGGCTGCATCCTTCCATACTGTTGGTGATGGCAGGCTGGCCATGCCCCCATACTGGTACACTCTACTGGCCTGTCCCCGCTCGCTACACCTGCCCGCCCAGTTGCAGCTCGCTTGCTCTCTCACCCGGCCCATCCGCACCATGCTTGCCCTGCCCACCCACTTCCTTTGCCTGTCCAGCCAGTGGGGCTGCAGCCGGTAGGCTGCAGAGCTGGTGGTGGCGAGCAATAAGGGAAGCGAGCGCCGGCCAGCATCCCTGCTTCCTTCCTCCACGAGCGCAGCCAGGGAGAAATCAGGGGGAGAGAGGGAGGAGAAGGCCATCCCTAACAGCAGCTCGGTTTTCTCCTCCCTCTCTCCCCCTGATTTCTCCCCACCTCACTGCAAGCAAGGCGGCTGTCAAAGAGAACAAATTGCAAAGGCTTCTTCCAACAGCCGAGGAAGGAAGAGGAGCGGAGGCCTCGGCTGTTGGAAGAAGCCCCCATGCTTTGTTCTCTTTGACAGCCGCCTTGCTTGCCGTGGGGTAAGGAGAAATCAGGGGGAGAGAGAGAAGAGAAAGCCGAGCTTCTGCTAGGGACGGCTTTCTCCTCCCTCTCTCCCCCTGATTTCTCCCTGGCTGCGAAGGAAGCAGAGATGCTGGCAGGCACTCGCTTCCCTTACTGCTCATCACCACAGCTCCTGTGGCCCACCACTGCAGCCAGGGCCTCACCTGCCCTGCTTAGCTGGGCGGCTGGCCGGGAAAGCAGCTAGGGGGCGAGCAGCAGTGAGGGGTAAGGGAAGCAAGTGCCAGGCCAGCATCTCTGCTTCCTTCCTCCGAGAGCCGCAGAAGCATTGAGGGGAGGAGGGAAAAATGTGGGGGGAGTAGGCAGGCCAGAGCACAGGCAGCTGCGGATGAGCGAGCGGAGCAGAAGGGAGCCCCACGCTGGCTCTCAGAGAAAAGAGGCAGAGTTGCCAGCACAGGGCTTGCTTCCCTTACCACACTGCCTTGCCAGTTGCAGCCTGGGCCCCGCCTACCCTGCTAAGCTGGGTGACTGGCTGGGAAAGCAGCAAGGGGACAAGCGGCGGTGAACGGTAAGGGAAGGAAGAGCCAGGCCAGCATCTCTGTCTCCTTCCTCTGAGACCCATGGCAGTGGGGAAAGTGAGGCTTCTTTGCCAGCCTCCCAGCTGGGAAAACAGAATTTTTTGCCAAGTGGAAGGGATATGTATGTGTGTAAGGGGGGGGGGGAGAGAGAAAGAAAGAGAAAGAAAGAGAAAGAAAGAAAGAAAAATGAAGGAAGGAAGGGAGAGAAAAAGAGAGCGACAAAGAAAGAAAGAGAGAAAGAAAGAAAAAGAAGGAAAGAAAAAGAAGAAAGAGACACAAGAAAGAAGGAAGGAAGGAAAGAAAGAAAAAAAGAAAGTGGGAGAGAGAGGCAAACATACACAAGAAAGAAAAAAAAGTGTAGAGGTTATACAAAGGTTATGTACAGACATGCGCAGCAAACTGCCATGATCTCACTAACCGGTTACCTCAACATCTATGACCTTATCTAATTAGTAGAGCCAGTCAGTACCAGGAACTATTGTGCTATGTGAAGCCTCTACTCTGGCTGGGATGGTCTTAGAGATTGACAAGAATAAGCCAATAAGATGCTGTTGCTATCTATGCTTTTGCTTTGCTTGTTGAAACTGTATAAAAGCCACATAAACTCTGCGTAAGGCAGACAGACATTTTGGACACCACCTGCTGTGATGGATTTCTGAGACGGAAAGGAAAGGGAAGGGAAGGGAAGGGAAGGGAAGGGAAAAGGGAAGGGAAAAGGGAAGGGAAGGGAAGGAAAAAGAACTTATGATCCCAATTGAGCCCAAAATTTTGGTTGCTAAGCAAGAGCATTGTTAAGTGAGTTTCACCACATTTTACAAGTTGGTCACGCCCACCCGGTGACATGACCGCCAAGCCATGCCCACAACATTGGCCAATTTTTTAAAAACAATTTTTATTTATTTTTGAACAAAGACAAACATAAAAATAAAAAAAACCATCTTCCATTACAAATTGTAGAAAGTGTGTCAGTTGGTTACAGTATTTCCATGCATCTCTTCCATAGTCATCATCTGCTTTACATATCAAATTGCATATTTTAAATTCACATATATTCATGTATATCACAATTATTATATCTCAACCTTAATTTTACTATAATTGTTTTTACATCCTCTTATATATCATATTCAAAATCTAGAATAAGATTATATGATAACATTCTATTAAATCATCCTAAAATCATCCAATCGCAATGCATCTTTATACCATATTCTAGATAAAGCTTTTAAACCTCCTCTCATGTCCCCCATGTGTTGTTTATATAAGGTTTATATTATCAAACTAATATATCTATATGTATTGTTATCATTATTAATCATTATTTAACTATAGCTATTGTCACTTCATTTTATACATACTACTAGTAAACTAAATTTAGCTTAGTTTTCATTATACATTTTCATTGCATCAACCTGTATCTTTCCAGTAATAGTGCAGTCTTATATCTCTTGCCATTTGTAGCATTAATATTCTAGTTACTTTCTTAATAAATCTTGTATGAACTTCTCTTTGCAACATGTTGTTCCTTTCGTAACTCATAAAAGCTCGAAACTCAGCATCTGCTCTTTCCATCAGCTTATCTTTGGTTATCACTGGTGCTTCTGTCAAGATTTCTCTCCTTATCTCCGACAATTTTTCTCTCTTTTCTTCTTCTGTGCTTTGAAGTCTGGGGTAGAGTTCCAATGAATCTATCTTCCCTTTCCATATTCCGCTCTTGCCATTACCAACCACGCTCACTTTGTTAAAATAGGCCAAATTTTGAAACTCACCCTGCTTTATTCGCCAGTCCACTGCTGATGCACCACAAGCTAGTGTTTTCCAGCTTTCCTTCAAGACTGGTGTTCTCCAAACCAAGCTGTTTGAGGCTCATCAAAGTCTACAGCATTTCATTGCATTCCAGTGGTAACCCAGTTCACATTGCTTGAACTACCTGCGCAACCTCACTCATTACAGCAGATAGTCACAGTCTCTCTAGTCATTTTAGTCAGGGCTACCAAGATACTATGTTCTCTGTTGATTGGCAGTTGCTGTCTTTTTATAATCTTATGCTTATTTGAAGGATTTCCATTAGGTCAAGTAAACTATGGTCAGCCCAAGAAACTCATGCTTCCTTCAGCCCTTAAATTTTGCAGCAGAAACGCTTTTTGTTTCTACCCAGATTGAATAAAGCATGCTCCCCCTTGCTTTCGCACCACTTCTTCGCAGTATTGCAAAGCTTTCCTTCCCTTATTTTTTTAAAAGAACTTTTAAGTTTCAGTGTAGGATTGCTATTTTGTTTTATGAAACTGAACTGTCTGTTCTTCTTTGCTATATTTCCTTGGACTATAGGAACAAACCTTTCCCTATTCCTGTGATTATTTCATTCATGTTGTTTTAGTTTTTTAATGACTGCTGCTAGTTTATATGGTGTTTTTATTTTGCACTTTATTCAAACTGTAACTTTAAGTATATTGTAATCCAGGGGTCCCCAGGTCATGGCCCATTACCATGGCCTGTTCAAAAACGGGCCATGTGAGGGATGAGCAAGTGCACATGTGTGCAAAGCTCTACTTGCATAAGCAGCAGCAGGTCCTTGCAAACCTCCACTTGCATGGGCAACGGACACTTAAGCGGAGATCAATTGTGCTCACGTGTGAAACTCCACTCAATGGTAGAAGATCCCAAATCTTGCTCTCTCTCATAATTGTCTTAAATGGAGCAATTTATTAAATGCTGCTTCAAATCAGTTAAACAAACATCGTTCCTGGAAATTGCTCTTGAAATTAAGGACTTTATAGAATCCAATTCATCAACAGTTCTTAGAATATTCAATTCAAAGAATAGGGTTTATTTGTGAATATTTTTTTCTCTGAAAAGTTTACCCCCCCCCCGTCCTCCATGGCTACTTGCTCACCTCATTAATGAATGACACATATTTTATTGCCTTTGATCTTTAAAATTGAGCTAGGAAGAATATTCTTTTAAGGTGAGTCCTTGCATCCTAAAAGATTAGTCCAATAATATCTCCCTTGATGGCAGAGGTGGTTTCTACCGGCATTGGTACCGGTTTGCTTCGCATGCACTTCGCAGTGCAAAGCGGTAGAAACCCACCTATGCTAGAGGGACCAAGAACTCCATATTCGACTGCATCTCAGAAAGGTTCAGCAATTTTTATGCATAATTTGAGAATCTGGCATGGGGGGGAAAGGTTATCAAAAATATGTTTTTTCTCATGTGACATGATTCAGATTTGAGTTTGAGGATGGCAGGTGAAATGGGAAACGACTGGGTATATGTGAGATTCACATATTGAAGTAGTTCTTATTTTCTCCATTAAATGTTAGAGTGGATGAAAAAAAAGATGCTCTTTGTAGGCTTTTAAAAATGGAAAGAAAGAAAAGAATGAGGAAAGAGAGAAAGAATGAGAACATGGTAAAGAAATGACTGACTTCTGACCACTATTTATATGAGTACCTCTCATAATTTACCAAAATTTACTTAACTACACATTTGTTTAACCCAAAAATGTAAAAGTGACAAAAAACGAGGAACATAAGTGACTCTCACCTAAAATTATATTATATTTCTATCTGAATTCAGCTTCTAGTATTCGGTATTATGCCTCCGCAAGCTGACAACAATTACCACAATCAACAACACTTATCAAAGATATTTTTGTAGTATCAGAACCAGTCTGGCGGTGAGCCAGGTGCGCTTGTTTCTATACATATCTGCATATTTTACACATAAAGACTCCTATTTAAGCTTCATTTGATGATGAAATGGAGCTGGAGGTGCATACTAACTCTAATTGGTTAACTCAACATCTTACGTTTCTTCTTCAATTAATAACAGCAATACAACATCACTCCTACCTTTCTCAGAATACAATTTTTTGTTAATGAGAAAAAAACCTCCAAACTGGGCTAAAGTAATAATCCCCATAATAAATCATGCAAAGGTTTAAACAAAATATAGACCGTCTGATCTCTGCAAATTCCAAAGAAAGAAGTATTTCACATTACCAGGTATCAAATTAAAAATGCTGAAGGTGCTATGTGTTACCGTGTTTCCCCGAAAATGCGACAGGGTCTTATATTTTTTTGACCCACAAAAAATGGCCTTGGGCTTATTAAAGGGGAGGGCTCATTATTTTTGGGTTGCCGGGCGGCTGCTCCCTTGCGACTGGGTTCCTGAAGAGTACGATCTGCAGCCCACAACCATAGAGCGTACTTCCAGAGCTGCATCCGTCCTCCGTGCTTTGAAAAAAAAAAACCAAGCGGCGGACGGCGCCAGCAGCGGAGATGACCTTTGCACCAGCAGGGAGCAGAAAAGCCGCGGCGCAATTCCCCTCTCCAGCCATGCAGAGCCCCATTCACTAACCTAGGGGCATTCCGAAGGCACTGAGCGGGAGGCGGAGGGCGGCGAACAGGTGCTCGCGTTGCTTGGTGCCTTCCGGGTACTGCTAGGTCGGTCAGTGGCGCTATACCTGGCTGGAAAGGGGGGTTGCTGGGTGGCTGCTCGCAAGCTTGGTCACCTCATGGCTGTTATGTTGCTGCTGCAACAGCGCAACACAGCCATTCGACCCTGAGACTGTGCCTGGCTCTTCGGGAGCCCGCTCGCAAGAGAGCAGCTGCCCAGCAACCCCCCTCTCCAGCTGGGCACAGCGCCACTGACCAACCTAGCGGTACCCCGAAAGCACCAAGCAACGCAAGCGCCTTTGTCCCCACCTCATTCCCATGGCTTGGCGCCTTCGGGATACCACTAGGTCAGCGAGCAGTGCTCAGTCTGGCCTGAGGGGGGAGATTGTCCAGAGGGCTTATTTTCGGGGGTGGGCTTATATTTTTGCCCATGCGAAAAATGTGGCAAGGCTTTAGTTTCAGGACAGGTTGTATTTTCGGGGAAACAATCTTTTGTATATTTTCTAGAATACATAAGATGGGATGAGGTTTTGATTATCATTTGTTTGTCATATACAGATAATCCTCGACTTACAAACACAACTGAGCCCAAAATTTATGCTGTTAAGTGAGACATTTATTCAGTGAGTTTTGCTCCATTTTACGACCTTTCTTGCCAGAGTTGTTAAAGAATCTCTGCAGTTGATAAAGTTAGTAATTTGGTTGTTAAGTGAATCTGGCTTTCCATTGATTTTGCTTGTCAAAAGGTTGCAAAATGTGATCACATGACCTTGGGACACAGCAATGGTCATAAGCATGAACCAGTTGCCAAGCATCTGAATTTTGGTCAAATGTTCATGGGGATGCTACAAAGGTTGTAATTGTGAAAAATGGTCATAAGTCACATTTTTCAGTGCCATTATAACTTTCAATGGTCACTAAATGAACTGTTATAAAGTCAAGAACTACTTGTACTTTCTGTGACCAAAATAACCCTAACCCTAACCATTATGTGTACCATCTGATTGAATGTTCTCATTCACCAGAAATGCTAACTGTCACTGCTTATACTCCGCTGACTATACAAAAACACTTCACATTTCTCAACAAACTTTCTAATTAAAGCTTATAAAGTCCTTATGTTGAATTTTTTTAAATTTAAAATATTGACTATCTTTAAGGTCTAATGCTTTCCCATGGAATCCATTATCATTTCTGAGTTTAAATACTTTCAGCATGTAGTAGTCTCCTGTCTATTTACAAATATTAATGGCTCATTTACTATTAACGAAGGAAAATATCTTATCAATTGTGGAGGGAATTGTAGGGACTCATAGCTGATATGTTACTGGAGCACCTGTGCCTTATTATGTTACAAGTTGTTAAAGCATTGCATAGCTATAAAACGTATTTACTGTATTTTTCGGAGTATAAGACACACCAGAGTATAAGACACACCAAGGTTTTGAAGAGGCAAATTAAAAAAAAAAGTAGGTAGGTAGATAGAAGGAGAGAGAGGGAGAGAGAGAGAAATACAGTAGATAGGTAGGGAGAGAGAGAGAGTAGGTAGGTAGGTAGAGGGATAGAGAGAAAGAAATACAGTAGGTAGGTAGGTGGAGAGAGAGGGGGAGAGAGAGAAATACAGTAGGTAGGTAGGGAGAGAGAGAGTAGGTAGGTAGGTAGGTAGAGGGATAGAGAGAAAGAAATACAGTAGGTAGGTAGGGAGAGAGAGTAGGTAGGTAGGTGGAGAGAGAGGTGGAGAGAGAGAAATATAGTAGGTAGGTAGGGAGAGAGAGAAAGTAGGTAGGTAGGGAGATAGAAGGAGAGAGAGGGAGAGAAAGAGAAATGCAGTAGGTAAGTAGGGAGAGAGAGAGTAGGGAGGGAGGGAGGGAGAGAGAGGGGGGGAGAGAGAAATACAGTAGGTAGGTAGGGGGAGAGAGAGAGTAGGTAGGTAGGTAGATGTTTCCAGATGTATTTATCCATGTGCTGGAGAAGGAAATCGCTGACAACCTGCAGCACCGAAGTCTTTGTTTCTGCTGGCACAGCACTTGATCAATGTAATTCTCATTGATCACTCTAACTAAAGAGCTTTCTGAAAGGGGGGGGGAAGTTTTTGCACTCTGCAAACCTCCCAAAAACAGCCCATTTTTCGCAAAAATGGGCCTGTTTTCTTTCAAATAAAAGGCATGAATAGCCTTGGGGGAACTTGCAGAGTGCTCCAAGGGGGCAAAAAAGGGCAAAAAGTGGCCCGTTTTTCACGAAAATGGGCCCTTTTTTTGCAAAAACCGGCCCGTTTTTTGTCAAACAAATTGCATGCATAGCCTTATGGAGGCTTATAGAGTGCTACTGGGGCTGGGGGGGGGGCAAAACGGTAATAAAGCAATAGAAAAATAAAATGCACAGATTTCTCTATTACCTTAACCAGGGGTTCCCAACCACTGGCCTGTGGACCGGCACCAGGCCATAGCTTGCCACAAACCAGGCCGTGCAAATAAGCAAAGCCCCATCTCTCTCTGGAACTGGTCCCTGGTGCCCAATTGGGTGCCACTGATGTAAACTTCCTATTTAATCTCCTTTGAGAGAACAATCCTATAAATTTACTTCTAAATCAATGTGGGATTACATTATAAGAGGAAATGAAATAGTAACAAAGATGCTAAAAGAATAAGATGAAGAACAATGCCTATTTTAAACCATTACCTTTTCAATTTCTATAAATCAATTCACAAATCTACCAGATTTCCTGGAAGACATAGAAAACAGTCAAATGAAAAGTAATATGTCTATTATACGGTGGCTTTTTTATGGCCCAAAATACTTATTTTGGCATCAGTGTAAGAATCACTATCAGATAAATATATATTATAATTCTAAAGGAGAAGAAATGCTAAAAGCTTGTGTGTAACAGCTGTAAAAAAGATTGAAAATCATTTCCTTAGATTTCTTTTCCTTTTCCATTTAATTTCTTCTCTATCTTGTTTTTAGCATTTTTCTTTTATCTTTTTATACTTTCCTTTTATATTTTTCCTTCTTTATTTTTGAATTAGGTAAAATCTATCATTAAAATGTATTATTAATATAAATTTTATAACACAGAATTAATAGGTCACATTATTGATGTTTTCAAATATCAGAAGGCATGTGAAAGATGCATTCTCTACATGCTGATAGAAGAGAGGAAAGCTTCAAGGGTTTAAATTTGCTAGCAACTCTCATCAGGCTATAAGGAGGAAGCTAAGGAATTTATGACCAAGAAACAAAGCATCCATCCATGACATATCATCACAAAGCTTCACCTGCAGGGGGAAAAAAATCAAACCCAAGATTTGACAGGAAAACTCATGGCTACAGTTTGTGACATTGATGTTGTTATTGATATGGATTTCCTTTATATGATACCATTGTCAACTTAGAATACTACACTGCAACATTCAAAGCTTTCAAACAGTGATTAAGCAGAGTTCATAAGCATAAGAAGGAAATGTGGCAAAATTGCAGCCTTATGACCTCAAGCACCTCAAGAAGCAATGGCAAAGTTGGATCTCACCGCTGTGCCCCTTTGTATATTTTTAGAGGGAAAAGTTTTTTTGTATATTTTGACGATAACTGCACTATGCTTAGTACAAAAAGTCTTAGTGAAAAACATCTTCCCAGAATGTATAATTCCCTAATATATATTCTAGACTGGCAACAGACATTGTGATATGTTATAAGCATACAGTAGTCATACTTTAAGTATAGCCATGCATTAAACTTCTGTTTCCACATAATTAGAGACGTCTCTGTGTTTAGGCATCCATATTCTGTTCAATCAATATTACAGCTGCAAATGGATAGCAACAGCTGGCTGCTTTAGAAGTTTACTTGCAGGAATCTGCTGATATCTTACATCCTCAAGAGGAAGCAGCTGGGACTGATTCAAGTTTTTTTGCTTAATGATAAATACTATTATGCAGGGAAAAGCAACACTATAAATTTTAATAAAAACTGCCACTAATTCAAGTATTAAATGCTTCCTGGAAAACTGGGTACTCAATACGATCCCATTTTTCATGTAGGTATAGACAAGAACTTTTATTGTGTGAGAAAAAGCATTGAGATCTTTTTCTCCATTATTATATTGCTTGGTTAGATAATGCTTGCTGTAAAGCCAAAAGTATGGCAACCATTTAACACATTATTTCTAAAAATTTCTAACAATTCCATTTACAGTATATGACTGTAAAAAATTACTACAGAAGAATCCAAAGTGTGTAATACACACACAGACACAAAATCTTAACACAGTGAATTTTTCAGGTGGGAATATTTAGAATAAAATTTAATTCAAAAAAGCTGTACAACACTTTGTACTCTTCCTATATGGCAGTGTTAAACCATTACTGGCTGGGGAATTCTGGGAGTTGAAGTCCATAGGACTTCAAGTCACCAAGCTTGAGAAACACTGCTATATGTTACCTTATTATAATTCTTAGGAGAAATTTTTATTTTCATTAACACTTTACAGCAGCCTTTTTATAAAGTCTCATTGATTTTTAATCAGTCAATAGTTTCCCTTTTGATCTTTTTTTTGCTAACAAATTAATGTTTTCATGGCAAGCTGACAAAAATGTGATACATTAGTCAAAGCAAGAAATCATAATTTAATTGTTTCACTTTATAACATAATAAATTCATAGTGTATGAATTCATGTAGAACTGTTTGATCTACAAGTCTTGGAATTTACTCTTATTTTTAAATTCACCCCCATTCTTTGTGGTTCCAGAACAATTGGTGCCATTGGTACCTCCCAATCTTGTCTGTTACTGTCACTGACAACTCCAAGGCAGATGCAATCTGCTTGTTCACAATGTTAAAAACATGATTGCATTGGTGGGCTAACAAATACTATTGCACTTGATGACAAAGTGCTACTTAGTTCTCTCTTCTTCATATCTCTCCATTTTAACAACAAATTCTTTCTTTCATTCACTCAAGTTAAGTAGTTCCAAATTTAATTTAAAATGCACAAAAAGATATTCTACAAATAGTTTTGGGCTACAACAGCAATTTGGAATACTTTATCTCTAGAGCAATGTTTCTCAACCTCAGTGCTGGATGCTAGCTGGGTTGAAGTTGAGATTCATATACCTTAAAGTTTTTCAGATTGAGAAACACTGCTCTAGAGCACTGATGGCCACCTGCCCACTATTTATCATCTGGATATGATCAAGAGTGGGGAAGGAAGGTCCTCGCTCAGACTGCAGTCCCCAGTTTAGATAAATCAGCATGTATAGATGGAGGAAATGGTGGTAGGCAAGGAATCCAAAGCCCATTTATAATACAAAACCACTTGCCATTTCATGCCATTATCTACCAGTCCAGAAAGCAAAAGACTGTTTATTAAAGATATTCTTTGCTTTGGGGAGCAAAGTTAGTCCTTATATGAAGACTGAAAAAATATGTAAAGGTGGTAACTTCAAAGCTGTACGTGTGCATTGTTTTTTTCATGCAAAAGTATTAATTTAAAGAGTACAAATACAAGGTTGACTTGGATTAATTTGTTAAGTATTCGTATGTCATCTCTACATGAACTTGGGTCATGGAGAGGAAGAGGTAAGCTTCAATCTACATGTCAAACTGAAGTAAGCCTTCAATTTCAAAACACATTCTTCACCCCATTCAAAAATTGTTCCTGTGAGGACAATTCATTTGAAATGTTCTGACCAGTTGTGCTTATGGTTTATATTTTTTCTATAGCTCTAGTTCCATTCTGATAATGATTTAAAGGATTATTCCTTATTATTTCTTATTTCTTATTCACTATCTGCCTTTTTAGCTGTTGACAAAAACATTAATGTTCAAATTCCTTGCTTCCTCACAATAAGCCTTAGCCAACATTTTACTGATTTATTTCTATTGCATAATTACAATTTCTCTATTTATTTTTGATTGAATTCTTTACATAAAAGGGTACTAAAGAAAAGGCTAAAATTTGAAATGAATATTATCTACTCAGAAAGGTAATCTTACATTATTAATAATTCGACCACATTCCAACTTTTCAAAGAGCAGTCAGAGGAAAAGAATGATTTTGGTCTTTACCTCTCCAAGCTAGAGGGCTTTCTAAAATTACTTCCTTGCTCTTAAATTAATTTTCATCTCACAAATCCACCTGCTTAGAGGATCAGAGAAAATGCAGCACTTACTAACAATATGTAGAGTAGCTCCAATCTCCTTTCACTGGAAAGAGAGATCTAGCTTTGCACCTGGATTATGTATATCTTCACCATGCTATTCCCTTTCACAATAAGTCACCAACAGGCATTACATAGGGATGGCTGTACATTTTAGCTCTTCAGACACTTAATATCATTATTCAGAAATTGACTTCATTGGTAGAAGGCTCAAGGATACAATTCAGCAAGATTATGCTCCGTTTTGGGGACAAGAATGAAATAATGTATAAACATGTTTGTCCATTGCAGTACATAGAAACTGAAGTCATTTCTGTATAACCCTGGGTTGAAATTGCAGGATTTTTTTTTCACCTATCTTTCTGAGTCAATTGATTATCACTGTCCTGATGGCTTTATAATTTAAAATATACTCTATTTAGGGTTTTTTTTCCCCTTTTAATAAAGATTAGGAATCTAGTCTCAAAGCCTCAAAAAGTAAGGAACATACTTCACAGGTGTTAATTATTTGTGCCTAGAGCTGCTCTGAGAATCTTTCGGGTTTTTTTATTTTTATTAATGCAATACACAATGTATTTTTCAATTACAGAGATCGCTTGGATAAAAATGGTTTTCTCCTTTTTCCAACAATAATAAATATAAGCCAAACTAAAACTGCTGTTACTTTATTTATTTATTTATTTATTTATTTATTTATTTATTTATTTATTTATTTATTTATTTATCCAATTTATAGGCCGCTCCCTCTCCACCAAGGGACTCGGGGCGGCGTACAATTCATTACACAACAAATAAATAACGAGGAGGAGATATACAAAAACATTGTACAATACATAATAAATAAATAATTAATTAGTTAAGAACAACATAATGCAATTAAAACAATTAAAATACCCAAAGTCAAACTTAATTTAAAATTTAAAAATTATCCAGGGGGATTAGAAAATATAATTATAATTCAGGCCAGGCCGGCTATTGGAACAGGTGGGTCTTGAGTTTCGTGTGGAAGGAGCGGAGATCGGTAGCTGTCCTAATGTCGGGGGGGAGGTCATTCCAGAGGGCTGGGCCCATCACAGAGAAGGCCCTACCCCTCGGCGCCGCCCTCTGGCATTGCTTAGTGGACGGCACCCGGAGAAGTCCCTCTCTGTGAGAGCGAATTGGTCGCAGGGATGTATGGGGCAGGATACGATCCCGCAAATAGCTAGGTCTGTGCCATGGAGCGCTTTAAAGATAGTGATCAACACCTTGAAACGCACCCGAAAGACTACAGGGAGCCAGTGCAGCTCGCGCAGGAGAGGTGTCACATGGGAGTACCTCGTACTCCCCATCACTGCCCGCGCGGCCGCGTTCTGGACCAACTGCAGTCCTCGGGTGCATCTCAAGGGAAGCCCCATGTAAAGAGCATTACAGTAATCCAGACGAGACGTCACCAGCGCATGAGTGACTGTGCGAAGGGCATCCTGGTCCAATAGGGGGTGCAATTGGCGCACCAGGCGAACCTGGTGGAACGCCCCCCCTTGCCACGGCTGCCACGTGGTCATCCATAGACAGCCGGGCATCCAGGAGGACGCCCAAATTGCGCACCCGCTCCACGGGGGCCAGTTGGTCGCCCCCAATGGCCAGCGATGGAGTCGAAAATATAAAAACCATGTTTGTCAATAATATTTTAGAAATGTATTTGGAATCTTGGCGAAAGCCAGGCCAGCGCACAAAGCAGTGGAAAATGTCACCCATTCAAAAGGAAAATCATAGTTCTGTGAAGAAGAGATCCTAAGACCACAGCCACTTTGTCTACTCCAGGTTCAGGCAAAACTTTCATACCCAGATGCCACAGCCTCCAGGCACTGGAGAACATTTCAAAAACTTCATTTGAAAGGCCCAAAGCAGTTTTTATTTACTTGCATGATGACAGAAGACTTTGCTAGAAGAGAGCTGAGTCTTATTGTAGCCCACAGAGCCAGTGCCTAAGGCTGGATCTCTCTCCTTGGCACAACTGGCCTCAGAGGAAATAGGAGAACTATTAAAGAATGATGCCTCTCTCTCCCAATTCCCACAATCAGCCTAGAAGGATACCACGGTCAGTGACAACAAAAACTCTGCTTCTTCCAGAGTTGTCTGGAACTGCAGGCCTGCCACCCTCTCAACAGCCTCACCCCAAAAGGAAAGATTTAAGATTGGACAAATATTCTTGAGAAGGAGTGAACCACCATCTATTTTAAAACAGGTGGATCTGCTCAGTCCTACAGTGGGCATTTACCACTGCTTATCACTTTCCAAAAGGCCATAACCAACTAGGATGGAAACAGATTTTATACAAAGGTGGCAGAATGCAATGTCCCTTGTCTCAGGAATACCCTCATCAAACTTCATCCTGCTTCACAGTGATTTACAGCTCTCTCTAAGCTGTTTACAGAGTCAGCATATTGCCCCCAACAACCTGGGCCCTCATTTTACCAACCTGATAAAATGATGGAAGGCTGAGTCAACCTTGAACCGGTGAGACTCAAGCTGCTAAACTGCTGGCAGTCAGCAGAAGTAGCCTGCAGAACTGCATTCTAACCGCTGCACCACCACTACTCTTATGTTATACCTGCCAAGTCAGTCTCTTCATGAATGAGGGAAGTCTAGTTACAGACTGCCCAGGCGGCGGCAGGTAAAGCTCAGGGTGACTGAAATTCAAATCACCTAGTCTCAGGGCTGAACATAGGAATGGAACATGACATCTATACAAGACGCTGTGGATACCTTCCCCAAGAATGCCCTCTCTCTCCCTCTTATCTCCTCATGCCTGTCACCAGCATGTAGTTCCTACCTTTCTTTCTCCTTGCTCCAAATCAAACAACCTCATCCCACAATATAAAATGTGAGATGCAATATGAGATGGTGCAGATGTGTTGTACAGTCATTAGGAATCAGGCCCAACTCAGTACCTCATCCTCAAGCCGTTTCAATTCAATTTAATTGCAAAGAAATCTTATGGTACCTTGCTATATTTGGCAAGGTATACAACAGTTAGTAGAATAACTAATTGAACTATTAATTTTAAAGGTGCATTATAACAAAGTGTGAGTGCATATTTTAGTTATTTTGAGAAATAAATCCAAATGAATCCATTTCAAAACTGAAGGATATCAAACACTGATACACACAAGCTCAAAACAACAACAACACCCCAAATACATTGCATAGGTATTTATACTCTAACGAAGAACAAAGCCAACTCAATTGCCTTTGCTTTTTCACCCCTTGGGATGACCTTTCAGGATAAGAATTGTCAGTGCCTTATTTATAATGGCAGATCTCAAGTTTGATTCTGGCAGGTTTTGATCACTTTATGGCCCAAAAGCTTTCAAACACAGAAGAATCTGATGCCTATTTGGCATCCTGTTGTGTATTTAAACCTCAAAAGCAACTTGCAGTCCCAGAAGTGAATTGCTGAAATGGTGTAAACAAAACACAAATGTCACAAAATGATGAATATCTCATACAAAATATCTTTGTCAAAAAGGTGACATCTCAGCATTCCCTGAAAGATATCTGCAAGAGATTCATGCTCTGAAAATAAAAATTTGATTTACAAAGCAGAAAACAAACAAGTAAGAAATATCAATAATTCAGTTTATTTGTTCATGAAACACAGAAAGATGCACAAAAAGAATCAAATATCAATTATTTATATATACTCATTGTACTGTGACAGTGGCAGTTTAGAAGCATTCTCCTGGGCCATATTAGCATATGCGATAGAAGAGGTCACAACAATGACAGGCTACTTTCATGAGAGTAGAATCTATTTGTGAATTTATGCAGGTGCTAACCTTATTCTTTTATGCCTATCACAGTGTTTACTGCCATCACTAATAATCAAGTCTGACAATTACAAAACTAGTTCCTTTTATATATTTGTCATTTTTTTCTAATCATAGTGAACTTATCATATAACATCCCTTGCATTGTTAGCATAACAAAATTTCTGAGAGGGGAAAAATAGCTAACTCAGATAAGCATTGTTCTTGCTCTGAATTAGGTCCATTTAGATGGACAAACCTAATTTAGGTGACCAGGTGTGTCACCTAACTAAGCCACACCTAGTTCCAATGATCATGTGTAATGATCTAGCAGGATAATCCAGTTGAAATCACATATACTTGCAAGATGTAGAAATGCACAGGAATCACTGAGCCTCTAACTCACAGGTGTCAAAGTCACAGCATCATCCTTACATCACCTGACGTTTTTCCCCTTTCCCAGAGCTGGGTGGGCGTGGACTGCCTGTGATGCATCCGGACCGCAGGCTGCCAGTTTGACACCCCTGCTCTAGCTGAATAAAGCAAACATTCAGATACAGGGCATCTGCCAATATGACACCTCTCAGAGAAAAGGCCAGGAAGAGCCAAAACAAAATGTTAAAGCACTTTGGATGCAGTGGACTGAGTCATCTAGAACCCTTGCTATTGTCAAAATAATTATGATTTCATATATTGAGCTGCAGAACTGACCAGTGTTTCACAAAGAAAGCATTTTCTTATAATTAAAAAGTATAAAAAGAATATGTTACAGCAGTTGTTGTACAGCACCTAGAGTCAATTTGGAATTATTGGTGCCTGAATTGAATAACTTAAAAGAAAACTTTTTTTAAAAAAACCTTAAAAATTCCTAATATCCATTTTAAAAAAATCTTGTTTGTTAATGTAAAATCTTAAGTGTAAAATATTTTGCTCAATTTTGCTCAATTCAGGTTTCAAGAATATTGCAGAAATCATATTCTGAGGGTTTTCTTCAAATTTGAATGCAGAATTATGCCTTGAACTTGCTTGCTTATTTATTTATTTATTTATTTATTTATTTATTTATTTATTTATTTATTTATTTATTTATTTATTTATTCTCATTTCAGTTTTATACTGGGATATATCCTTGAACATCTGCATCAACTATCATTTTAATATCTTGCTCCCCTGGGAAGACATTACCTTATGCTGCATTTTGCATTTTCTTTCTCCCCTTGAAACAGATGTGGGGGCTGAGCTGTAGGGAGTTCAAATATAGCTTTGTGCATTGAATATGCGTACAGAATTTCACTCTACTATTTCAGTATTCAATGAAGATCATGTTACAAACAAGCTGAGACACTGAATATAGATAAGCATCTTATCACCTGTCTTACAAAACATGGTTATTAAGAATACAAGATTGGAGAAGGAAAAAAACTATTAAATCAATCAAATTACAATACTTTCAGAAATCACACACACATACACGTTCCATTTCTGAAAGTAACCAAAAAGAATTTTAGCTGGTAATAATTTCATGTATTCTCTCACAGCCTTCATTAATAAGAGCTTAATTCTATTTTTTTTATGAAGATGAAATATTCAAGGGCTACTGTTTGTAGAAATTTGTCTTCTTTGCTTTTTAAATTTTAAAACATATATCCCAATTATTCATTCATACAATAATCCATGTCATATAAAGGATCTGCAGATACTGTACAGCATTAAAATGGCAAATACTTCTAGAACACGGCTAGTTCAGAAGCAGCAAGCAAATTAGTTCTTTCCAAGGTCAAGCAGATTATTGCCAGACTAATGGAACAGTAGGAAGTTCATGTAAAGTTAAAATCATGTCTCCTGTGTGTTCCAAAGGCAATTTCAAAGTTACTACCTACTGATTCAGCTTCTGCTTTGCTGTTAATATTCCCTTTTGCTAAATTATTGTCATATATAAACTCTTCAATATTCTTGAATTTATGCTTATAATCAGTATTACCTTTTTCAGATACTTTCAATCTATTTATATACCTTTCTATTTAGGAAATTGTGTTGAATTTGGCCTGGGAATGTTGGAAGCTGCTCTGAACGAATCATTTTGTTACACAAACACACACAAACACACACACACACCAGCACACATACATAAACTGATATTTGCTGATCATCATATCAAACTGTACAGAATATTATTGTGTCTAGATGCAACATAGAAGCTATATTCACACTGAAACTAAATACATGGGTTGAATTTGTACAAGCAACTAAGCTATAATTTGGTTGACTGATCAGAGTTCAATTGTGAGAAAGTGTTTTTGATTATACCATGATCCAGAGTACACAGTTAGTATCCTGTATGTAGACAACTTTTAACAGTTCTCTAGTTGTAGATAATAGAGTTAGTGCTCGATTTACGACAGTTCACTTAGTGACTGTTTGAAGTTACAATGGCACTGAAAAAAGTTACTTATGACCATTTTTCACACGTATGACCGTTGCAACATCTCCATGGTCACATGATTTACATTTGGATGTTTGAAAACTGATTCACATTTATGACTGTTGCAGTGTCCTGAAGTCATGTAATCCCCTTTTGCAATCATCTGACAAGCAAAGTCAATGGGGAAACCAGATTCACATAACAAATGTGACAAGAAAAGTCGTAAAATGGGGCAAGACTCTCACTTAACAACATACACTTCAGTTTTTCTTGCTGTGTGAGTAGCCCATTTCCATTTCAATTCTTTTACTCTCTTGATGATACTGTATACTTTCATTTGTTCTCTAATTCATCTGTAGGTCTTTCTATCTTGTCTTGGAATGCCGAGCATGTATCTTTCCATGGCTCTTTGGGCCATACGTAGCTTTTGTATTGATTGTGAGGTTAACGTCCATGTTTCACTGGCATATGCTAGAGCAGGTAGCATACATTGATCATAGAATGGATCCCATGTGATAAAAAGTGTCCACGAAAGACACCTAAAACAAGATAGATTGCTGATATCAGCAAGTATTGGGGGCCCGATTGGCAAAAGGAAGCTCATGGCTGTATTGGTAGGAAACATGTGGAGGAGTCTTTCATCTTGCAGTGGATAGACAGTAGCTAAAATAATTATGATGATGACTTGGAATACCAATACTAAAGGAAATTATTTGATTGCCAGATTATTTTTTGACTCATGTCCATGTAATTTTCATTCAATGTATAAACCTCTCACTTCCATCAATTATTCAATCACATGGATATATTGCAACCTGTATTGATATTATGAAGATGTTTTGTGGGATATCCTCTATTCCCATGTTTGTGCATATGCCCATTATGCCAATCTGTGTGGCTGGCTGCAATATTTTCCTTCATTAAAATCTGATATGAACACAGTAGGTTTATATACCATTGAGAACTCAGGTTAATAAAATAACTAGCTTAAACTTTTAATCTCACAAATCATGGGCAATAATCTGTAGAGGTATGTGAAGGAGATGAACTCTCTCTTTTGATTTTGCTTTGTGCAGCAGAGGCAAGGCACTCTGCATTATGAAGCACTGAGTTGAAGCTAATGGTCTTGGCTCAAAAACATTGGTGTCTACTTATGCGCTGCCTATGTGTGAAGAAATCTCTTTGGTTGGTTGAGGCAAAGTGTCATGGATACATTTGGAAGAGGGCATTTTGCTTCACAATTTTATCATGGTTTATTTCAAGTTTTGTCAAAATGCCCTTTCAATGCTATGCACACAATTAATTGTAGAAAGGAAATCCAACAATAGAGAAAAAAATTATATACTGTTGTATTTCCTTTGTACAATTAGGGAAGGATCATATGATATGATTGATATTCCCATTGTATTACACAAGCAGAGCCAACTATGTTTAAAGTTTTGTTTCTTATGAAAGATCTAAGGAACCTCATAATAACTGGTTTGTCAGTTGTGTGAAAAGGACAACTTGCCACCTTCTTAACATATCGCTTATTAACTTCTGATACAGCCAATACTTCTCAAATAAAAGCTTTGGTAAAGGGAGCCGTCTGGCTTTTCTTACCTTCAACAGTATGTAGATCAACCCAGCAAGAATGAGCTTCCAAAAATATTATTTTGTTCTAAATTTCTTCTTCACCACTTTGAATAAATCAATTATAGATTAAATAATAGACCCCCTCCCTTAATCTTCCAGCTAGGATATTGTGTTCTCAGCTGCATTCACTCTGAAAGTCCCAGTATTAACAATGTCCTTTTATAGGTTTTATATCTTCTTTTATTCTGAAAGAACAGCCTTCAAATTTTTCTCAGCAGTTGCCTTGAGAAGACTGTGGTGGAACTTTCTTGGATACCATCCAAGCAGATGACAAATAAGCTATCTTTCCAATAATCAAAACACTGTCATCATCTATTTCTAGCTCGGTAATGGCAATTAACATAGCAAATAAACAACTATCAGAATATAAATGGTACAGACATGTCAGAGACTGCAAACAGCCCCCTGACTATGAAACCACCTTGCTGGAATCAAACACGCTGATGGCCTTTATCATTTTGTGACTTTTATTATTGTGGTTGTTTATGAATTAGTATTGCAAACTTCTCAATTTGGGATATCTGAACTGCTGTTTCTTCAATTGCTATTTTAATATTTTAAAATATTTTATGTGTTGCTTATAACCTTTTAAATCAAAATAATCAAAGGAAAGGTATGAAAAAGCAAATTGTAGGAGCAAGTATGTTTAAAAGGAAGGGCATACCAAAAAATAATAGCAACTTTACAATACATAACATAAAATACATTTTAATATTTACCACTATGCTATAGATTATATATATTAATAAAATATAATACAGATGATATATAACATGTTAGATACTATGTCTTAATGTAATACATATTTAATAATAATAATAATAATAATAACAACAACAACAACAACAACAACAACAACTCCGCAGTTGCCAGTCCCAAGCCCGGATAAGAAAGGAGGAGGGTTGGGGTCAGGTTGGAAACCTGGCCCCATAAAAACTCGCCAACCCATACAATATGGTGAAAGAAACGACTAAAAATTCTGTACGAAACAAGAATACAGAAAAGATGTGATAAAATCAAGAATGGAGAGTTGGCAGAACAAAGCATTGGATGGTCAATTTCTGGAAAAAATAAAAGATAAAGTGGACAATGAAAAAACTTGGTTATGGTTAACAACAGGTACATTGAAGAAAGAAACAGAGTCACTAATCCTGGCTGCGCAAGAACAAGCTATCCAAACAAATGCTATTAAGGCCAAAATCGAAAAATCCTCTGATGATGCCAAAGGCAGACTCTGCAAAGAAGTTGATGAAACTGTTGACCACATACTCAGCTGCTGTAAAAAAATTGCGCAGACTGACTATAAAATGCGGCACAATTCAGTGGCACAAATGATCCACTGGAATTTGTGCAAAAATTATAATATTAAAACAACAACAAACTGGTGGGAACATAAGCCTGAAAAAGTCACCGAAAATCAAAAGGTCAAGATCCTATGGGATTTTCGTATACAAACACGCCAGACATCACACTGGTTGAGAAAAATAAGGTTACAATCATAGACATCGCAATACCAGGTGATAGCAGGGTCGACGAGAGGAACATGAAAAAATCGCAAAATACCAGGAATTAAAAATTGAAATTCAACGATTATGGCACAAACCAGCAGTGGTAATTCCAGTGGTAATTGGCACACTGGGTGCTATTCCAAAAGCACTGGAATTACATTTAAAACAGTTAAAACTTGACAAAGTCACCATCAGTCAAATGCAAAAAGCTGCACTGCTTGGATCTGCACGTATATTACGAAAATACGTTACAACGTCCTAGGCCCCTGGGTGGGGCCTGACTAGTAATCAATGCCAAATCCGGCGAAACAACTGGCCGCTGTGATACAATTGTATAACAACAACAACAACAACAACAACAATAATAATATATTTATTATGTGGTTGCGAGAACAAGACAAAAAATAAAATTGTATGGAAATTTGCTTTATTGATGAAATGGGCAACAGATACATTCATTTCATGAATAAATAGTTGTATGTAATAAGATTTTTATAGAGGATATAATTACATTGACACTGAAATGCGAGCACGCTCACATTTGCGAACTGGTAGCAAAGGTAAGTGAATCCCACCACTGATCCATTTGAACAATTGGAATTGGGATAATATACTACTAATAAAACATACTAGTTTTCTTTAAGTGTAATATTCTGTGTAAATGTAATACTCTTTCACTGAAATTTCCATATGTATTATAACATTTACATTTTGTATCCTTTCAATCATACAATCTTTAACTATTCAGTTTCGGAATTAATTTGACTAACAATTTCTAAATAAGGCCAGGAGATACTCTTGAGCTATATATTTTTTTTACTGTGCTATTAGTCAAAAATACAAATGATCTGCCAAGAGCCAAACATAGAGTAAAATTAAATATAAAGAAGTTAAAACTAATAACAATAAGACCAACCAGCCTTAGAATTAACAATTATGATATTGAAGTGGTAAACACCTTATTCTTGTTAGGATCAACCAACAGTAAAGGAACAAGCAGTCAAGAAATAAAGTACAAGCTAGTACTTAGCAAAGTAACTATGAAGACTTTGGAAAAGATATTCTAACACTGTGATGCTTCTATATGGACAACGATCAGAATTGTGCAAGCCATGGTATTCACCACTCAATGGCCACTTTAAAGATGCAGGATAGGAAGAGTATTGACATCTCTGAACTTTGGTATTGGAAAAGACTCTGAGAAGGTCATGAATAGCCAAGAAAACAAACTAATGGCCTAATTCAAATAACCTATTCAGAGTTGTTTGAGACACAAATGACTAAGCTCAAATTATCTTACTTTAAACACATTATACAAAGACCCAGGACTCTGGAAAAGGCTCTAGACTCTAATGCTGGGAAATGTGAAAGGAAAGAGAAGATGACGATGACCAGCAGCAAGATGTATGGACTCAGTTACAGTGGCAAGTGGGAAACTTGAAAGACCAGGTTAGAGATAAACTATCACAGAGAAAATCTATGTGGTGGCTAAGAATCAAAAATGACTTGGTGGCACATAACAAATCAATCAATCAATCAATTTCTTAATTGCTCTACTGTCATATATTTGCATATTGTTGCTTGTCAGGTGCTTACAGTCAAATAGCTGAAGAGCAAAAACAACACTTCTCAATAAATAAATAATGCATACAAGAATGTGAGTAAACCATTCACTCATTTTTCCTTTAAAGAATAAAGGCCTCCAAATGCTGTCCAGCTCATAATTAAAAAGTTATAACCTACTTCATTTGGATTAAAGAATACAATGACTGCTTTGTTCACACTACTGTGTTTCCCCCAAAATAAGACAGGATCTTCTTTTCTTTTGACCCTCGAAATAAGCACTTAGCCTTATTTTTGGGGAGGTCTTATTATTTTTGAGGTGCAGGAGGCAGCAAGCGTGGTGACCTCATGGCTGCTGCTGTGTTGCAATATTTTTGGGAAAGGCTTATTTTCAGAGGAGGGTTATTTTAGCACATGCGCTCAAAAGCCCAATTGGGCTTATTATCCGGGGAGGTTTTATTTTCAGGGAAACAGGGTATGTACACTGAGTTCCTTTATTAATGGAGGTCAATGTAGGTAATCACATTAGAACTGAAATCAGATACTGTATGCCATTGTGCATTAACAGCTAAAGTTATCCTTGCAAGAAAAAAAAGGGGGGAAGTATACTTATAAGCTTTGTTGATTACATTATTGAACCAATCTGAATAAGTGGGATTCTGACCGAATAGCACACTTTTTAAAAGGCTGCATCAATTAATTATTATTACATTAAAACAATCAAGATTAGCTGATTATTCTAATAATCAATGGAAAATTGTGTTAATATGCACATTTATATAAATTAAATTGAATGATTAATTGGTGAAAGGAATCCAATTAATCAGCTAGCCATTCTTCAAGCAACTAACAAATGAATAATTTCTGAAATACATAGAATTATGGCATTGGCATAAAGCAACGAAGACATTGTAACAAGTCCAGCAGTGGAACAGATACAGAAACAAAACAAACACGAACGTGATCAGACATATAAAGCAGAACCCACTTTGTCATCTGAAAGTCAGTTCACTCAGCTTTAGCAGCATTCAATTCTCAATAACATTTTGTTCTGGGTCTCTGTCAAGTTATTCTAGGCTGTGAAATTGTCAGGCATGATGGATGACTATCATCCTTCTGCTATCTTTTTGCTTGTTCCTTAGAGATTTGCAGCTGCTGTCTGCAAGATTCTTTTCTTTGTTCCTTTTTTGCACAACGTGCCGAAATGAACAACAGTAATTATGAGAAAGCCTACACTACAATTATTTTAGTACATAACTTTTGATAGGCATCTGTAAAAGGCAGAATATTCAAGTTTGATTAGTAATGATAGCTCTCTGTGCTTTTATACTAATGTTCACAGATATTTATTTATATGTAATTTTCACATAAACCATTGCCTTTGATTCCTCAGTGTTTTTGTCTTTGCTATTCTATTATGTGTGCATGCCCAATCGTAAACTGGGTATCTATGTTTGTATCTAAATCTTTCTATATTTTAGCCATCTGCCTGCATTAGCCTATATATTAACTGTAACACTGTAGAAATCGGGGGGTGGGGGGGGATAATAGGCTACTCTATTAACAACAGAAAAGGAAGCATATATTTTGCATGCCTAAGCAAACCATAAATACTGTCCTGTTATAACTTAAAAACTACAGCTTATAGTTAGGATAATTAACTTTGCTGTTGTTGTATACTTCTAAAAAAAACCAATTTCACTGTATTTAAATACAATGACAATAAAGATTATACTTATACTTATTGTTGTTATTTCTATAAAGCAGTGGCTCTCAACCTTTTCTTCAACATGGACCTCCTTTAAATACCTTTTGTGGCCATAGACCTCCACGATTTAAATAACATTTATCCAAGCCTTCATGGACCCCCTGTGACATCGTGGTCCCCACAGGTCTGTGCACCACAGATTGAGAACCACTCCATAACATATTATACATGGTTAGGCAGCATAATGTATTCTACATATGGTGGAGTATAAAGGTCAAAACAAACCCCAAATAGGGTACTAGTCTGCCTACCTTTGTCCAATGTTACTTGATTGAAGGCTAGTGAAAAATGACTGAACTTTAAGAAAAGACTGCCCAAAAGTAATGCTTCAGACTTTATATGAAAATAAAATATCAATCAACTTTATGAAGTGCCTTTTTCTATTTTCATACAGAGAAATAATTTCACCTCAAACAGCAACATTTTAACAGGACATATCCCCATACATAAAATTGTGAATTAACTAATTACAAAGAGCCACAGATAAGAATGGACAATATCTGGCACTACAGCTACATGAAGAGTATTTGCATATCACTCCAAGATCAAAACGCTAAATTTAGTAGAAAACATTTCATTTTTAAAAATATATTTGTTTTTCTCCTCCAAAACAAGTAATAATGATAAGATGATGAGACCTCATGAAAAATCACTGACCCTAACCACTACCACCGCCATTTTGCCATCAAATTTAAGTGGATAAATTCAGGGTATTGATGGAGGGGGGAGTAATTAGTAGGGGAATGGAAGTGATTTGGCTCCCAAAGGCCACTTGCAACCTCATCTACCTCTAAATCCTCCTCAAAATATATCCCCCTCGAAAGGCTGAAAGGTTCTGGGCACACATCCAGATAATATCACTAGATAGCTTACTGTGGTCCACCAGAAGGTCAAAGTAGTCAAGAACAGAAGAGACAGCCAAATCAAGATAGAGGCATACAATCAATATAACCGCCGCAACAATAATAGAACAGGAAAAGGACTTGGGTTAGATTATATTTTTTAGACTTTTAAACATTTATTTTATTGACTTTTTAATATGTTCTTCCATATTACAAATTGATGTAAATAGAATTGGGATCTCTGCTTTCTTCCATTAATTTACAAGTCAGTGTTCCTAACACTTAAATTGTCTGTAATTTATTATACCAACTTTCTATTCAAATACCTTCTAATAACTTCCAAAATCAAGAGCTAATAGCTGTAGCAAAAGTTAATAAAAGTGCTATTAAATTTTTATGTTTTTATTTGTGTTCAAAAACAGATTCAATAAAGCCAAAGGGAGGGGAATTTAAGGATATTCATGTATTTCTATAAATATTTCATACCGAAACAGATGCTATAGAATTTGCTATCTCTAAAATCCATGAAAAAAATTCCATACACTAATAACTTTCACGTGTGTTTTATAGTTCCTTTCCCATATCATATTAAGAAAATGAGAAATAGAAAACAGTGAGAATGTAATGAGTAGGACTATGCAAATTCTTCAAAAAGATCCTTTAGAACAGGGATGTCAAACTCGATTTCATTTGAGGGTCGCATCAGGTTGTGTTTCACCTCGGAGGGTGGGATGGGTGTGGCCAGGGTGGGCATGGCCAGCTCAACATCACTCTTGCTGAGCACTCTGCCAGGGAAAATGGGCTCCTGAGCTCCATTTTCAGCTGCAACGGCCTCCTGCAACCCTCTGCCAGTGAAAGCAGAACCTGGGAGGGCCATCCACAGCCTGTGGTTCCTTGCTGAATGGAAATTAAATGAAATTTACATATTTTGGTCATAAATATCAGAACTGTTCAAGGACCCTTTTCAGTTTACAGGAGGTTTGTAACAACACCACTCTCAATATCCAGGGAAACCTTATGAAAGTTGGTGCCAAAAAAAAAAAAAAATCAGCATGCTCAAAGACATGGGTGTCCGTCCACAAGACCTCCCTAGATCCTAATCATTGGGATTACAGTTATCAAATTGAAACCAACTTTTATTCTGGCTCATTTAAAATTCTTGGTATTTGTTAAACCCCTAGAAATAAAATATAACCCAAAAGAAAGGCTGACTATGACTCTCATTAGTTAGATTTATTGTCGCGAAGGAAAGGAGTTAATATGCAGAATCTTGGAAAATGAATAACGCAAAACTCTAGCACTCACTGATTTGTGAATTCATTAGAGCAAGTTCTCAGAAACCAGTCTGAATCTCTCTTTTTTTCCAGACGGGCTAATCATCCATTTTTTTTCAGGTTTGACTGTAAAGTTTTATAAAGATTTGACAAAAGCAGCCCTTGAGTTTTCTAACAAATTATGTATATTTCTGAACTGAAAACTACTGAATTTGTTATCATAGAAAGATAAGGTTTTATGCCATAATATCTAGAGAATAATTTTTTTCACTAGGAGAAAAAAAATTAAAACAACATTTAATCAAATATTCACTTACCATTAATCATTCATAAGTTATATTATCTGTAATTCTGTTTGGGTTTGCATTTAAATACAACTGAGAACATTTCTACTTCATCTTTAATAAAGACTTGTTCTCATTCTCATGATATTACAATATCACTATGGCAACAATGTGCTGTTTTAAAAATGCTTGGAAAGAGGGGATGAAAGTGATCTTACCCATTCAGGTCTGCTCGCAAAAAATTATGGTAAATCAAAGAGCGAAAACAATAAACATAGAAAAGCAACACACTTGAAAATTTAAATAATGATCATAATTAAAATTCCCATTCCCATTTTAATCATAGTACATTTCTAAGACTTGAAGTTGTATATCCAATAGAATGCTTAGTCAATCTAACTCTAATGAAGTATATATGAGGTCAGAAGTTCATCCTATATGTATGATAAATAGCAACGGTTCCATTTTACTGTAATTGATGTTCACATTTTGTTTTAAACTTGAATCTGCAGCAGGAAAAGGAGGAGGGACAATTGTTAAGTTAACTGAAGTTAATGGAGTTAATGGCAATTATAAGCATTATAAGGATAGTATCGAAGAATGGTTTACCTTTAAAAATCTGCCATTTGCCCTTCCGACATAAAGTTGCTGCTTAGTAGATTCCATCTATTGTTAGCACACACAAAAAATCCCTTTTGCCATAAAATGTTCTTTATCAGAAATAGCAGAATCAGGATACTAAAATAGAGTGAGTTGGATTCACAGAAAAGTGAGAACAGGATTGCTCGTAGTATTGCATGGAGGTTTTCCAGCTATCATAGAAGTTTAGGACAATCAGAGCTTAGATCCACAGAATCAATTGCTGAGGGTCAAGCCAGAGAATGATCTGAAAACTGATCTGAAACCTGCAGCAGCCAGAGCACAGGTCAGTGAGGTGGGCAGCATTTTTTATATTCCCATCTGGCCTTTATAAACGCCATTCTAAAGAAGGAAAGAAGGGAGGGAGGGAGGGAGGGAGGGAAAAAGGAAGGAAGGAAGGAAGGAAGGAAGGAAGGAAGGAAGGAAGGAAGGAAGGAAGGAAGGAAAACTCTAGGTTAGAGCTAATTACGCATAATTCCTCAGAAGACATTAGAGGGAAGTTGCCTCTACTGAATCATTCGTATATCTAGTTGCAAATTTTTTAAGCAAATATCAATGGGGATGCCTTCAGGAGGTTACAAATGGTGACTACAAGATGTCTTTGCTTACAACCCCTGGTGATCCATTTAACGACAGGGACCAGAAGCACTGAAATTTCCATTGCCACGCAGTGTGTTCAAATGTCATGCTTCTACAACTAGATCACTTAGTGACAGAAATTCCAGTAATAACTGCCAATAATTAACTAGATTGCTTACTCAACATATTTGCGGTACTTTTATAACAACAACTGTTGTTATAGAGGGAAGATACTTCACAGAAGATTAGAAGATAAGTACGGTGTATGATCCAATGTAAGGTACTATATCTATAATAGAAGTTATAGAAACCACCCTAACACCAGAACTACAGAGTATGAATACTCTATTTGCAGTTCTGAAGGATCTGGAGCCACAGTTGCAAAGATTGCCTAATATTTTTCTGAGATTTATATTGGAATCTCAGTAGCACACAATACAACCCAATTATAACCCTTGACCTAAAATAACCCAATCTCATGACTTGCCCCACTGCATACTGGATCAAGAAGTCTTGTTCACCAGTGAATCACCAGTAAACAGCTTCAACTCCATTTCTTGGGAAGATGAAGCTAAAGGGGGAAGGAGTAGAGCCAAAGGATATCCCTGGAGTTTTTGTCTCTGCAACAGTTAATGCAAGGCTTGGAAGGCAGTCCAGGGTTACATGCAGGATCTAGTAGTGGTTATTTATCAGATCTCTCCACTGCTTTTCCTAAAGTTTTCATAATGATATAATAGATTTTAATTTTCAGACGTACACGGATAATGATTCCATATATACTAGAACACCGGGACTGTCCATCTGCCCTTGACATTCTTTCTTTGAGCAGACTTTCAAAGGATAAGAAAGAAAATTAAGTAACTGCGTTTGCTTAATCCGTGTATTTTAAATGATCCCATTGAAAATGATAACCCAGTAAAATGCACTTTCTGGGCTGGCCACAAAATGTGCTATTGATTACATTATTGCTCTGGGTAGTTTGCCTTGTTTTGTAACTAAATCTTTAATTTATAAGGGACCACCCTTTAGTGCTTCTGTGTCATAAATCTTTTACTGAACAGCCACATGTGGAGGATTGGAACATTACTAAAAGCAATAATTGCATCTCTGTTCTCTTAATTTAAGCAAAGACATTATCACAGATGCTCTATAGTGCTCAATCAGGTCCTTTTTCTGACTGCAAGCCATTATAAAGAGTTTAATCCAAGTTTCTACACTCAGCCCTCTAGGTCATATTGCATGTTACAAATGTTCCCTTGAAAGTTGGACTGATAAAAGTAAAGATGAGAATATGGACAAATATACTTAAAGCTATTCTGTTATCAGCTAAAGTAGCCCCTTTTAACAGGGATGTCTGCAGGTTACAGTCAAGAGAGTAAAGATCGTAGTCACAACTGAGTGATCAAAGCTGCACCTGATATATATTAAAATGGGCAGAGCTTTGATGGCATTGCAATGGCTGCCATCTTGATTTTTCTTTTAATAATGCTTTGCAAGATACCATTGGCAATAGCTTCAAATCCGTATGTAAGAGGTCACTGACAACAAAATTAATGTCCTTAATGGCTCGATCTCTGAATTTAACTTCCTTGGGATAATGGGAAACCTTTTTTCCCTTGGGTGCCAAAAGTGCTTGCTGACACCCATAATCCAATGCCCCCCTGCAGGGCCCACCCCCTGCGCATGCGTGCATGATTCCCTACGTTCCTCCTGCCCATTGCGCATGCATGTGCAACCGTTTTGGTGCTAACAGGCCTCCCTGAAGCCTCCTGAAACCAAAAAAGGGGCATGAGGGGGTGCCACACCCCACGCCCCATTTTGGTGCTATCAGGCTTCCCTGAAGTCTCCTGGAACAAAAAACAGGGTGCGGGGGGGGGGGCGCCACATCCCCCCACCCCCACGCATGTGCAGGCTTCTCCCAGCAGAAATTCAAAAATCAGCTGGCCAGCAGGAAGCGTGCACGCATGCGCAGTGGAACTGACCTGGGTGACAGTCCGCATGCCCACAGAGATGGCTCCACATGTCACTTGTGGCACACATGTCATAGGTACACCATCACGGTTAGGATAATGGGATAATGAATACTGGACCTGTAGCACAGGCTGATTTGGATAGGATTCTAGATCTTAATTTATAAAACCTAGTAGCACTGGTGGTATTCCACATGCAATTAGAACTTCCAAAATGCTTTGAGGACTTCACATTAATATACTTTACTGTTTCCTTTCCTCTGCACCCTATTTGACTATGGTACTTTTGGTTCATTTGGGTAGCAATCAGACATTGAAATCTTGATTGTTGATTCATGTTCTGAAGTATGATTCTTATGAATACACAGCACAACTCTGAATTCAAAACATATTTTTCTTTTAAAATGATATTGGATAATCAATTACATATTTGCTGAATCATTCTTTTTGTTGCCTCTGCTTGTTGACGGGATTAGATTTGCCTTTTGTAGACTATTTAAAACCATATACTCCTTTGAACATTACATTTTAGAATCATGTTTAATCCCACAGTATATTTATATTAATGCAATTTTTTCTAGTGATGTTCTCATTATTTTGATGCCTGGAGCCTGATTTTCCAAAATATTTTTTGATTAGATCTTATTTTTATCTTTGAGTTATGACATGCACAATAACCACCTGTACATTAGTTTCAATCTAGGTTACTTTCAGATGAACATTTGTACTTAATTGATTCACATTTATATGGCATCGATGCATCCTTATTAGTCTACCTACCCAGCACTGCTACCTGCCTCTTTGCTCAACCAAAGCCACTGAGCATTGCTGAGAACTGCTGCCGTTTCCTCTCATTCAAAGACAAACCAGAATCCAGTGTCTGGAAGGAAAAAGATCTATGCTCACATTGAGTCTGATTGAGAAGGTGGGGCTGGTTATGAGCTATGGTGGCACAGTGGTTAGAAGGCAGCATTGTAGGCTAATTCTACTGACTGCCAGCAGTTCGATCCTGATCAGTTCAAAGCTGACTCAGCCTTCCATTCATGGTAAAATGAGGACCCAGATTGTTGGGGGCAATACTACATGCTATTGCTATTGCTAAGTGCTAACAGGGATATTGTTCTGCTTGGGCGGGAGTACAAATTCCATTGGCTTTTGTGTAGTAGGCCAGGGTTCTGAAACTGTAAAAAATGGATAGCATCATGACATAAAATTAAATACTAATATTACAGTAACCACTTTAGAAATTAATGCAATTAAAGAACTTCATACACACAGTCTTTTCATTAAACTAAAGCATATTATGCACGTAGGACTCTGCTGTTTATAAAGATGAGACTTAAATTCCAAGCCAGAGTACAATAATTTAGAAAAAAAAATCCTGTATTTTATCCAAAGAGGGATGGATTAATGTGTCCTATATGAATAAAATATGGATCTAATCCTGATATGTTGCTCCGGAGATCTCATGATGGCAAATTTATGACAATTATGCCTAAAACATGAAAAACTTTCAGCATTTATAACATAATGATGAATAAAAAGAAAAGGAAGAGAAATGTGTTCATTTATTAACAGGACTATTCTCAAATCAGAGTAAGCCACAATATTCTGGATGAGAAACCAGTTCATAAGGACAGAGCTTCTGAAACTACAGTAAGATAAACTTGAATTTAAGATTTAAAATGGGATCTCCTTCAAAAGCAGAATAGATTTAAAAAGTATATAGTTTTACCATTCTGTCAACATGAGACTACACATACTAGCTAAGCTTGCGAGCCACTTCCTAAGATTTCTCACTTACATGTTTAAATCTGTGCATGTAACACATCTGTATGTGAACACAACAGAAACTGTACACTAGAAAGAGATCAGACAGAATCAAGGAAGGAAGGACTGTAAAATAAAACGAGATAGTATATTTATATACAGTAACTGATTCATTACTTGACTGTAGTCGTGTTTTATCTTATACATATCTTCTCTCCCTCCTATCAGAAACCACAAAGAAGAAAGAGACAGTGATGGGACAGGAAGAATGAGAGGAACAGTTGTAGTAGAAAGAAGTAAAAGAGAAAGGGGATACTAAAGGTAGATGGAGATAAGGAGGGAGGGAGGGAGGGAGGGAGGGAGGGAGGGAGGGAGAGGAGAGAGAGAGAGAGAGAGAGAGAGAGAGAGAGAGAGAGAGAGAGAGAGAGAGAGAGAGAGAGAGAGAGAGAAATGTCAAGGCTTTATACTTAAGCAGGATAAGTAAGTAGTAGGTAGGTAGAGGGAAACCTTGTTTAGGCATTACAAAAAGGGTTATGTTCAATAGGAAAGAAACCCCTCCGAAACAATAGCTAATCTTCAAGGCAGTCTTACTCTTCAGTAACAAAGCCTATTGCCCTTTGGATCTTCTATTTCTTTTGTTTTGAACAGCTTTCAACAACAAACAGGAAATAGCCATTCCAATTCAACTGCAGTATTTTTCTCTTAGGTAAATACAGCCATTGACTGAACACTGTGGAATTGGCCAGTGAAAATTCCTCAAGGGCAGAATAAGGCAAGTTTCCATCAAACTTTGAACACAAATCTCTATGAAAGATTTAGGAATTCTAAGGAGAGGATCTCGGTGTGTGATTATTAATATCTATAAAATGGAAACGAGGCAGTGTGATATGTCCATAAAAACACATCCTGGAATCCAGCAACATCTGCAATGTGAGGGGGGCATCAAAACCAGCAAGATGGTGCATGGAATATCATGATGGGGGGAGGAACCTCTTTTGTACATGGGTTGATATACAAATTTTGGGCATATCCCCTGAAGATCCTCTGCTGAAATCATACAAAGGGTTGCACTCAGACCTAGAAAATCTGGAATTAATACTGCCATAAAAGACAGGCAGCAAGCAATTAAGATGAGGTGATGCAAGGGTGACGCTGAATAAACCTCCAGTCTGCCCCTTCTGAATATGCATGCAGCACTAACACATGTATAAAACTCTCCTTTTGCCATCTTGCTGGTTCTGATATTCAAACATGTTGACAAGCAGTGAAATAAAAGGGCAAAGCAACATCCTGGAAACCAGGAGGTGATGTTTATGAGGGATAAGGAGAAATGACTGGCTTAGCAAGCATATATATGCTGTGGCAGTGAGAGACCAAGATACTGCAAAGTAAGTTGTGCGTGTTTTTTTCTGAACTTGCATGAGAAAACTATGAAGGCAAGAAATGAACATCCACCCTGAAATCTCCACTGAAATGAAAGTTCTCTGAAGTGATAACCGGCAGATTTAAAGCACAACACTTAGTTGATACCTAAAGGCTCTGCCCTCCCCCCTCCCAACTACTCATTAAATCAACCTGAGCCACCTTCTGGCAAATATTATCATGTCCTGCCCGGGGCCTCATACAGGTGCCTGTCAGAATTCATTCCAACGTTTTTACAAAAAAATTGCTTTAAAAACTATTAGCAAAATTGCATGAGTAACACAGTTGTCTCTCTGTTGCACAGACAAAGAAGAGTTCTACAAGGGCAGTACAATGTGTCAGTGATTAATTGTCTCTTCAAGTCTCTTCCTAGAAATCTTTCTTCAGTTAATTTCTCTCATACAAAGTCACTGGAAGCTGTGCAGAGGTGCCAAAATGCCTGACCTTTCTGAATTACTCAAAAATATGAACAAAAACTCTAGAGGGGGAAAAAACAGAACCAACTACATATTATCTCCACTTCAGAAATAACTAACTTCTGAATCCAAAGAATCCAAATATTATTTAAATATCACATATGCAGGAAACATAAAAAGATGAACTAAAATATTTTTAAAGCTGCTAACAGAGAAGAGCACAGAAGAGCAAAAAAGATAATTAGGGGACTGGAGGCTAAAACATATGAGGAACGGTTGCAGGAACTGGGTATGTCTAGTTTAATAGAAAGAAGGACTAGGGGAGACATGATAGCAGTGTTCCAATATCTCAGGGGTTGCCGCATAGAAGAGGGAGTCAAACTATTCTCCAAGGCACCTGAGGGTAGAACAAGAAGCAATGGGTGGAAACTAATCAAGGAGAGAAGCAACTTAGCACTGAGGAGAAATTTCCTGACAGTTAGAACAATTAATCAGTGGAACAGCTTGCTTCCAGAAGTGAATGCTCCAACACTGGAAGTCTTTAAGAAGATGTTGGATAACCATTTGTCTGAAGTGGTGTAGGGATTCCTGCCTATGCAGGAAGTTGGACTAGAAGACCTCCAAGGTCCCTTCAAATTCTGTTATTCTATTCTATTCCATTCCAACATGAAATGTGTCCCCACTTTACGTTATGTAGGGAGTTGGGAATTGTAGTTGGGCAGCCAATAAATTTAAATCAATAATAACAAATGCAACAAAGCAGAATATTTACATTAAAAACACTTTTTCTATGAAGGTTTGGGAAATCGTCAGGAATTCCATTTGTATCTTATAGTGTAAGAATAACGTCACTTTCTGGAAAACCTGTGATATTCAATTTGAAAAGCAGTTAAAATCAGGAATAGGTGTTTGCACAAATGTAGCCTAGTTCTTGAAGCTAACTAACAAAAATATTTTACATATGAACATGAAAATATGTGATTAGACACACTGTCAAAGCTGACTAGCCAGAGCCTAGAGAAACTCAGCACAAATAGTGCAAGATCAGAAGATGTGGAGAGGCCTAGCCCATCAGACTCACCAAGAGTCAGACACGACTGAATGGACATCATCATCATCATTAAACAATGCCAAATACTGTATGTCTACTCCTAAAAAAGAAGAGGTTTTATAAGAAATTAAAGCATAAAATTAAAAAACAATAAAATACCAGATTTTTCATTCCTTTATTCATAATGGATTTATTAAATTTATAAATGAAAAAAGTACATCAAAATAGTGTCCCCGTTTCATGCAGCAATAAATTTGTATGTTTTCCCTACTATATAGCAGATATGGATATGGAAGTAAGATCTCTTAGTTAAAGGCAATTTTAAAACTGAGCCTCCCAGAACAAATAAAGGTAGCCCTTCCTTACCAATCATTTATTCCAAGACCATTTCAATTTTTAATAGCAATTTCATTAAGGATTATAATTCTAACAGTAAAAACAAATACAAATGGAAGAAAAATTTAAAAAAATTAAAAAGGTGCAGAAAAGAAAAAAAGAGGAATAGTAAGAATATAGTAAAGAAAAAAGTAATATATAAAGAAGTAACTTCCCACTTTCAACACAAGTATAAATAATTTTAGTGATTTATGACCTCCTCCTCCTAGAATACAACAAATAATCTTTTGTGTCCCTATCTAATCTCTTATCTATAAACAAATCCATAACTGTCCATGATTATCAAAATAACTATTTTAATCTTGATCAAGATTTATCTTTATGTTTCTTCTTTTTACAACAAACTTAGTTTTTAGTCCATTTAAATAATGTTGTAGAACTTGATTTTTTTTAAAAAAAATCTTGTTTCTTCTCATAAGATTCCTCAAAATTTTAATAAACTTCTTTTGTACACCTAATATAATAAAATAATCCAGATCAGCCTCTTGGTTTACTGCTCATTTATTCCTTTTAATTATTAAAACATC
The DNA here is from genome assembly GCF_964273705.1 of Natrix helvetica. Taxonomy (NCBI): domain Eukaryota; kingdom Metazoa; phylum Chordata; class Lepidosauria; order Squamata; family Natricidae; genus Natrix; species Natrix helvetica. Next base: position 112,091,121 of record NC_138549.1, on the reverse strand, counting down.
AGCCAGTTTATTTTGCACGTTCAGTGTGAAATCTTTTCCTTTATCATTCTTGTAGCCCATCATTTGTAAATGCACTTTCAGCTCAGTCTCGACCTTGTCAGGTAAAAGTTGTTCCTCTTTCATAACATCTTTTAAATTTATAGAGGCAGATGTCTTCTGCGGATGTCTTCACAGATGTCTGTTGACACTATTAATATTAATTTCTGAGTCCATCTGTCAAAATATATTTCAATATTTCAGTGCTAAAATAACTTGTTTCATCTGTAATTGCAAGTCAAGTTTACTGACCATGCAGACTTGCTATTGGTCCTCAAAGTTGCAGCCATCAGAGCATCCTATAGTCACATGATCACAATTTCAGCACTTGACAATTGGCGCACATTTACTCAAGTCACCACACCCCATGGTCACATGATCACCAATAGATCAATGAGAAAAGGCTATGAAGGAGGAATAATTTGGGAAATAGCATTCAATAGAGAAGCCATATGTAAACAATAGTAAGGAATTCGCAGTGAACAATTCCTCTGAGCTATCAACAGAACATCATGCCCAGTGCAGTTTTTAGGGGAGACAGCAGGCCATAACATACTCTGTATGAACTATTTTGCCATAGTGAGCAAGGAAAGTTTTTGAGAGATTTGGGCAATCAGAAATGCCTGTGCCATAATTTAGCCACAGGGTCAGGAATTCTGAAAGGAAAAAATGTGAAATGAGAATCTACATGTAGCAATTTTAAAAAATGAGAAAGAGAGAAAGAAAAAGGGAAGGGAAAAAGGGAAAAGGAAAACTGAGAATGCAGTATCTATAAATAAAAAATATAACAACAGGAGAGAGACAGTGTAGGAAGGACTTACATTCCTTTCCACTATGTGGTCCTAGTTTCTGAGGGCAGATATTCAATGAGTTTCCAGATGTTTGCACAAACAAAGAGAAAAAGCAATGAGTCCTTATCAATAGCTACGTGCCAGTTCTATTTGGCTGGATCTAGCCCATATACTCCTTCTCCCCCCCCAATAATGTTATTAAGAATTATATTAAACAGGTAAGATTAACAGAGAAACCTAATACAAGAATGTATATTAAAAGAGACAAAATGTGAGAGAAGAAAATAAAGAAATTATGTAAAAGAAGAAACTTCCTCTTTGATCCCCAGTTAGCATATTTAATATCAATTTATCGCTTTCTTAAATTATAAAAAGCTACAGCTTCATTCTATACCTAACCCCATTCTTTTTATAAACTCATTTCTAAATTTCCAGGTTCCTTACTGATCAAGAAAGATCCAGTAAAAATTAACAACAATCCCTAACAAGTGTAATCCCCCAATCCCTCTCTTTACAACTAAAAAAATTATTAGCAGTAGTAACAAAATTGAAAGTTATTAAACATTATTAAAAATAATAACCCTTATTTAGCTGTAGAACAATGGTAATGTAGATATTTCAAACTATACCACTGATCATATCCAAAAGAGAAACTAGCAGCAAGTAGCTGCAAAAACAATGGTTTCTGCTGCCAGATGATCACAAAAATAATCTGTCAGAAGAACACGTAGGGTAGGCAATCTCCAGATCTCTCTTTTCTTCCAAAGAGCATTCCAGCAGTTTGGAACTCCCTTCCAGCTGCCTATTCAGCTGAAATGTCTCTGCAATCAGCATGGAGAATATGCCACGTTAGCTTGGCTCATCTCACTAGAAGCCCCAATATACTCCTTAAAACCAGACCCACCGAGGAATTTTTTTCAAATTTACTTCATAGATCCTCAAGCATGAAGCATAGAATTTAAAATGGGCTATACTCCTCAATGATGGCACTCAAAGTGAGATTGCTGAATTTTTGGAAGGAACTGGGAGGAAAAGGAAAGAAGAAGGAAGATTTCCAATGCTCCCTGCTGGCATCCCACAAGGAAACTCAATAAGGAAGCCAGCAGGAAGTCAGAAGTTTATCCCGTTCCCACTGTATTTTGTTCACCTGTGGTCATTCAGTTTCTGTTTAGGGAAGAAAATGTCTCTGAAATGATGATCCAATGGGGCTCAGGTTGTCTATTAGTCTATTAGCTTCAGAGTAGAAAGATACTTACAGTGGGGCAAAAAAGTATTTAGTCAGCGACCAATTGTGCAAGTTCTCCCACTTAAAAAGATGAGAGAGGCCTGTAATTGGCATCATAGGTAGACCTCAACCATGAGAGACAAAATGTAAAAAAAAACACCAAACTATCACATTGGCTGATTTGGAAATAATTTATTTGTAAATTATGGTGGAAAATAAGTATTTGGTCAATATCAAAAGTTCATCTCAATATTTCGTTATATATCCTTTATTGGCAATGACAGAGGTCAAACGTTTTCTGTAAGTCTTCACAAGGTTGGCACACACTGTTGCTGGTATGTTGGCCCATTCCTCCATGCAGATCTCCTCTAGAGCAGTGATCTTTTGGGGCTGTCGCTGGGCAACACAGACTTTCAACTCCCTCCAAAGGTTTTCTATGGGGTTGAGATCTGGAGACTGGCTAGGCCACTCCAGGACCTTGAAATGCTTCTTACGAAGCCACTCCTTCATTGCCTGGGCGGTATGTTTGGAATCATTGTCATGTTGAAAGACCCAGCCACGTTTCATCTTCAATGCCCTTGCTGATGGAAGGAGGTTTGCACTCAAAATCTCATGATACATGGCCCCATTCATTCTGTCCTGTACATGGATCAGTCGTCCTGGTCCCTTTGCAGAGAAACAGCCCCAAAGCATGATGTTGCCACTCCCATGCTTCACAGTAGGTATGGTGTTCTTTGGATGTAACTCAGCATTCTCTCTCCTCCAAACACGACGAGTTGTGTTTCTACCAAACAGTTCTATTTTAGTTTCATCTGATCATATGTCATTCTCCCAATCCTCTTCTGGATCATCCAAATGCTCTCTAGCAAACTTCAGATGGGCCTGGACATAGACTGGCTTAAGCAGGGGGACACGTCTGGCACTGCAGGATCTGAGTCCCTGGCGGCGTAGTGTGTTACTGATGGTAGCCTTTGTTACATTGGTCCCAGCTCTCTGCAGGTCATTCACTAGGTCCCCCCGTGTGATCCTGGGATTTTTGCTCACCGTTCTTGGGATCATTTTGACCCCACGGGGTGAGATCTTGCGTGGAGCCCCAGATCGAGGGAGATTATCAGTGGTCTTGTATGTCTTCCATTTTCTAATTATTGCTCCCACAGTTGATTTGTTCACACCAAGCTGCTTGCCTATTGCAGATTCAGTCTTCCCAGCCTGGTGCAGGTCTACAATTTTGTTTCTGGTGTCCTTTGACAGCTCTTTGGTCTTCACCATAGTGGAGTTTGGAGTGTGACTGTTTGAGGTTGTGGACAGGTGTCTTTTATACTGATAACAAGTTCAAACAGTTGCCATTGATACAGGTAATGAGTGCAGGACAGAGGAGCCTCCTAAAGAAGAAGGTACAGGTCTGTGAGAGCCAGAAATCTTGCTTGTTTGTAGGTGACCAAATACTTATTTTCCACCATAATTTACAAATAAATTCTTTCCAAATCAGCCAATGTGATTGTTTGGTCTTTTTTTTATATATTTTGTCTCATATAGTTGAGGTCTACCTATGATGCCAATTACAGGCCTCTCTCATCTTTTTAAGTGGGAGAACTTGCACAATTAGTAGTTGACTAAATACTTTTTTGCCCCACTGTATATCAAACTGAAATATGTTTTAATGTACTAACCAGTAGCTATACTAGAAGGGAACTAAAAGACATTCCATATAAAGATTGATTGTGTCTTTGTTAAATGAGTCTTATCAAAATTGTAGTCCATTTCTTTTATATTGTATTTGCTGTAAAGTCACCCTTAGTGGTTACATAACTCTATTAATATTTAATTTTTCAGGGTGCTCAGATATGTCCAAATGTAAGATCAGTCACTTAATCTAATTGTTTCTAAATCTTGTTACATTCCCATAGAATTTGCACACAGTTGACTACTTAATACTAAAGTTTTATTGTATTGGCACAGTTTTAATACTTTTAATTATGTCCTGTATATTTATATACATTTGATCTTTAACCATAACAAAGTACTAAACTTTAAACTAATTCAGTATGTGGACCTTGGCATCATGCTCCCTTAATCTGCACCCAGCTAATTAATCTGGAGCCAACTAATTCTTCCAGGTCATTAAAATTAATAGGGATTACTCCAAAAATTTGGGAAGGATACATTTGTAAAGTCCAAGAAGGCAACATACTAAAGGGCTAAATTCAACTCCCCAAAAGAGCTGAAGACTGAAAAATTAAATGCTTTTGACTAATGCTGCCAATACTGCATACTTGTTATTAAAATTCTAATGATATTCTGAATAGAAGTCCACAGAAAATGTAAAGTAGTGATCCTTTTGGCCTTAATTAAAAAATAGGTAACGGAAATGGATCAGCCATGTATTGAGAATTCTGGACTACCAACATTGTTTTTCACCAGCTTTAATAAACCCAGATGGAAATACTTCTATGGTGGTGCTCATGGTACAATGAAAAGATTCATCAAAATGAAGCAGAAGACACTTACTGAAGTTCCTAAACTTTGGTGGGAAAAAGTATAGTAGAAACTGACAAACTCACAGAGATAAAATTGCATGCAGTGTAAAGAGATAATAAAATAAATTACACTTTCTATCCCAGTGAAGAGCCCATACTGAATAGTCACATATATTGACAATAAACAGCATATTCTCCCAAAATATTAGAAACCTGATAATTGGTATGTTCTGTGGTTTACAATCCCTGAAGTGAATGTGTAGGTCACTATTTCATAGAATAGCATAATTTTGCAGGACCTAGTTTAAAGTCATGGATATTGAAATACAAAGAAAAAAAGCAAAGTATGGGGTTGGAGGAAAAAATGGCATTTCAGCTAGTCTTTGGAATTAAAACCTAATACTACAAACTTGCAATACATAGAAGAAATGAAAATCTATTTAAAATTATGAAATTGTATGCTTCATAAATAAGTGGTTTTTTTTAAAAAAATAGAAGAGCAACAAAAGAGTTGAGATTGAATAGAACTTTGATTAAGATAGTGCTGGGAAAATCTGTTACTGTCTCCTATAAGTATATATTTGATAGGAAGCCCCTCTTCAGTAGTACCTGAATAATATAAAGAGGTTGTATACAAAAGCAAGGATAGAGAGACAAATTAAGACAGTTTACCCATACCCCATTTATTTTACAATTACTTATTAACAAGAAAAGATGCATTGAAGTCACTGGGTGGTGATCTTTCCATCTGATCATTTACCATTTTTTAACATGGATATAATTTTGTATTTATTTATTTTGATACTGTAATTGGTGATATGTGCTAAAGTTGAGAAACAGTTTTCCAGAACTCTCAGAAACATTTACTTCTCACATAAGTGAGTTAGGTTAATAAATGAGTTATTAACTGGGAAAGGAATACGGAAAGCAAAGAGAGATTATTATTAATAAAAAGCTACACAGAAAAAAAGTTTAAAATGACTTCCAGATTAATTTAATGTACATTAATGATGCATTCTATAACATCAGCAGGATGTCAAATTTTATTTCAATAAAGTGGCTCATACCACAATGAACTTTCATGAACAAAATGGACACAAAAATTTTGATTTGAAGAATAATAATTACCACTCTTCACTGACATAGATTCTGCTTCCCACTGAAGGGTAGCTAAAAAAAATTCCCAAATTTATAGCACCATTTGGTGAAGGTTGTTTTATTCTCCCTCTGAAAATCAGCCACAACATATACAAAGAAATAAATATATATACTTGTAATTTTGATACTTTACCCTTACTAGGAGCTCCTAAGTACAAATGCAATGACAACTATTATGTTCTGTTTTGCAACATGCAAACCAGATTAAGAAATAGACTAATATATACTTCAACAACTTTAGGAACTCCATCAATTAATCAATAGTAATGAGAAGTTGTTTACAGTGGCTGAAAAAAATATTTGAGAGGATGGAACTCAAGCACATATGAAAATTCAATAAGCATTTCCTCCATTTTTTTTCCAGTTGGGCATGAAAAAGTAGAAGAAGAATAGATGAAGCATTTAAAATTGTAGAACCACAATAAGTATCTGCAGTTAATTAAGTAATCATTGCTCACCAATTTTAGTACTATTTCTAGTCATACTATCATATCCCACTTAATAAGCTTGCTAATTATGTTGTCACTGTATACTTTGTCAAGAATTTTTTGAGAAAAAGGTATGTTATGCCTATAGTTTTCCATAATCCTCTAAAATTACCCTAGTACCCTAAAATTAGACTGGCAGGATTAGAATTGAGACATAATAATAGTTAACATATTATAATTATATGTTATATGTATATAATATATAGAGTCTAATATGTTATATGTCATGTGTTATGGGTTTTTTTAAAAAAAATATCCCTTAAAATAACTTGTGGTATATTTTCCAGAAAAAAAGTAGGACAAAAAAGATTTCTTGTTCTGTTTATAAAAAGTTTATATCCTAAAAACCAAAAGGCTGTGACAAAAATATATTAAAAATGAATGGCTATTTAGGGTATGACAATATTAAGGTTACAAAAATTTTAAAAGTTTTTAAAACTACTTTATTAGGCATGTCCCATTGAGGGTTTGCATCAGATGCAAAGAAAGATTGACTCCCCAAATCTCTTTATTGTTATCACCCAAAGAAGCCTTACATTATTTGTTTTTTGTTTGTTTGTTTTGTTTATTGGATTTATATGCCGGGGGTCACAGGGTCAAACTCATCCCAGATTGTCTCCACAAGATTCATCCCCGTCAACTCGCCCGAATCTACCCAGTCAGAGTCCAAGCCTGTCCGGATCTGAGCGATTTTATCCTGCAGATACTGAGCAAATTCTTCAGCCCTACCCTGCAAGGGGTCTTCCCCAGTTCCTTGGTTAAGTAAGGAGCAGGTCACCCTAAACAGGGAGGCTGGGAAGTTGTCTGCGGACATGATAAGACTGGAAAAATGTTGCCATTTTGCTGCTTTTATCGCCACTAAGTAGGATTTAATATGAATTCTTACTAGTGTTCGATCAGATTCAGATCAGCTGGCCCTCCAACCACTCTCTAGACGTCTTTTCCAGTGTTTCAGCTCCCGGAGCTCCTCGGTAAACCAGGAAGCTACCTGGGATCGACACCGGGTCAGAGCAAAGGCACAATGCGATCCAAGGCCCCAGTGGCCGCTTTATCCCAGGCCTCCACTAGGGCTTTGATCGAGTTGTGAGCAAGGGATTCAGGAAAAGTTCCAAGCTTCATCAGGAACCTTTCAGGGTCCATCAGGCGCTTGGGGCAGAATCATCTAGTCGGTTCCGCCTCTCTGCGGCGAGGGGTAGCAGTATGGAAGTCAAACCTGATGAGGAAATGATCAGACCATGACAAGGGTTGGATAGAAATATCCCCTAAATGTAGAGCATTCATCCACTGCCCAGAGACAAAAATCAGGTCGAGCGTATGTCCCCTGTTATGGGTGGGGTCTTGAATTAACTGAGTTAAGTCCATAGCCATCATGGAAGCCATGAACTCCTGAGCTGACTCGGATGTCTCGCCAATGGAAGGCAGATTGAAATCCCCCAGGATTATAAGCCTGGGGAAATCAACCGCCAATCCAGCTAACATATCCAGCAGCTCCGGCAGGTCCGATGAAACATAGCAGGGGGACAGGTACATAACAAAAAGGCCCACCTGAACTCCAAGGCCCCATTTCACAAGAAGGAACTCACACCCGCCTATCTGAGGTACAGTGACTTCCTGAGGTACAAAACTTTCCCTAATAACCACTGCGGCCACCACCGCCCCTGCCCTGGGTTGTCGGCTGGTGAAATGCCCAGAAGCCTGGTGGGCATAGTTCACTAAGGGGAGCACTGCCCTCATGGCCCAACCAGGTCTCCGTAATGCACGCCACGTCCACTCTGCCCTCTTGTATGAGGTCGTAAATGAGGGGAGCCTTATGTACCATGGACCTGGTGTTAAGCGACATCAGCCGGAGACCAGGGTCCTGTAATCCTGAGCACCCGGGGGTGCGAGAAGGGCGATGAGGGTCGGAACACGCAATCGCTCTTAAACAGTGAACCCGCATTCCCCCGAACATAATTTGGCCCTCGGCCCCCACCATATCTGCCTCTCCCACAAACAGTAGAGATGGTAAACCCCCCAATAGAATGGCTTAATGTCTCCCCCGGAATCCCAACCCTTCCCAGCACTCCCGACCTGCGCCCATTAGTTAGCTCTGGCCTGTGCCCTGGCAGTCTGAGCCATCCGAATGAACCCCCCCCCCTTAAAATTTGATTTAAAATTTGATTTGTAAGAAACCCCTAAGAAGTGTCTTCTTTGCATGCCACCTCTCGGGATCCCGTCATTAAGGAAGCATCTTGATAGGCAAGAAGGCCATCCCTGGGAAAGGGGAGTTCCTGAAAGGAGTAAAGTTCTGTTGCAGTATAACATAGAGGAGAGTGTGGTATCAACCAAATGGGATGACATCACGGGAAGATGGAACGAGGAGATGACATGTCCATGGGGGGGGGGGGCAGCCAACAGTATTCAAGGGGGTAGTGGGAAGCTTATGTCCATCATAGCAATGGTCAGTGTTAAGGACAATAAGTAAGAGTAATGGCCAGATGTCAAAATCGCAGCAGATGATAAATTGCAAGGTGGTGAAGCGGCCAGTGATGGCGGTGGTGAGGACAGTGGCAGCAGCAGCGGCTGCTCCAACTTCAATGATCCAACAGCTAAGCTCCGTCCACGCCAGCCGCACTCATATCTGTCACCAGGGCCGCACTCCGTTGACCCAGTCCATAGTGCCACAAGAGGAGGGGCCAAATGGCCAAATGGCACAGTATGGTGGACCAGGCAACGGCGGTGATACCGGAAGGGGCCACAACAAAGAACCCCCCACTCCAACCGCGCCCATGCCAACTAGCGAAGCCATCTTCCGCTGGCATCAATATCCATGCCAGCTGCCCCAGCCACTCCCTGATGATCCAATTTATCACATCCATAAGCAAGGTGGAGGGGGAGCAACCGGGATAACACCACAGTGTGGGGAGCGGCAGCCGCCGACCACACCCATTCCAGCTGCAGAGACCCCAGGCTGGGCGTCCCGCCACCACCGCCAACGACACCCAAGCCGGCTGCAGAGACCCCAGGCCGGACATCCCACCGCCACCGCTGACCACACCCACGCTGGCAGCCGCCAACACTCTCCATTCTCCTTTCACCGCCAACCACCCCATTTCACTCATGACGTTCCGGCTACAAGGCAGGACATTGCAGCTCAAGGGTATCCCCGAGGTCCCAGGAAGTTCTCATAGCTGGACCTGGAACCAACGATGGGATAGGGTACCCCCTGCAAGCCCCGGGAAGGACAATCATCTCCCCAAAGCTCTCCTCAAACGCGACAGGACACCATTTTGGGCATGTGTAAAGATTCAGATAATCTATCAAAGATACATAATCTATTGATTTTTTTATTTTTTTTCAAAGAACCTAAATTAAAAACATGAAAAGAATTGGAAATAGAAGATCATACTTGTCAAGGACATTTATATTCACTTGACAGAAATACTTTAATTCAAGAATAATTTTGATTTTATAAATGAGAAAACTGAAGCAGATTTATGTACTAACGATGAGCATGGATTCTTTAAATGAATTCTTTCTCTTAGATGTTTATAGAGATAAATATTTGACTTCTGGTGGCTTGCTCTTCTTATATCATGGCCAGGAGTTCTGTTAGATGGTTTTCTAGGACCTAAAGTTGAGCTATCGCATGTTTTAAAAACTATATACCATAGAAGTATCTACGGTACAGGTGTCGTTGAAACTTGGTTCCTACAAAAGGGGTAAGGAAATAAATTAAAGCCATGATCATATGGCATTCCCTTTAGTTTATAAACAGTAATATATGAAATCACACATGGCAGGTACATTTTTCCTCTATTTTGAAAGATTCTATTTTGGTTTTAACACTAGAACAGTGAAATCTAATCTGCACAATCAATAAGAGAGAGAAGATTCTCTTACTGCCACTTGTTAGTTTAATAATCACATTATAAAGTCAAGTGGTTACCAGAGTGGAACTCCTTTGCTAACTCTAAGGTACTTTCAATGCACTTTTTTTTCCAGGAAAACTTGGTACATTAAAATGTTATATTAAGTAAATTATAAGGAAAGTGCACTTTGCAGAATTTTAAAAAAATACAACTTTATTATTCCTTTCGGAATGTTTCTAATTTATATCTGTTAGTGGTATTTTCTAAACAGAGAGCCTATAGATGGAAAGCATTCTTATACATTGGCAAATTTGTTTCTATATCATTTCAGATTTTGACAGTTTTCCACTAAAATACAAATGTCTTTGGTTGCATGGTCAGAATGTTAATCTTTTGAAGAAAAAAAAAGATTGGAATCAGAGAATACATTATTTTACATAAAAGCTTTACCAAAGTACATTCTTAAGACAAAGGCCCACTCTCAGAGAGATAGGCAATTTAAAAATATGATACATAAATAAATAAAATAAAAAATGTGTAACTGTAGGAGTAGTGGGAGAGAGTTTGGGCAACACAAAACTTTCTCAGAGACAGTCCCAGATTAAGAGATTATGCAATGCTAAACTGTAGGGAGGAGGGGGAAAGAGCTTTAGGATAGCCACAGCCTAGAATCTCTTAGGCTAGAAAGTTATAACTTTAGTTTGGCAAGATTCTGTCCATCACACATAACAAATGCATAAAGAAATCCAGTAGGACCATAAAAGGGACAATGCTCATCTAAATCAAGAAAAGAAGTCAGCAAATAAATTGAGAACAACTAAATATCATTTTTCATTTCATATGTAAAAAAGGAATTTGAAATTTGGGTGATAATATTCAAAGTTGGTTGGATCCAGAGTGAAATTTTCTTAAGAAGGATAGCTTCCTTTAGAGCTACAGCAAGTGCCTTCTCCCACAATGAGCACCTCTCAGTCCATCACATTCCTGCTTGAACACACAAAGGAGCTAAGTGGAACATGGATCAGATCAAATAGGGCAGAGGAGATATTAGAGATCTCTCTACTTCAGTAGATGCCAAAAACCAGGAAGAACCTCTTTTCCTTTCACAAAAGCCCTTATTTTTTGCCTTTTTCTAGAGTGTTAGTAATTTTAATTCTCTCATAGTTTCAGCTTCCAAGACTCAAAGGAAATCCCACAGTAACCATACGGTTGAAATATAGAATATGAGCCAATTCTTATTATAACAACAAGAAAGGAGAATATTGATTGAAGAACAAATGTTGACACACTCCTCCTTACTTAGCAGCAACTCTGATTTTCTTGCCTGGGTATTTGGCTGCCACTTTAAACTTAATATGGTCTTTTATCCAAGTTTGCTTTCTTGAATACTTCTTTTATCTTTTGACATTTTAACCATCCATCCTGTCACTCTAAATAACAGGTTTTGTAAATGCTGCTATAGATGGGTGGATAGATATGGACAGATTTATTTTACAAATAAAATGTCCGCCTTGTTTTTTATCAGATGCCTTTAGAAATCTTCCCATTATCAAGCATAATACATAAAAATAATCATAAGCACAATTTTATTTTCATACTTTTGGAAGCCATTTCCTTCAAAGAGAATATACGTTTTTTGAAGACAGTAAAATAATGACTGGACTACAAACAATAATTATGCACTATATGTAAGGCAATATTTGATTTTGGTTTTATATGTTGTGTGATGACTCAACTGTTAAAAACACTTGAGCATGTCTCCCCCTGAAGCACACACAAACACACAAACTTGCAAGAGACAGTGATACAAGTGATACCCCCACTCAAATATTCCATTACATCTACTTTAAATGTAAGGTGTGAAATATATCATTTTATCCAACAATTTACCTTATGAGGAAAAAAATGCTATTATGTGATTTATGCCAGCATTGTCAGTTTGTGCCAAAGAGAAAACATGGCAAGATTAAACTACAGTGGTACCTTGGTACTCAACTGCTTTGAAACTCATAGAATTTGGTACTCAACACATTTTGTCATGAATTTTTTGTTCCACAACTCATAGGGAAAAAATGTTTGGTATTGATCGTTTTTGGTATTCATTGCACTTCCCAAAAGCAATTAGCAATGAGTACCGAGGTATCACTATACTTGAGTATTGTCCTATCAAAACACTTTTCAATCCTTGTTCATACATTCATCATCATATTGTATGGTTTTCTAGTTGTGCATCTTTTTACTACTTTTATTATAAAGGTCAAAATGATAATCAACATCTTATTCAGATTCCTTACCCAAAATAAAAGGAAAGGGTCCTCTGTAACTTTAGAAAAAAAAGTTGGGCATATTATGTCATGCTGAAGCTGGTAAAGCAAGGGTCTCCAACCTCCAGGCTGCAACCTGTTTGGAACAGGGCCACATGAGCAGCAGGTGAGTGCATAGCTCCTCTCATGTGAGTGGTGGCAGTTTGTGCTTGCATGTACAGTTGCCTTCATTCGAGTGGCAGACACATGTGCCTGCCACATGCAAATGGAGCTGTGTGTGGCACGCCTGCCACTTACTATCCCCTTTCCACGCTGCTGGGCCACCAAGCCAGAAAGTTTGGGGACCGCTGTGGTAAAGGATTTTCAGGCATAAGGTGAGCTTTTCACTTGAGCAAATCTACAGTGTGGAACATAATGAAGAATGCTTATAAAATGTATAGTGCTATGTTTAACACTACTTCTCTGTCTGCCATTATGATTATGCACATTAAGAATCAACCTGTATGGATAAAATGCTTTCCCTGTAGATAAAACAATAGGCAAAGACAAAAACGTATTTGAGTAATTTAGTAGTCAGAAGAATCTAAAATTTTAAAGCACATTTGTCAATGCACCTGAATTACAAATTTTGATACTACAGCCCACAATCTAGTTTTTTAATAATAATAATAATAATAATAATAATAATAATAATAATAATAATAATGATTATTATTTATTAAATTTCTAGACCGCCCCCTCTCCCCTCTCACAGAACCTTTTATGCTGGTTCTGTGTCTCATTTTATGTGAATGTATTTTATGTGAGATCTGGAGAGGAAACGTAACCTAGCATAAAGTAAGGGCAATGCTGTATCTTTGTACCACCAGACTGTTTTGTTAAACAGACCATCCAGCTTCCCATAACTCTTCTTAGGAAAGAAGAATATGTGGTTTGATCCTCTGGACAGGATTAATGGAACACTATTTATTACAGTGTGGAGACAGTGATGCTTAACACAACGAACATATGAAGGAGATTACAGTGACAATAAATAACAGGGCCAAGGAAACACTTTTATGGTGATAAAGAAGCAAGTCCTTAAATGTTTTATTCAACTAGGGTTTAAAGCATTCTATAGCAAATTCTAAGCCTTGAATTAATGCAATTGTAGAAAACATATTTAAAAAGCCTTGTGAAGAAATCACAAGTGTAATGAATTTGCCCTTACAAGATTAGATGTTTTGCAGTCATGACTACCTTTAAGATGAGTCTCTGCCAGCAATCTTATCTTCAAGTGACAAGAATACCTTCCGCTGCCCCATAGCATATGCTAAAGCCATATCACACTAATTTTGAATTACATAGTAGCTGTAATGTTTAATAAATACGTTAGTAATGTTATTAAACTGTTTGTTTCCAAAGAAGCACGTGTCTAGTATAAAAATAAATCTGTAGCATTCCGATGCTTTAACTCCTACACATCCCATTTTTAACAGTTTCGTTTTCACATCACTTTGTATTGTAAAAAAACAGCCAGTGTTTCCAGCTACAGCTCTACTAAAGCAAAAGGTACAATGTGGCAATGCAGCATAACTTGGCACAGTGCATCAATCCACACAATTAAATATATGTGTTACCTTTCATTAATATAAAGTACTTTTCATTTGATTTTCTGTCCCAGGTCTCTACTTAACATCTGAATATTCTAATTATAATTTGGATTTTGGTGAATAAAAAGCCTCAGCGGCAATTGATATCTGTTTATCAATTCTCATCTGTGTATTTGTAGTCGCATTTGACTATCCTTTTAATCGTTTTAAACAAGAAAGTAAGGAATATGTGTTTAATTAGCATTTCCTGAAAGTTTTATAACAATCAACTGAAATCATGAATAACTGAAGATGTAATTTGAGAAAGACAAATAATAAATAAATACGATAATTAAAAAATTAATTCCAGAATTTTAGACCAATATTAGAATCGCTAAAATCACTGATGCTCTAAATTCCATATACCTGCAGTGCAACATCCATGTGCCAATGCAGTTATTATGTTTATGTGGGAAAGAGCTAAAGGGTAAGAAAAATACTACCAGTAGGAAGAATCCCAAACTAGCTTTAGAAATAAAATGTGTGAAATTAAATCAAAGAAGAGTCAGAATTGAATTTTTAAAGGAAACTGCTTCTTGGAGCATAGGTTGCCTTTTCTGAGGTAGCATGTGTAAGTGTGTGATTAAAAAATGATGGGTTACAATGAAATATAGTGATTTTTGCCATTCTATATAAATGTGTAGCACCTAATTCAAGGTTTAATCTCCTGATTGATGCTCTTTGACAAAGGGACTCAGTTGATTTATTCTCATTTTACTCAATGTTATATTGGATGATATGTTAATACTTCATGGATTGCAGAGAATCTTAATTTGTTTCTGCTAGCAGTAGCAGCCCCCACAATTATTTGTCTCTTTATATTTATTTTTATAATAAAATATAAACAAAGAGAAAAGAAGCAATAATTCCCAATTTATTTTCCTTTATAGCACCCTCTGGAATAAAGTTTACATATTTAAATCTAAAACAATTAACATTCACACTTTACAATTTTCCATACATTCATTAGAATATTGTCATAGAAAACAGATACAAAGAAAAGAAAAAGATATAACAATCTGATTTTGCAGATGTGTTATTTTGTAACAAATAAAATCTGTATTGCATTATTCAGATTAAATTTTCCATAATTACAATTAGGGGCAAGAACCATAAAACTGTTATAATTATTTTCACTTCTTTATTATTTCTATGTCAAATGTAAACACAAAGAAAGTGATGTTGAATATAGAAAAGGTGAAGCCAATTTCAAAATTGATACAAGCTGCCATTAGTATTCATTCCAAAAGACAGGAAGTAAACATCTTGGCACTAAATCATCTAATATATACATTCCTTTTGAAAGTATTTATTATTCATAATAAAACTAAAATAGTTAAACAATGTAAAATAGTAATTTTAATGGTAAATTATTCAATGCCTTTGAATAATGCTTTTTAAAAGGTTTTTTAATCCCATCTTTATTATTTTTAGATATTTTAAGGCAACAATACTCCTAGTATCTAATACACCTTATGAGGGTGGGCTGCTGGGGGTTCTCAGGGGTTCGGGAGAACCACTAACAAAGGTTCTGTGCAGTTCGGAGAACCCCCAAATTCCATTCCTGGCTAGCCCTGCCCACCCTTCCCCTCCCAGGAATCCCCACATGGCCCATTTTGGATGCAGGTAAGTGCAGGGTGAGCGTGGAGGCTTGGAGAGGGTGAAAAATGGGTCTACCAGAAGTTCGGCCTCTGGAGCCTGGGGACGCCATTTTTGCCCTCCTGGAGCCTGAAGAGGGCAACCCCCCACCTTGGTGCAGGAGGCCGACTAGGCTATGCCCACCATGGCCACACCAATCCAGCAACAGGGCAGAGAACTTCTTGCTAAAATTTTTGAAGCCTACACCTGTTCCTTCCTCCTCCTATTTTCCTCATTACAACTCTGTGAAGTAGATTGAGAGAGAATGACTGAGCCAAAGCCAACCAGTGGCTTTCATGCTAAAGTGGGACTAGAAGTCACTGTCTCCTCTTTCTAGTGTTTTAACCATAAAACCAAACCTATCCTTGTTCAGAAGATGCAGTTGAAGAATATAAATTTTCCTCTCAGGGATTATTTGTTACTCAACAAAGGGACAGTCTACTCCCCCAGTTTATTCATATGAAGATATCAGGGTCAGCCATCCTTCTCCCCAAGAAGCTGCTGAATTAGAATTTTTAAATGATTACTGCCAGTGACTATTTTGTTGCTAGACTGTTTGTCATGGAATAAAAACTGACATCACAGATTAATACAATATTAACTGTAAAATAGTATATTAGGGTATAATATTTATATCCCTAGAAGATAGTTGTTATTTTTAATAGAAGGGACTGGATCAGTTAGGAAATACAATGTACAGGTGACAAAAAAAAACTTAATGTCATATGTATGCTGTAAGCATACACACTGACAAGGAAATATAAAACATAAATTACATTACATCACAACACTGTAACCCAGATTTTCCAACCCGGAATGATAGTGTTCTGCAAGGATTCATTCAAGAGTTTTTCTGTACTTAGAGACAATCAGACCTGCCTGGCATCTTCACATGGAAGTCAGGTGATTTAACACAAAGCTACAAACCACTGGATACATCAGTGAAAAGAATGAAAATCAGCAGTGGCAGTAAAAAGTAAATCTCATGGTACTACATTAAGAAAGCAAGAAAAATAAATTATTTTTTTATGATTCCGAACAATGTGTACAGCTGCACCAAATGTCCTTTTTCCAAAAGACAACTGGATTTTCTTGGGGTTTTTTTTCCATTTAGTTTACTTCTTGGATGAGAAGCAAAACATTTTCAAACGAAAAAAAACGAAAGCCCAGGAGTCTTTTGAAAAAAACAAAACCCCAGCTTTGGGACAATCATAATGGATGATTGAGAATATCCATAACAATGTACATAGCTACCTCACCTTAAAAATACACTGTTTAGTTAAAACCAGTATTTCTTTCTTATCCTTTCCTTACACCTGTGAATATGTCCAATTGATCTCTGTATGTGACTTGCTTTATTTTGTTATTTATTATTTAAAATAGATATTATTTTCTTGCTTTTCTCAAAACAATAAATTAAAGGAATAAGCTCCTTAACCTTAAGAATGCTTTGGAATATAACTTAGAAATATGTTCCAATATCCAGGTTAAATAATTCCTATTTCTAAACTACTTTACATAATATCTTAAAATATTATTTAATTCTTAATACAGCCAGATTACATAGAGAACAAAAAGCAGTATCTATTCTTTTCCATTCACCTATCTGTACTCTGATGGTACCACCAAGTGATGATTTGTGGGAACCATTTGAATCTTCTTCTTTTTTTCAAATTACATATTGGGGTGAAAGTGCAAAAATCTGCTTTACATTATTCTCCCAATCTTTTCTAATTCTCCCAAGTTATTTTTTTTTCCAGTCAATCTGAGAAATCCCAATTTAATCTTTTAAAAAATCAAAACACTTTAATTCCATGGAGAAGAATTCATGTCCTCACTTTGAATACGATCCTACAGAAAGATTTTTTCCTAAATCTTTTAACTTTTTATTTCATTTCACTAAAGGATTACGCATCTATCCTTGTTCGTTACAAAAGACCTTTAATGATGTGCTGTAGAGGTCCCCTAATTAAGATTCAAAGCATAAAAGTGTGCAGGAGCTGATAACCCACAAAATTTAACAGATTTTCATTAACATTCAAATGCTTCCTCCATTTGGATCGAGATTGTAAGACTTTTCCACCTCGGTGGCAGACACTAATGATACTTGCAAATATGAGTAATGCCTTCATTGGTGAAAAATTAATGCACTACAATAATTTTTCTACCTGAGGTTAATGAACATGTCACATGCTGAAAATGAGTTGTTTGAAAGTAAATTACTATAATCTATATTTAGAAGACACTGCTTTTAAAAAGAAAGTCCATATTATATTTGATGACACTTAGTTTTATCATGGATTCTGTTATTCACATAATGAGGCTTTAAATTGTGCTAATGTCACCAAGGATACTGGAGAAAAAATTTATTTTCCTAGAATATCCAATAATTCAGACAAAGTCTATGCCCAGTTACCATAAACAAAAATAAATAATTAAAGCTAATCTCCACCTTTATATTCTGAATTCTAACAGAAAAAAGAGCCAAACTAATAGCTTCAGAAAATATTTTTCATAGTTGTGATCTTTTGGCTTTTTCCACACGTGCATTTCAAAACAATGAATGCCTGAATGCTTCAGTAACATTTCTCCCTGAATAATAGAAATAAGAGAGATATCAGACTAACCAAACACACCAAAAGAAACAATTTGTATAATTATATATTTGCACTGGTTTTCTAGGGCAACCAATGTTGAAAGCTTAAATAGAAAACAGTTTATAAAATATTTTATGAACTTTATATAAACAAAGTTTTGACTGGGTTTGCACCTCGTGCTATGCCATGGTGTCATTGTTACAATTTATTAAATTAGTGGTGTGCAATTCTTTCAATCCAAAATGCAAGACGGGGATGTGAATAAGATCATTTCACCCCTAAAAAAGGTATGAATTATATGAGTCTAATGCACAGTCCTAGGAAAATATGCATTTGAATTTAGGAGGTGCTACTGCTATACAAATCCAGGAAAACTCACTGCTTCTTTAAGGATATGCTGAAGGCAAAGGAAGCACATCCATCAAAAAGCATATTTTCTGCTTTTCGGACCAAAGAGACCAATATGTCATTCTCTCTTGTTTTAAGAGTATATAAGAATAATTTGAGCTCCATACCTATACAGTTTGGAATATAGAAAAAAGAAAATGTAAAATGAGTCACCCTTACGCAGTAAGTGCATATCCTCATATTAAATCCTGAGTGCTACAATTCATCCTCACTTTTTAGAAAATAGACTTGCAATATACTATTGCTTACCTGCTTGCACATAAATGTAGTTTTAGTATGAGAATTCAATAGGAATCTAAAGGATGCCAACATGTATGGATTGCGAATATATTATATGTACAAACAGAATTATTGAGAATGCTAAATTATTTTAATTTTATTGCCTACATTTTTATTCCTTTTACAAATAACTCAAAGTAGCAAATAGCCAACACTTTCTATTTTCCTCACAATAACAACAACCCTGTGAGGTGGGCTGAGTCGATCCCAAGTGATCCCAAGGTCACCCAACAGACTTTCATGGCCTCTTGTTTTCTAGCCTGGTGCCTTAACGACTAGACCAAACTGGTTCTTATTATTATAATTCAGCAGAGCATTAAATAGTTCAAGAAGGCACCTATTGTGTTATAGGATAACTGAAGTGAAGACAATCCTTTAATATTCAAAATTTTAATAACAATTCACATATCTTTTCTAATATTGGCCCACTAAGGCACCATTTTCTAATTCTGTGAAGGAAATAATCTTTTTATTCCAATTTTCATGTAACACTTAAGAACCCAGATGAATTCAGTAAACAGATACTAAAACTTAAATTTACACCAAGTGATCGACATCATTCAGAATGGAGTAGCATAATAATTTCAAAATTATTCATTAATGTGAATAATTTCAATATAATTTTAGGGAAAATATTTTAAATTATGTACCATACACCATTGAAATAGCATCACTTAGTTGAAGTTGCTTTGGAGTAGATATCTCTTGATAGGAACGTAGTTCTTAATTTTCTTTATTGATGCTTTTTGTTTTCAATTTGATATAACAACTTTCTGGCCAATAATTTAGTTTTTATTCATAATGATACTTTGAAGGAGTATAATAAACAAACAGTAGAAAGTTACAGCTCTTAAACGAGCTGTCTACCCTAAGAAATGTTGTCACTCCAATTTGACAGATCAAATAATAATGTTACCTATCATGAGAAAATATAACCAATATATTTGTGGGTATATAAGCTTTCAGCATTGTAAGTGACACTTTTTCTTCTCTTTAAAAATCTTCATAATTTATTCCATTGACTAAGAAATTGTCACTGCTTATTTTTAATAGACACAGTTTCCATCAGATGTGGAACACAGAATAAATTGATATGAAATGGAGACACTCTCAACCAAATTGTCATTATTCTAAATTATTCCTTATGCTCAGATTGCTTTCACTTAGTAAATAATTTCAGAATATCTGTGTTCTTCACAGGAGGCAAAAGAAATTCAAAACAATACCTCCTGAATTTAATATGCAAGGAAAATACTTAATAGAATCATTTGGATGCTAATTAAAGGCCAACTGATACATTTTATGAAAGTACAAAATAAAGTGCAAAATGAATAGAATCAAATGGCAATATCTATAGGGTATAAATCAAAATTGACACAATTGCTAATTTATACCAAGAAAATAGCTAACATTCTGATTGTATTATTAATAAAACTATAGAATAATAGCGTTCTTTTAACATAGAATTGATCAAATGTCTGCTATATAGTAAGCATAAAATCAGACTCAAGTTGAATAAGAATGCTTCATAGAAATTTGTATGGTTCTCCAATGTAAAGTGAGATTTCCTCTGAAGTTATAACAACAAGCCTGCCAAAGCTTTGCCAGTAGAAAAAAAATCATACTCTTCTGCCAAAATACCACAGTACCTAGTGGTAGTGGTGGTAGGGAGGAGGTGAGGCTAACCAAGAGAAGATAGAAAGCATAGAGTTAAGTAACAATCTTTCAGATCAAAACTTTGGGTTACCAACTATTAGAGTTTAAGAATTGCATCATGTTTTCTACAGAATTCAATTTGATTAGTATTGATGTGTTGTCTACTGAGCTAAAATGAAATTTAATTTCTCAAAAATAATTCAGTCAATCAATCAATCACAATTTGGCAATGTAAACACAAGACAGTCTTCCTCAGTCTGAATGGAACTGCAGCAAGTAGGAAATTATCCTTATTTTAACTTTATCCTTTCTCAAATAAAAACAAAAAGTATCAGTCTAGAAAATAGTTAGCAAATTTGGGAGCGCAACAAAGCGAATTTTGATGATGCACCTCACTACGAAGTTTAATACTGTATCCTCAATATTACAAGGAAGTGGCCAACTATGTTGGAGAAACTGGGGGTTTATAGAGACAGGTGTCCGTCCCCCCAAATGGAAAAAAGGACATTTCTCAAAAATGACACAGCATCAGTATCACCATCCAATGTAATTTAAATGGAAACAGGAATGTTTTTCTTTAGCTTTTATTGTGATAAGTTTGTTTTAAAAAGCAGTGGCTACCTGGCATTTGGCAAATGTCATCATACTTTTTGAAACAAACTTGATTCAATAACTAGGAAGCCCTATAATACTGATATCCAGAATTAATAAATCAGACTATGCTACAAAAAAACAATCTTTTTTCTTTCCTTTGGGGTTTTTGTTTATTTTGGCTTGTTTGTTGTTTGTTTTGGGATTGGCAGAATTCTATACAGCCTTATTTAAACAAATGAAAATGATAAGTGAACATTATTGGCAAGAAAATACAAACTTCAGAATTCAAAAGAAGAGTGAAAATCATGACTGCTTGTTGAGCTAAATAGTATTTGACTAATAGTCGCTGTTCTTCTTTAAGGATATGCTGAAGGTAAAGGACTGAAGTAGAAATGCTATGAAGGTTGTAAAGGAGGGGATTGGTTGCCAAGTAACTTTTTTATCACCATCATAATTGAAAATAATTAATTTCTGTTTGAAGCATCAGCTAATGAGAAATACCTGTGTTTTTCAAGTGCTTGTGAATCAGTTCATTTATATATGATGTGTATGATCTATTCTAGAATATTCTCAGATATCAAGGCAAGAACATCAGGAGCAACATTGCCCTATTCCAGTAACCTGATACTTCACTCATTATACATCAGTTCTGTCAGAAAAATTCCTATTGTTCTTCCATCCTTATTCTCCACTTCTTATTTCTCCATCATTTCTCTTCCTACTACTCTATAGATGAAAGTGTTTGCACATGTGTGGGTGTGTACTTCTAGACATGTGTCCCAAAATAGCTTGGTTGACAGGTTGCAGCGAAGAAGAAAGAATATGCTGAATGATGCTGCCAAGTAAATTTGTTAGCAAGAAGGTAGTTTCTTATAAGCACACTGAAACCATGCAATATTGCTTTAATTTTTAGTTGACAGTTGAGTCATAATTTGGATTTGAAATATAATTTCCTTTCAAGTTACTTTAGGAATCCACTACTTAGAGCTGTCCAACATCCCTCCTACTAAATGTTCCTGTGCAGATTGACCATTGGCTTACCTGAATGGTCGTTCTCTAGGCGCTGTAGGAGTATCCAAGTATGGGTTAACTTCAGCTTGCTGCCCAAGGACTGAATTCAAAGATTGTGTAGCCACGCCTCCTACTCCCCTCGGAGGCTCAGTTTAAAAAACGAAGGTATGAGACCCAGAAGGATGCTGTCTGGAGAAAAGTCTATGCCATAGAGGTGATAAGTTACGCACCCTCAGGCGACCCCAGGGCGGGGTTGGACACTCCTGCAGCGCCTAGAGAATGGCCATTCAGGTAACCCAAAGGTAATTCTCCTAGGTGCTGTTTGGAGTGTCCAAGCATGGGACATACCCAAGCTATGAAGTCTCAGGGTGGGAAGAAGGAATGTCCTGGTTAGCAGAAGCCGCAAGGACCCGCTGTAAGACCCTCCTTCCAAATGAAGCCTCTACAGAGGCAAAGGAGTCCAGTCTGTAATTCCGAATGAACAGTGACAGCGAGGACCAAGTAGCCTCCCTGCAGATCTCTTCAATAGGCGCTTGAGTAGCCTAAGCGGCCGTAGTCGCAGCGCTCCTCATGGAGTGTGCTGTGATACGAAGAGGAACAGGTTTGGATTGTTGCTCGTAAGCCAGCTTAATGCAAGCACGCAGTATGGAACAATATGAAGAACGAGTCTGATTTGTGAAAAGAGGCTGTCCTCTTTTTGTATACCCACACAGCGGCGTGCACATCCAATTTGTGCCAGACACTCTCCTTGGGATGACTGGGGTGTGGCAGAAGTCAGGGAGGATGACCTTTTGCGTCCTGTGGAATAAGCTGTTAATTTTTGGTAGAAATGCTGGATCCAATCGCAGAATGATTCTGGCCGAATGTATAATACAAAGGTCCTCCCTAACTGACAGCGCGGCTAGTTCTGAAATTCTGTGCACTGAGGTGATGGCTACAAGAAAGGTGGTTTTGAACGACAAATGTCGTAGGCTAATAGAATGAATTGGTTCGAGTGGCGGCGATGTTAAGGCCTGTAAGACAATCGATAAGTTCCAAGTTGGTTAACAGTGTACTGTCGGAGGGCGTAGGTTGGTAGCCCCCTTTAGGAAACTGCGGACCCTTGGGTGTCTGCTGAATGGTTGAGAATTCTCTCTGGACAAGATGGTGGCCAGGGCTGCTGTCTGTCTCCGAAGGGTGTTGGGAGCGAGGCCCTTTTCCAACCCCTCCTATAGGAAGTCTAGGATTTGTGGGATTGTCGCTGCTGTGGCATTGATATGATGGGACTGACACCAAGAGGAGAAGATAGCTCAAGTAGCATCATAGATCCGCATGGTGGAAGGTCGCCTAGATGCCTGGATGGTTTGAATGACCTTGTCAGAAAAACTGTCTTGCCTCAGGAGGTCCCCCTCAAGTGCCAAATGGCTAACTGAAGCCATTGAGGGTCCGGGTGAGGTATGGCCCCTTGGCTGAGGGAGACCTGCGGTATGCACCAATGCTTGGTGACAGGCTAACAAGGTCGGCGAACCAGGACCGCCTTGGCCAGTGCGGGGCATCTAGCAGTACTTTGGCGTCCTCCATAAGATCTTCCTTATGACCTGAAGTATCAGTGGGAGGGGCAGGAACGCTTATAGCAGTCCAGGAGGCCAGCAGCATCGAAGCACATCCATCCCTTCCACGCCGAAGCATTGGAATCTTGAAAAGAACTGGGGGAGATGAGTGTTCTTGGGACTGGAAACAGGTCCATTGTCAGAAGACCAAATCTCTGGGTCAGCTGGTAGAACAGAAATGAATGAAGTTGCCATTCCGAGTTGCTGATGGTCGTTCTGCTCAGCCAGTCTGCTGTCATGTTGTCCTCCCCCGAGATGTGGTCCGCTCTCAAGGACTCGAGGTGGCGCTCCGCCCATCGTCCTATGGCCTCAGCCTCCGACATCAGGGCCGTTGATCAAGTTCCACCCTGGTGATTCACATAGGCCTTGGTGGCGATGTTGTCCGTCGGAAGTGGCACAGGGCTAGTCTGGCGGCTCTGAGCTCCAGCCAGTTTATGTTGTGGGCGAGCTCTGCCTGCGATCATCTGCCCTGCGTCATGTGTGTCTGTAGGTGGGCTGTACAAGCTGGCATCTGTTGTTATGACCAGGTGCTCTGGTTCCTTGGAGAGGGACCCCCTCGTCAGCGCTGAATATTGCCACCACCCGAGCGACCGGAGCACCTTTGGGGGAACGCTGACCACCCTCTTGGAGTTGCTGGCCTTGCGCCACTGAATAGAAAGAAGGAACCACTGATGATCCCGTGCATGCAGCCGTGCCCAAGGAACTACAGCGATGCACGAGATCAGCTTCCCCAGTAGCTGGGATAGAGTTACTAGAGGTGCTGACCTGGATCTCCTGATCTGACGCACAAGGGATGTGATGCTGTCCCTCTGCTCCTGTGTGAAGAACACCCTGCAAGTTCTGGAGTCGATCACAGTGCCCAGGTGTTGAATCCTGGAGGTAGGTTCCAAGTGACTCTTCTCCAGATTGATGGAGAAACTGTGTTGCTGTAGTGTGTGGATTGTGACATTGAGATCTCCCGCTCCCTGGACGACGACATCAACAGGATGCCGTCCAGATAACAAACGATTCTTACTGGACGAGATCTGAGATGTGCAGTGACAGCAGCCAGAAGTTTGGTGAACGTCCTGGGGGCCGATGATAGTCCAAAGGGAAGGGAAGAGACCTTGTATTGATAATGCTGGTTTGCAAACTGGAACCTCAGAAATTTGCGATGCGCTGGATGAATGGGAACGTGCAGGCATGCCTCCTTCAGGTTGATTGATGTCAGGAAGTTGCCCTGCCTGATGCAACCCAAGATGGTCTGGAGTGATTGCATCTTGAAGCGCTTGTACGCTATATGAATGTTGAGTTTCTTGAGGTCCAGTATGGCTCTCACCCCTCCCGATGTCAACGCCTGGGGGAGGGACACATCCCTAAGTTATACACCTTTACTCAAATTGCTTTGTTTTATACAGGTCGCTTTCAGGAAGTGAGCGGAGCCGGATGTCAACGCCTAAGGCGTTTCCATGACTACTATCACCTTGAGAAGGGGAGGGAAATTCCATGCATACTTTTGGCCAGAGTAAAAGTCTCATATTTCTGTACTGGGATGTGAATGCGTATGTCCAGAACCCTGCCATAACGTCCTGTTGGAGAATGTGATTGATGACCTCACCAAAGAGCTTACCAACCTTGAAAGGGGCCGAGGTCAACTTCCACATTGCCTTCATGTTGGCCTGCCAATGGCGGAGCCACAGCAGACGGTGTGTGGTCACATTAGATGCCATAGCCCTAGAGGAAAATTTGATGGCATTAAAGGAAGCGTCGGCCGAGGATTCGACCGCAGCAATAATTTGTTGCTGGATAACATCCAGGAAAAGTTGTGGTGCCGGAACCAGCTCCTGAGGGGGAGGTCTCCTTAAAGAGACCTGTGCCTGGATCCCCTGATCCGACCCTTTCCTTGCTACCCTGTTCAGTCTTGTCGGATTGGGCGGGGAGTCCCATTTGAATGGACGAAGCCCTAGCCTTGGTCAGAATGGCCTTAAACATTGAAGGCTTGAGTAAGCCAGAGAAGGCGGGGGCGTCGGGGACCGGATTCTCATCCTCCAATAGATCAGGGGCATCCTGTTCACCCTCTTCCTCTTCAGACACCTCGCTGACAGCTGAGGAAGCAGCAGGAGAGGCTCCGGTGGATTGAGTGTGAGGTCCTGTGGTCTGCATCCTAGCTTTGGCCTTGTTCTGGAGGGGCAAGGTGAGACCCAGCTGTTGGATGCCATCTCCAATCCCCTGTGATATCGCCCGTGCAAGCACCTCCTGCATCGCTTGGGATAACTCAGGAGTGGTCCCAGAAATAGGGCCAGAAGGGGGAGACTCCTCCCCCATTAGAGAGCAGGCCTCCTCCATGTCCACCTCTTCCAGGGAGGAATCAGAAGACCTGGGGGATGCCCTGGAAGGATTGGGAGAAAAACCAAAGTCCCCTTCGTCCGGCAGAGATGGAGAGCCCTCCCATGGAATATCCACTATGGGGATGTCTGCAGGAACCTGAGCTGGTGGTGGTTCCCTGACTTGAATGGCCACTGCAAGCTTTGGAGTGCACCGGGGAGCTGTCGGCGATCTGGAGTGCTCAGTAGAGCTTCCAGGACTAAAAACAGTCCTCCGACAGCTTTTGGGATATCCCTAACCTACCTACCTGCCCCCAGAGCTCGCCAGTAGCCGCTGACGAGCCTCCCGGTGGTGCCTCGACCACAGTGGTCGCAAAAGGCAGCCGCGCTCCAAGCTTCCTGTTCCGCGCTTCAGAAGGCTGTAGGAAGCTAGCTTTCAATTGAAGAGAGAAAATAAGAAAACCTAACGCTTCCTAATCTACACTCTAAACACAAAAATAAGAAAAGAGGCTACAATAAGCTGTTTGGAGAGTCCAACTTGCTGTCGAAGAACTGGAGCACCCCAACTGCATCCGCTGGCCAGCTGAGTTCACCCTTTTTTAAAGCCATTTTTCGCCCTCCCCGGGCTCCAGAGGCTTTATAGGAGCCTGGGGAGGGCGAAAACAGCCTCCTCCGCACTCTCTGACGCCCTCTGGAGGTGTCAGGGAAGCCTCCGGACAATCCCTGAAGCCTTCGGAGCGCTCAAAACATCCCATGGATCAGATCTGTGTTCTTACAGTCCTAGTATGTATTCAATGCCATGTGTATCAGCTACCAGGACTAGAAGGGGAAACAGAAATAAGAGATGTTTTTTTATTAATTCACTTTCTGTCTACTAAGTAGCCCATAGCCATTCAACAGATTAACCCTCAATAATTAATATTTTGACAGATGGCTAAACCATCTATCAGAAACCATATCCTTCCCATTCCCAGCCAATCCTACATTAAGAACAGTGGTTGGTGTTGCTTTTCCTGCCAGGCAGGAGGGGAAACAAATCTGGGAGAATCCAACAAAGTCTTTCTTTTATTTGTCCCACATTAAAACTCTAAGCCTAACACCATTAGCACCACCATTTTATTACCAAGATTAAATAAGGTTTAAGAATGAGGACACTGCAAAGCATGCTAGCGCATGTCTCTAACATCTCAAGGACAAGCAAATATCTTTTTAAAGTGGCTGTCTGAAAGAGCTCTGAGTTTGGGGAAATACATCTTCTAGTCACAAGAGACAATATTTCTAGATGTTCTAAATCTAAGAGTGTGATAAATGTTGTCTAATCTAGGTCCAGACTGCTCACAAATGATGTTCTTCAAGTAGTTATTTCACATAAAGGAAATATATTCCAAGTGTGATGTGCCTCAAGATATTCTAAATTACCCTTTTCCCTTAAGGAATGAAAGTTATAATTAGTTTTTATTCATTAAACTGTTATGGTCCATTTATTATAGTACTTTCTAACATTTCATTAAAAATGTCAATTGTATGCCAATCTACAGAAACAAGAAAAGTTTGTCTAATATCAGAAAAGGAAATGAAACACAACTTGGGAAGGTTGTCAATGGTTGCATGTGTGAGATCACCACATAATGTTCCAATATTTTGGACACAAAAAACCATTAGTACTGGGGCATGAATGTAGCATGTTCCCAGTTTAAACATGGGAGAGAGTAGTAGCAAATATGATAGACTACCAGAGCAAAAGCAAGCAACAGGTAATGAAACAAATCCTATTAACCACAGACTAACATCTTTGTATTTCTTAAGAAGATGTGTATCATCAACCACAACCACAATTGGTATATATTCTGTTACTGAACACAATATTTTAATTATTTCTTTATTTTTACAAAATCAACAGCCAAAAATATTTCCCTTACAAAAATAGCATTTATTCCAAAAGTCCACAAATGAGCTGCACGATTGACTTTGCAAGTGTCTTAGGTCAAGGGTGCTAATGGAGCTTACAAGCTGATTTATTCTAACAAACAGTTTTTCTTTGATTTGTGTTTTTTTGTGAATACTTTTGTTTTTCAATTTCTGAATCTAAGAATATTGTATGGCAGATTTGAAGAAAGGGAAGTAAAGCACAAAAAGCTATTTATTTAGGCTATTCACATTTCAATAAGAGTTATCTTTATTATTACTCAAAAGTTGAAATATAAACATAATATAGTTAATCTGCCTTGTGATATAACAGCTGATAAAGCATAGTCATTGTTGGGTTTGATTCCTGCATGAATTTGGCACCCGATTTAGGACATAATATATTTCTGACCATTCTTCATACTGATGCTTCTGGTTTTATTTATTTTTTCAGTGGAAACAAGATATGAATTCTTCTGAAGTCCACCAGAAATGTATCACTAAAACATCTAAAATTTAAGAAGCTATTTAGCATTCAAATATCAAAAATTAATATTCAAGACAAAAAGAAAAAATATTTTGCCAAAAATAATTGTTGCTATTACAATAATATGTTTAACACAAAAAGTAAAAGTATTTAAAGTAAGTATACTACATGCTTCCAGATATTATACAAAGACACATGTGTCTTCACAGTAGATATAAGAAAATTTGAAAGCAAAAACCTAATCTACTTAAGTTTTTTCACACCAAACAAGATGTCGCAAAAGAATGTGTAAGATTTTGAGTTCTACAGAACTTCATTTTCCAGGGACCAACAATAACCTGAATCATGATATATTCCCAGAGGCCATTTTGTCATTAGAGACAGAAGTAATATTCCAAGGCAGTGAACTGAAAAGTCAAAATATTGGAAAAGGAGGAAAGTAGCACAGGTAATGGACTAAGACACAGGATCTTGAAGAAAAGGCAGAGAAAGGGTTTAAGAAAAGAAGCTAAAAAAACTTAGATTCTCTACACAGATAACCTCCAAAGTATTTTAGCAGTAAGGAAAAATAAGAATATAAATGCATATTCTACTTCAAATAAAAAATATCTCATCCCAGGTGAGATATGATATAAAGAAAAAAAAATATGGTAACATATAGCTTGTGAAATATAGCAACTGTTCAAAAATAAAGAAAGCCCCTACTACCAAGCCCTTTGGCTATCTTACAGTTGGTACTTAGAGAACAAAAACCAATTTTATATTTATTGTACTGGTAAGATATATTGCCATGGAAAGTAAAGGCATTTCAAGACAAATCCTAGAAACCACCAACCTCACTTCACCCCACCCCTTTCTCTGTGCTACTCTTTTTCATGTATTTTCCTTTCAATCCCAGCAACTCGTTGCAAGAACTTGATGAGAAACTTCTTCATTGCCATTCCATGTGAGGTTACTTTCAATCATATATCCTGGAATAGACCAGTCTTTGGTCTAGCAGGCTTATTCTGAATTT
The DNA here is from genome assembly GCF_964273705.1 of Natrix helvetica. Lineage (NCBI taxonomy): Eukaryota > Metazoa > Chordata > Lepidosauria > Squamata > Natricidae > Natrix > Natrix helvetica. The sequence continues at coordinate 112,061,718 of NC_138549.1, read as the reverse complement.
TGACATTTCAACAGCATTGAAAAGTAGAAAATGGCTTCATTGGAAATAGGCTTTCTTGTTCATAAAATGACTACTATGATAGATGTGACCAGTTGCAAAAATGCCGTATCAAAAATAAAACTAAACATAATACCCATAACACATCTTTTAGTTCCCTACACTATTTTTTTCAGAGCAAATGAACAAAGCATTCATTCATTCATTCATTTGTAGTCATTGTTTATCCACTGCAGGATGGAAACATGCCTCTTCCGCATGTTTCCAACCTATATAGTCCTGAACTTTCTTTTGCCAATTGGGCCCCCAATACTTGCTGATGTCATTGATACATCTTGTTTTAGGTCTTTTTCGTGGATGCTTTTTATCAAGTGGAATCCTTTCTATGACTGCCTAGGTTCCCCTGCCATCAGTTCCTCTTACTATGTGACGGGCCCATTTCCATTGCAATTCTTTTAGTCTCTCGATATCGTATACTTTCGTTTGTTCTCTAATCCAGGAGGTCTTTCTATCTTGTTTTGTAAAGAAATTTTATTGATTGGGACTCTTTTAAATATTCCTTCTTTGTAGTAGTGCCTGCTGTCTGAATAATGTTTCCCCCCCCCCCTGAGATCCAGATATCTCCCACTTTGCTACTGTTTAGAAAAGCTATGAAAGCTTAAGTGAAGGGAGAATGACCCCCCTCACTTCACTGTATGTGCCACCTTTAATTTTTATATTTTATATTGTATTGATTTGAGCATAATTTATTTGATTGTGGTGAGTCACTCAAAGTCATTGCAAGTTACATCGTATACAATTTTATTTATTTATTTTTATTATTGTCATTGCTTATGTCCCTTGATGACTCAATTTTTTTCTTTAAAAAAAGATACTGTATTTACTCACAATGTGATTCCAGCTAGTCAGTCCAATTTAACTGTCAGGACCCTTGGGAGAAGGGCTTTTTTTCCTAAAAATGCCTTTTTTCCTGCCAATAAATCCATAGTTTAGCAACTTTTAAGAAAGATAAGGAGCACATTATTCTTCTTAATCTATTGCCTCTTGATTTTCCTTTAAATATTTCAATACTGCATCAAAAAAAGCTGAGCATACCCGTGAGTAATTTTATTTTAGTTCTGGGCAATATATATAAAGAGGGATTATAATGACCTGAAAATAGTTATAGTCTAAATGCTGAGTTATATTCAAAGACATCAAATGTTTTTTAAAAGAAAAATGGCCATTAAAGAGGAATCAGTAAGTACTTGTGTGCCAAATATTATCAGGCAAATTTCTATGATCCTTGGAAGCACTTTTATTTGGCTGAATGAAAGAAAGAAATTCAAGTTAAAGCAGAAAATCAAGTAAGATTAGAAAAGACCACCCAACTATTTTTCTAATGTAGTGAAATACTGAATGAATAATTTAATATTTCAAGAAAATAAAAGAATTTTACCTCTTACAGAAATAATTTTACAACTGATCATGCAAAAAAGTAACTTTATTGTAATATATAACAGTTAATCATTTCTTTTTTTAAGTTGCTACAAAGAAGAAAATGCTTCACTACATCAGACTAAAGCAAAAATATGTTTTGACAGTTTTCTAATGTGCTAAACTCTTAACAGATACTTCTGTATCTGTAATGATATTATACCGAAACCATATTACATTCTGAAGAGAAAAAATGTTTATGTGCTTCATAATCTTTGAAGTCTATCATCTTTACAGGTAAAGAGTGAAGATATAATCTCAGATGAGAAAAATATGATCTGCGGTGGAGTATCAGCTAATTTAAACTGTATTAATGAGCTTGGCGTGGCAGCCGCCATGTTGTGAGCCACTGACAGTTTTTTTTAAAAGACGATTCGCGCCCTTTTGCAACTGCTGCGACGCCCGACTGCTTCGGCATGCGCGCGCTGGCCAGCTGAGTTCACCCTTTTTTAAAGCCATTTTTTGCCCTCCCCAGGCTCCAGAGGCTTTATAGGAGGCTTTATAGGAGGCTTTATAGGAGGCGAAAACAGCCTCCCCGCCCCCCCCCCGGACGCCCTCTGGAAGTGTCAGGGAAGCCTGAGGACAGTCCCTGAAGCCTTCGGAGCGGTCAAAACAATCCTCCAAGCAAACCGGAAGTGACTTCCGGTTTGCTCGGAGGGTTGTTTTGAGTGCTAAGAAGGCGTCAGGGAAGCCTCCGGACGGTCCCTGAAGCCTTCGGAGCGCTCAAAACGACCCTCTGAGCAAACCAGAAGTCACTACCTACACTCTCCGGCTCCTGGGGCAAAGCTGGAGACCCCCCGTGGTCGCCGCCGCTCCAGGGGATCCCAGCAAGCCGCCCCTATGGCAGGGCGCCCCTCCAAGGCACCCTGTGCTCCCCCTAGGATTCAGGGGAGCCCACCGAAGCAGCGAGAAGGCGGGCACACGCGACCGTCGCCTTCGGCTGCCGGAAGTCGTCTCTCTAACTCCTTGACTTTTAAGAGGATTTATTTTCAGATATCTGTATATAAGATTGTAGTCTAAATGGGTCGTATTTGTGGAAGCAAAAATAATTGAGTCCTTCTCCAGAAACTAAGTGTGGGTTATGATGGGAAAGGCACAAAGAATTACAAGTCTGAGGCAACAAAATAGAACATCCTTGATACAACTTTGGCTAATTACTGGACAATTCCATGTCAAAAACAATTTCCTGGGATAGTTAAATTAAAAAGCGCTTCAACTTTTTGCATTCTCTAGTTGTATGCTAATAAAGCTAGTCTTAAAGAGAAAATGAGTGTTTTAAAATGAAAGTTCAAATAATTGTATCTCTGTAGTTTTACTGCAAAAATTAGATAACACATTATTAACACCTAAAGTAGGGCAAGAAGCTACTTTGAGTTATACTTTAGTTCCTAATGATGTTATGAGATAACTGTGAATAAGATCTTCTGAAAATATGTCTGCTAAATGAACAAATAAATCTAAATATAATTATAAGACTTAAAATAAATATACTCTTGAAATCTCCAATATATTTTTAGACTGTAGGCAGGCATGAAAAAACATTTGCAGATGATAAAGAATTCTGAACGCACAGAAATATTGTATTTCTGAGAATATGTTTGTTTTATTTAAACCATTCAAACTGTGAGCTCCAGAACACATACATAAATTATTCTTCATTCTAATATAATAAACAGGATTTCATTTACTATAAATCAGGGGTGTCCAATCTTGGCAACTTTAAGACTTGTATACTTACAATAATACAATACGATAGCAGAATTGGAAGGGACCTTGGAGGTCTTCTAGTCCAACCCCCTGCCTAGGTAGGAAACCCTATACCATTTCAGACAAATGGCTATCCAACATCTTCTCAAAGACTTCCAGTGTTGGGGCATTCACAACTTCTGGAGGCAAGCTGTTCCACTGATTAATTGTTCTAACTGTCAGGAAATTTCTCCTCAGTTCAAGTTGCTTCTCTCCTTGATTAGTTTCCACCCATTGCTTCTTGTTCTACCCTCTACTTCAACTCCTAGAGTTGAAGTCCATAGGTTTTAAAGTTGCCATGGTTGGATTCCCTGCTGTAAATGATACTCAGATGGTTGCCTGGGGAATTCCAAGAATTTCATTGCACATATGCAAATTAGGCAAACGTTCTGCCCCTTCTACTCAAGCAGACATTATGATGTTACTCAAGCTGACATAAAATTGTTAAAACATTCCTTATTTCTCTCATTGCAATGTAAAAAGTAAAAAAAAAAAAATTAGAATGATCTTGAAATAATCTTAACACTGTAACAGTCAATTAGTTTGGACATACTGATAATCAATAAAAAGGAATAGGAGAAAATACAATAGGAAAAGGCATTCCCCCCCCCCCCCATAAAGATTACTGGAGAAATATGAACCCAACCAACCTTTTTAATGTGGAAACAACTAGATATCCAGAGCTACAAACAGGCAACAGTGACAGCAAAGAGGATGAATATGATAACACTGGTTTTTTTTTTTACATGCTTCTTCTGAACTCTATTTGAAATATCTCTACCTTCTTAACTATGGGAATACTAACCCTGAGATTGCTGGAACAAAATGATAAAACATCTGCAGACATGAGCAATACAAAGTTCTGATCCTTTAGATCAGGGGTGTTAAACTCAAGGCCTGGGGGGGGATCTGTCCCACAGGGTGCTTAGATCTGGCCCGCGGGGCTGCCCTGGGAACAGCGAAGGACTGTCCCACAGTGCCTCTGCCAGTGAAAACGGAGCTTGGGAGAGCCACATGCGGACCTCCCAAGCTCTGTTTTCACTGGTAAAGGGTTGCAGAAGACTGAGCAGCGTGAAAACGGAGCTCAGGAGCCCATTTTCTTTGGCAGAGTGCTTGGGTCACCACTGGCGCCCCTGACACGAGTGATGTTGAGATGGCCACACCTATCCTTGCCACATCTACACACCCCCCCCGAGATCAAACGCAACCCTGATGCGGCCCTCAATGAAATTGAGTTTGACACCCATGTCTTAGATTAACCAAGTTAAGGACATTGCTTGAAGACATGCAGCTTGCTCCTGGCTTATTTTCAGCCTCCGAACTCAAAAGGTGGGTAGGACAGAAGAAAGAATCTGTATGACTCTGTTCACTCACAAATACAGTTAGCGTATACCATGGTTTAAGTCCATAGCAGCTAAAAACAAACAATCCAAATTAGACTTTAACACAATGTGTTACCCAATACAATACATGAAATGCTTGTTCATATGTATTAGCTATTTATAATTTTGAGAGTACAGCATAAGAAAGAGCAGTTCCTATGCTTAATATGCCAGGCTACTTGCTTGCTGAAAACGGATCGGCAATACGGTACAAGTCCCACAATTCAGCTCTTCTTCAGGTTCTGTTGTTCAGGAAATGTATTTCCATAATTTGTCTGTTTTCTGGCAAAGCAGATTTTTCTTGTATTCTAGAATTATCTGTAACAGCGTTCCACTTATATCCATTTTATTTTTACAAAAATTAATAGCTGGAAAGTAAGTAAATTCTGAAACGTCTCAAAGTTTTTTTAAAATATTCTGAAGCTGCAAAACCTACCTATTAGCATGCTATCTCTATCAGTTATATTGAGAAGGATGAGCAAAACTAGTGGCAAACAGAATTTCAAGATTAAACCTTAATCTCTAAATTCCAAGACTTCTGCCAAAAAAAAAAGATTTGCAGTCATGCTTGAAAGTATATATTTCTACGAGAAATCATCTAAAATACAATTACCACAATCTTTCAGGGCAACAGATTCAGGATTCTCCATAATTCAAAGGGCAAATTTAGAAAAGGTGGCATCTATTGCTTCCCAACTATCTGGGCCATAACCTTCTAGTTCATACAAAGCATAAACTCTTTTTTAAAAAACTTTTCTAAACCTTGTAAAATGCATTTGGTGATAAATAAGAACAGATGACCAGAACTGAATGCAGTATTCCAAGTGTGGCCTTACCAAGGCATTATAAAGTGGTATTAACACTTCACGTGATCTTGATTCTGCATCAACAGAGGGATAGAATCAAGATCACGTGAAGTGTTAATACCACTTTATAATGCCTTGGTAAGGCCACACTTGGAATACTGCATTCAGTTCTGGTCGCCATGATGTAAAAAAGATGTGGAGACTCTAGAAAGAGTGCAGAGAAGAGCAACAAAGATGATTAGGGGACTGGAGACTAAAACATATGAAGAACGGTTGCAGGAACTAGGTATGTCTAGCTTAAGAGAAAGAAGGACTAGGGGAGACATGATAGCAGTGTTCCAATATCTCAGGGGTTGCCACAAAGAAGAGGGAGTCAAGCTATTCTCCAAAGCACCTGAGGGCAGAACAAGAAACAATGGGTGGAAACTAATTAAGGAGAGAAGCAACTTAGAACTGAGGAGAAACTTCCTAACAGTTAGAACAATTAATCAGTGGAACAGCTTGCCTCCAGAAGTTGTGAATGCCCCAACACTGGAAGTCTTTAAGAAGATGTTAGATAGCCATCTGTCTGAAATGGTATAGGGTTTCCTGCCTAGGCAGGGGGTTGGACTAGAAGACCTCCAAGGTCCCTTCCAACTCTACTATTGTATTGTATTGTATTGTAACAAATCCCCATATTAAACTAAACTGAAAACTGTTAAGTAATGAAGCTGTTTTTGATTAACATACATAAATATTAAATATGTGTTTACATTCACATTACTGAGCAATGACCATATTAAGGAAGACATATTAAGATAACTCATTATCACTGCTTGATCCAGCACAGAAACTATTCTGGTACAATGGTGATTAATGTAGATAATACTACTTTAAACTATTTTGAAGCAAAAAAGTGTTGAATTTATCATTCATGCAGAAAAAAACTGATGTTTTAATGTAACATATAAAACATGAAATTAGACAGTTACATAAAATTAGTTCACTGCCCTTATTAACCTCATTTTTATTTCTTCCTTTTAAGAACAGGTAATGCCTACACAGAATACATAATCTTATCTTTTTAAGAAGAAAATATTTTACTTTTAGATAGACTTTATCTCAGCACTGTCTATCTGGAGATACATTTAAAATTGTGCTGAAACGGGTTCCCAAAATACCTATATTATTTAAAAATAGTCCTTTTTCTCAGAAACAATCAATAGTCCCTAACCACATTTGTGTGACAAACAAGGCATGGCTTAATATTAATCATAGTTAAGGCACTCACCAAATAAATAGATTCCAGATGACCCAGTAAACTAAGGCGGCCCATGTTACTTGTTTGTTTGCAAACAACCCCCAGTTTGGAAATACTCTTGAGAATTAATGGCAACTTAAATGTAAGCTAACCATTAGTCAAGGTTCAGAAATATGCTAACCAGTGCCTGATGCTGTTTAATCAAGAACAAAACATAGCGATAGATTATGGTTAGAGATGATCCTGTGACCATAATGTGACCATACAGCTAGATTTGGATAAAACAATAAATCAAACTATATTACAACTTAATACAAAGATGCACAATGTAATGCTCCAGGAAATATGATACTTTTTTCATGGGCTTCCCAGTTTTATCAAAATTAGCAGCTTAAATGAGTAATAATTATTAATATTTATCTATGTGACCTATCATTGTAATTACTAATTTATTCATCTATTTAGTAATTAACATTGTTACTAACACAATATATTAGAATGTTCAGAATAACACTTTAAATTAAATTAGTAATATCTTCATAATGCAGAATAGCCCAAAAAGAGAAAGATCATTAATTGACTTGTGGAGGACTAATTTTTATCCCTTAGAAATAAATCATATATTTGGTTAGCATGGTTATTAAAAGGCATGTAAATCAGTGCTGTCAAACTGGAATGGAAATATAATCAAAATTAGACAACTGTCCTTCCTTCTTTCCAACTGGGAACAGAATAGTGCAAAAGGGTGTGTGTGTGTGTGTGTGTGTGTGTTTGTTTGTTTGTTACACATAAGTATGTATATAGTGTGTGTATATCTGTGTTATGTATGTGTTTGGGTAGTTAGAAGAACCACTAATTAAGGAATACAGTACTTCAGATTAAAGGGAACCAACTCACCAGTAGCCATAAATATATGGCTTAAGGTATTCAGTTTTGTATAATTTCATAATCCATTATTTGAGAACAGACTGAAAACCAATAAAACTGTCCAATACCAGGGTTTGTATTCAACCTCCACTGAGCATTAACTTATTTAAAATATATGCTTGAAAGCCTATATAATTAGTTATATTTATATTGCTCCTCTTAAATGTATAATTCAATTTAAAAAGGCTGGGATAAAATTCTTGTATTTTGATTTATTAAATCAAATACCAGAATGGATCTAATAATCATACACTGGAAACTAGTACAGATAATCCTCAACTTACAACAGTTCATTTAGTGATGATTCAAAGTTACAACTGCACTGAAAAAGGTAACTTATGACCATTTTTTTATATTTACGACCATTGTAGCATCCCCATGGTCACATGATCAAAATTCAGATGCTTGGCAATGGGTTCATATTTATGACAGTTGCAGTGTCCTAGGGTCATGTGATCACCTATTGTGACCTTCTGACAAGCAAAGTCAATGGAGAATCCAGGTTCACTTATTAGCCATGTTACTAACAACTGCAATGATTCACTTAACAAGTGTGGCAGGAAAGGTCATAAAATGGGGCAAAACTCACTTAATAAATGTTTCACTTAGAAACAGAAATGTTGGGCTAAATTGTGGTCATGTCAAGAACTACCTGTAAACATTTTTTAAAATTCTCATAGGAAACAATTGGATTAAAAAGCACACTTTTTGCACTACAAAACTGTACTGAGTACAGCAGAAAGCAAGTAAAGGATTACCTCTATTTTTCTTGAGAAATATTTCTTAGTTGAGACTAAGAATATGTCACATGGAATACTACCCCACATACTATTGTGACCCTAAGACAAAAAGCAAGGAAACAGGAACTTATTTTAATTTTCTCTTGTTCTTGCAGCAGAGAACTGTACATGTTATATTTGTTGGACCAGAACTCAAAACAGCCAGGGGATTCCTAATTTTGCTCCGTTGAAATACATGAGTCAAATTTTTCTGTCACAAGCTCAAAACAGGGTAATCTTATTGTTTCAGTTATAATTTACTTTATTCTAATGTCCCTTCTGATGTTGCATTTGCAGATTTACCAAAATGGAACCCCATTACAGCAAAAGATGCACTTTCACTAATCTATCAGCTCAAGATGGGGAAGGCACATGGGATTGATTACATCCCCACTGAGCTTGTTTAATTAAATCAACATTGGTGGGCTCCACCATTAGTCTCTCTATTCACTAATTTATAGATCTGGTATAATTTTCTCAAATTGGAAGAGTACCACCCTAGTGCCAGTTAACAAAAAAGGTCAGCTCAATTACCCAGGAAAATATAGCATCATTAGTCTTCTGTCTGTTATGGGGAAAATTCATGCCAGATTCTCAAGTATTCCTTTCTCCTTTTTGTAGGCTGATTTAGTGATTTCCAAGTGGCATTTAGAGGGAAACCTTCTATTTCTGATCTGTGCTTATTGCTTTGCTGCTTTATTAAAAAATGTACAGGAGCTATCACGGAGACACAAAAATAAAATCCTTCTGATTTCATTCCTAGAGTCAAGTTATGGCCAAAACTAATCCTATGTTTATAGACAGTGATGCGCTCCCAATTCAAAATATTCACAAAAAGTATTATTTGGATAGGCATTGGCGGTTATGAAAAGCAATATCTTGTTTTATGGAGAGCAAAAAAAAAAAAAAAGATTTGATTTGATGAAAATTTGAACAAACCTACTTGTGTGCATAGCCCAAGTTCTGGATTCGGATTATGAAGCTGAAGAAGCTGTTTCAGATGAGCCTGACAAGTCAGCCTCCGGAAGGACAAAACCAAACATAACATGAGACTGACCAATCACATGCACCACCTGAGCAGCTGAACCTCTCAGGTGAGGTGTCTTCCAGTCTCTGCACCACAAGTAGAAAGGAGAGCAGAATAGCAAAAGTCCTTTAGGCTACTTGCCAAGCAAAAAAACAAGCAGTCTGATTAATGACAGCTGATTGCGACTATATAAGAATCTGCCCTGCCTCTGTTATATTTGTTGGAAACAATGTCTGACATCTGGTTTGCCTATGATATTCATGTGTGGATTCTGCTTCCTGGGCCTCTGACAGACAATGATCTGGCTCTGAAACCTTGGATTGATTCTGGATGATTCTTTGGCGTGCTCCTGTTCTCAAAACAAAGGCAAGCCTCGGCTTCATTTACATTCCTTTGTTTCACTGTAAATTCTTCAACCTGGTAGTAAACTGATAGTCACCTGAGAAACAAGACAATGTGGCCTTACTGCATCTAAGATTGGAAATTGCTTGGGGTACTTTTGTAGAGAAAAATAGAACAAATGAATTCTGTAGGCAATCTCTCCTGTGTTTCACACACGCACGCACACATACTCAACCTTAGTTAGTGGAGAGACTGGAGAGGAAGGGATTATATGAGAGTAAGCAGGCATAAAATGGGGAATACACCAGAGTGTGAAACATGACTGGATGTTAAAGCGACTGCATTCCTTTTTATGTGTATGTCACATTGTGTGTCTGTTTACTCTTTTGCAATTCCTTCCTCTCCAATCTGCAAGGGAAAGGGAAGAAAAACAACAGATCAGACATAGGAAAAATCAATGCTGAAGTAATGGCATTCAATTGACTGAAGGATACTGCAAAATTAGAAAATATGGGCATTAGTTGTAACTTTTTTAGCACCATGGCAACAACGAACACTGCTGAATAATTTAGTCACTAAGCAAAGACTGTACTTTAACAGACAAGTAAAACAAAGAAATAAATCCAATAATCTGAAAAATAATAGAATTAAATATTCATTAGGCTTAACTGAGGGATCAATCTTGGAATGAGGTAATGAATGCCATAAACAAGACATAAAAATATTGGTCATCAAGCGGGATAGGCGTGAGGGGGCAGGAACATGAAAGGCAGAAATATTAGCCAAATAATTTTAATGATAAGGCATAAGTACTAAATTACGGTATTTAAATGAAATAACAGAAACTAATATGTATGCTGAATATAGCAAGAAAATGGATCCACTTGCATAAATGGGAAAAATGCTCAAAAGCCATAAGTTAGCATGTTATACAATCCCAGAGTAAAAGATTTCAACTACTTGCTGAATCATCAAGCCAGATTTACTACAGTGGGGTGACAAATGTGACTCTGGTCCCTGAAATAAGCCATTGCTGGAATAAAGAGAAATGGTGCTAGAAGAAGAAGGACTGCAAACCAAAGTTGTTACGACTGCCCCGAGATCACAAAAGTTCATTGGCTGTTAAGTCTTTTTACCATAAATGGCTAGAGAAACAATGAAATGGTGCAAAGATCATTTTAAAACAAAACAAAACAAAATTCATCAACCACCTTACGGTATGTAGCTGAAAAAAAGAAAATATTAATTTTAAAAGGTTCAAGGATTTCAAACCAGCAGCATCTGACATACTAGGCAAAATTCTGAGTCATGTTCTTTTAATAGTAATGATAAAGTGAAATTCTGTAAGTTATTAGAGTGCAAAGGAGATGGCAAGAAAGGAATTTTTATTTCAAAGATACAGGTGAAACTTGAAAAATTAGAATATTGTGCAAAAGTTCATTTATTTCAGTAATGCAACTTAAAAGGTGAAACTAATATATGAGATAGCCTCATTACATGCAAAGCAAGATAGTTCAAGGTGTGATTTGTCATAATTGTGATGATTATGGCGTACAGCTCATGAAAACCCCAAATCCACCATCTCAGAAAAGTAGAATATTACATGCAATCAATAAAATAAGGATTGTACATAGAACAATATCGGACCTCTGAAAAGTATAAGCATGCATATGTACTCAGTACTTGGTTTGGGCCCCTTTTGCAGCATATACTGCCTCAATGCGGCATTGCATGGAAGCTATCAGCCTGTGGCACTGCTGAGGTGTTATGGAAGACCAGAATGCTTCAATAGCGACCTTCAGCTCTTCTGCATTGTTCGGTCTCATGTCTCTCATCTTTCTTTTAGCAATGCCCCATAGATTCTCTATGGGGTTCAGGTCAGGCGAGTTTGCTGGCCAATCAAGCACAGTAATCTCACAGTCATTGAACCAGGTTTTGGTGCTTTTGGCAGTGTGGGGAGGTGCCAAGTCCTGCTGTAAAATGAAGTCAGCATCCCCATAAAGCTCGTCTGCGGAAGGAAGCATGAAGTGCTCCAAAATCTCCTGGTACATGGCTGCGTTGACCCTGGACCTAATGAAGCACAGTGGACCAACACCAGCAGATGACATGGCTCCCCAAATCAACACAGACTGTGGGAACTTCACACTGGACTTCAAGCATCTTGCAGTGTGTGCCTCTCCATTCTTCCTCCATACTCTGGGTCCTTGGTTTCCAAATGAGATGCAAAAGTTGCTCTCATCAGAAAAGAGGACTTTGGACCACTGAGCAACAGACCAGGTCTGTTTTTCTTTATCCCAGGTAAGACGCTTCTGACGTTTTTTGTTGTTCAGGAGCAGCTTGACAAAAGGAATACGACATTTGAAGCCCATGTCCACGATCCGTCTATGTGTGGTGGCTCTTGCTGCACTCAGTCCACTCCTTGGGAAAGTCCCCAACACTTTTGAATGGCCTTTTCCTGACAATCTTTTCCAGGCTTCGGTCATCCCTGCTGCTTGTGCACCTTTTTCTTCCACACTTTTCCCTTCCACATAACTTTCTATTAATATGCTTTGATACAGCACTTGGGGAACATCCAACTTCTTTTTCAGTTACCTTTTGAGGCTTTCCCTCCTTATGGAGGGTGTCAATGATGGTTTTCTGCACAACTGTCAGGTCAGCAGTCTTTCCCATGATTGTGATTCCTACTGAACCAGACTGAGAGACCATTTAAAGGCTCAGGAACCCTTTGCAGGTGTTATGGCTTAATTAGCTGATTGGAGTGGGACACTTTGAGCCTAGAATATTGCACCTTTTCACAATATTCTAATTTTCTGAGGTTGTGGATTTGGGGTTTCCATGAGTTGTAAGCCATAATCATCACAATTATGACAAATGACGGCTTGAACTATCTTGCTTTGCATGTAATGAGTCTATCTCATATATTAGTTTCACCTTTTAAGTTGCATTACTGAAATAAATGAACTTTTGCACATTTTTCTAATTTTTCGAGTTTCACCTGTAGTTGTGTCTCCATATTTGTGCATTTTAAAGCTTTAACATTGCATACAGTAATTTTACTTGTATTGATATATACATATGTGCATGTATATACGTATATATGTTTAATTATGTTTATGTGTGAATACACACACATACTGTACATTATTCTATACCGGTAAGTGTTAAGTGCATCTAGAGGAATTGAATGGTCTAGATGGGATCTTTTAGCCTGCACGGTGGACTGAATACCTTGCAAGCTGTTGCCAAAGTGTTTGTCTACACAACTTTTTCTTAAATTAGTTTAGACTCAAATTAGTTTAGACTAGTTTAAACATAGGCAATAGAATGTTGAACAGAATAACAGTAGAGAAAATGTGTTGTTTCCAGAATAGAATTAAGTTAATTAAATTAAATTCATTAGTTAAGGAAATACAAAATTAATGATAAGTGTTTAACTATATTACTGTAAAGTATGTGTTAAATAACATACATTAACTGGATTCTGATATTTATATTATAATTGTATTGCTTTTATAGTTATGGTTTTATGCCATTGTAAGTCATCCAAAGTCCCTTTGGATAATAAGACGGGTAGCAAAGAAATTTAATAAATAGATAAATAGGAATATCTATGGAGATTCTCAATCAACCAGGTCATGGTTGTCTCAAAGTTGTTTGTTTCCCAAAAGGCAACTGGACTTTCTTGTGGGGTGGGGGGGTGTTCCTTTGAAAATGTTTCACTTCTCATCCAAAAAAACATCCCCCAAGAAAGTCCAGTTGCCTTTTGGGGGGAAAGCACCTTTGGGACAAATAAATAAGAAGCAGGAAGCATTGCAATTTTTTTTTGCCCTTTCTTGGCAATGCAAACAAATGGGCAAGCAGAAACAAAATGCTGTGAAAGGATGGTAATGAAAATATATGAGTGGCTAGATCTCTCAAAGGAGAAAGACAAGAAAGAAGTCAAGCAGTGAATAAATGTAAGTAGGATTAGGTAGGCTAGATGGGCAGGTTATTTGAGGCCAAAGAATTCTAGTAGTCAATCATTCTTTATTGTTGGAGTTAATTTTATTGTAAATTTTATCCTTCCTCCTGCTTTCAATAGCAGGAAATTTTGTTAGCAGAGAGGACAGAAACTTGCTACAAATTGAAAAAATATTAAAACTTTGGCATCTCTGTCTGAACACACATGTATTTTGGGCTGTTGGTTTGAGCTCCGAGCTTGGCAATTTGGTTGCAAACGTTTCATCACCATTATGGTAACGAAATGTTTGCAACCAAATTGCCAAGCTCGGAGCTTACACCAACTACTAATATTCAAACAAATTTCAAACACAGGGTTTTTTTTTTTTGTCTTGTGTCAGTATACTTCAATCATAAACAGGGAGTTTCTACTATATCCCTATTTTAGAGGGGATTCTAACTGGTAGGAAGGTAAAGCCATCAGTATGGCAATTAATCTGGTAATAAGTACCCATTCCTACTATGCAATATACGGTAGGAACAAGCACCTTTTGCATTTTTTAGCTTCATTAAGCTGAATCATTTTTAAAATTAATTTATCTAATACCATCACAGGCAGCATTTGTTTTGCAAGCCACTATATCAAAAACTGCATTCTCAAAACTAAAAAATGTGATTAGAATCTCTGAAACATATCAAAATTTAATTACTTATTACTGTATCTTTAAAATGTATCATAATAGCAGATATACAATTTTGGAAAGTAACCAGTTTTTCAATGGAAAAATGCCTTCGATGATACTGTATAATATAATTGGGGATATTTAAAAAAATATTGAAAACTATTTTATTAGGTTATTTGTCATACTTTTGGATCAGAAGAAATTTACATTTAAAAATTAGTAAGTTAGTATTTTTGTAAAGCTACTGTATGTCTTTTCCTGGGTTCACACCATAGTCATGCAGACTTAGGAAGATGTAGTTTGGTGGTAAGGAGATGGTAACAAGATGTAACAAGATTGTCATACCCTGTTACCACTTGCTTAATGCCACTTTAACACAAATGTACACATTCTTAGCACGTACCACCTTTCAAAGTAATATTTTGAATAATGATATGATTTTCCAAAGATGCTTGTTTGTATTTTTAAAATCAAAAAGTAATAAATAATTGATTGCTAGTTTTAGATTTTCATCATCATATTCTGATTCAAGAAAGAAGCATATTGAAAAATAATTGTCAATACATGTTACTGTTGTCATAGTAATAAACTAAGTTTTTCTCATTAGAAAAAGCTAGGGAAGCCTGACTTATATGTTTCCTCTTCAGGTGCAGATTTGAGGGGAAATTTGACTTTAGTTTATATGTATCAATGTTAATATGCATATACATATGCTGTTTACGGATAGTGTTTCAATAATTGTAGATATGATTAATCACATAATTCACATATCAAAATATAATTAATCTTAAATGGAATTGGAAATTTCTCATCTCTATCTTGCAGCTTTTTCATTAAGCAAGCGATCTATTATGCAACCTAATTCCTTCTCTCTGGTATTTGGAAGATTGCAATAGTTACATTAATGATCCCAGAGATAAGCTATGTGCTTTTAGAAGGAAAAGAAAATTTGGGATCTTCAAAAATCTGAAAAAATGTTCCGTCTAGATTGAACGAGATGCAAAATAAAGGAAATAATGCTGATATTTCACGTTAAGTCAGATCAGAAATCAACCCATTTTTTAGCTACGTTAGTAGATGAGTCACAAATTTCTAGTATTTATTTATCTGATTCTTATGTCTACAATGCAAAAGACTAAAATCTTTTCTCTGCTAAAACCTTTTCTCTGCAAACAAACCAAAAATTACAATTTCAAAAACTAACAAAAGTTGAGGTATCAATACTTGAAGTTTAACAATTTTAAGAAGAGATAGTCTCATGAACGGTTAAATAATTTAGCAAATTGCTTAGGTAAAGGGTGATGCACATTGCACAACAGAAAGCTATATAGTATTTCATTGAAAAATCTAAATGCAGATACTTGTATTTTAAGTAATTATTGGTTTTGATAGAAAAAATGAGCAAAAAAAGTAATTTATCAAAGATGCTTTTATCATTCTATAATACGAAACTCTATATATTCTGCTGGAAAAGTGAATAATCTCTTCTCAAGAAACTGAAAGGTAATAGTATCATTGATCGGGTATAATTGAAACAATATATGAGGGAGTATTTTGATATTTGTATGTAGTAGCCTTGACTAAACCTCATTTCATGGCTGAAATAAGAACCTAGTGTGGCTGAATGGAAGCTGCTTTGAATAATTATGTATAAAATGGACTATATAATTCAATGCAACTCGTTTTGATTTTCAGTGTATTTAAATTACGGAGGAAGCAAAAATGACACATTATATTTAACACCAAAAAAATTAATATAAAGCAATGTTCATAAAACTACTACTACAAATAACAAAGCAGTTAACAGAGGAAATCTGTAAACTAAATAGGTTTAGAAAATAGTTCAGGAGTAAGGCTTACTTGATTCCCTGAATGCATCTCAACAGTGGTGCCCTTCTGCAGAAACTAAACTCTCAAACCATGAAACAGAAACAAATGTAATATCTGACAATACCTTCAAATCAAACTTTTAAACTTTATCCACTCATCTTGCAAAGAGAATGTTTTTGGTTGACAATGTAGATGAAAGGTAAAAACAGTGGATAAGAACCAGGGATGGTATTCACTTCCCTTCCCTACCGGTTCGCAAATGTGAGCGCTCACTTACATTCCGTGCATGCGCGTTGGCTAAAAAAGTGCCTAAATGGAATGCCATAGTGCCAGGGAGGGAGGGTGGGACAGAATACCACCTCTGATAAGGACAATTGTACAAAATGAGACTTGGAAAGAAATGTGTACATTATTTTCCCCATTCTCAAAGCAAATTCCTATAAGAGTCTTTTAACAGACTCGCTACCTGGAAAAAGGTATGTTGGAAGCCTCTGACTTTCTACCATATTAAAAAACATAATCCTCCAATTTAACCAAACATTAGAACCAAGAAAAAATTTTTGAAAGTCAAATTTTCCACTAAAATCTTCCTTTATGACCAGATAGACAAAAGATATTATGAATCAACTACATATGTCTTCACGGTGTTCATTTTCTCTTTGGTTGGTTTCTGGTTCTTAAAAAAGAGAATATATATACATTTTAAAATAGTAAAGTTAGAATTAAAAAAATAATTAAATCAACCTTGGCAATGTGTTTATAACTAGATAACTTTTTAAACACAGCTTGGATATAAATCAATAAACAAAAATTAATTGTATCCAGTAATTTAATCAACATGACTTTAAATCAACTGGTCCAGTTTTTGGTATAACAATCAAAATGCAACTCAGAAATATCTTTAGCTCATATTATAGTTCAATAAATGAACGTTCTTGGGCAGATAGATTTGGAGTAATATTTTTGAAACAGTTTACATTAGAAAAAACTCAGATTATTCTGTCAGTTCATCTAAGCTAGGCCAGACATGTTTTAAATGTGAACCTTCACTATCTTTTTATTGACTTTTCCTGACAAACAATTTCCAGGACACTAAAAAACTTGGTACACAATTTTTAAAAAATGCTGTTAGCCTAAGAAAGAGATTGCCCTAATAAGGATCAAAATGAGTTAAGTTAAACTACATTTGACTTTCACAAAGTTGCCATCTGATACTCTTTTCAAAAGATAAGGCCATGGCATTCAAGAAATAGGAAAACTAAATAGAAAAACTATATAGACTCTAGAAAGAGTGCAGAGAAGAGCAACAAAGATGATTAGGGGACTGGAGACTAAAACATATGAAGAACGGTTGCAAGAACTGGGTATGTTTAGCTTAAGAGAAAGAAGGACTAGGGGAGACATGATAGCATTGTTCCAATATCTCAGGGGTTGCCTCAAAGAAGAGGGAGTCAAACTATTCTCCAAAGCACCTGAGGGTAGAACAAGAAGCAATGGGTGGAAACTAATCAAGGAGAGAAGCAACTTAGAACTGAGGAGAAATTTCCTGACAGTTAGAACAATTAATCAATGGAACAGCTTGCCTCCAGAAGTTGTGAATGCCCCAACACTGGAAGTCTTTAAGAAGATGTTGGATAGCTATTTGTCTGAAACGGTATAGGGTTTCCTGCCTAGGCAGGGGGTTGGACTAGAAGACCTCCAAGGTCCCTTCCAACTCTACTATTGTATTGCATTGTATTGTATTGAATGTTGCCTGGACATTAACATTTGAACCACTATAAGTCCATGTATTTGCCATACGCTAAATAAATAAAACTATAGAGAAGTATCCTCAAAGTCTGTTGCAATTACTTACCATTCTCCAAACTCTAGTCAAGCAGTATATCATTAAACCATTGGTCTCTTGCTTATTGCAACTTTAAGTTACAGTTCATAATTATCTGAGTCTAAAATAGCATTCAAAATATGATGCAATATGAGCCAGACTGAGTTGTCCATGTCCAAATACTCTCTCTGCCCTGCCTAGCGTGCCCTCCTTGTGGGAATAGAACCAGAGTCATCAGCTGAAGTAGACATTACATATAGCAATATGTGTGGCAGACAAATATTAGTAGAAGAAGTAACTTATTTCAGATTAAAGTAATTTAGAATTTCATAGCTTTGTATTAAAATTCAATGCTATCTATTTATCTTTCTATTTATATCCTTATATCAACAGAAAATCTCATTAACTATATTGGTTTCCACAGGTTTGACAAGTAGTGAAAATGTTGTAAAATTGCCATAAATAAAGGCTCAGCACAAGAAGCAGTTTACAAACGAGAAATAATAGCTAACCTATTGTAAGACACTAAAATTTTGTTAAGGAGAATACAAAATAAAAATCAAGAAAAGCAGATGGATACAGTTTCCAATGGTTTTTCGAATTTACATTATTAGAAAGATTTAAAGTATACATAAGAATATGAGAATTTATGGTTTTGAACATTAGATGATTGATTTTGACATAGAATTGTTCCCCTCTGTTTCAAGGTATAGCTTTTATAAGCCGTTCTGCTATGCTTCAGAATATATTATAATTTAAATAGAAAAAATATGTTATGCAGGGTAGGGCTGAAGAATTTGTTCAGTATCTGCAGGATAAAATCGCTCAGATCCGGACAGGCTTGGACTCTGACTGGGTACATTTGGGCGAGCCGACGGGGATGAATCTTGAGGAGACAATCTGGGATGAGTTTGACTCTGTGACCCCCGAGGGCATGGACAGGATTATGGAGAGACTCAGTGCTGCCACTTGTGTGCTGGACCCGTGTCCCTCGTGGTTATTTTCGGCTTCCCGGGAGGTGACACGAGGCTGGCTCCAGGCGATTACCAACGCTTCATTGAGAGAGGGGTTCTTTCCCACCGCCTTGAAGGAGGCGGTGGTGAGGCCCCTCCTTAAGAAGCCTTCCCTGGACCCAGCTTCTTTAGCCAACTACCGTACGGTCTCCAACCTTCGCTTTGTAGCGAAGGCTGTCGAGAGTGTAGTAGCACGTCAGCTTCCCCAGTACCTGGATGAAGCTGTCTACCTGGATCCGTTTCAGTCGGGTTTCAGGCCCGGGTACAGCACGGAGACGGCATTGGTCGCGTTGGTCGATGATCTCTGGCGGGCCCGGGACAGGGGCTGCTCCTCTGTCCTGGTCCTATTAGACCTCTCGGCGGCTTTCGATACCATCGACCATGGTATCCTACTGCGACGACTCGGGGGGTTGGGAGTGGGGGGCACTGTTTTACGGTGGTTCTCCTCCTACCTATCGGATTGGTCGCAGTTTGTGTTGACTGGAGGGCAGAGATCGACCCCCAGGCGCGTCACTTGTGGGGTGCCCCAGGGGTCGGTTCTCTCACCCCTACTGTTCAACACATATATGAAACCGCTGGGCGAGATCATCTGTGGTTTGGGGTACGGTATCATCAATATGCTGATGATACCCAACTTTTCATCTCTATCCCAAACCACCCAAACGATGCCCTCGACGTGATATCCCGATGCCTGGAGGCTGTGCGGATCTGGATGGGGAGGAACAGGCTCAGGCTCAATCCCTCCAAGACTGAGTGGCTGTGGTTTCCGTCATCCCGATTTGTGCATCTTGTTCCATCTTTGAGGATAGGGGGAGAAATTTTAGCCCCCTCAGAGAAGGCTCGCAATCTGGGAGTCCTCCTGGATACGCGGCTTAGTTTAGAAGAACATCTGACGGCCGTGACCAGGGGGGCCTTTTACCAGGTTCGCCTGGTATGTCAGTTGCGCCCCTTCCTGGATCGGGATGCTCTGTGCACAGTCATGCCCTCGTCCTTTCTCGCCTGGACTACTGCAACACTCTCTACATGGGGCTGCCCTTGAAGAGCACCTGGAGGCTTCAGCTGGTCCAGAATGCGGCCGCGCAGGTTATCATGGGGGTACCTAGGTGCTCCCATGTTACACCCCTTTTAGGCGGCCTGCACTGGTTACCGGTTGTCTTCCGGGTGCGATTCAAGGTACTAATTATGACCTTTAAAGCGCTCCATATCTTAGGCCCAGGGTACCTGCGAGACCACCTACTGCCACCAATAGCCTCCCACCGTCCAGTACGATCCCACAGAGTTGGCCTCATCAGGGTGCCGTCGGCCAGACAGTGTCAGCTGGTGACCCCCAGGGGGAGAGCCTTCTCTGTGGGAGCGCCTTCCCTCTGGAATGAGCTGCCCCCAGAGCTTCGCATAATCCTTCCGACGCGCCCTAAAAAGTTGGCTTTTCCAGCAAGCTGGCCTGGCCTGTTAATTTTATTTAATTTTTAAAATGTGAGTGTTATATAAATTGGGTTTGTTTTTTGGACTGTTTCTAATTTCCTTTTAACTTTTGTACTATGTGTTTTTTAATGCTGTACGCCGCCCTGAGTCCTTGGGAGAAGGGCGGCATATAAATCTAATAAATCCAAATCCAATCCAAATTTTTAAAGAACCCAAAAAAAAGTGTTGAATATTTCATAAAATAAATTCTACTGCATACTCACACAAAACTGTTTTTCATATTAACTTCTTACAAAAACATAAAGCTTTATTAACGCTGTCTGCAAAATTTTATCTAGATGGCAAATGTCTATGGAGATTCTTAATCATTCAGGTCAAGATTGCCCCAAAGGTGTTTTCCAGAAGGCAACTGGACCAGTTGCCTTTTGCAAAAGCATCGTTTTGGGACCACTAGATGGCAGCAACATGTTAGCATTTTTATCTCTCTTTTCTACCATCTTGTGGTCACCTGAATTTTTGCAGCCCAGCTCAGCCCAGGCACTACTAATGCTGATTTACGCTTCTTGCAATAGGCTGCATTACTGAACTATTCTGCAGACCTATGGCAAACTCAACTATATTTGTCTACCAGTGAAGAATCTATTTAAATGAATACCTTAGGTGACAGAGATACACTTTTAAACATTTCTAGTGAATTCAACATTTTGTATCTCTAACAAAATTGCATTTTTAAATTTCATCCCTTTGTTTCTATCCTGTGTTTTAGAATATAATGAAAGCAGCATTATAAAGGTTCTTCAATCAAAATAATATAATCCTTTCTATTCCTTAATCAAGGCTTGAAACTGATTTTTTTTAAAACAAAGTTTTATTGGTTTTTTTAGAAATAAAAAGGAAAGGGGTATTGGAATGGATTACAAATTTGGGCAGTTACAATGTGTGGAGGGTGTCCCCGCCCCCCGTACTCATAGTATTCATTTACACAAATAATTCAATATTACATAATAGTAATTTGTCAGCATATAAATTCAGATAATAATTTCAATCAATTTATATCAAACCGATTTCCTTATTCATTTTTGTGATCTGAGTTTTCTTGGTATTGCCCCTTCTCCCCCCTGCAGCAGGGCTCCGGCCCCTCCCGTGTCTTGTATGTCTGGTGTAGGATCATCAGGTTTATCTAGGAGTGCTTTATTTTTTTCCATAAAGGCCTGAGCCTCTATGGTTGTATTAATTCTAACTCTTGTGTCCTCCCAGAATATTACCATACCTTCAGGCATCACACCCCCTTCTGGTAAAGCTTCTTCGCTAATTGCGAATAATTTTTTCTTTTCTCTCTCACTTTCTTGGGGATCTGTTTCAGAATGGTTATCTCTCTATCTTGATATTTCAACACTTGCCCTCTTTGCGCACTCAGGATCTCATCTCTTGTGGTCTTTCTAAGAAATTTAACATGTACCTCCCTGGGAACATTAATTGTTCTAGCATATGCTGAATTTACTCTATAAACCAGATCCAGTTCCCACCCCATCTGTTGTTTTTCTTTCTGAATGTATTCAGCCAAGATGTTTGTCATGATGTCCCTTAGATCTTCATCATCTGCCTCCACTACATTTTGGAACCTAAGAAAAAAGGACATTCTTTCAAAGTCTGTTTTCATTTGGTGGATTTCAATCTCCTGGTTCCCCTTCTGCACCCCTTGCACCTCCCCCCTCATCTCAGCCGTCCCTTCCTCCAAAAGATCCAGTCTCTGTGTATTTTTACTCATCTGGTCTTGGTTCGCTTTAAGCTGCTCTCTCATCTCCTTTAGTTCACTTTTTATGTCTTCCTGTCCCTTTAAAATTTGTTGGAACATCTGTTGAAAATCCGTCTCAGCAGGTTTGGGCTGCATCAGTGATGATAACGTTTGTTGTCCGCTCGGACTGGATACTGTAGATGTCGGGGCGCAGACAGCAAAGCCCGGCTTCCCCGGGGGTGGTCTTTTAGGTGGCATTATGTTGAGCAGTAAAAGTTCAAAGTCAATACAGAGAGGAAGTTAAGGAGGGAAACCGCCAAGAGAGTTCAGGAGGCTAGGAGTCCAAGCAGAGGGGAAATTATTCTAATTACTTCTGGCAGTAGAGTAAAAAAGTCCTTTGTTCCAGGGAAATCCAATTCAAGAGGAGGTTTGTCTGAGTGTCACGGAGGACAAAGACAGGAAGCCTGAACTTCTATAGGTGGAGTCAGTTTTCAATGTTTATAAAGACAGCGGAAGTGTGCCATCTTGCCCTGCCAGCTTCGGGGTTTAGAGGCATAACAAAAAGTTTACAAAGCTTCCAAAGTTTTCAGATCATCACCTCATTTATAAAGTTAAAATCCAAAATCCGCCTTCGTTATGGGCGTGAAATCATTAGTTGGCTCTCTCCCTTCCTCCTCCTCTAGGGCCAAGAGCAAAAGGATTTAAAGCCGCCTGTCCGAGGGGGGGGAAATCCCCCTCCCTCCAGTCACGCCTCTCCAGCCAAGTTGAAAGCGATTTTAAAGACAGCTGGCAGTTTTTTTTCTTTCCTTTTGTTTCCAATAAACAAGGGAACGGGGGGAAGTTTCCACCTCACCACACAGCAACCGCGTCCTTCAAATAGCGCGTTCTTCCAGCTGCCTCCTCACAAAGATGCCACAGCGCCTCCCCATCATGCCTCCCGGTGCCTAGGGCGATGCGGGGGCCCCCCCGGCTGCCACTGACTCAGGGGATCCCCCGCCATGCCGCCCCTTCGGCAGGAGCCTCTACGGGGTGTCCTGTGCCCCCCAGGCGGTGGGGGGCCCACCAGAAGAGCGCGGGGCGAGCAGAGCCTGCCCGTCGTGATCAGCAGCCAGAACCGGAAGTGAGGCTTGAAACTGATATTAATCAATTCTGAAATCATATATTTCAAAGATCAGACTAAAAATCATTTTACATTTCTGCTTTACAGTTGCCTCTGAAAATAACTTATTGATTACAGATACTCACTAGGATGATAATGTAGTTTGTTTTTGTAAATGTTTGTATATTAATTTGGTTTCCATCCAACATACTCTCAGTCAATCCCTATATCCTGATCAGAGTATCCAGCATTGAGCAAGCAAAAATATAGCTGAATTTTTGTCCATTTTGCAATATCAGCAAACATTAAAAATAGTTAACTGACACACAAAAAGGGAGAAAAGGCAAACAAAAGCAGAAAGAAAGAGGCATGAACAACAGGTAACAGATAAAAGGACTCCCAACCCAAATAAAAGAGCCTTTGGTTATTCCAGCTTCAACTCTTTTACATAATACAGTGGCATCTTGGTACTTGACTGCTTCAAAATTCATCTAAGTTTGTACTCAACTTTTTCCTGGTAGTCGACACACAAGGTAGAACTTGCTAGTATTGGCTGCCTTGTGACTGGCTACTCCTTTCAGCTGAAATGAACATGGTAAGTATGTGGTAAGTCACGTGGTTTGCTCAGTATTCATTGTTTTTAGTACTCAAGGCACGTCCCAGAATGAATTCTGGATGAATACCGAGATACCAATGCAATAGCAAAATAGAGAGAGTCACTAGGTAAACCTTCTTCTAGTCTGCACCATGAAAGAAGCAATTTGATGAACATGAATGATTTATTCAACTGTTTGGCCATATTGCTTTGCATGAACGAAACCACTTGGTTTGTATGCCATGAATTAGGGCCTAGTGTTTGATTCCTCAATGAATCATGGCTTAATGTGTGGGATTCACATTCTGAGTTAATGTAATCCGAGACTGTGGATTTGGGATTGTTGTTGGTGGAGTGATTGAAAGAAATGGCAAATTAGCAAGGAATTGGCTAGAGTCCTCAGAATGATTCTCTATTTAAGCCTTAAGGCAGTCAATGATAATGTAGGAAAGGTTGATAAGGATGAAATGTCAAAGAAAGGGGAAAAGAAACTGATCTATTACCAGGAATAAAGACCCTAACTGAGACTGCCTGAAAGAGATTATAAATCACGGTGAGTGAGGACAACTGATATAACGATAAACTGTAAATATTTACATGTGACCCTCCAAAAATGAGGAAATAATAAAAAACTACCTTCATGTGGAAGAAGGTTCATTGTAGCATCCACCTCTTTTAAATTATAATAATTCAATTATAATAATTAGCTGCTTAACAAAGATCTTTTACAGTCTATTTTGAAGAGTTCCAATAAACTCAACACCACTATAAATAATATTGTACCTAGCATTTGAGGCAGGAATTATTTGCTAAAGAAATTAAAATGTGATGGAAGATTTTCTTATTTTAAAACAACAAAAAGAATCAGGCTCATTTTAGCAGTCACTATATAAAAGCTTATCACTCAGCAAATGAACACCAAAATGAAAATAATAATAGCAACTTTCCTGAATCATTTGCTAAAATATGCCAAGTTCAAAATTTAAAATATGAGGGTATTTTTAGAGAAATCCATTTCAAAACAAAAAGACAATTCCATAGAATATGACAAAATAGTTAGAATTTCCCAAAAAGAAAAGTCCATGAAAATCAATACCTCTCTGGATCCATTTTTTTCTACAAACTACAGAATCATCTGACAGGATATTAAGGTTACAACTTGAGGAAGTAAGAAACAATACTGTAGACAAATTTATTTGCATTTATAGAAAGAAAAGTATGGAAACTAACAAGATATATGATTCACTTTTAAGAAAAAAGAGCGCTATCGTCTCAGTTCTCTATATGTCAAGATTTTAGTGTTATGCATTTTTGGTTTGCTGCAGTGGTGGGTTCCAGGCAGTACGGCCCGGTACGACCGTACGTAGTAGCCAGGAGAAGCGGCCACCATGCTGGTACGGTAGCTCGTTTGGCCCACCTGCGTTCCATGGCAGTTTAATAATGCAGCCGGTCCATTGTGCACGTGCGCACAGCATGCAGCGCCTGCGCAACCTCCACCAGGCAGCTGGGTGTTGCAGAGCGGTGGCATGTGCACACAGCCCGCGTGCCCATCTAGGACGCTGTGCCCCGTGCACAGTGTACCAGTTGCGCTGGGGTCCGGAACCCACCACTGGTTTGCTGTTATACATACTAAACAGCATACATGCAACCATACTTAATAACTTAAATTATTAAGTTATTAAAAATAATTTAAATGTTCCCAAAGTTATAGCTTTTATTTATTTAAATAAAAATTGTACCAACTGAAATTAAACTTGGGAAGATCATCAGTAATTGAACTGTTGAGATGGAACAGAGCACATTAAACATCTTTCTGAATCAAACCCAAGTTCTACCTAGATATGCTTCCTATTTCCTATCATGGCCATTCAGATATTTTTCATAAGTTCACAGTAAACTATAAAGATATAGAGTTAGATTAGTGTCCAGCCTGTTTTTATCTAAAACTGGTTCCATTTAATGATCATTCCAATAATAATGGAAAGAGGACAAAAGATTTGTCCAAAGCCATTTTAAAACCATCTAAGCCTATGGTCAACACTACCACCCTGTGGAAATGAATTCCACAAAGTATTTGTTATATGAATATTTATTTTGCCTAAGATGAATTTACTTTCTGGTAGTTTTACTAAATAACTATACGTTTTAATATTAAATGAAATGCAAAAAGTTTAATTCTTTATCTTCAACACGAAATACATAATTTAATAAACAAGATTCAGAAGTCGTCCTCGTCTGATCTTAGATGAGATCTTAGATGAGATACTCTTACATGAGATATTATTAAATTTCTGCTAAGGATTTTCCCTAAAAAGAGTTGCAGTAAATTGCCACAGCTCAAGTTGAACCACACGGAACATCTATCTGTCCAGAAGGAAATTTCTAACGCCTTCTGGAAGACTTTTCCTCCCACTGGATTTCTAGGGAAATAATACAGGGAAAAGCAGTTCCTGCTTGAAGACTAGAATTTAAGATTGAAGAAATGGGAGAGAACAGAAACATTGCTATCCTCTCTGAAGAATTAGCAAACTCAGAGGACACAGCAGACTCTAATCAGTCCATAAGTAAACTAAAGAGATTGCAATAGCAAAGCAGAAAATTCTGAATGTAGTAATGAAATCAAAGATACAAATAATAATAAAAGAAGCTATATTCCAGAAAATACAGTGCAGATTTGAAATTCAACAAAACAATAAGAGTTGAAGAATCACTGTACCACCGCACAATCTGGGTGAGATTTTCAATGATGTTTGATACAACTCATTTATTTTGTGAACCATTTTTCTGAACACTTCTCAAGTTTTTATTAACTTCTCAATTTTTTCTCAAATCAAAGATAAGTAATCTGAAATAGTTATTTTCAAGATTTTTTAAGGCAGTAGAGGCTAAACCACTGGTTTTCTACATACAACTCTGTGTGTTCATAGAGAAGCAGCACAGTTCAATGTTCTGTTTTCTGAATCAGACGCAGTATTGGTTTGAAATGGTACTTACTTCATGATTAAGATATTCTCAGGTTATATGGTGATCTTAATCCAAAAGGAAACAACCAACTAACTGAGGAAACAACCGCATTATGTGATGAAGGTTTCAGTATAAGAAATTATTTTTAAACAATATAAATTGCAACATGTAAAAATAAATTTTAGAAAATAGGAAACAGGAAAACTAAACAAAAGCATGTTCCACATACATATAATGCAGATAAAATTGATGAAGGTAGGCCAAATAAGCTAGTTACATAAATTGCCTCAACAGAATCTTAAATTTCAGACATGTTTTTACAGGAATGATATATTCAATGAAAGAGTGGACTTCTGCTTGTATATTATTACTATTATTATTATTATTATTATTATTATTATTATTATTATTATTATTATTATTATTATTATTATTATTAGCAGCAGCAGCAGTAGTAGTATTCTGTTTTATTATTCCTGAGAGAAATAGAGTATTTTAGAAAACAGATATGTGAAAGTCAGCATCTTACAGAAATATTGCTATTTTATCCAATGAACACTCATTTTCTGATGTCAAACTTCTCTCTAGCAAATAAAAAAACATTAGTGGCTGAATCAATGATTTTAAACCTCAATCAGAAAAGAGTTAACAGTTTGTACTGAATACATTATTGTGTGAAAAGGGCTTATGTATCAAAATTACATTTTTTTTCTTAAAAGCATTCTGGATTTTTTGAGTTCCTAGAATTGAATCAAGTTACAGATACTTTAGGAAGCTCTGTTGGACCTTTGGCACAATCTCACAATAAATTTAACTGGACACACTAAATCCTGTTTTAGACTTGGGATGTAATGTTTTGAAAATCCAAGGTGATTCTAGTAATATGTGGTTAAGGGTTTGAAGGAGGTTAAGAGCCCAGCTGTGGGATTGGAGTGTCTGCAGAGATGTAGTATTGATCCATAGTGTTGATAAAGGGTAGCAGTAGCATCAGACCACAATCTGGGAAGTGTAGTAGAAGCCACATTCTGAGGCCACTAATGACCTAGCAATAGGGGAAAAATATGGGGCTAAATTTCCAAGTCCATTTGGCTAGCCCTCAAATAACACCCTTGTGAGGAAAGTTGTGCCCCATCCTGATGAGCAAGTGTCTTTCCTGTTACCTCTACCCAAAGAACATTGTGGAAAGTTATCATTTGGAAAACAACAGACCAATATCATCTCTGGGCGTGTTCTTAGGGAATGCTGGTTTGTGTTCTTACAGAAATTTTCAGACAAGTAGGCTTGTGTTCTTGCAGATAGTTTCAATCTTTCACTGCAGCAGGCAGTGGTCCCATCGTGTTTTAAGATAGCCATTATTTTGCCAGTGCCAAAAAGTCTACAATTATGGGTCTCAATGATTACCGTCCAGTTGCACTTAAATCCATCATTATGAAATGCTTTGGGGTGCTAATAAAGAACATTATTGTAACCAGCCTCCCTCCAGCATTTGACTCACTTCAGTTTGCTTACTGTCCAAATCACTCTACAGAGTATGTTATTTCTTCTGTTCTCCATCTGAGCTTGGCGCACTTAGAGGAAAGAAATATTCATGTGTGAATGCTGTTTGTCGACTTCAGTTTGGCATTTAATGCACTCATTCCTCAGACTCTATTTATTTATTTATTTATTCTTCGCACTTCTAGACCGCCCCCTCTCCCAAAAAGGACTCGGGGCGGTGTACAGTCCACACAGCAAATAACAGATAATAAATACAAATATAGATATAAATATAAATATACATATGGAGGAGGTTAAAAAATTAAAAGAACTGTACAGAAGAATATGAATATGGCTCTAAAAGCCCTAAAATCAATTAGATTTAAAACAATACCCTTAAAATACCAGTTGAGAATATATTTCCAGGAGGTAACAGTTGTAACAGTTATAGTTAAAGTTATGCCAGGCCAGCTAATAGACAAACTGGTCTTTTAGGCTTTAATACTCTTTTGTACAACTGGATTCTTGATTCTTGATAGGCCCCAGTATATGTGAGTTGGGACTAATATTGGGACTAATATTTCTACCACAGTTTTCTTGCGCACAGGTTCTCCTCAGGGCTGTGTCCAAGTTGTTCACCCTGTTGACCCCTGACTGTTATGCTAGGTTTGCCACCAACTATATTGTAACGTATGCAAATGATACAACAGCGGAGGGTCTTATTCAAGATGATAGTGAGGGTGCTTACCATAGGGAAGAAGGTTGTCATTCTGATGTAATCTAAAAGAGTGTGGGAGCTGGATTCCATCAACATGATGTCAGCAGTTGCTCCTGATACAAGAACTCAGAAATTGTATTGTTTGCAACTTTGGATGGGACCAGTATACCATGGCAAGCTATACTTAAGTGAGAGCAATGAGTAGCTGCCTAAGAATACAAGTAGTGTAGAGAGAAAGCAAGACAGAGGTATGCAGGAACTATTATCTAGGCAAAATAGCCTGAAACACTTAAGCCCACAATAACATCCAAAAGCAATTAAGGCAGAATTCCTCCATACTTTACTGGACTTTAAAGATTATATAACATACAATCAGACTTTCAAAATGCCATTAGTATTATACTCAGTCTCATTTAAAGTAATTTTGATCTTCCTGTAGGGTTGATTTCCTGATGTGGTCTACCTGGTTGGTGTAAGAGTAGGGCAAGACGACAATTGGGATGGAGGTTAGATATATAGTGTGGTGGTTCTAAAGTGAATTGAGATAGCTGAGGGGCTGACTAGGGATTTGATTGTGAAATTGGGCTAGACAATAGAGAGCTTTTCAGTTGGTGTATAAAGCATGGTTGCAGAGGGGTATATGAGAATGGAATTATGACTGTGATATGACAGGCTAAAACAAATTAAATTTAGGAAAGAAGTGTTTGATATCTTCAAGTAATGTGTCTTCCAGATTTCCCCCATCTCCCAACAGTCAGGGTTCTAAATACTTGGAGTCCAAGAGCTTTGGTGTTACTTCTAAATGCCAGGTATACTACAATAAAACTATCTTCATACACAATTTAATTATGGATTAATAATTTGACTTGAACCATTGAAAGATGGTTGGAAGTGGAGAAAAGTGTCTCCCGCTTGGAAATATGGCTGCCTGAATTTCAGGTTTAGCATATGTTAGGGGGGGGGGAGGGTTAGCTGTTATCACCTGTAAGAGTCTACTGTCAGAGAGGTGAAATTCAGCAGATAACTAAATGTGAAAATTTATTTGTACAGCTGTAACTGGAAGGCCTGTAAGGTTAATGTACCAGTCCTCCTATAGCCCATAAGCACCCCTGCCGGGTTACTCACCTGTTGCTGGGGTAATGGTAGATTTCAGGGATTTCAACCGGCTTTTCCTTGGCAAGGAAACTGGAGCAGGCAAGGAGTTAATAATCCACCCTAACGATCATGGACTTGATTCAGCTCCTGCAGGCCCATTATATGAAAGGTCACACGCTATACTTTTGGTTGTTTTTGAATTGGAGAAGATTATTTCAATGCCAAGATAGGTTCCAATAACAAAGCACTCTCACTTTTAATGCCCTATTTTTATTTGACTTGCACAAATTCCAAAGATAAGAGTATTAAGATAGGAAGACAGACTATCACAACTATCAAATTTGATCTTTTAGTCTTGAATGGCTCAGCTTCTGGGGATTTGGAGAAAGAGCTCACTTTCTGAAAAGAAAAAACATCCAATACACTTGATAATATCTTAATTACTAGTAACTTGATAATTTGCAGCACAAACCTTTGTTTCCTCCTTCACTGTTAATGACCACCTCCCCCTATAAGGCTTTTACCCTTATATTAAAAGCCATTTAGACTTTCACCCTTGAGGAAATTACAACAACTGAAATTTTTTTCCACCCCAAGTGTGTTTACATAACCTGGAACCTATTTGCATTGAATTCCAAAATTCATCCATAGCCCGTTAACCAAAACAGGCTATAAATGAACCTAATGCAACACAGGACATTTTTTATAATTTCCAAGACAGTATTAGCTCAATGTACAAATACATAAAGTGTACTTCTGAGTCAGCGAGAAGATCCTGCAATGGGAAGTGAGAATAACCTTGCGAGATAGGAGGAGATGGAGTTGCAGCTTAGACAACAGTCAGAGTAGGCTATCTCAGCCCTTAAAGGAATGGAAATGGAAAAAGCATTTCAGAAGGGATCTTCCCCAGTCCTCTGGAAAGTAGAACCAGGAAATTCAGCAAGCTACCATTGGGAAAGTTGTTAAAAGCCACTTGGCTTACATAGCACAGAAAGAGGGGATGCTTTGATTGATTTTCAATGACATAATTGGTTTTTTTTTTTTCTTTTATAGTTTGATGCCACCTAGAGTCACCTTATTGGGGAGGTCAGTGGAATAAAAATTAAATGAATAAACAAAATGTATAGTAATCCTTTTATCTATTTTATGCTTTCTTTTTATCAAAGATTTTTTTTGTTTTTATAATAGATTGTTCATCACCTGGGGTCTTCCAGGCAGTATATTAATTTAATTCACTGAACAATAACACCACTGAAACACATGACAGTTTCCTTTCACCTTCTTCCCATCATGATAAACACATAGAAAACATGGAGGGGGGGGAGTTAATTATTATGCACAATTATATTTAACCTTCTGTGTCCAGCTAGTCTTGATGAAAATTGCCCTTCTTGATGGGATTAAATTTAGAATGAAGCCTTTAAATTTGTATTGCATGCAGACATGCTTGGAAATACACATACTTGTTTATATGCACACATTTTTTCTAAGACTCAAAGCAGCCCGAGAAAGCTATTTTCTTAATGCTGCATTGAAAAGGGAAAGGGTAAATCTTGTCCAAATAGGGGTCTTACAATAGCTATTCATTTCCTTTAAGAAAACTAATATGCTTTATAATTATTCATTATAATATACATATTAATTCCTTCCATTACTAATGGCATTGGAGAATCAGACAATCCTTTAATACAAAAAGATTAGCTCTGTATTCATAACAAATTTGACACTGTCTGGAGTAAACAAGAGTGTGCTGGCAACACATGCTCATAAATCTGCCAATCAGATAGTAAACGGCTATCATACTGGTTTGTGGATGGTAAAACTATTTTTCTTTTAAAAATAACTGAAAATGGATCTTTGATGATTCAGTCAAGGTTGACCCATCATAGATAACTGTTGTGGCCCAGCAGCGGCCGGCTGAGCTGTTGGTGGACTCTGACAGCTCAGACCATTATGAGACTGCTCTGGAGGATGAGGAAGATTATGGAGGGTGTTTGGAGTCAGAGCAGGAACTAGAGAGGCCTGTTGGCCACCAGGTGGCATCTGAGTCAGGGAGCAGTGAGGAGGAACAGAGGGAGGTTGTCCCTGATGTGCGTGTACGTAGAGTTGAGAAGAGAAAGGAACAGCTGGAGAGATGACGCCATAGAAGGAAGTAAGGATAGCTGGCTAAGGGTGCGGCCCCTCCCAAAGAGTTTATAGGTGGAGCGATGGGAGGGGAAATTTTGCAGGAAACAACAGTCCATTTTACTAGACATTGAGAAAGCATTCCGTAAGTTTAATCTTGGTTCTTGAACATAGTTTTCTAGTCTCCTAGCCAAGGGGTGGCCTTATCTATGTAATTAGTCATGGCAGACAGCCAAGCCTGTGTCTGCATATTC
Source organism: Natrix helvetica (assembly GCF_964273705.1). NCBI lineage: Eukaryota > Metazoa > Chordata > Lepidosauria > Squamata > Natricidae > Natrix > Natrix helvetica. The sequence continues at coordinate 112,029,224 of NC_138549.1, read as the reverse complement.
ATTGGAATCATGGGACAGAACAGAGAACCTACTACTTTACCCCACCCCTTCTATTCTTCATTCACCATTACTGCCCTCACACTGTAACTTCAGAGAAAACAAAGGAAAGTAAAAGGAAAGTAAAACAAAGGGAATCAGTACTTCTTACAATGGTCTGTTTTCAGCTTTAGGGTTTGGGGTCTGTTCTTGCAAACTTACTCTTCTGTCAACCTCTCATTTCTGTGCAAATGACATGCTGACTATGGGAAGTTAGCTCAGGCTCAAATAGCACCAGGGCTGCTAAGGGCTAAAAGTAACTCTTTATCCCCAGTCCTGACAGCTTGTAGCTGTTTGGGAACCTATCTCATGATCCAATTAGGTGTATTCTGCAGACAGGGACAAACACATTGGGATTTTTGCTTAGTTGTTTGCTTAGTTTTGTTTTGTTGTTGTTACAAACAAATAGCAGATGGAGAAGAAGTGAGAATCTTGCATTTTTTAAAAACTTACTAACTGTGAAACACAACAAAGAAGCACAACTCCAGCTGCCTGATGGAAAACTCTTGAACAATGTGCTGGGTATAGTGCTTCTTTAAAAAGATCCTTCCACCTACTTTTGGAAGAGAAACTAAAAGCTCAGGTATATTAAGCACAAATATGAGTGCTAGATATTACAAACCAGTTATAAGATGATATAAGAATATTTATAACATGTTAGAAGTTCCTCGTCTTCTCTTTTCTGGTATATGAGTTGTAAATATTGAGAATAATTAATACAATCCAAGCTTTTATTTATACAGCTATAATATGATCCTAATTTGTTTTGGCTCCATCTGGGAAAATCTGTCCTGTGAACTACAACCCCCTTACTAAAATTACTGCTTTCCATCCTGTTCCTCTATAATCTACTGTTCCAATGAAAGCAAGGAACAATTTTTAACCTTTCAATATGAGGACATAACCCAGTAATTAACTATTCTTCCTCCCGCCCATTTCTTTATAAATGCAGAAACAGTGAAGGCTTTGCCAAAGAAGCCATAATTTACGTGTTCAGGGGAAAAGAAACCAGGAAGAAAAACAATGAAAAACAGTGTAATTTTATTTAAATTAGTTCAAGACATCAAAATGGTTGCCTTCTTTATGCAAGCAAGGATCACCATTTAATCAGCTAAAGTAGACTTGCTATAACCCAGCCCCTAAATAAGGACAATTTGCATAACACACAAATAAATTGAGCTAATTATGGTGGTTAATTTGCATAATTTCTAACAAACACTTCAGCTTTGTTCCTTCTTTAAATAAAAAGTGATGGATATAGGACAAGAAAATTTTCTAGTTTTCCATCTACGCTGATGAGGTCTAAATTGATTAACAACATAAGCAAAGAGATCTTGGGGTTATAATGCATACCTCAGTGAGTTGTATAGCAATGAAATGGCAAAATCCATTCTTAACTACATATTTTTAAGTATTATGCTGTGATTATATAAATATAGAGTGCAATTTAGTGTTAAATTTTGGTAGAAGTTGATCAATCCTGTGCAATTCTTCTGAATAACAGAGCCTTCTCTGTTGCGGACCCAGCCCTGTGGAATGACCTTCCCCCGGATATTAGGACTACCTCTGACCTCCGCGCCTTCCGGATAAAGCTCAAGACGCACCTATTTCAAGTAGCTGGCCTGGCTCAACCATAGTTCGTTCACACTGCTCCTGACAGGTTTTTTTAATTTTTGTGACTTTTAGACTTTTATTAGGGGATTTTAAACTATGTTTTAACTGTCTTTTCTTATCTTCATACCTCCTCCATGTACGCGTGTTCGTTTATTCTGTGTGTGTATTGTCCATATTGTTTTTTATGTGTTTTATTGTACGCCGCCCCGAGTCCTTCGGGAGAGGGTGCGGCTAAGAAATAAAATTTTTATTATTATTATTATTATTATTATTATTATTATTATTATTATTATTATTATTATTATTATTATTAAACTCAACAGAGCTTCTGATTATGCATTCATAAGTTTATGCTATTATCTATCAGGATAAATATATTTATCATGTTTTCAGAAGAACTGGCTAAAGCAGGGGTGGGTTCCGGCAGTCGCTGCTGCCAGTTTGCATGTGCACGCGCATGGACAATGCAATAAAAATTGCTCTGCGTATGCGCAGAAGTCAAAAACAACATGGCGGCGCCTATAGTGCCACCTACAGAACCAGTTTGGAGGCGTGGCAAGCCTGGGTCACTGCCACTTCCAGCGGCCCAGGCCACAAACGACTATCAGCTGAACCAGTGTGAACTGGTAGGAACCCACCACTGGGCTAAACCACTGGGGAGAAGCTCAATTCAAGGGCAGTTCAAGAGAGTTTAGAACAGATTTTTACTCAGTTAAATCAGGGCAGACCCTTGCATAAGAACGCTGTGAAAAACTGAACTTATGCTATACTGCAAAGCAGCAGTCAGACAAAAAGTAGGTCTAAGTGTGTGTGTGTGTGTGTGTGTGTGTATGTGTACTTTTTGAAAATCCTTTGGCAATTACCTTTGTAAAATGCATTGGGAGGAAAAGAAAATATTAGACTACTTGATCAATAGATCTGTCCTTAACTTAGAGCGTACATGTAATAAGACCACTTTTTATTTCCCCCAATCACAAATATGGATGTGTAATGAGATCATGGGAATAGGCACTGATTCAAAAGTATAGAGATTATAGATGAGCAAGATTGTGATGCATCTCATTCAAATAGCAAATACAAAGGATTATATAATGCTGAAGAATTTGTTTGAACAAGTAGCTAATTTGGTTAAAAATCACACACACACACACACACACACACACACACACACACACACAGATACAGTATGAAATGCATTGTTCTGGTCTCAGACTAAGGAATAAATATTACAGAGATAGTAGTAATGCTGACACCAGAAGGGATGATCAGGAAAGGACCAAGATGGAGCTCTTGGAAAATAATACCAATCTCTCCCTCCAGACATAATGAAGCAGCTTGTTTCAGCTCTGTCTAGAGACTTAAAGCAGCTATTACTGTATATTCATATGATGGTAAACGCATTTATATTCTCAGATTGAGTGTATATCTACTGAGTTTCTTTGGAAATTCTGGTCAAATTCTGGACAACAAAATCTAGAACAGTGTTATGGCCTTGACCGTTTTTTTTAGTTAAAAATAGAGGAAATAAATGTGCCTCTCTGAAGAGGATGGAGGGTTTTTTTTACACTATATGGCCAAAGGCTGAACTCCATTTTCCTAAATGATACTCTGGTGCCTGGAATGAGAGGAAAGATGGGTCAGATATAAGAACATGCTTCTAATCTGACTTTTAAAGTGGCCATTTTCTAACATGTAATAATCCACAATAAAGCACCATTGACATATGATATATGTGATATATATGATATGAATATGCACCAGCAACTAGGGGAACTCCACCCACCAATCCAGAAACAGGGCTGAGGCAGGGAAGTTGCTTTACAACAGGGAAGCTGAACTAGCAGCAGTAATCTCAATTGATATTTAGGGCCCAACTTAATAAACAGGATCTCACATTCAGCAACTTGTGAAGCAGCACCCCTGAAAGCCTTAAGAGATTTTCAGATGTTTGCCACACCACCAACCTTACAACCAAAACCCAGCCTGACACATTTCCAAAAGGGGAATATTCCTTCCAGTCCTAGTCAGGTCTCAGTAATATATGCCAGGTCAGCCCCCAAGAGCAATGTACTCCCAGCTTCCCAACATTTATTTATTTATTGGAAAAATTATCAGCTGCCCATCTTACCATCTAACAGCTTAAATATTAAAATAAAAAAACTGTATAAAATCTAAATATAATCCTATAAAATACTATAAAACATACCTTCCCAAGCCCATCACCAGTGGTATGTTCCAACCCACCCCTATTCCCCTAAAACTCCAAATTTCTCTAATCCAACCTTCCCAGTTTCCAGCAGCACAATCACCTCCTCCTTTCACATAACAAGTCAGGCAAACCAGCACACATGCACACCCAGCCACTCTCACCAAGATTGGACAGGGCTCCCTTTCAGTTAAAACCACAGTAACCAATCAAGGATAGGGCCACCTAGCTGGAAAAAGATGGACTGCCTTAAGGATGGATGCAGCACCGAATTGGGAGTTTGCACCACCACAGGGATTGTTGAAGACCTATATGGAGAAATACATGTGCCAATCTTGAGTAAAGACAGATTAGAGCACAATTTTGTTTAATGATGTAGTAAAGAAAAAAATTACAATCTGGCCTAGAGAGAGATGGAGAGAGAGATAATATGACCACGGCATGTTTGCTATCAACAGGTAAATTTGCAATGGGTTTTATCTTCAAAGTAACATGACAGAGTGCGCACAGTGTGACTATTTTGAGACAAAACAGGAGCAAAATGCAGTAAACAGGTTTGTCTTTCAAATAGTGATTTATCTACAAGGAATATATACATACACACATACTAGGCAAAGTCAATCAATCAATCATCAACCACAGCATAGAAGCACAGAGAGAGAGAGAGAGAGAGAGAGACGCCCTCATAGAGCCTCTCTTATATATTCAACCTCTTAAAGTGATAAGAACCCTGATGACTCATTCTCATTGCATCATCATTTCAGTATTACAGCATAACAGCATTACAACATTACAGCACCTGGTCAACTATCAAATCATCATTACCTCGACATAACATCTTGGATGTCATATTAATACAATTCAAATAGTTAATAATCTAGAATACCACTTTCTTCTCTTGGTTGATATTTAGAAATTGCCAATTTTAATTGAGACCTGAAGATATGGACAAAGTGCATTTTCAAATCTGAGAATTACTAATCTGCCCAGTTCTTATCCTTCTGGGCTTCATATTTCACTATATTCCTCCACAAAAAATAAAGAGATTTAAAGAAACCATAATGTGGAAAATGTATCAGAAATTTCAAAAACTGAAGGATTTATAACAATTACATTTAGAAGAAAACATGTACATAATAATAATAATAATAATAATAATAATAATAATAATAATAATAATAATAATAATAATAATAATAATTTATTAAATTTCTAGACCGCCCCCTCTCCCCGGAGGGACTCGGGGCGGTGTACAGGAATAAATTTAAAAACATACAAACAATCATATACATAGCTAAAATCAAATTAAACAACCCCTGTACGAATTTATAAAAATTAAAAACATTAAAAACAGACCCTAAAACCAATCCTAAAAATTTAGAAATAAAACTGAGGTGGGAAGGTGGAATTAGGCCAAGCCGGCTAGCTGGAATAGGTAGGTTTTAAGTTTCTGATGGAAGGAGCGGACATCCGTAGTCATTCTAATGTTGGGGGGAAGGTCATTCCAGAGGGTCGGGCCCATCACAGAGAAGGCCCTTCCCCTAGGCATCGCCCGCTGGCACAGCCTAGTAGACAGCACCCGGAGGAGTCCCTCTCTGTGTGAGCGAATCGGCCGAAGGGATGTATGGGGCAGGATACGATCCCGCAAATAACTAGGTCCTGTGCCATGGAGCACCTTAAAAATGATGGTCAACACCTTGAAACGCACCCGAAAAGCCACAGGCAGCCAGTGTAGCCCACGCAGGAGAGGTGTTACGTGGGAGTAGCCAGAGACTCCCGAGACTGCCCGCGCGGCCGCATTCTGAACCAGCTGCAGCCTTCGGGTGCATCTCAAGGGGAGCCCCATGTAGAGAGCGTTACAGTAGTCTAGCCGGGACGTCACAAGCGCATGAGTGACTGTGCGAAGGGCGCTCCGGTCCAATAGGGGACGCAATTGGCGCACCAGGCGAACCTGGTGAAACGCCCCCCTGGCCACGGCTGTCACATGGTCATCCATGGACAGCCGGGTATCCAGAAGGATGCCCAAATTGCGTACCCGATCCACGGGGGCCAGACGTTCGCCCCCAATGGCCAGTGATGGAGTAAGCTGGTTGAACCGGGGCACCGGTAGCCACAGCCACTCAGTCTTGGACGGGTTGAGCTTGAGTCTGTTACTTCCCATCCAGATCCGTACGGCTTCCAGACACCGGGACATCACTTTGATAGCATCGTTGGGGTGGTTTGGGGTAGAGATGTACAGCTGGGTATCATCCACGTACAGATGGTAATCTACCCCAAACCCACGAATGATCTCGGCCAGCGGCTTCATATATGTATTGAACAGGAGAGGCGAGAGGACCGACCCTTGTGGCACCCCCAAGTGAGCGGCCTCGAGGTCGACCTCTGCCCCCCTGCCAATACAAATTGCACTCGGCCAGAGCGGTAGGAGGAGAACCACCGCAAAACGGTGCCCCTCACCCCCAACCCCTCCAATCGATGCAATAGGATACCATGGTCGATGGTATCGAAAGCCGCCGAGAGGTCTAATAGGACCAGGATGGAGGAACAACCCCCATCTCTGGCCCTCCAGAGATCATCCACCAACGCGACCAATGCCGTCTCCGTGCTGTGGCCGGGCCGGAAACCGGACTGGCGCGGGTCCAGATAATCATTTTCCTCCAAGTGGCGCGGAAACTGTTGTGCCACCACACTCTCTACAACCTTCGCCAGAAAGCAAAGGTTGGAGACGGGATGGTAGTTGGCTAACAGAGCTGGGTCCAGGGAAGGCTTCTTGAGGAGGGGCCTCACCACCACCTCTTTCGGGCGGCCGGCAGAAACCCCTCACTCAAGGAAGCGTTGACTAACTCCTGGAGCCAGCCTCGTGAGACCTCCCAGGATGCCAGTACAAGCCAGGAGGGACACGGGTCCAATAAACATGTCTTTTTTCCCCTAATAACGGAGGGAAGGAGGCTACTTAATCTAATATTGTAACATAAATATTATAATGATAATATTGCTTTTAAAATATGATTATATACTAAAAAGACCGATTTTCTTCATAACATATTCTGCATGATGTATCCAAGTTAAAAATCCTAAACTTCATAGGACCAGACTGCTTTTAAAGAAAAGTAAAAGCATTCAAAGTTGTTTAAATTTTAACTAAGCAAACCATTAGATCAGTTAAATATAAAAGAAAGTATAAAATATTAAGGTAAAACATGTATTAGAGTGAGATTTGCATTTTTATGAAGTATGAATCACAACGAAATGAAAATGCTTCTAAATTTCAGTTAACTCTGCTTTTTAAAAAAAAATCTTGTTTCCATGGCAATGCCAGCAGTAAGTTTGCATGAGATGTAAGATATAGATTTTTTCCCTTTTATAAAACAATTTAGCTGAGAAGTGGCAGCACCATGGCCTCTTTTCAATTTTCTAATATGCCTGAAAGGCACAAAAATAAGGCAATAGAAATCACAAAATAAAAACATGCAGCTGAGTCCTTCTTTTATTTTTTAGTTTGTGGTTATGTAAACATTCACACTTAAATGCAAACAGTTTTCCAACATTCTACATTGTCAGAGAGAGGCCTTGTCTATTCAATATGTACTTGCTCAGTTCCATTAAAGAAGCTTTTAACAACATTAAGCCTTGGTATGGAGATCATTTCTTGCAAAAATGATGACTGTAGCATGAGCATTCTTTTTTTAATCAATTTATATCTAAAAAGAATCCCTCAATTCTCTAATGAGTAATCAGAGATTGAGGGTTCTAGGCTAAAAAAAATATTGTTGTAGAAAAAGAAAAAAAGAAAAAGAAACCTAACACCCAAATCAATACTGTATCACTGTCTCCACAGGCAAGAGATGCTGGGTCAGGAAAATCATGAAAAATTCATAACAAAGATAGTCAAGTCATCCATAAAGCAGAAAAAAATAATGCTCTATCTAAAGATCCCTTGAGCAACCGAAGACACTTTACAGATTTCACCACAGATAAGTGCTGGTTTGTTTCATCGACGTGACTTAATACTGTTCGTATCTTATTTCTGACAGTAAATGAGGAGGGTTTGATCATATTTACTACTTTTCCTTTTTCCTGTATTCATTTCTCAGCTTCTGTATTAGTTGCTCATGGGACAATTCCAAGCAACTGCTTTTAGTTCCCCCAAAACAGGGAATAACTCATCAGTGAGGAATTAGTTCTTCTCTGTAGAATTAAGTCGTTGCTATATTCCTCTGCAGCTTAGAACAGTCAAGAAGCCTATTCCAGTATGGGATTTAATTTTTTACACTCACCCACCAAGCTTTTCTCCCTGATGAATTCAGTGCTATGAACCATGAAGAAAGATCATAACATAGTTCACAGAATGACAGGAAATCTGCCACAGCTAATAATCTATAGAGATAATAAGGCTCAGTTTTCTCTTCTTTCCCTAAACTTAGATATCTGTAATAACTCCTTATAGGTAGTTCAAGGAAAAATAATTTTACTGAATAATATAGCCCACAAAAATGCACAGAAATTTTATGAATTAGCAAAATACTAATAATTAATTATTCAAAACAATAACTGTTTTCTCCTGTGAGTTTTAAGATACCTTATAAATTATTAAATTATAAACTAAGAAATTTATAAGCATTGTGATTATACCCAACTTCTTCGTACTCATTGTTAATATGAAGTGGTATTTGATCCAGAAAATTAAATTGTTGAAAATATTTCAGTTTTCATAAGTGTAAAGATGAAGGTGATGAATCACTGTTCATTATGTTCAATGCAATGAAGTACCAAAAAGAGGCATGGTTAGGCGTTACTACGATTATTTATTACAAATACAAGAATTTTCTGAGCTTAGAACATTATTTAAAGCATTAAAATATTTATTTTTAATAATAATTTACTATAAAGGCAAAAGATTTCAGTGTTTACTATAAAGAAGTTACTTGGGGAAAGAACACTGTTTCTGATATTGGATAAGGCCAATTGGTCAGCTCTAGGTTCTATATTTCTCCATTAATGTTATCCATAGCTCTTGTTTTTTAAGGGATCCTATTCATTCATACTGCATATTCAAATTCAAAGAATGCTGATAGCAGATCAGGCGGTATACAACTAGTTGTATAGTAATTACTATAGTTATCCAATTAGGCTCAGCCATTACTATGAGTAATGTAAAATTGAAAATTTAAATTAGAGCATCTGAAAAGACACAAAACTGTTTTTCACAAGGCAGCTGGACTTTCTTGAACAACCATGACCTGGATGATTGACAATATCCATAAACATCTGAAATGACATTTCAACAACAACTAGAAAATCTGTCTTGAATATAATCTATGATCAACATTTCTATAAAATTTTCTACAATTTTTCTTTCCTTTTCCATTTTGCTTTGCCCTTATCGTAGTATCATTCTTTGATTGTATATGTTTTGATCAGCAACACAAGATATAGTAGGTGAAAAACTAAAAATACATATTCTTCTAGCACTCCTGGTTATTCAAAAGCAGCAAAACAACATTCAATGTAGTTGTTAGTAAGAAACCCGAGTGCCAGTGTCTACTTTGCCAAAAAAAGAATGTAACAAAAGAATTCCATTCCATTTGCAAAATGGCAGACAGGCAACATTAATTGGAAAGAATATATAGAGACAGAAATAGAAAAAGAAAAATTGTAAGCGCTGTACAAAGCATAGTGCAGCAGTCTTTTCTATATGCCGGATATATCCTACGAAGTCTGGATTGTGGCTTATTTATGAAATATGTTAAAAGTTGCTAAATAGAAACTAGATTAAATGCATCACATCACTCACAATTATGATGATCACAACGTAGCATTCTTTTTTTTCATAAGAATTTACTTCTGACAGACACATGTCATCATATCAGAAATTAGATACACTTGAGTATTCATATTCTATTCATCAAAGATCAGACTTACAGTCAGAAATACAAAATATACTAGTTATCTTTCTAACAAATTGGCAGTTGACACGTTCTTACAAATTAATAATTAAGCATATAAATTTAACAAAATGTTATCTATATCAATTCATATTAATTCTATTCTGTAGACTAAATTTTGTTATGGCAGTAACAGATTAGAATATATTATGTCCCTTTTTCTACAAAAAAAAGCAAATAAATGTGGTGTGCTTTAAAACAGGAGAATGTAATTATTCTAAAAACAAGAAACTATATTGTGTGTGTATATACACACACATGCATATAATACACACAGATATCCACACACTTATGTGTGTAGTTTTGGTATGTGAAATAATATGACTAATTTTATTTGATAATAATAATATATGATGGTATAATATGAAATAAAACCATATCATAAAATCAGTGACGTGCGGTGAGGTTTGTGGCTGGTGAGGCACTGACCCACAAATATCCTGTGAATTCTGAATATATACTATATCTTTTCACATCTCAGTGTCAAGGAGATAAATTCTCTTTCCTGTTTCAGTTGTATAGTCTGATCATTTTGACTAAGGCCCCAAAAATGGAACCAATCATATACCATCAATAGTTTTGATTGTTTCCTTCTAACATTGATTGGATAATCATAAAATATATTACAGTATGTAAAATGGCTTGCATGTACTGTAAGATAGAAATAGAGACTGGCATACTTGTTATAAAACAAATCACTTTAATCACTAAGTATTAAAATAATATTTATTGGTTTGATCCTATTTTTGTTTATTTTATTGCTTTGCTCTGCACTTCTTTGGAGTGTGGTTTCTAACATAACCATCAACATGCATACATGAAAATGTATCACAATCATACATTTATTATAAACTTGGGTAAAAATAGTGTTGTATAGACTTTTCTTGCATTTGTACTTTTTTACCCCTAACTACCAGTAATAATCTGTTTGCTGAAGGTTATAATGGTGTTATATTACTTTTAAATGTGGTACATCAGGTATTTAAAAGGCAATAGACAGTAAGCAGCCTTTTAAATTAATTTGTTAGATGGGGCTATAATGAAAAATAAAGAAGACCAAGCTAATAACAATAGGTAGAAAACCTTAAACTGATAGTGAAGATATCAAAGTGGTGGAGGTCAACCATCAACAGCAAAGGAACAAGCAGTCAGCAAATATGCCACAAACTAGCACTCAATAGAGTAGCTAAGAAGGCCTTGGAAAATATATTCAAATGCAACAAATGATTAGGAGCCTGGAGATTAAAATGGGAATGGTTGCAGGAATTGAGTATGTCTAGTCTAGTGAAAAGAATTAGGAGTGATATGAAAGCAGTGTTCTAATATTTGAGGGAGAGACAGCACCAAGGACCCTCATTTCAACCCTGATATCTTATTTTTTTAAAAATCAAGATAACATAGCATCAAATAGTGTAAAAAGATAAAGAAAACATGTGGACATACACTGTTTAGAGTTTATAGAGAGATATAGATATCTCCCTAGACTTACGATGAAAATTGAGCCCAAAATTTCCATTGCTAAGTGAGCCATTTATTGAGTTTTGCCTGATTTTAAACCTTTCTTGCCACACTTAAGTAAATCACTGCAGTAGTTAAGTTAGTAACATATAACTAACCCAGTGCTTCTCAATTATTTTCTGTCATGCCCCCCCTAGGAAGAAGAAAACATTTCGCGCGCCCCCCCGCGTGACTGTAAATAGTATCATTTGTCTATAAAATTGTTATAAGTACACCTCTGCATAACACTGTATCCTTATTAAAGTATTAGAGAATAAAAAAAGAAAAATGTGGATCAATTTACAACAAAGAATAGCTTTATTAACTGTAGCAGAAAAGATTTAAAGGAGCACAGCTAGAACATATATATACATATATTTATATATAGAGTATCACAGAAGTGAGTACACCCCTTAACATTTTGTAAATATTTAAGTATACTTAAATATTTACAAAATGTTAAGGGGTGTACTCACTTCTGTGATAACACTGAAGAAATGACACTTGTATGTGCATGTATACATGTTACGGTGAAAGTCTGAAATCTGGTGAATGTCGACATTCACCGGTGAATGTCGACATTCACCAATCTCGCTTGGTGAATGTCCGAAATATTTGCTAAATGCCCTTATTTCTGACTTACACCGGTGAATGTCGACATTCACCAAGTACGTTTTCCCCTCTCTTTGGGGAGGAGGAGAGCCAGAGGATCGCCTCTCTTTGGGGAGGAGGAGAGCCAGAGGATCGCCTCTCTTTGGGGAGGAGGAGAGCCAGAGGATCGCCTCTCTTTGGGGAGGAGGAGAGCCAGAGGATCGCCTCTCTTTGGGGAGGAAAGTACGTTTTCCCCTCTCTTTGGGGAGGAGGAGAGCCAGAGGATCGCCTCTCTTTGGGGAGGAAAGTACGTTTCCCCCTCTCTTTGGGGAGGAGGAGAGCCAGAGGATCGCCTCTCTTTGGGGAGGAAAGTACGTTTCCCCCTCTCTTTGGGGAGGAGGAGAGCCAGAGGATCGCCTCTCTTTGGGGAGGAGGAGAGCCAGAGGATCGCCTCTCTTTGGGGAGGAAAGTACGTTTTGCCTCTCTTTGGGGCATCCTTTGAGGCGATCCTCTGGCTCTCCTCCTCCCCAAAGAGAGGGGGAAACGTACTTTCCTCCCCAAAGAGAGGCGATCCTCTGGCTCTCCTCCTCCCCAAAGAGAGGCGATCCTCTGGCTCTCCTCCTCCCCAAAGAGAGGGGGAAACGTACTTTCCTCCCCAAAGAGAGGCGATCCTCTGGCTCTCCTCCTCCCCAAAGAGAGGGGGAAACGTACTTTCCTCCCCAAAGAGAGGCGATCCTCTGGCTCTCCTCCTCCCCAAAGAGAGGGGGAAACGTACTTTCCTCCCCAAAGAGAGGCGATCCTCTGGCTCTCCTCCTCCCCAAAGAGAGGCGATCCTCTGGCTCTCCTCCTCCCCAAAGAGAGGGGGAAACGTACTTTCCTCCCCAAAGAGAGGCGATCCTCTGGCTCTCCTCCTCCCCAAAGAGAGGGGGAAACGTACTTTCCTCCCCAAAGAGAGGCGATCCTCTGGCTCTCCTCCTCCCCAAAGAGAGGGGGAAACGTACTTTCCTCCCCAAAGAGAGGCGATCCTCTGGCTCTCCTCCTCCCCAAAGAGAGGGGGAAACGTACTTTCCTCCCCAAAGAGAGGCGATCCTCTGGCTCTCCTCCTCCCCAAAGAGAGGCGATCCTCTGGCTCTCCTCCTCCCCAAAGAGAGGGGGAAACGTACTTTCCTCCCCAAAGAGAGGCGACCCTCTGGCTCTCCTCCTCCCCAAAGAGAGGGGGAAACGTACTTGGTGAATGTCGACATTCACCGGTGTAAGTCAGAAATAAGGGCATTTAGCAAATATTTCGGACATTCACCAAGCGAGATTGGTGAATGTCGACATTCACCGGTGAATGTCGACATTCACCAATTTCGGTCTTTCACCGTAACATACACACACAAACACACACATATATTTCCTGCATGCAGTGATTTCTAGAAACAACACCTGCTCGTCTCAATGGGAAAGACCCATGCATCCCAGATGCGAAGACAGTCCAAGTGGTCTCTCCCTCTGTCTCTCTCTCTCTCTCTGCCTTTCTCTTTCTGTCTCTCCTTCTATTTCTGTCTGTCTTTCTGTCTCCCTCTCTCTTTCTCTCTCTCTGTCTTTCTCTGTCTCTCTCTCACTCTCTCTGTCTCTTTCTGTCTCTCTCTCTCTTTGTCTCCTCTCTCTCTGTCTCTTTCTGTCTCTCTGTGTCTCACTCTCTCTTTCTGTCTCTCTCTTCTCTCTCTCTGTCTTTCTCTGTCTCTCTCTGTCTTTCTCGGTCTCTCTCTCCTCTCTCTCTCTTTCTGTCCCTCTTTCTCCTTCTGTCTCTCTCTGTCTCTCTCTCTGTGTGTGTGTCTCTCTCTCTGTCTATCTCTTTCTGTCTCACTTCTCCCTCCCTCCCTCTCACTAGCTCTCTCTTTCTCTATCATCTTCTGAAGGTGGGGGGGGTTGAAAAGGGGCCCATTTTTTGTGCCTCCTGGGGCATCTGTGCACCCCATTTTTCACCTCCCCCACCCCCAGAAGCATTCTACTGGCAACAAATGGGCAAAAATGGCCCGTTTTTTGGCCAAAACCTTCCCCTCACGGCCAGTTGCAGGGCATGGATCCCGCTCGGAGAAGGCGGAGCGGCAGCTCCTCCCTCAGCCAGGAGCCAGCGGGGGCTGGTCGGACAGGCAACCTTGGCGGGAAACTCCAGTCCGCCGCCGCCGCTGCGCTGTTGCCGCCGCCGTTGCACCCAGATGGAAAGGGAGCCCTCGCGCCCCCCTTTACGGAGCCTCGTGCCCCCCCTGGGGGGCGCGCCCCACTATTTGAGAACCACTGAACTAACCCCATTGACTTTGCTTATCAGAAAGTCGCAAAAGATAATCAAGTGACCTGGGGACACTGCAACCATCATAAACAGGAACCAGTTGCCAAGTATCTTAATTTCAATCATGTGACCATGGGGATGCTGCAATAGTCATAAGTGTGAAAAATAAACAGTCACTAAGTGAATGGTTGTAAGTCAAGGACTTACATCTGTAGCTAAATGATTGTTTGGATGCTCCAATGAAATACGGATGCTAAATTTTAAAATCCTAAGTCAATAAAGCAAGATGAAAGATTCAGTACATTCCACGCGCTTTATGTAAAAAAGAATATTTGTTAATTATGGGGTAACCAACATGGAAATTATATTTCAATATAAATGAACAACTAAAAGGCAAAAATTAATTAAAAGAATATGCAAAGTACATATACCAAATCCTTTTGAAGTGTAATGAAGAAAACATTAAACAAAAGCATTTTTCCTCCTAGGTAATAAATGATAATCAAACAGAAGGATCAAGATTAGAAACTGCTTTATAACAAACTATGAACAATAAGCTAATAATAGTGATATTTTAGGCTTTCAAGAATTTTTTTAGACTGCCAAAATAAACCAGGCAATCATGTGAAGCAAAAACCCTTTCTCAACTTAATATGTACAATCTGATTAAACAAATATACTACAACACAGTTATATTAAAAAACCAGCAAAGTACTTCTCTAGTTTACAAATAATTTGTTATTTCTTCAACAATAATACACCTAAATCTTCAGCATAAATGGCGCTTACCTGAGATTCTTTTACATTTTCAACTGAGAAGTTGAACCAGACTCGAAAACGTGGATTACATGTGTCTGGTCTGATGAAAAGATCATATTCAAATTCAGTAATATGGTCAACACGTCCAAGGTTCCCTAGAAACATTTGCAAAACAAATTATAAGGTTATGGTTTCCACAAAATTTCTCTTTTGCAATATCATTGTTAACTCACAAAAAAACCTAATAAAATTGTACGCTATCCCAAATATACTAGCTTAGGGGTTCCCAAGCCCCAGGCCATGGCCCACTATCGGGCAAGCGGCCTGTTCGAAACCTGCTACAGAAGAAATGGGCAAGCATGCATGCGTGAAGCTCCATTCACAGAAATGGAGCTTCACATATGAGCGTCCTCCACTTGCACGAGGGAAGCTTTGTGCAAAAGCACAAGCACCCTCCAATCAAGTGACCTCCGCTTGTGCAAGTGGAGATTCATGCACAAGCGCAAGCATTCTCCACTTGCATGCGAAGCTCCAATTGCATGAGTGAAATGGAGTTGTGTGCATGGGCATGCACCTGCCACTCACATCCTCCTCCCGTGCTGGGCCGCCAAACTGGAAAGTTTGGTGACCACTGTACTAGTTGACCACATAAGCACATTTCATTTTCTAAAATACAGTAAAGTGTTTGTCATTTTAGGGCAGTAACTCCCTTCATCACTATAGCTGTCCAGCAGTTTTGTATTTGAAACTAAAAGGCATTTCCTGTGGTTACTTTAGTAGAAAAGTGCCAATCAGAAGTTGTTACTGGTTTATTTTTTGAACAAGGGACTTCCTTTCATAAATGAATATGTCATTGATAAAATAAAAGGCAAGAAAGGACTGCTCAAACCAATGTATTTCAGTATCCTTGGCTCCAGATTTAATTTTGGTTGAAAAGAAGGAAGTGTGGAAAATTGTTGTGTCAATACCAGGGCATAGTAGAGGATTGGAGAAGATGACAATGTATCAAGATTTGAAAGTAAAAATTGAAAATTTGTAGTATACACTGGTTGTAGTGGTCCCAGTGGTTATTGGCACACTGGGTACCTACCAGAAAATCTTGGATGGCACTTAGAAAATCTGCACATTGACAAAACTTTCATCAGGCAAATGCAAAAGGCCATACTGCTTGGATCCACACATATACTATGGTGATACAGTGCGACATCCTAGGACCTTGAGAAGAAGTTGATGTGTATGAAGGCCAACAACAATTAAAAAACTGGCAGCTGTGAGTTCACATAGTTCTATGTATAATAGTAACAAAAAATATAAAGATGCCATTATTAAGTTTTTAGAGCGCCTGGAAATAAATTAAAATGGGAAATGCTTTATAATGTGCTTAACAATTGATCCAATATTTCAATATAATGGAAATTAGGTGGAATAAACTGACTTCAAAAGGGGGGGGGGGGGACAGGATGAGAAAGTAAGTAAAAAACAGCAAACTGCCCTGTTCCATAAACATAAGATACTTTACTTGTGGAGCTTCCCAGTCTGTTCAGTCAGACAAGTTTAATGATTGCACAGTTCCTTTTCTCCAAAACTTCTGATTTTATTACAATTTCCCTGTAACTTTAGTAATCTCCTTTTGGTTCCTTTGCTACTTCTAGATTGATGTTCTGTTAATCAGTTATCCAATCTCATATATAGAATGTTATGGATGGGAGAGAAAGTCAATTAATACTTCTTTATAAAGATAGTCCTTGACTTACAATTATTCATTTAATAGCAATAGCAATAGCACTTAGACTTATATACCGCTTAACAGTGCTATATAGACCTCTCTAAGTGGTTTTACAGAGTCAGCATATTACCCCCAACAATTTGGGTCCTCATTTTACCCAGTCGGAAGGATGGAAGGTTGAGTCAACCTTAAGCCTGGTGGGATTTGAACTGCCAAATTGCAGGCAGCCGGCAGTCAGAAGTAGTCTGCAGTACTGCACTCTAACCACTGTGCCGCTGAAGCTCTAAAGACCCATTCAAAGTTAAAACAGCGCTAAAAAAGTGACTTATGACCGATTTTCATACTTACAACTGTTGCAGGTTCCCCATGGTCATGTGATCAAATTGGGGCACTTAGCAACTGGCATGTATTTATGACAGCTGCACTGTTCCGGGATCATGTGATTACTATTTGTAACCTTCCCATCTGGTTTAAGCAAAGTCAATGGGGGAAGCTAGATTTGATTAACGACCACTTAATATATGCAGTGATTTGCTTAACAACTATGGGCAAAGAAAGTCATAAAATGAGGCAATACTCACTTGACAACTGTCCTGCTTAGCAACAGAAATTTTGATTCAATTGTAGTTGTAAGCTGAGGACTACCTTTATACAATTTCCCCTGTTATCCCTACCCCCAAAAATCTTCTGCCATTGGTCCTTCTATCTTTTATCTTTTTACTTGAAATAAAAGTTGCACAATAACATTCATTAACACTGCTAGGTTTTTCCAATTTGGAAGCACATTGGATCCTCCTCTTACATTATTAGTATACAAATACAGAAAACTAAAAACAAATTCTACACAAATGCAAAACACTGGAATATATCCTCAGTAGAAGCAAAATATCTGAGAAATGACATTTGTCCAGTATGTATTAGATTATTTCAAGTTCTAAATTATATAATACTGCTTTTCCTCTTTCATAGCAAAAATTGGAGATCTACAGAATATTTTCAATCTGAAATATTTTAAGCATTAAATGTTCTATTTTGAATTTGAAATGGGTTGTTCTGATCAATACAGAAGTCCCTTGATTTTCAAACAAATGTTTTAAGTTCAAACAAGGTCAATTTCAAAGTTGAAATGCTTTTAAAATATTCAGTACTACAAATGTTTTAACTTCAAATGGATTATACAACTCTGGTCAAAATTGATAGATACCTGCATTAATCACAAAGTATTATTTGAGACCCAAAGTTTTAAAATAATTTTCAAATGAAACACTCTTCAGCTTACAATGGGATTTTAAACTTTTGCCTGCATCTTATTTTCACATTTTAGTTATAATGAAACCATAATCAAGCTATTAGAATCATCCATGCAGTCTTGAGATACATATGTGAATGCACCTAAAAAGTATTGTTTTTTTTAAGTTTATCCTTCAGAGAAGTAAAAACAATGTCTTAATCTTCTAATATAATAAAAGCTATTATTTTAAAGGTTTCTAAGATAATATTCAACACCTAAATGTTTATTTTAAAATATTATTTATGTTCACAAGTCCTATTCATATTATAAAAAAGCCATAGAGGCTGACTTTTAGCATTATTCACTCATCAGTTGCTACTCACATTTGCATTAGCTGTCTATCTAAGGCTACTGTTTTATTTCATTTATAATTATAAAATAACATAAAAGTGGAAATCATTTAGAATTATGTATATAAAGAAAAGGAGTAAAAATACTGCTTCAGTTATCTCTCAATATAGTCTCAGCACATCATAAAATGTTAAAACAAATCAGAAAGACTGCATGTCATAAACAACGAAATCCTGTTTCAATGAAATGCTAATTGGAGTTCTTATATGTGCCAAACAATTACCATAAAAATGCAAAAAAAATTAGATACATTAAGCAATCTTAAAATCTTCTTAAAACACACATTGTGCTTTTCTACAGAGAACTTTAAAATGAAAAAAAAAGTCCTTGAGGGTCTTAGACAAGCCTCAGGCAATATAAAGCAAAAGGTCAAATATGCTGCTAAAAAGGACTGTTATCTTCAGAACAACAACTTATCAGCCAGCTTGCAGCCCTGTTTATTTACAGTTATTGGTCCCAGAGGAAGTGCACTTCAACACAGGCCACGATTACTTTGTAATGAGTTTGCCAGAAATGGTAAAGGAAACTAATTTGTAACAATGTGCTGTCCTTATATACAAACTTTTACAGACATTTTTGTTTTTGCAATGAAGAACTAACTTTGCTCTAGCAATAAGCTGTGAAAACAAAAATGCACTTGAAAGACTAACTTGCAGTCACGAATGTGCTGAAATATCAGTAATTATCTCTCTCAACTACCCATTACACTATTCATGACAATGATCAATTCCCCTGTGGTGGTTACACAGAATAGACATTTCAAAGGATGATTTGCACATGTAAATTAACACTATTTGGAAGAAAATAGGTTGCACCTGTCACAGATTAGCCACAAAAGGTCAGATGCCCCCTTTTCTACCTAAAACACCCAAGTATTATGTGCCTTGCTTCTAGAATATAATTTTGGGTTAACTAAATATAGAATAGCAAGCAGCACAATGAACAAAATTACTGGTATATAAAGAATTAAACCTTAACTAAAAGGTCCCAGTAATCTATTCTTCTATAAATAGCAATAACCAGAACACTGTCAAATAATTTTCCAAAAGTATTTGTGTCAATATTGTCAGCATTTTGCAGTTTTCATTTTTTATCTAAGGAATAATAATATCAACAGAGGCAATAAAATTATTAACCATATAAAACTTTTTTTAAAAAAATCTATGAACTTTCTATTACAAGAAATAATACTAGATTTTTCACTGAAAGTAATACAACAGAAAATTATTTTAGAGATCTATAGTTTAGTTCAAAGGAATCTTCTTAGAAAGCCTTTCTCTCCAGAATGCCAATAAATTTTTATTTGTAATATTAAATAAATAAATTATTGATAATATTAAAACAATATAAAATGAAGAGAATCAAATACATATTTTAGACAAAAGATATGGCAACAGGACTACTCCATTTCAAATTCTCCTTCATATTATTGTGCTGAAAAGACATGGCTACTTAAGAAGGCATTTGGAGATGTGGAGATTTAATTTACCGCACAGAATGATGCTGTCAGGGTTTCTGGGGTGTCTACAAGTTGGAGTTGTTACTTTTATTTTAAAATGTGTTGTTGTTTTGTAAGCCATTTAGAACCTATTAGAATTCAGCAAATTAGCAAATAAATAAATAAAAGCATATGTACGTATGTATGTATGTATGTATGTATGTATGTATGTATATGTAAATGTATATGTATATGTATATGTATATGATGTATATGTATATGTATGCGTGTGTGTGTGTATTCAGGTCATTTCCCATGTAAGATTGAGATTGTCTTGGCAACGTTTCAGCGAGGTCTCACTCACCATCCTCAGGCTGGTGTTTTTGGCTTCATGCTTGTATGAGTAAAGTGTGGTCGGAGCTGTTGTCTTTCTATAAATCTTGGTGGGGGTGTGTGGAGTGCTGGCTTTGTTGCTGTAAGTGGGTTGATTGGCTGTGTAGTTGCATCCTCCCTTACATCAAAGGCACCACAGATAAAATCAGCAAAATTCTCCACAAGCACAATAACAAGACAGCCTTCAACACTGACCAAAAATATCCAACGAGTCCCAAAGATCTATTGGGATCTGGCGGAGGTGTTCAGTGAGGAAGACGGAAACTACCTTCCACCTCACCGCGCCACAGATTGTGCCATAGAGTTCAAACCCGGGGTAACCTTACCAAAGCCCAAAATGTACTCTATGACGCCTAAAGAAATGATAGAATTGAGGAAGTACATCGACACCAATTTGAAAAGAGGGTTTATTGAACCAGCAAAATCAAAAGTAGCGGCCCCAGTGCTCTTCAGGGAAAAGAAAGATGGGGGGGGGGTTCGCCTCTGTGTGGACTTACGAGCTTTGAATGCGGTATGCGAAAAGAATACCTATCCCCTCCCTCTCATGAAAGATATGTTGAACCACTTGGCTAAGGGCAAGATCTTCACCAAGCTGGATTTGAGAGAGGCGTATTACCGTATACGAATCCGGAAAGGGGATGAGTGGAAGACCGCTTTTAATACTCCCTTAGGCAGCTTCCAATATAAAGTCATGCCTTTCGGACTACAAGGAGCACCCGCAGTATTCATGCAGTACATAAATGAAGTGCTACATGACCACCTGTACCGCGGAGTACTCGTTTATTTAGATGACATCTTGATCTTCTCTGAGACCATGGAAGAACATGTGAAACTGGTACGGCAAGTCCTGAAAAAACTTCTAGCTGCCAAACTTTATGCGAAATTGTCAAAGTGTGAATTCCACAAGACCTCGCTAGATTATCTGGGATATCGTATCTCCAATGAAGGAGTAGAAATGGACCCAGAAAAAGTGAAAGCAGTGTTAGATTGGAAACCTCCAAGCACTCGCAAACAATTACAAAGCTTCCTTGGATTTGCAAACTTTTATAGGTAGTTTATTCCAACCTTTGCTGAAATTGCCCTACCATTGACTGACCTATTAAGAACGGGGCCTTCCCCTACTAAACCAAAAGCAAACCAACCATTAAAATGGACAATCGACTGTCAAAAGGCTTTTGAGAAATTAAAACGGCTCTTTGCCCAAGAACCCATATTGCAACACCCCGATCCAGAGCGACCTTTCATAATCCAAACGGATGCCAGTGATGTCGCGATAGCCGCGGTGCTACTACAAAAGAATAAAGAAGGCCACCTCTTACCATGCGCTTACATCTCCAAGAAACTCACCACTACGGAAAGAAGGTGGCCCATTTGGGAGAAGGAGGCATTCGTGATCAGGTGGAGCATGCTCACCTGGAGGCATCTCCTGGAAGGGGGGGATATACCGTTCGAGGTATGGACTGATCATAAAAACCTCGAAACTCTCCTTGCCCATCGAAAGTTATCCACCAAACAGGTCCGTTGGGCCCAATATTTCCAAAGGTTCAAATTTGAAATTAAACACATCCCCGCAGGGAAGAACTTGTTAACAGATGCACTGTCGAGAAAACCCCAGTTTGACAGTAAGAAGGAAGAAATTTTCCACCCCATCATATCTCCTTCTCACCAAAAGGCAGCTCAAGTCACCAGTCGAAGCCAAGATAAACTGAGAACCGAACTGAAAGCAGCCCTCCAGACAGACCCATGGTTCAACAACAACAAAGACATCCTAACGATTAATGATGGCGTAGCCTGGAAGGGATCCAAACTGTACGTCCCTGCAGAAATGAGATTGCAAGTGCTACAGCGGAGTCATGATGCGAAACTAGGAGGTCATTTCAGATTCCTGAAAACTCTCCACCTCGCTAGACGTCAATTTTGGTGGCCAAATATGAGGTCGGAGGTGGAAGATTATGTAAAAAGCTGTGCTACTTGTGCAACAATGAAAACCCGTCCGGGAAAGCCCCCTGGACTACTACAACAAGTGGCCAACCCTAGCCGACCATGGGAAGAGATAGCAATGGACTTCATTGTCGAACTTCCAGATAGCAGTGGTAATAAAGTAATCTGGACAGTTATTGATTTGTTTTCCAAGCAAGCACACTTTATCGCTTGTTCAAGCCTACCATCCGCAAAGAAATTAGCGAAAATGTTTGTGAAACACATTTATCGCCTACATGGAGTTCCAAAAAGGATCATTTCAGATCGCGGAGTTCAATTCACCGCCAAGTTCTGGAGAGAATTCCTAAAATCGATCGGGTCCACGCAGGGACTCAGCTCAGCATTTCATCCCAGCACAAATGGGGCAGCAGAGAGGGCCAATGCGATGGTGGAACAGTATATCCGGTGTTATGTGGACTATCAGCAAGACAATTGGTCGGACTTGCTACCTTTCGCTGAAGTAGCATATAATAATGCGGTTCACAGCAGTACCGGATTAACTCCTTTCCAGATTACCAGTGGCATGGAATTCGTTCCCACGCCTGAACTACCTAAGGAACCTCCCTCATCCATGTCCCTGAATGAATGGCTGGAGGCACTAAAGAAGGGATGGGAGAATACCAAAAAGGCGCTAACAGATGCGGCAGAAGCCTACAAGAAGCAAGCTGATAAACATCGTTCCCTACAACCCCCCTTTCGAGTGGGGGACAAAGTTTTTTTGTCTACTAAATACATAAGATTAAAAATGCCTAGTAAGAAATTAGGTCCAAAATTTCTAGGTCCTTTCCCAATAGAAAAGATAATTAACCCAGTTACAGTTCGACTCAGCCTACCCAGACTCTTAGGGAAAATTTACCCGGTATTCCATTGTAGCTTATTGAAGCCGGTAAGGGAGTCTAGCACGAGACCATCCACCCAAACTCCACCTCCTCCCGTAGTGGTAGAAGGGGAAACACATTATGAAGTGAAAAAAATATTAGATTCCAGGCTGTATAGAGGTCGCTTACAATATTTAGTGCATTGGAAGGGATACCCTTTGTCAGAAGCTACGTGGGTGAAAAGTTGGGATCTGAAAGCAGATAAATTAGTGAAGCAATTCCATGAGAAATTCCCTGATAAGCCAAAGGGTCCCCCTGGGGGAGGAAGAGGTGGTTAAATTTTGATGATTAACATTTATGTTATTCTCTTTTCAGGAAACGTTTTTCTCTTGAGGAGAGGCCGCCTGTCAGGCCTGTAATTCTGTTCCTTTTAGGATCTTTGGCCTGCCACATAATTAAAACATATATATATTATGCTGTTTCATTGGTATAGTAGTTGGGAGGGGGGAATAGAAAGGAGTAGGATTGTGGAATGTATTGTTATGGATTTCTTAGAAGCTCAAGGTCGTCTTTTGTCTCCGCACCTCGACACCTGGCCGGAAGAAGAGGGGTGTACATGCCAGCGTGGAAGATGAAGATTGGACCATGTGATGAATTATGGGGTGTGGGGATAGATGATGAACTTTTAACTGGGTGAATTCACCGGATGTACTTTAGAGTTGAAATTTCAACAGCATAATGCCAACATGCCTGTCTTATTAAATTGGAGTTTTAAGGACTACTTTGCCTTGGACAATGATTTAATTCTGCATGATATTTGGAACGCTGACACCAACATCTTAAGAAACCTCAAAGACAAGATCCAGCTAGAAAACCAAGGAGTCTACGAAATACCATGCAAAATCTGCCCTGCCACATACATTTAACAAACTAATAGGAGAATAAATGCACGCATCGCAGAACACAAGAACGCAGTCAGAAAAAAAAAACGTTCTCCCTTTTCCAGCACCTTAAAGCAACAGGACATGAAATTGATTTTGAAGGAACCAAATTAATCTCCAAATATGAACACTTCAACAAGAGAATAATTATGGAAGCCATCGAAATAGAGAAACATCCCAACATGAATAAACGTGACAATACCTCCCGCCTACCAGACATCTGGAAACCAGCCCTAGTCAACAAACGAACCCCACCCACCACCCACGTCGTTACAACACAAAAGAACAATGGACACACAGCCAGCACCTCACCCACACAGGATGATATAAAACAGCTGACCAATCTATAAACATCAACTCCATCTACCAATCAGGATGCAACTACACAGCCAATCAACCCACTTACAGCAACAAAGCCAGCACTCCACACACCCCACCAAGATTTATAGAAAGACGACAGCTCCGACCACGCCTTACTCACACAAGCACGAAGGCAAAAACACCAGCCTGAAGATGGCGAGTGAGACCTCACCAAAACGTTGCCAAGACAATCTCAATCTTACACGGGAAAAGACCCGAATACAACAAGACCACCATATGTGTGTGTGTGTGTGTGTGTGTGTGTGTGTGTGTGTGTGTGTATGTATGTATGTATGTGTGTTACAACCCCTGGTATGCCCAAATAAATAAAGTCTCCCTTTATTTATTTATCAGCACAAATATATATATATATATATATATATATATATATATATATATATATATATATATATATATATATATATATATATATATATATATATATATATATATATATATATATATATATATATATATATATATATATATATATATATATATATATATATATATATATATATATATATATATATATATATATATATATGTTGTAATTGTACCGATAAATAAATAAAGGGAGACTAGGATAGATCTAATTCGAGCTAATTAGCTCTCATCAGATAGCCATACCCTTACTGGGATTAGAACCCGGGCTGTATATATCTTAGGCAGGAGTCTTAACCATTAAGCCACGGGTTCTCTTCCTTATCAGTTGAGCCAGGGAAATAGGTATGTATTTGTGTTACAACCCCTGGTATGACTAAATATGGGAGGAAGGTCACTACTCCCTCTTTCTGTCCTTCGGCTTATCACGAAGACCATGCAGGCAGAAAACCATATTTTTATTTTTACTGTTGCCTTTTTATATTTGTGTTGTAATTGTACTGATAAATAAATAAAGGGAGACTAGGATAGATCTAGCTCGAAATAGATCTATCCTAGTCTCCCTTTATTTATTTATCAGTACAATTACAACACAAATATAAAAAGGCAACAGTAAAAATAAAAATATGGTTTTCTGCCTGCATGGTCTTTGTGATAGGCCGAAGGACAGAAAGAGGGAGTAGTGACCTTCCTCCCATATTTAGTCATACCAGGGGTTGTAACACAAATACATACATACATACATACATACATACATACATACATACATATATATATATATAATCTGTGTGTGTGTGTGTGTGTGTGTGTGTGTGTTGTATTTGTGCTGATAAACAAATAAAGGGAGACTAGTATAGATCTATTTCAAGCTATTTAGCTCTCATCAGCTAGCCATACCCTTACTGGGATTTGAACCTGGGCTGTATACATATTAGGCAGATATCTTAGCCACTAAGCCACAGGCTCTCCTCCTTATCAGATGAGCCAGGGAAATAGGTATGTGTGTTACAACCCCTGGTATGCCCAAATATGGGAGGGAGCTCACTACTCCCCCTTTCTGTCCTTCGGCTCATTACAGAGGATCATCCAGGCAGAAAACCATATTTTTTATAAAAAGGCAACATTAAAAATAAAAAATATGGTTTTCTGCCTGGATGGTCCTCTATAATGAGAGCTTAGCTGATGAGAGCTAAATAGCTTGAAATAGATCTATACTAGTCTCCCTTTATTTATTTATCAGCACAAATACAACACAAATATAAAAAGGCAACATTAAAAATAAAAATATGGTTTTCTGCCTGGATGGTCTTCTGTAATGAGCCGAATGACAGAAAGGGGGAGTAGTGAGTATTTGGGCATACCAGGGGTTGTAACACAAATACATACATACATACATACATACATATATAATGCAATTGCTTTGACTAACTTTGAACTTTGTGTTTTCCTCCCTCTTAGGGGCTAGTACTGGATATTCCTGTTTGAACTCATCATAACCCAAGAAAACCAATTGGGACTGGAATTTTAGTAGTCACAGTGCAGTTGAAAGTTGAGTCATCATGTGACCATACTCAATTTTACCACCATCTTTATGTGTTTGTTAAATGAATCACCACAGTAATTAAGCGAATAGTGTGGTTATAAGGGAATCCAGCTGCCCAGTGAACATTTTTTGCCAGAAACCAGTAAAAAAAGATAGCAAATCACAACCATGTGATTGCAAGATGCTGCAATCAATCGTAAATACAAGCCAGTTGCTAAATGGCCAAATTGCGATCATGTGACTGCAGGGAGGATGCAACAGTCATAAGTGTAGATTGTAAAATATTTTTCCACAATCACAAATCAAGGACTACTATACTACACTCACCTGCCAGAAATTATAAATGAATACAGATTCTCACCTGATATAAACCTGCTTTTCTATCATAATGTTTTTTCAATAATGTGCAATATGCTTAGAGATAATCTTAATGCTTTACACTGTCACTATGTGGAAACTACTAAGAATTTGCCTACCCAGCAGCTAGTACATAGCAACATTAATGGAAGGAAAGAATCTAACAGGAAGACTTGTGAAGAAAATAAGATACATATTTCTAGGAATAATGAGTGTGAGACAGTGATCAAATATCTGAACAGGAATACCACTAGAATAGGAGAGCTGACTTGGATAACTTTTTTGAGTGGGCCAACAATAGGTCTGTGTCAGTGGTGGGTTCCAGATCCCGGTGCAACCGATACGGTGCAACGGGACTGGGTGTCCACCACATGAATGCATGCATGCGTATTTACCGCCTGCGATGCTCTGGGTTGCCTCCGCGACACTCCAGCTGCTCGGCGGAGCATCGCACAGGTTCCGTACGCTCCATGCATGTGTGCGGAAGCCCCGAAAACCTCAAATACCAGTAAGGAGTGTGGGTGGGCCCTCTGGAGCACCATACCGGAACGGTACCTAGTGCTCCTGGCAGGCACCGGTACCCCCGTACCGGGGCGTACCGGTCATAACCCACCACTTGTCTGTGTCTGTGTGGTAGAACATAGGATTACATGAGATCACCAAGAGATAATGTGCAATAGTCGAATTTTAATTTATTCCATGTAACAAATTAACTAGAAATTTATCTCTTGCACCCTAATGCTGTGCTCTACTTGAATACATAAAAAAGAAGGTTTTGCAGTTTACCAGGTGGAAAACACATAAAAGCATTCAATTTTCTATATCTCCAGATAACATTCAAAAAATTATATTAGTAACTCTTTTGATAAAAGATCACAATTTCCACATGTTACTTTAAATGCACCACTTTGGAAGCTCTTATTTACTCTTCCAACTGAAAACGCTATCTGGTTTATGTGATATTCTTCACACCCTTCATTTTGCATAAATTCCTGGTATTTAAAGTGACATTTAAAAACATACTAATATATTTTGGTATTTTCTTACGATTAGACTGTTTTCAAGTGAATAGCCTTTGCCTGTTATTTCACTTTACCAAATATATAAGCATTTTTAAAAATTTCAATGTATTTCAGGTTTTGTAGCAAATTAAACATTAATCTTTCTCTGCAAATGTCAAGTGATATTTAAATGTTTTCCTGGCAGATAAATGATTATTAATATTAATGCAGTGAAATTACAGTTTTGTCCTTTCTTTGATATTTATTAAAAATACTAAGAACGTCAAAATAGTTCTTAAGAAAAATAAGTTATTGGTTTACTATCAAGTCCCTATTAACCTGAAAAGAAAAAAGCAAGTCTTAGAAAATATATTCATTACATGAGGGTGGGGGGAGGAGTGAAATTGAGTTTGCTATAATTTATGTTTGTATATTGTGAGAAGGATCTTGGTGTCCTAGTAGAAAATCACTTAAATATGAGCAGGCAGTGTGCTGCAGCTACCAAAAAAGCTAACACAGTCATAGGGTGCACACAGTCATAGGGTGCATTAACAGAAAGAATGAAGATCATGTGAAGTGTTAATACCAGTTTATAATGCCTTGATAAAACCACACTTGGAATATTGCTTCCAGTTGGTCACCATGATATAAAAAAGATATTGAGACGCTAGAAAGAATGCGGAGAAGAATCACAATACCCAAGTTAAAGAAATTGGGTATGTCCTGTTTAATGAAAAGAAGGATTAGGATGACATGATAGCAGTGTTCTAATATCTAAGGGCTACCATAACGATGGGGGGTGGGGGTGTTTTCAACCTACTTTGCAAAGCATGTGAAGGCAGAACAAGAAGCAATGGATGGAAACTAATCAAGCAGAGAAACAACCCAGATCTAAGGAGAAATTTCCTGACAGAACGGTTAATCGGTGGAATGGCAGATATTGTGGGTGTTCCATTACTATAAGTTTTTAAGAGGTAGGACAACCATTTATTTGAAAATGTTATAGAATATCCTGCTTGAACAGGGGGTTGGAGGAGAAGACCTCCAAGGTCCCTTTCAACTCTGTTATTCTGTTATTTATAGGATAAAATTGTAGTTTAACTTTAGACTTATTTTGTGGTTAGTAAAATGAATGATCATTGCCAATGTCAATATTAATTGCATTAAATGAAAAGAAACTGATCAACAATACACAGATAGTCCTTGACTCACAACCACAATTGAGCCCAAAATTTCCATTACTAAGCAAGACAATTGTTAAGTGAATTTTGCCCCATTTTACAACTTTTCTTGCCAGTGGTAGGATTCACTTATCTTCCCTACCGGTTCGCAAATCTGAGTGCAAGGGCCACCTTCTGCACATGCGCACTGGCTTCTGCAATGCGCATAAAGTTGCCCATTATGTCGGGGCGGGTGGGTGGAGCCTCCTGCAGCCGCTGCTACCAGTTCGCCTGAACTGGAGAGAACCGGCTGAATACCACCTCTGTTTCTTGCCACAGTTGTTATGTGAACCATTGCAGTTAAATTAGTAACATGATTAAGTGAATCTAGCTTCCCCACTGACTTTGCTTGTCAGAAGGTAACAAAAGATTATCACATGATCCTAGGACATGCAACCATCATAAGTACATATTATTTGCCAGGTATCTGAGTTTTGATCATGTGACCATGGGGATGCTACAATGGTCATTAGTATGAAAAATGGTCATGTCACTTTTTATCAGTGCTATTGTAACTTCAAGTGGTCACTAAATGAATGGTTGTAAGTCGGAGACTACCTGTAGGTAGGCAAAGCATAAAACTGTTGAGATTTCATATAGATTTCTACAAAATACCTAGGGATATATTAAGATTAAAGTGTGATAGTCAAATCCAAATGTGAAAATTCATTTTCATTACTTTATAAAAGTAGAGATAAAATTTAATCTAGTTTTAATTAATTGCTCTGACAATGAATCAAAAATAAATCCCTTAATAGTACTTATAAAAGAAAAGATATTATAATTACCTATGCAGGCAGTCCTTGCTTATTAACTGTTTATTCACCAAACAACACTAAAAAAGGAGATTTCTAACCAAACATGCAGCCATTACAGCATCCCTGTGGTCACATGATAGCAATTTGAGCACTTAGCAATAGGTGCACATTTAAACAGTCACAGTATCTCAGGGTCACATGGCTACCATTTTGCAGCTAACTTATGACAACTGAAGTCAATAGGAAGGCTAGCAGGAAGTCACATCCCTCTGGAATGAGCTGCCCCCAGAGCTTCGCATAATCCACGACCTCCTGTTCTTCCGACGCGCCCTAAAAAGTTGGCTTTTCCAGCAAGCCGGCCTGGCCTGTTAATTTTAACTTATTTTAAATGTATCGTCTTTTAAATTCGGTTGTTTTTTTGGGATATGTATGTAATTTTTAAAAAACCTTTGGAATGTGTGTTTTTTTAATGTTGTACACCGCCCTGAGTCCTTTTGGAGAAGGGCGGCATATAAATCCAAATAAACAGATAAAACAAACAAACAAGAAGCAGTCATATGTCCTCTTACTCCATGACCATGGTGATTCACTTACTGAGCACAGCTGGAACTAATCATGTTTCAGTTTACAATTGCATCCCTTCACTTCGTAATGCAGTTGTTGGTCCCAACTACTGTCAGTAAGTGAGGACTATCTGCATTTTCTAGGTATATTTATTGTATTTAATTAAGCCCATTCTCAATTATTACTTGCATTGGACTCAATATTGTATCTGTTTGTTAATATATGAAGTACTAGTACACGTGTCATTAAATAACCCAATTATTATATGTATATACTGTATTTTTCAGGTATAAGATGCACCGAAGTATAAGATGCACCAAGATTTTGAAGAGGTAAATTTTAAAAAAAGTTTTTACACTCTGCAGACCTCCCAAACCTTCTGCATGCCTCATTTCTTATGAAAAAAAGGGCATGCAGAGAGTTTGAGAGGCCTGCAAAGTGCTCCTGGGGGCTGGGGGGGTGTAAAAATAAGCAAAAAATGGCCCTTTTGCTCCACTGAATTAATTGTTCTAACTGTCAGGAAATTTCTTCTTAGTTCTAGGTTGCTTCTCTCAATTAGTTTCCATCCATTGCTTCTTGTTCTACCTTCAGGTGCTTTGGACAATAGCTTGATTCTCTCTTCTTTGTGGCAACCCCTTAGATATTGGAACACTATTATCATGTCACCCCCCGTCCTTCTTTTCATTAAACTAGACATACCCGATTCCAACAACCACGCTTTATATATTTTAACCTCCAGTCCCCTAATAATCTTTGTTGGTCTTCTTTGCACTCTTTCTAGAGACTCAACATCTTTTTTACATTATGGTGTCCAAAACCAGATGCAGTATTCCAAGTATGGAATTACCAAGGCTTTAAAAAGTCATATTATCACTTCACGTAATCTTGATTCTATCCCCCTGTTTATGTTGACTTTTTTGGCAGCTGCAGCACACTGCTGCCTCATATTTAAATGATTGTCCACTAGGTCTCCAAGATCCCTCTCACAGTTACTACTGTTAAGTAAGGTACTACATATACTGTACCTATATATTTTGTTTTTCATGCCTAAATGTAGAAAAATAAAATACTGAAAAATAAAATATGAGGACAATTGAGGATATTCCTATTACATACC
Organism: Natrix helvetica; assembly: GCF_964273705.1. Taxonomy (NCBI): domain Eukaryota; kingdom Metazoa; phylum Chordata; class Lepidosauria; order Squamata; family Natricidae; genus Natrix; species Natrix helvetica. The sequence continues at coordinate 111,998,059 of NC_138549.1, read as the reverse complement.
ATCCCCTCCTCCCTACTGTCTCTATGAACATATATCAGCCCTCCCAGATAAACCAGGCAGGAAACATAACTAGATGAGCTAATTCTACTGTATTTTAAGGCTAAATTAATAGAACCTTGCAAGTCTCAAATCTCCCGCCATCACTTTTATCAAACTGACCAATTAGGATGGGCCCTTCCTAAGTTTTTTTTCTCTGATCATTAAGCCACTGGGGGGGGGGGGGGGGCTCCTCCATCTCTTGTCTGATTGTTCCCTAGGAAGCATCTCTTTCCTTTCTCCCTCAAGGTCACTCCTACATATCATTGTATTATTTAAGGTCTTATTTGAAATCTGATAAGAGGTAGGTTTCATTCAAGATGCCAAAAGAACAAACTAAGAAATCTTAAATTTGAATGATTGTGTAGCTTATTTCATAGAAAAGCAGAAATACTCAAAGTTGTTATCCAAGATAGCAATCTTATTTTTAAAATCCAGAAAAATAGTTTCTAAGTCTGTACACTTAGACAAAACCTAACTGAAAAGCTGATTAATTTGGAAGAAGTCCCATTATGTTGGTAAGGGAGCATATTTTTCACCTCTTACACAGGTAAGGTGACAACATTCCTCTAATGTGCCAGTGTGACGACACAGGTCAAAGGCATGAACAAAGCATAAATAAATGACGGTGGAGGCTGTGGTGGTGGAGAGCGAACAAGAGCCTATATAAACTATTATAATCTTAAATCCATTGTTTATATAATTGCACCATTCCAGATCCAATAACTTCAGCTTTTATATTTGTTCTTCCACACAGCCAATGAAAAACATAAAATATAGTTTTATTCAATAAACAATCACACCAACCATCAATAGTCATAAACTTCAGACACTGAACTACATCATAAATTCTAAGGTATATATTGCTTTGTATTTCTTTGCTCTCAAGAAATTTTATTTTACAAAGGAGAATTTTTGTAAAACAATATTTAGTTTACAGATTAGTTTATACATTACCTTCCACCTTACTATTCTGTAATCACTTTTGAGGTTGTAAGATTTATGTGGATTTCATAAACCATGAATCAATGCAAGAAGAGGACATCCAAAATCAGAATATTTGACATTTGAATATTGAACTTAGTAGTTCTTCTTGAAGCACAAGATGTTAAAATACAACCATTCTTTCTAATTAACAGTCTTACATTGAAAATTATTGTACATGTGTTCCATGGTATTTCAGAATTCTGTCACATCATTTCTCAGGGCCAATATATATAAACCTGAATAATAAATTACTATTTACATTAAACAATCTTTACATGGTAAATTATTATAGAAAAGTATAAATATAAATGGCAATACTTATAGTTCATATTTATTTAATTTAGAAATGTCATTATATTTACTGAAAAGGTAAATGACAAAGGTTATATAGACCACACCAATCAAAATGAAAAATAAATTGAAAAAAAGATTGTAAAAAAGATTGTAACCAAATAAAAATCCTGTACACTATCCATCTTCTGTAATTTATCAGCTACGGTTACCAATTCCAATGAAACCAATCACAGACACTTTTCCATATAAATGTGTAATTGTGCCCTGTTTGTTTCTCAATATGCCCCTAATGACTAACTAAACTTAATTGTCTATAAAATAAGGCATTTGAGTTGTAAACCTACAGTATCTTCCATCTAAATATACATAAATTAATTTTTTCATATACCAAACTTTACATATAGATTTTTTAAAAGGTTGAAAGTCTGGGCTCAGAAAGCATAAGACTGCATATACTTAATCTGTAGTAATACCAATTAATTTCAATCAGTTTATATTAATATCCATTAATTTCAAAACCCATTGATTTCTTAGTCCTAAACAAGCATGCAGAAGTTGGTACTCTGCTGGAAATGATTCCATTAAGCCCACTACATTCTGTATAACCTGGGTTGGAAATTGGGAAGAGATCTTTGTAATACTGAGGAGTTACTCTTTTCCCTTTCTGTTTTGACAAGAAAACCAGTTGAAAGAGGCCTTTAAGATAGGCTATGCAAGGAAACTTATTTATATTTATTACTTAGTATCATTGAATTCGGTGGTTTTTACTCCTGTGTAAATTAGGACTTCTAATGCTATTAAATCAAGATCAGTCTTATTCTCCATTCTGCACTGGCAAGCTGAGTTTTAATTCACCTTTAAAAAGAGCAAAACATTAGGGAATCGGGATTTATACATTATTTCAAATTCTCACATAGCAATTTTATGTCAAAAATGATAAACAACTTTATACAGCAGAGGTATGGATACAATACAATGAAATTCAAAGAAACAGGGCTACTTGCTGTAGATATAGAGCATCTGATGGGTTTATTTGGACTTTTCTTTTAACATACTTTCTGACTTGCACTCACAGCAAAGTTCCTGCGCACTGCAGTTAGCCTTTAAAATAGCCCCTTGCCCTTTCCTGAAATGGCATCTCCTTTAAAAAACATTTAAAAGGCATCGCAACCAGGCTTTCATATGGCTTATATTTTAATGTTCTGTAGTGGAGAACAGAATATCAAGATAAGGGGATAACCAGGAATAAAGACTTTTCTTTTTATAATAGCAAAGAAAGGGAGTATGAATTAGGGAAAAGATTAAGCCCATGAAGTTACTAAACTTCTTGGGGGTGATAAAAAAACAGAAGGATTACAAAGAGCTCCAGAAGGGTGAATTTAGACTAGTCCAATGGTGAATCAAATTTAGATTAATGTAACTTGAAGAATATATTAGGATAAAGTCTAGATAGAAGAAATGGAAATTAAAAAATAATACAGTTGGGAGATAAACTCAGATATGCTGATCAGTATCAACTGCCCAATAAGGGTCTCAAAATTGGCAAAATGACAAACAGGCAATGCCTTTTCCTTTTAAAGGTCCTTGTTAAAAAATGGGTGCAGCCCTTTTCATAAGGCTCCAACAACCATCTTGCTAATTTTGGCACAAACAGTTCTGTGAATATTAATGCTGACAGCACTATTTTGTTGGTTAGAAACAAGGAAGAAATATCTTGTGGAAGGTGAAAGGAGAAAGTACAAAACCAGATCTGCTCTTTGATATTTTTAAAAATAAGACTGTGTCATGCCAACTCAATGCAAATAACAAATAGCTCAATAAAGTAGTATATAATGTGTCACTCAGTAATATAACTCAATAAAGTAGTAGCAGCCATTATTTTATTTGTTTCAAAAAGTAAAAAGACTATAGCCATGAAATAAAGAGGTATCTGCTTCTTTGGCAGAAGATTGTCCCAAATCTAGGCGAAAGAAAAAAAGTGAGAGATCACATTCTCAACAAAGATAATAAAGTAATTGTCAAGCTATGATTTTAACCCAACAGTTGTAACATATGGCTGGGAAGGCTACTAGCCATTAGAAAGGTTGAAGACAGAAATATTAATTTGAAGTGTGCGCTAGAGAATATTGTTGAGAGAACCTTGGGTCACAAGAAGAACAAATCATTCTGTTCTAGATGAAATAAAATTGCTCACTGGAATAATGATAACATTAATAAAAGTAAAGCTTAGATATTTTAGATATATAATGTAAAGGTTGGAGTCACTAGAAAAAACTCTGATGCTTTGAAAAATTGAAATCTATAGGGGGAAAAAACAACAGGAAATAAAATAGCTACTGATTACATAAATGCAAGCTCACAAGTATTCAAAACAGCAATCACTAGAAAAATAATACAGTAACACACAGTGGAGAAAAAGGGGGAAACCCTAACTGTTAGGAACCTAGCTATCTTTAAGTAACCAGGAAAAAAAAGTTTTTAAGTGAGTAAGTCAATGAAGGGTCAACTCTACGTGTCAGCCCTCCCAGGTAAACCAGAGAATCTTGCAAGTGTGAAGGTACAAACTGTAGGAAAAGAGCAGACAGAACTGTGAGTGGAGTTAAACACATCATCCCATAAGTGCTCTAAGTCCAACCCCTCCTGAGTTCCATTGACCCTTATCTGGCACCTATTTAGTGTTGAACTTTAGTTGATCAGATTCTTGTATACAGGCTTAAATAAATCTTCTATGCTGCAACCTTACAAATAGTCATGATTCTTTGCTTCTGACACAAATTTCTCACCACCACTTTTAAACATCCAATTAATCAGGCATGTGACCACAGGGATGGTACAAAGATCATAATTGTGAAAACTTATGTGTGAAAACCTATCATAAATCTCTTTTTTCAGTGCCGTGGTAAATTCAAATGGTCACTAAATGAATCATTGTAAGTCAAGGACTATCTGTATAAAAATATAATAAAAAAACTAGAAAGGAGTAGCGATACACAAAACAGAAAGAAGAAAAACAAAATAATATAATAAAGGGAAAATAAATATAAAAGGAAGAGATTTCCAACCTTCATCACAAGTAGTATAAACTGATTTAGTGGCTTAACCTCCTCAAGGGCTACAAATATTTATCTCTTCATCCCCTATCCCAGCACTTATTTATAAACAAAACCGTAAAAAAAATATTTTTTTAAGTCCCGGTTATTAGTTGAAAGTCCATACATAATTACCAGAAGAACAATGTATCTTGTTTTAATTTTGATCAAATAAACCAACTTTATATTCCTTCATTTTACTTTAATAGGCTTCATGTATAGTTTGTTCAAATATTGTCATAGGATTTGGTTTTTATCTTCATTTCTTTTTTGCTCCTTTGCTCAGTGATTTTTTTAAAGGATGTAACAAGCATCTTTTTGTAAAATCTTGTAGAATATAATTATTCAGGTCAATCTACTACAGGAGGACTGTTTTTATATTTTACCTAGATTGCCACTATACTAAGATCTGATCAGAGACAGGAATAACATTCTACTTGAAAGTGGGCATTTACTCCCTGATAGCCTGATTTTTCCACTCAGCACTAATCAATATTCACTGTATTTAAATAGGGTTAAGAAACTCTATTGTAAATGCTTCTGACTGACAGTCATTAAATTTTGGAACACCTTCTGTGACAATCTAGCATTTTGCCTTGTTTGATTTTCTAAAAACACTGACCTATGCCAGGATCTGTTTCTTGCTGCTCAGTCTTCTGAACTGTGATTGTCAATGCTAAATGTTTTGCCACAGCTTTCCCAGATTTTGGGCATACTTTTGTTTAGTGAGTTTGCTGTAAGTAGTTTTTCCTGGATTTTTACCCTTGACCATTCAATTTTAACTCTTGTTTGACTGATTAAAACTGTGGTTATAATAATTAATTATAGCATCTAGATTAGGAAAGTTTGGGGGTGGCAACCTAAAGAACCTTGCAATGAGTCATGTGTCAAGTGGTGTTGACTCCAATAACAGAACATCAGAACTACCACCGACTTCTGCTCCTTCCGACAAAAACTAAAGACTCACCTGTTTTGATTAGCCGGCCTGGCCCACTCATAGTTTTATCTTACCTCCTGGCAGATATTTTAATTGGGGAATTTCATGGGTAATTATTTTAAATTCAATTTTGGGGGGTATTTTTAGGGGTTGTTTTTAAATACTGCTTTTAATGCTTTACTTGAAGGTAGTTTATATAGCCTCCTCCATTTATGTATTTATGTATTTATGTATTTATTTATATGCATCCTATTTGTGTTTTAGCCTGACTGTACACCGCCCCGAGTCCCTTTTGGGAGAGGGGGCGGTCTAGAAATACGAAATAAAGTAAAGTAAAGTAAAAGTAACATTGACAGAGGTAAATGGCAAAAATCCCTGAACCAAACAATATGGTTTTACCAGATAGCTATGTGGATACAATTATTATGTTAATGAAAAAGCACTATATTAATTTTAGTTAGAAATATTCAAAAATGTCCCTGAACTGAAAATAATGAGACTTGACAGTGTTTAACACTGTTAGAATATGGACCATGTTTTTATTTTAAAATATCATGCAATGAATTGAATCCATGCCTCTGGAAGTATGGATAGAAATTGACTGTCTCACCTTATTTCCTTTCAGCCAAAAAACTTCCAAAATATTCCCTGAACACTAGGCAACCCTGTTATAGTGATTAGCAATGGTACATAGTGCAAAAGAGAATAGATAAAATAGAGATGGGATTCATTTGAATAGAATTCTGATAGAATTCGTTACCAAATATTTTCAATATAGATGTAAATTGCATAATCCAACAGAATTTGAGAACTCTAGTAAACAGTTATATTTATTTGCATAATTCTATTCTTTTGATTGAGTATTGAATTAGATCAAAAAGCTGTATACCATTTAACAGTTATTTTAAAACATTGCTAAGCTATTGACTTCATCCCGTTTATTGGCTTCCTGGATACATCAAGATGGGACCTGTAGGAAACCAAATGTTGGATTAAATAAATCTTTGATTTGCTGCAATTCAACAAAAAAAAACCTTGTTTTTCTTGCCAAACATATGTCCCTAATACTGCCAAGAAAATCAGATAGACATATTAACCAAAGGTTGAGCTCCACTGAGAGTGACTTCACCTTTTATGAAACTTGAAAGCTTTAGAGTTTCTAAATGTCATTGTTTAAAAAAAATCATAAAAGTAATAAATGAGGAAAACATGTGCATGTGATTTGTTATTTTAGGAAGACTTAGGAAACAAACTTTCAACTGCCACTCAGTAAAACATTATGCTATTAGCCTCCATATTTGATGGATTCAAACTAAAAAGTAGAACATGTAGATTGGGAACTAGTGATGTGGCTGCATTGTCCATAATATCAAACCTTTTCTTTTAGTCTGTTAATAGTAACATTGGTTTTTTAAATAGTAGAATACTTTATTATTGTTTTTTTTATTGTAGGCTGCCCAGAGCAGAATATATAGTCATGATTTGTGAAATGGGCAGCTATATAAATATGATGAAAAAATACTATCATTTCTTTTTATTACATTGATTCAACCAACAGAGCTTCAGAGTAGGAAACAGGGGTACTAGAATCTTCAGATACTAAGGAAGGAGAAAGAACTGAAAGGTGGTATAATGGTATGTCCAAAAACTGAGGTACGTTCACATGTTGACCATTCTAACATCTTCAGTGGTATGACATTCCTCATTTATCGATTAAGAGAACAGCTTCTCTCGGTCACTCATTTACACAGAGGTCACAAGTAATAGATAGAAAGCCGGCAACCTACTAGATAAATTGCATTTCTGTCAATTTTTATCTGTTAAAAGAAACTTTGGATGAATCTTGCTCTCCACTGAAGAACTTCACAATATTAGGAAGACCAGAGAAGATGTGCTACAGGAATACAACACATAAGGATTTCAATTGTAGTGGCTGAGAAGAGGCAAAAGAGCGGGGGGGGGGGGGAATAATTACATGATATACAGTAGATCATTGAATAAGCTTAATTTTCTTCGATAAGGAATTAGAGTCACTGACCTGAAAGTAGAAAAAAATCTATGTGATAAATTACCTTATTAAAATCAAAGGGAGCATAATAATTTATGCAAGCTCTGGAGCCATAATAGATTAGAAACCAAATATATGTAGTTGTGTATGCTTTGAATGCTACTAGCCTAGCACTGCTAAGGATTATCTGCAGAACTATTCTCTTTCTGTTTTCCCTCATACCACTGAAGATGTCAGGATCTTGTCCTTTTGCAAGGATTATAAGAGGCATATGAATTGAGTATTCCTCCATTAAACTTGTCTCCTTCCTCCTTCCCTCCCTCTCCCTCCCTCCCTCCCTCTCCCTCTCTGCTCTTGGAATGAGAAATGAGAAATGTCTATTAAACTGCTACTGGAATATCTCGGTGCCCATAGAACTATAGCCTAAATAATTAGGCTTTCTCTGCCTAAGCGACATATAGATGGGCATGACTGCATTCTAACAACCATGGTGGCGCAGTGGTTAGAATGCAGTATTGCAGGCTTACTCTGCCCACTGCCAGGAGTTTGTTCCTCATCGGCTCAGGGTCGACTCAGCCTTCCATCCTTCTGAGGTCAGTAAAATGGGGACCCAGATTGTTGGGACAAATATGCTGACTCTGTAAACTGCTTAGAGAGTGCTGAAAAGCACTATGAAGTGGTATATAAGTCTAAATGCAATTTCTATTGCTATATAAAAATCAATACTGAATTCTAGGAACAGAGAACAAAATTTGTAGTGAATTTGTCATATGGTTAAAACTTGTGAGTCGTATTATCCTTATCTTTTTTTATCCTGACACTTTCTTTTTTCTACTAAATAGGCAATACAGCCTGCAGGGGGAAAAAGTCATAAAATAAAAGAATAAGTTTAAATGATTCCGTGTGCTTTATGTGTGTGTGTAGAGGTTGCTTGATGTTATTTATTTTACTATCCAAGACCAATTCAACAAACATTAAAACATAATAATAATTAAAATACATATATTAAAAATACATGGAAATCAAAAGTAATCAAAACTGTGAGGAAGGTGAAAGACAATTTTTAAATGATAAAGCTACATATATACATTTTGCCATGGGCTTTGATACATCCAAAAATTGATCACTGAAAAGGAAAGCAGTGATGTTCTTGTGGGGGAGATTCAAATTTCTGAAAATTTGACTTCTGATCATCTTTGGGTATACAATATATAATTTAATAAAACCTGAGATATGGCTTTAAATTTAAGTTGTGAACATATAAATACAGTTTACATATGGGGGGTTAAAATGTCTTCCAGTTGTTAATTGGTAATATTTTTATTTGAAAGATGTAGCCCCACTATAAATATTCAAATATTGAGAAATAGATCTCAATTTATTAGACTCTGAATGCAGTGGACTAATTCTTCCTCACCATTTTATGCATGTACATATTGAGTAAAATACATAAAATTCAACTCCAGTATTACATATGTATAAAATGTCAAATATGTTCATATAAAATCTCTCTCATATTTAAAAAACATCCAGCTTTGATAGACAAACTGCCCATTAGTTTTATCATTCTAATCTAGACTATGTATCTAGTCTCTATTGCAGTGTTTTCTATAGCTAAAATCAGGGTCCCAGCATGCCATATCCCATTGCTATACATGTCCCTAATCTCCCTAGTTACAGATTAGGAACTCTATAATTCCTATTGGTGTGTCTAGGTTAGACTAGAACTCAGAAACTATGGCAAATATAATTATTGAGGGATTATAGGGAGACATCCATGCTTCAATCTCTCTTTATGGTCTAAATAAGTGGGTCAAAGTTCAGGATGTGGTATTTATATTATTAATTTCTTTAAAATATTGTTAAAATGTTTTCTTATCAAAAGGCATTAAAAGCTACTGCTTCTGATAATTTTAACAAAATCTCACAAAATCTCAACCCTTATATAGATACAGGTTAATACACTTATATAAGCATACTTTATCAGTGATACTGCAAAAGAGAAAATCAGGAATTATTTATGCCAGAGCTGGAAGCCCTTTTCTCACAAAGTAATTTGCCAAGCCAAGTCTTTACAGAAAGGGAGAATAAAAATCTCTGCTGCCTTTATAATAAAACTTAATAAAAAGTTATTACACAAGGGAAAAAACTCTAACTTGGATGTTGTCTGCCACCCAAGGAAATTAACTCAGTCGAAAAAGAGATAAAGGGTTTTATCTTCACATAAAGAGCAATTCTTTAACAGCAGTGCCAAGCTTGTTGCAATAGACTTTGAGTATACTGTAGACATCTGGCCTGTCTATTTTTCTCCTGGAATTCAATAGCAACTAATTTGTTCCTTTGCAGTAATGATGCTCCCTATACTTTCTTTCAGGGTATCCTGATGCTGCTCAGTTTATTTCCTGTCCCTTGTAGACATTTAGAATTTTTTATTCTGTGGAGATTGACACACGCTTAGAGCTATTCTCCATCCCCATCCCGCTTATCTCTACTCCTGCTTTATGCTCTGCTACATCTTTTAAGACATTAGTTTAACTCTACTACAGCTCCTGACGAGTTTGCTTATTTCAGTCAGTGGAATGGTGTTAAGGCCCTATGCCATTCCTTGCTTCACACATTCACACGTCTTACAATTTGGGTTCTATGTGTTTCATCAAATAACAGAAAAGATGACATGTGTATTTAGAATTATTTAAAATCTTTCCTTCCTTCAGAGAGCTGGGCTCCAAAAATATTTGAAATAATAAAAAATAAGTGACTGTACCATTAAAAGACAAGTTGTTTATCCACAACACTGTTCAAACTAATCAGATGGATTACTATTTATTGTTAGTGTGCACATACCTAAACGCATATTGCCTCACTGCTTATTTATATGAAAGTCCATAGAAGCCACAAATATGAATTATGCAGTTGCTTGTAAATAAACTCCATAAGGTTTAAATACTACAGCAGATGTAAGTAGCTGCAGGAGGTATGCCCACAGATATCTCCCTTGGTGCCCTCCAGACTACACTTTAATTTTGTTGCTGATTTAAATAAATACATGAAAAGCTGGCATACTGAAAATAAGTACCTCCTCAAACATTATCTGTGTTTCAAATATGCCTCTAACTTCCAAATGGGATTCAGAGACATTGTTGATAATAAAAATGGTTTGTATTTTTTTCTGAGTTCTGAATTTACACATTTAGAATTTAGACATTTCTTTGTAAATAGAATGCCTTGTATTCAAAACATATTCTACCTATTTATAGATTTTTTAAAAAACAATATATATATATTTATTAGCATATGGCATGTGTTAGCCAGAGATCATCAAGATGGCTGGCTCCCTCTGTGAAAGGAATTTTTCCAGCAGTGTTATCTTACCCGCAGCACGCCTGAATGCCAGTAGGTAGTTGGGAAGCTCCTTTCCTATTCCTATGCAGTTTATTCACCCTCGTTAATCGAGCCACTGAGCTGCTGGCCTCAGCGAAGCACAGACTCAGCGCCTTACTACAAGAGCCATCTATGGAATGTACATATTTCTCTCTCTCTTAGACCTTTATTATTCATATTAGTAAGGCACTATTGCCTAATAAATAAATAGTTCATCAGAATTTATTTTAAAATATATTTTTATAATTTATTAAAATATTTTAATATGGTGACAAGCAACAGGAAGAAGGAGAACTATTTAACTCATTTTTTGCATCTGTCTTTACACAAAGGGAAAAAACAGTCCAACCTATCAAAAACAGCACCACAAAAATCAGATTAGGAACACAAGTTAAAATAGGGAAGAAAATGGTAAGTGAGCACCTGTCTACGCTAGATGAGTTCAAATCACAAGGACTGGATGGCTTACACCCCAGGATTCTGAAGGAACTGGCAGACGAGATCTCAGAACCACTGAACTATATCTTTCAGAGATCCTGGAGTACGGAGGAACTACCAGAGGACTGGAAAAGAACTGATATGGTTCCCATCTTCAAAAAAGGAAAACAAATAGATCCAGGAAACTATAGACCTATCAGCCTGACCTCAATACCAGGGAAGGTTCTGGAAAAGATAATCAAGCAACAAATCAGCGAACACCTAGAAGTAATCAAAGTAATAACCAAAAGCCAACATAAGTTTGTCAAAACAGATCATGCCAGACTAATCTTATTGCATTCTTTGACAAAGTGACAAAATTAGTGGACCAGAGGAATGCCGTCAATATAATTTACTTGAACTTCAGTAAGGCATTTGATAAAGTAGACCATAACCTACTACTAGATAAAGTAGAAAAATGTGGGTTAGACAGCATCACCACCAGATGGATTTGTAACTGGCTAACGAACCGTACTCAACACATAGTCCTTAATGGAACTGCATCTACCTAGAGGGAAGTATGCAGTGGAGTACCCCAAGGCTATGTTTTAGGCCCAGTACTCTTCAACATCTTCATTAATGATTTGGATGAGGGGATAAATGGGGAACTCATCAAATTTGCAGATGACACCAAGCTGGCAGGAATAGCCAACACTCCGGAAGATAGGAGTCTTGACAAACTTGAACATTGGGCACTATCTAACAAAATGAAATTCAATGGTGAAAAAAAGTAAGGTTCTACATTTAGGCAAGAAAAACAAAATGCGCAGGTAAAGTATATGTGGTGCCTTGCTCAATAGTAGTAATTGTGAGAGGGGTCTTGGAATCCTAGTGGACAACCATTTAAATATGAGCCAGCAGTGTGCAGCAGCTGCCAAAAAAGCCAACACAGTTCTTGGGTGCATAAATAAAGGGATAGAATCAAGATCACATGAAGTGTTAATACCACTTTATAATGCCTTGGTAATGCCACACTTTGAATACTGCATTCAGTTTTGGTCCCACGATGTAAAAAAGATGTGGAGACTCTAGAAAGAGTACAGAGAAGAGCAACAAAGATGATTAGGGACTGGAGGCTAAAATGTATGAAGAATGGTTGCAGGAACTGGGTATGTCTAGTTTAATGAAAAGAAGGAGTAAGGAAGACATAATAGCAGTGTTCCAATATCTCAGGGATTGCCACAAAGAAGAGGAAGTCAAACTATTCTCCAAAGCACCTAAGGGCAGTACAAGAAGCAATGGATAGAAACTAATCAAGGAGAGAAGCAACTTAGAACTGAGGAGAAATTTCCTGACAGTTAGAACAATTAATCAGTGGAACAACTTGCCTCCAGAAGTTGTGAATGCTCCAACACTGGAAGTTTTCAAGAAGATATTGGATAACCATTTGTCTGAAATGGTATAGGGTTTCCTGTCTAGGCAGGGAGTTGGACTACAAGACCTCCAAGGTCCCTTCCAACTCTGTTATTCTATTCTATTCTATTTTATTCTATTTGCATCCATTTTCAATTGCAATATTTCTAAAAAGTTCTATAAGAATCTTTTTTTTTTTGCAATACTATGTAGCATTTTTATTAAAAAAAAGATTTTATTTACATGGATAAATAATGGGACTTATTTCTTATAAGTAATATATATATTTATTTATTACCTTAATAAAGAAACTATTCAGAAAATGTTAAATGTTATCTAATGGTCCAAAGTGACTGAAAATATTTTAAAAGTAGAGGTATGCTGGTTTTGTTGTATTCGGGTTACCTTACACGGGAAAAGACCCGAATACAACAAAACCAGCATATATATACATATATAGTTGTATTTGTGCTGATAAATAAATAAAGGGGGACTAGTATAGATCTATTTCAAGCTATTTAGCTCTCATCAGCTAGCCATACCCTTACTGGGATTTGAACCTGGGCTGTATACATATTAGGCAGATATCTTAGCCACTAAGCCACAGGCTCTCCTCCTTATCAGCTGAGCCAGGGAAATAGGTATGTATTTGTGTTACAACCCCTGCTATGCCCAAATATGGGAGGGAACTCACTACTCCCCCTTTCTGTCTATCGGCTCACTGCAGGAGACCATGCAGGCAGAAAACCATATTTTTAATATTGCCATTTTATATTTGTGTTGTATTTGTACTGATACATAACACAAATACATACCTATTTCCCTGGCTCAGCTGATAAGGAGGAGAGCCTGTGGCTTAGTGGCTAACACATCTGCCTAATATATAATACAGCCCAGGTTCGAATCCCAGTAAGGGTACGGCTAGCTGATGAGAGCTAAATAGCTTGAAATAGATCTATACTAGTCTCCCTTTATTTATTTATCAGCACAAATACAACATAAATATAAAAAGGCAACATTAAAAATATGGTTTTCTTCCTGGATGGTCTCCTGCAGTGAGCCGATAAACGGAAAGGGGGAGTAGTGAGTTTCTTCCCATATTTGGGCATACCAGGGGTTGTAACACAAATACATACACACACACACACACACATATATATATATACAAACATACATACATAACACACATACATACATACACATATATATATACATACATACATACATACATACATACATTCCGATTTATTATGTATTTTGTTTTAGATGTTGTATGCTACCTAGTATTTTACAGTGAGGTATTAAATAAAAGAAATTATTCTTACCTTACATATGAATATAAAATGAAATTTACATATTTTGAACCTGTAAATCCTAATATAACTGGGATCAATGCTCTCATTACGCTGCTTCATCTCTCCCATTAATTACAGTGCTTTCTAGGGTGCACACAAGAAACTCTATAATTTAATTGGACAAATTCAATCTCTCTGTTTTAGCAAAACATGTACAATTTATTTTGCATTAATAGTCCGGACCTACCTCAGCTATTCTCATAGTTTAGACAACAATTCTTCTGGTGTGTTTTAAAATTTGATACTATTATATTTATCAACTATTGGTGAAATTATCAAAATAAAGTCATCTCAAGGTTTCTTATAGGTAGGAGACAGCATATTTCCAAACAGTTTACCATATTTTTCAGAGTATAAGATGCTCTGGAATATAAGACACACATTACTTTTGGGGGAGGAAAAATAGGGGAAAAAATCTGCCTCAGCCTACCAGCATCCATCGGTATTCATCTGGGATGAATCACAGCCTCATTCAGCACAAGCAGCTGATTGGCGGTTGGATCAGCCTCTCGGAATATTACCAATCAGCTGTTCCAGGCTGCAGAGATCACCACAGGCCATTGCCGCATCTGTACATCATGTTCTTGGCCTCCACACATCACATTTTTGGTCTCCATGTGTCATGTTTTTGGCCTTCATGTGTCATGTTTTTGGCCACCGCATGTTTTTGGCTTCCGCACACCCTGTTTTTGGCCTCCATGCATCGCATTTTTGGATGGGTCCATGAGGTGGGGAGCGGTGGTGGCGACAATCCCCACCACCTGGAACTGGGTGAAAACGCAACATGTGGAGGCCAAAAACAGGATGTGCGGAGGCCGAAAAAGTGATGCACGGAGGCTGAAAACGGCCAAAGGGTGGGAGCCAGCGGAAGGGTGGGGCTTCAGCAACATTTGCTGTATAAGCCGCACAGACATTTCCACCCACTTTTTTTGTCTTGTACTCTGAAAAATATGTAATTTAACATTGTTTTCCAAAAAGCTATGTCTTATGAGAGATTTCGATAGATGAAAAAGATAGAGAATGTCTACATATAAAATGCATCCAATGGAGACAGGTGCTTAGGACCTTCTAATCCTAAGAATCAGGACAGACAAAAGTTTTCACTGCAAGGACTTCCTCCTGTATTTCTGCTGAATGGAAATAAAACATATTTTATACATTTATTCATAATTTATTCATAATTACTTCCTAGTTTTGCATAAAGAATAATTATTTATCCTTTGCCCGCTCCCGCTCTCCCGGTGGGCTTCCCCCGCTTCTGGGGGGGCACAGGACGCCCCGGAGAGGCGTCCTGCCGAGGGAGCGGCTCGCGGAGGGCCCTGGCATTGGCAGTGGCTGGTGGGGGCTTCTCCGCTTCGCTCTAGGCACCGGGGAGCAGTTTTGGAGGGCGCGCCTGCGTCTCGCTCCATGCCGACCGGACAACGCACTATTGAAGGAAGCAGCGGCGGTATGGTGAGAGGCTTCCTTTCTTCATTCCCTTTCTTTTGAACTGATGGACTTTTCAGCTACTTTAAAAGTTAATCTTTCGGATTCTTGCTGGAGGTGCGGCTAGAGGGAGGGGGATTTCTCCCCCCCTTGGACAAGCGGCTTGAGAAGATTTTGCTTTCGCTCCCAGGGGAAGGAGGAGGGGGGAGAGCCAACTAATGATGCCTCACCCCTGTAAAAGTGACTTTCATTGGACTTAGTTCCAGAATTTATGGGTGAACTGAGAATTTTCTGAACTTTTAAAAATTTGTTATGCCTCTGAGCCCAAAGCTGGCAGGGTAAGATGGCACACTTCCGGTGTCTTCATGAACTGTGAAACCTGACTCCACCTTTAAAATTCAGGCTTCCGGTATTTGTCTCCGTGTCACCCAGAGGAATCTCTTGTGGATTGCTATTTTCTGAACCCTCTGGAGAGAAAATTTTTCTCTATTGCTAGACTGACTAAAGAAACTCCCATCTGTTTGGATCTTCTGCCTCCTGGACTCATCTGCCTGCTCTACTTCTCCAGCTGTCCAGTCTCTACACTGACTGATCTCTCTGTTTTATAAACTATGTCTCCAAAAAGACCACCACCTGGAAAACCTGGCTTTGCTACCTCTGCACCGACATCTGCAACATCCAGTCCTGCCACACAGTCAAAGATTACAGAACTGATGCAACCTAAGAGTACAGAGAAGGATTTGCAACAAATGCTTCAGCAACTCATACAGGGCCAGGAAGAAATTAAGAAACAATTAAAGGAAATGAAGGAAGAAATTAAAGAGAATCAAGTCCAAATTTATAAGAACTCACAGAGACTGGACCTTGTGGAGGGTGGGGTGGCGGAGGCGAGGGGGGGGGGGTAGAAGAACTTGATATCCAACAAATGAAAACAGAATTTGAGAGAATGTCCTTTTATCTTAGATTTCAAAATGTTATAGAAGCAGATGGGGAAAATATAAGGGACATTATGACTAATATCTTAGCTGAATATATACACAAAGATAAACAACAGATGGAATAGGAGATAGACCTGGTCTATAGAGTGAATTCAGCATATGCCAGAACACACAATGTACCCAGGGAGGTCCATATTAAATTTCTTAGGAAAAGCACAAGAGACATAATTCTGGGTGTACAAAGGGGGCAAGCATTGACATATCACGACAGGGAGATAACCATCTTGAAGCAGATCCCCAAAAAAATTAGGGAGAAAAGGAAAAATTATTCGCAATTGGCGAATAAATTATACCAGAAAGGGGTGTGGTTTAGATGGTTGATGCCTGAAGGGATGCTGATATTCTGGAGGAGGCAAGAATTAGAATTAATACACCCATAGAGGCTCAGGCCTTTATGGAAAAAAATAAAGCGAACCTAGAAAAAACAGAAGACTCTTCAACGGTCACACAGGACACGGGAGGGGCCGGAGCTCTGCCAGCAGGGGGAGAAGGGGCAACACCAAGAAAGCTCAGATCACAAAAATGAATAAGAAAATCACATTGTTATAAACAGACCGAAAGTAATAATGAAATTATATCTAGACTATATATCATAATATATAAGCTGATTGAAAAAAAAAATTTTTAGAATTAATATGCTGATTTTATATGAATTTGTATTAATGTTTTATACATAGATGTATCTTATGAGTTTGGAGGGAGGGGGCGTCTGCCACACTTGCAACTGCCAAAATTTGTATACCATTCCACCTACCCTTTTCCTTATAAATGTTTTAAAAAACCAATAAAATTTTCTGAAAAAAAAAAAAGAATAATTATTTATTGGTCAAAGTCTCATAAAGTCAAACATCTATCTTTTAAAAATATAGGCTTATTCTCAATATATTAAGTTCCTCTATGAGGGACATGGGCAGTTGATAAATAAATTCTGTAAATATTTTTGAGCTAAATTTAAAACCTAATAGCTATCACCAATTAATCTGATAACTAGAAATCCACTTACCACTTTCAAAGCAGGCATCAAATACAAGATGACCCTTTTTTGCCTGTCCATAGTAACCTGGTGGAAAAGCTGTATATTTGCTTAAGTTTCCTGTAATGATTTCATCTATTTCTATGTCGCTACCTGTTGGAATAACAATAAGGAAGCCAATTAGATATAATGAAAAACTCAACACAAAATAAAATGGAGTGGTTCTCTTTATTAAGAATTTGCAACGGTGGCAAAACCTAATGCTTATTTACATATTTCAGTGGGGGACAACTATGGCCCCTTTAACACCTGTGGACTTCAACTCCCAGAATTCCTGAACCAGCATGGTTGGCTCAGGAATTCTGGGCATTGAAGTCTACAGGTCATAAAGGGGCATATTTTCCCCTGACTTACTTGCTTGTTTATATTTCATATCTCCCTCAAAGAGAGATTCTGGGAGTAGAGAGCATAATATTGGCATATAAAACAATTTATAAAATTAAAATGTAAAAATTAATTTACAGTTAAAATTTTTAAAACATTAAAATTCCCAAAAGACAAGAAAATTTCCAAGAAGGCAATTTGATGGAGGAAGAGGGATAGTTCTAATGATATCAGCCAGCTGTTACGGTAAGCTTTTGGCCTGCGGAGCTGCCAGCAGAGTTGGATAGCGAGGACTAGTCCCCTACAACTACATTACCCTTTGGGTCTCCCAGGCAAGGCCTTCTTTTCAAAAACGTTTGTCTGAAAATTACTCCTAATAAGATATTTTAAAGCATTAATTTTATTTATTTGTATCCTGCCTTTATTGTTTTTACAAATACATCCACTCTTCCTCCTATTTTCCATACAACAATAATCCTGTGAGGTAAATTGACTGAGAAAGAGTAACTGGGCCAAGATAACTAGCTGGCTTTCATAGCCAAGGAAGGACTAGAACTCAAAGTCTCCTGGATTCTAGTGAAGGGGACAATACACTTTATAACACACACACACACACACACACACACACACACACACTTAATATACAGTATCTTAACATATAATACACTTAATAATAATAATAATAATAATAATAATAATAATAATAATAATAATAATAATAATTAATGCTTCTAGACCGCCCCCTCTCCCGAAAGGGACTCGGGGCGGTGTACAGTTCATACAAAATATAACAAGATACAATAAAATTAAATATGTACAGTTGACAATTGACATGGAGGAGGTTAAAATGCAGTTGAAAGAACTGTACAAAGCAGATATAGAATAAATTCAAACCCCTAAAAACAAATACAATAAATTAAAAAACCCCTAAAATAACCAGATATAATACATTTGCCAGGAGGGACAGTTGAATTATGCCAGGCCTGCTAATCGGAACAGGTGGGTCTTCAGTTTTTGCCGGAAGGAGCGGAGGTCAGAAGTGGTTCTAATGTCGGGGGGGAGGTCATTCCAGAGGGTTGGGCCCATCACAGAGAAGGCCCTACTCCTCGGTGTCGCCCGCTGGCATTGCTTAGTGGACGGCACCAGGAGAAGTCCCTCCCTGTGTGAGCGTATTGGCCGCAGGGATGTATGTGGGAGGATGCGATCCCGCAAGTAACTAGGTCCCGTGCCATGGAGCGCTTTAAAGAAATTGCAATATTATAATAAATATTGCAATTTCTGTTCTAGTAATTGCAATTTCTGTTCTAGAGAATGGGCCTAAGTATTCATGGTCCATAATAAAATCCTATATAGTTATATCAGAGAATTAAAACATTATATACAATATAACACACCTTACTTTACAGTGCTATATACTTAAGCAAATTGTAGTTACTCATTTACATCCTATTAAATTAAATTTAGCTTGTTTGTTTTTAGCATGCTGTTAATATCAACTTCAGATTCTCTAAAGATGTACATTTCATTGAAATTAATGACATCTAAACAAAGAAATGAGATATGCAATCTTACTTATTCCTATTCATTGGTAATTCTCATTGGGCATGTTTTGTATTTGGAAAAAAGAGATGGTGTTATTAGTTGAATCATAATCATACTTAAAACCATAGTTTTACCTGACTGTAATGATTATTGTTTAATTATTATTTAATTATATAACGCTCTTATGTTGAGGGATCTCAGAACAATGTACAAAATATATGAAAGAACCAGTTTGGTCTAGTGGTTAAGGATCCAGGCTAGAAAGCAGGAGAATGTGAGTTCAAGTTCTGTTTTAGCCATGAAAGCAAGCTGAGTGACTTTGGGCCAGTCACTCTCTCAGCCCAACCCCCAGCTGACAAGGTTTTGTCCTTGTGGGGAAAATAGGAGGAAGTGTGTTAGATATGTTCATTGCCTTGACTTATTCATAAAAATAATAAAGGCAGGATAGGAATAAATAAATTAAAAAAATAAATACAAACAGTTTGATAAACATCTATAATGATAGTCAACAATTCCATCAACAAACAGAATTAAGCTAAAAAGCCACATAAAAGGCAAAATAATCCCACAATGCTAACTTCCAGAAATGTACCAGATGGATCAAAATTCACTGTTAAATTGGATGTACTTAGAATTCTACATTGTAAATACATTCAAAATAAATAGTTGAATAACTGTTCCTTCACTTGATATTTAAATCAAGACTAGGCTGGGAACCAATTGTATTACTCTGTGAAGCAGTTCCATAATTCAGGCAGCATTTTACTCCCAGATAAGGCACATCCACCAAAGGGCCTTCAGCGCTCTCTTGGCACTTGGGATGATTGTTGAAGAAAGCAATCTTCTCAATACCAATATACAAGGGCTGAAGTAGAAGCTTAGGCCTCCAGCAGCCTCAGCTGGACCCATTGCCCCCGCCATTCTCCAAATTGCATGTGCAGTTGTCACAATGCTTCAGAACACCTCAGAAACTTTTGAAAAGCTTTCCAACGCTTTGTAAGAAGAGTGGGAACTATTTGAAGAATAGCACACACTATTTGGAGAATGGTGTGAGTGGCCTTGGGAACAAGGCTGAGGCAACAAGCAGCTGCCTCACATAATGTGCCCCATCAGCAGCGGAAGATGGCAAAGATTCATTGGTGAGCACAAGGCAGCAAGGCCAGCCAGGTGAACAGAGCACAGGGTGGCAAGGCCAATAGAGGAAGTATGGAGCACAGGGTGGGAAGACCAGCTGGCTAGCAGTGTGGGCAGAGTGCAGGACAATAGCCAAAATGAGAGAGATGGAGGGGAGATAAGCAGGTGGGGGAAACTGAAAAAGAAGCCATCTCTTACCTTATTAAGGCTTGGAGCTGGAAGCACCAAGCTGGGAAAAGCTTAGATTGAAATAGGCCCTTACCAAACAACTGGTGTCATTCTAATAGCAATGGCACAGAGAGTGCCACAATTGCCATCATTAAACAACTGTGTCACTCAATATTGTGCTTTATAACATCACTTAGCAATGGAAATTCTGGTCCCCATTACTATAGGACTACCTGTACAGTTCTTTCAAAAAGGATCCTTTAAAAATGTATGCTTATTAAAAAAAAACAGTTGATGAATTCATATTTAGAATTAAGTTGATGTTTAGTGTTTAGAAATAAATTTAGTTTTCTATAACTTCCAACATTTAATAACTATATAACAAGGATTATCATAACACTTAATGTACATTTTTATATTGAAAATGTTTCACACAAATTGTTTAAAATTAATATTGCTCATAAATGATAAAAATGCATTATTAGTTAAAACTGACTTCTCTGTAATAAAAGATTTATATATAACTTGAAGCAAATTATCTTAGTAAAAATAGTAAATTATAATAATTTACTAGTGATGCAGAGCAAATTGAGAGGAATAAAAGCAGTGCTATGTCATTGTTTCTGCTAAGAGACCAGCTGCTTTTGGCCCTTTCTCAATCTGAACTGTTTCTCCCAGCTGGTTATTATGTAAACTGTAATTTTATAGAACAGGGAACTGAGGGGTTTTTCCCCTCATATTATCATTCTCTTTTCCTTGTGAGATATATTTCACAACCCAGAAACTATCACTTCACTTATTTTTAAGATCCTTTCGGAACCATTTTTGTTAAAGATTGAGCTACATACACTGAAAACAAATAGTGTCATGATGCGTTTCATTAGAAATCCAGGTCCTACACAACCTAGTAAATCCTATAATTATTATCCCAACATATAATTGGGATTTTACAATGTGCTGTCTGTATGGATTTAAGCAAAAAAAAAAAACACCACTCCATTACATGAACTTACAAAGTTTCTTGTAAGTGACATATTACAGATCATTTGGTAACACTAGTCTAATTCTTAATTCGTAATGTAGAGCCAATGGGCACTCCTAGAATCTCACCTCTCTAAAGCTCATTAAGATTCTCAGCCCTTCTGATTTACTTTTTTTAATTTAAAACTTATTTGGGATCATTTGCAAGCAGTAAAGCTCCGAATCCAGCAACTCTCCTCTCCTCTACCTCTCCCCAGCGTATCTCCAGGGCTCATATGAATCAAGAATATACTTCAGATAGGGAAGAAGAGAACGAAGACCAGAAAGTCAAAGTTCAGTTTCCCCCACTTACCAAAACCTCTGAAAAGAAAAAAAAGAAAGAAAATGGGTTGGAAATCTTAGATATGGGCATTAAGGATGTACTTACACCATCATATCTGAAGCTGGTGGTATTACTAGAATAGCTGTAAGACATTACCTCTTAAACCTATTTCTGCCAGATAATTGACAGGAATATCTTAGTCAGTGGTTTTAAATTCCTTCTGATTTCTGCACCTTGTTAGCTGGTTCCTAACAATAGACTTGTTAGGAAAGGAAGAAATGTCTTCCTTTCTCTCAACCAGAATGAAGTATTGCAAAAAATACCTAGTTGGAAAATACATGTTTTCCTTTTACTCTTCCAGTTTTGAAGAGAATGTTAAAGGCGTGAGAGGAAATGCTACTTTGCAGCTAGAAGCTTTCCACATAGCAATTGCTCAGCTTTTCCTTACAGAAGACCAGACAAAATATACAGCATAGTATTTTCTTTCCCTTTTATGTGCATGGAGAGTGAGGGATTTTTAACTCTCCTGCTGGTCAACTGGAAGTGGGGACTGATTAGCTCATGATGCCGCCTGCTTCTTTTCAGTGTTTTAAACTGAGCCAAAATGAAGTTAAATACAGGTAAGTGTCATACAGTAGTGCTTGATGAAGGACTGGAAAGAAGAAACAATATGGTCTGTAATGACAAAAATGGAGGTAGAACAACGTATGTCAAAAGAGAATGATAATTCCTGGAAGTGAAATGACAGAAGTAGTAATCAGATAATGGCCAAATGGTAAAAGGATGCCAAAATGAGGTTTAAGCCCCTGAAACCTTAGTTATGTTAAGTATTTGTAGTTGTGTAGAAATGTCAGCACCTGCCTGAAAATTACCATTTTAGACCAGGCTGGCCTTTGGAAATAAAATGTTACACCTAAAAATTCAGATACTTGATTTCTGTGTTCACCCAATAGAACAAATTACATTAAAACAATAAGACTAATATTGATATTCATAAATATTTCTTACATCAGATTTAATTAACACGAAGTAAAAATGTATAGCATTTTTCAACGTTCACCACAATTAGTATTTAATTATAAAAAACTTTTTCCTATCTTTTTTCTTTTCAGATAGAAAAGGTAGAATTGCTGCAGGAACAGTAATTAAGACCTTTGCCTGAAATCACTGAGGACCTCAAATTGTCTATCTGTGATTCCAACCTTCTTGTATCAACCTCAAATTTCTTTGGCCTTTTTCGAACCCTTGGGGTCTGGCATATGACTACTGTCATCCCCCCCCCCCCCCATACTGCTTAGGTTAGGCTATGTTTTTAATTCAGACATCTAAGCCCTTTTTATGAATATATCCAGGGGACATTTTCATTTTAAACCCTATGCCCTGCTTCATTCCCCTTCACTCTTTAGATAGCACTCCTTGCTTTTATCTGTAATTTTTCTATGGTCCTCAAAAAGCTCCCTTGCTTCCGAAAACGACATTTCTTTTGTGGGAGGCTTTATAGCTATCACTATACACTAATATACCTGGAAGTATAAGGATCCCCCCCCACCCCACAAACTAAAGAGGCCTAAACTTACTTCATCCTGTAAGTAGATCCCTTTCTGACCTGCATGTCCCGCAAAGGGACTGCTGTATTTATGTCCGAAAATATACAGTAACGCTTGTTTGTTGACAGCAACACTCTTTGCACAGAATATGAGGTCATTCCTTACCAAAACACTCAGAGCTGAACTGACTTTCTGCTACCTATTCCCAAAGCCGTTCCTCCCTACCCATGTATGTTCATTCCCTTTCTCCGCAAAGACCCTCCAGGCAATTCTCCCAAATCTCGCCCCCTCCTCCCGAAAACTACAGCAATTACTAACCCGTTTCTGCTGTCCTGCTCTCCGCCATATTTGTTTTCATCCCTATTCCCCCCCTCCCAGCACAAGACGCTGCTGGAACGTCACCATGGCAACGTACGTCACAGCGCGGGAAGTTCCTCATTCCCTCTTCTCCTGCATGCGAATGGCTTGTACCGGGATTAAAAGTGTTAAGAAGTGGGAAGAATAAAATATTGATATAAACGCATGCCAATCTGTAGATGGATAAGTGGCAGTTGAATAGAAAGTGTAATCAATGAACTTCAACGAGGCTGCACCCGGAACAGGACCTCGATCAATTAAGTGATCATCATGCCTAAGAAAAAACGGAGGTGGTGGGGGGGACGGGGGGGAGATGGAGACATTTTCCAATAAAAGTTAATGCTATGAAAAAAAGCTACCTGGACCTAAAAAATGCATAGGTTTATAACATTGAAAATATATGCAGAAAGATTTTGTATTCTTAGCTATGCCTTCATGAAATAAACAGGACGTGAGTGATAGCAAAGGCAAAAGCACAAGTCTCGTCTTTTTTTATTTAGATGGCTACACCTTACAAAATTGTTCCATCTTTATTTCTCTACTTTTCTTCAGAATGGCTTCCTCTTCTCTTGGGGACTAGAGGAGGAGTGTGAGATATTGGCTGCTTTTCCCAATGTGAGTGTGTGTGTGTGCATATATATGTATGTTTTGTCTCTATATGGTTTAAGATCTATAACACTGATAGTTTCTAGTAATTAATGTGGCTGGCTGGTTTCTGACTTGATTTTTGGTCAGTTTAAACATATTTGATACCTGAATGGCTTTTTCAAATTCACTTCATAGTTTTTGTGCTGCAGGTGGAGTGGAGGGGGGGGGGGGACAAAGCAAGCGTGGGGAAGAAGAATTTGATCTACCAATAAATAGGCATTTCTCAACCTCAGCAACTTTAAAATGCATGGACTTTAATTCCCAGAATTTCCCAGCCAGCGTGAGAGAAATTCTGGGAGTTGAAGTCCACACATATTAAAATTGCTGAGGTTGAGAAACACTAGATGAGCCAATCTTCTAGGGAAAGGCCTTTGGCCTTCAGCCCTTCCTCCATTTCTTGTGCAGATTGTAAGTAAATAATTCTGGCGGTAGGGGTGCATGTTTGGATTAACCAGTACATTTTTTCTTCATTTCCTGTGGAACCTATTGTCTAGTTGCAACAATCTTCTGTTCGAGGTATTTTCCAAATAATATTGGATTGCACTTGTTACACAACAGATATATGTGTAAGGAGCCAGTAAACTGTAGTTATCCATAATGCCAGTAAAGTAATTGACATCCTCTAGTATAGAACTGTATGCAGTGGACAATAAAAAGGCACCTTAATGTGCTGTTGCAATTATAAATATCATTGTGAATCACTCCACTCCCACCACCCCTTTCAGGACAACTAGCTGCTGGGCAGGAATCAGTATAGGAAGCAGTAAGTTTGCTTCCTTTAGCTCACTGGAGCACTAGAAAGAGTGAGTTGTCCAGACATCCTCAAGTGGGAATAAGGGACACCATTTTCTTTTCCATTGCCTCTCCAAATGTCCTAGCTTTTAATGATGGTGATCTATGCACTCAGGTGATAGGACACAAGGGACACGATATGAATAATCCTAACTCATATCTTGAGTTACTCTAACCCTAACCCAATGGTAGGATTTTCATAGGTTATCTATTGATTTAATAGTCTTTTAAGTAATCTTGTGGAATTGCCTTTACCTTCAGGAGAGTCAGAGGCAGTATATGTATCAAATTCTTTCCAAGGTACATGCATGAATCATACCAAGATTTATAATGATGTAACCACTATGTTGGCTCACCTGGCAAGCAGTTGATCCAACTGGGAATTCATTGTGAAATATCAGTCACAATGATTCTAGATCTTTACTATCACCTACTACATTTCACAGTATTCTTCCTATGTGTTTATTGTTATATTTATATATAACCACATACATAACTTTGTCTCCAAATATGGACATCCATATTTTTTCTTTCAAAAGGAAATGCAGCAATGCAAGCAAGCAAGCAAGCAAGCAGATCATCTTGAAGTGAATATCAGCAGACTGTCCATGAAATCAGAAGGCCAGTTCCCGGGGCCCCACCCAGCAGTAACTAATCCCCATGACAGCAGTGACATTGACTGTGTTGCCCTTCCATCAAACATAATCATCAAGGATCAAAGACAGGACTTGCTGGAAGATTCCTTTGTATTATGTAGCTAATATGATTTGTGGCTGGATACAGGCCTTTTGCCTGTTGTCCTCAGGATAGTACATGTCATGGCTCAGTAATCCCAGTGTCAGCCCTTCAAAGTAGGCCAAATCAAGAAACGAGGGCAGAATACTATATGTCTTGTTGATAGCTATGTGCAGGTTGCTAAAAACTGTGGGAAGCTGATACCTATCCTGACTAACACTGTCTAATGCAGGACTTATGACTTGATGCTCTGTGGTGGCAGTCACACGTTTGAAAATTTCAGGGCTCTCTCCGAGTTCCAAGTTGATGTACAGGTAGTCCTCAACTTACGACCACAATTGAGTCCAAAATTTATGTTGCTAAGTGAGACAATAAAGTGAATTTTGTCCCATTTTATGGCCTTTCTTGCCATACTGAACCATTGCCGTTATTGAGTTAGCAATACAGTTAAGCTATCTGGCTTCCCCAATGACTTTCCTTGTAAGAAAGTCCCAAAAGGTAATCACATGACCCAGGACACTGCAACTGCCATAAATATAAATCAGTTGCCAATCTGAATTTCAATTACATGAGCACGGGGATGCTACAGTAGCCGTTAAGTGTGAAAAATGGTCATAACTCAACTTTTTTAATGCCTTTATAACTTCAAATGGTCACTGAATGAACTGAACTAAATCAAAGAAGAGCACTTGCCTAAAGCATTGGGCAATATGATACTGCTGACATAACCTGAACTAAACAAACATCTTAGATAAAAAGGGATATTATTCCAAGAAAAGGGTAAGTAGGATTTAAATATGGGATTATCCAATTGATGAGCAGCACGAACAAGAACCAGCACAGTAGTAACTGTTGAGATGCATAACTTCCCTACTCTCTGCTATAATTCCTGGTGTGGCAGTTTGTCATGCACTTCTGGCACTAGAGCACATCTGACATCAGGAGGGCCATGAAGTAACTCATCGGTGCATTGTGTGCAAATACATTAATAATGTAACCCTTTAAGCCCTCCATATCCTGAGCTCTGACCACCTGATTCATCATTATTGAGGACTCTGCTATCAAGTGGCACAGCAGTACTACACAGGTGAAATGATGATCAAGGAAAGAAATTGTGACAGTCATGACAGCTTGAGTCAAATATCATTGTTTCAGTACTCCTGAACTTGGCCACCTTTGCTACAAAGGTTTGAGGTGGAGAAGGCCAATCAGAAAGTATGACAAGACTGCAAAGTGTGCTTTTTGTTGTGCCGGGGTTCTTTGATAATCCTGTGATTAGGACTCAGCTGATGTTGCCCATCGTGGGACATGAGGACATGACGGCTGGGAGCAGAGTCTCTGTCCTCAGGAGGATTGTTGAAGCAGTGGTGTAGTAGGATCACAAGCTCCTTTTTTCTTTTACATGAGAATGTGACCTTGGATTCTTTGCAGTCTTGCTTTTTTCGCAAGAAGTGGCTCATCACAAAAGAGAAAGGGAGGGAGGGAGGAGCAGTATAACCTTGTGGCAAAGAGGTAGGCAATTGGATACAAGTAGATGCTGCAATATAAAGATGCTAATGTGCTATTCAGCACCCAAACAATATAAAAGTGAGTGGAAGGATTGAAAATGGAGCATAGATATGCACAAATGAAGGCAAATATACACATCCCAGGATCCAGTCTGGTTCAGTCACCGGTCCTGGTTTACGAGTCTGGTAAGAGAGAAGTTTCCTGAAGATGGGCTCCAGCATGAGTCCAAAAGTTTGGAAGACCAAACCTCTGGCCCAGTGACCGACCCAGATTGGATCCTGTACATATACAGGACATTTGTATATTGGGTAATATGATTTACTGTCACTTTGAATTTTGAAAGAGGAAAGAAGATTAACAAAGAGATTAAGTAGGCCCTTGAATAAAGAGATTAAAGTATATGTGTGGTTTTAAGTGTTTGAAATCTACTAATAGTAAACTTATCTAATGAGGCTATGAGAACTGAGAAATAATCTAGCTTCCTTAGTTGTTCGTTTTGTGAAGATTTTGACTCAACAAAGAGCTGAGTAAGACTAAAGCATTGGCCTGTTTTGGCCATGTATGTATGTATAATGACCAGTGTTCAGACTGGATTTGCAATCAGTAATAGACAGAAGTAGCAGATGTGTTTGACAATTACCTGTTCTTGTATGTTTCTCTGGCAATCTCTGTCCATGCACGCACAGGCCATACCCACCCCAGGTCCGCAAGGCAAAAAATATAATGATTTGGCCCATGACACGATTGAGTTTGACACCCATGCCTTAGGGGATGACTGCTGGCAGGACAATCAGGTGTCATAAAATGATAAACTTGTATATTTTACATATCTACCTACCCACTGCAAACATGTTCATTTCCTCAGCCTTATTCACTACTCCCAAGCACAGTAATAATTGTGAGCATTCAAAATGTTATTTCCTTAAAAATAAAAATGTCAAAATTGTCCAAAGTTCACTGGACACCTGGATTCTGGAATTCTTCCCAGAATCTTTACTCAGTATGGGTTGTAAGAAAGGTCTAATATAAGGATGGGCAACTATAGCCTCTTTACAACTTGTGGACATCAACTCTCAGAATTCCTGAGCCAGCCATATAGGGGTCATAGTTGCTCACCCCTGGTCTGATACATTCTTCCATGTGTTTCATCAGTGTTTCTGCTTTCCTGTTGTATTTTATAAACCCCACTTTGGTTTGTGTAGTCTCGAAGGAAAAGGGAGAAAGGCTTAGACTATAACGATCAGCAACATTTTATGCTAGGATGCATTGAGAATTTTTTATCTGGAATGCTTTTTTACCACTGACCCTGACCACATCTGGCATCCTTGCCAGCTTCACCCACCAACCTATCAGTTGGACAGCAGTCAAACCAAACCACTTGATGAGTTCCCTATCACTCTGTGTCCCCTAGGCCTGCTGGCAAAATCATTTATCCAGGGCCTTTCAAAAGAGTGTCAAGGTGTGGAGGCCAATCTTATTTCCACAGGGATGGTTTTCCACAGGGAGAGAGCCACCATGGAGAAGGCTCTTCTTGGTCCTACCAGATGGACTGCCTTAAGAGAAGGGGACCTGGTACATACTCTGCCTCCCTGTTCTGGTGGATCAGGCAGATATAACCGGAAAAAGACAGTCCCTCAAATAACCAGGACCCAGGTCATGTAGGGCTTTAAAGGTGACAACCAGCACCTTAAATTGGACTTGGAAACAAAGTGAATTATCTAAGTGGTGACAGTGTATCTGTATACCTTGTAGAATTATTAAAATAACGTATGTAAATCCATGTGGAGCAAATACATTTTGGAGTAAGTACATATACTACTGCAATAGTTACTTGTACTGTATGGTATTATGCTGTAAGGCTAAATAAGAATTTGAGAAGTGCTCCCTTTTTGTATACAAGGCTTTTAATTGTGACTTTTTTATTGATTGTCATATACAAGTGATAGTTTATAATTCACCTTCCATCCCCATTTAGGTAACTGCTTTTCATCTTTGAGTTAACAATTAGTCAATATTTGTATTTAAATTTTGCAATCTGAAAGTCACCAAGTCCATTTTAGATAGAGTACATTTCAATAAATCATAACTATGGTCATACGAATCAGAATTTTATTTGATGGGATGCAGACTCATCATTTCTGTTTAAAGTCCTTAATATGTACACATAGTAGTGCCATCCATATTAATTGATGAAATAATCTTTAATCACTTGAATATACCTGTATCAATTGTTCATCAATATTATCAATATTTAAAGAAATATATAAACTATCCTTTAAGAAGAGTAGTGCTGGAACTTCAATACTTCTGAAACATAAAATATGTTTGCATAAAAAATTACAAAAGTAATAACCAACTATTATGAAAGTATTAATAGATTTTAGATCTCATTGTCTATGTACAAGAACAAAAACTGGAGTATATCTAAATGATATAATATTTCTTATATCTGTAAGTTATCTACTGTATTAAAAAAACCTGTGAAATTTCACCTAAAGATCTGAATCTATAGTTCATACTGTTAGAAAGTAATGACAGTACATTTATTATATTATTATAGGATTATTACTACAAGTAGAATATTACTGTCAGTTGGAGATATATTTGATCCATTCTATTCATACCCATCTGTTTCAGAGATTGCAAGGTTGTTATTGTTGGATCACTGAAACTAGACAAAGAAACAGGGCGGTCTGTGGGAGGAGTAATGCCAATTACATGTTCAGGTAGAGCAATGCTACATAACAAAACAAATGTGCAGTTCATACATTGAAACCTCAATCTTACCATTAATTCAAGTATTGTATAGACAACAGCTTTCCTTGAAAACAAGTAAATGTAAGTTGTTATTCTAATACTAATTTTAATGAAGTTTCCACTTTTTTATATGAAAAATGTATTTAACTAACTGTTTAGTTTATATTAAATATTCCTTCAAAACTATTAATACGACCTATTCAGGGATAAATCATAAAAATTATATATAACTTTAATAGTTTTGAGTTTTGAAGCTTGATGTGAGAGTTATTGGTTCAATTTTAATTAATCTACAATAAATTTGCCATAATATATTGGCACTGTTAATAAAAGCAATTATTAAGCAATCCCCTGATTGTTTCTGGAATACTTGAAATAATTTTAGGTGGGTCTCGTACAAGAATAATAGCATCTAAATATACATTCTGGCCTCATAAACCCAAATGTGATTTTCAAATCTTTCCTTTGAAATATTCCCATTTACTTCAAAATAAATTAAGGTAAACATTTGTGAAGACAGTGATTTCAACTTTAAAATCAAAATTAAGTTACAATGGCAAAACTGGACATGTATTTTAAATATAAGCACGTTTTGTTGGTAAAATGTTCCACCAATTTCAATGTGTTTTAGCCCCAAATATTTATGCTCATTGTTGCAAATAATTATGAAGTTTTATTATAAGTAAATATGAATCTGTATGTTTTGTCAAGGAAATGTAGTGTATTACAGAATAATTCCATTAGATAAGTTTGCAGCTCCATAGAATTATTATTATTTTGCAATTGAGGGTAAAATTTGGAATATTTTGAGCTATCAATAGAAATTACTGAAATATATCCATTTCAAGCACAAATAGTGAGTAGATATAGTACTTATATGTGCATTTTACACTTATTGTAAACTGCACTTTTTTAGAACATAAAGTTCTAAACTTTTAAGGCTTATATATTTTATTTGTATTGTTACAGCTACTTGTAGTGTTTCCTCAGATCAAAACCAATCTGTTCACCATATTTGGGTAACGGATCATTAATTAGGCGCTATTCCTTTTATTTGCTTTTTAACAAGATTTTGTGACAAAATTATGTTCTATGAAATTCCTTGTGATTCTAATTTTCTTTTGCTAGTATTTTTTTAAAAAAAGAAATAGATTTTTTTCAGGCATTAAGGTAATCTACATAAAATGCAATGTTCATAATAGCTTGATATTTTTAAACAGATACAAACATCTATATTTTGTTTGCATTTATTTTAGGTAACCATGACTGTATATTCAATTTATTTTTGTATTTGCAGTTAATTACAATGTACATATCAATGAACTTGTATAACCTCCATCATGTTTGCATGTTAGGACTTTTTGTACAGCATATGGTTGAAATTATTTTCATAATGTACATTTTTAAAAAACTGTTACATTTAAATTTTGTCAGGAAGATAAATTGTCCATACTATATGCTAATATAAGAAACATTAATTTTCATTATGTAAATATGGACTTAAATTTACACTCATGAGGTGAAAAATATACCTTTTTCAAAGAAGTTTAACTCCAGACTTCACGGATTCATTGTTGTAGAGTGTTTTGCTAGAATACATTTCTTAATAGTTTCTTCTGGAAATTTTTTCCACCTTCATGGTTTAGCACATGGTCTAGGACAGTGATGTTGTTGCGTGCCAAAAGCGCATACACGCCCACACCCATAATGCAAAATGTGCATGACACCCCCCACGCAGCCCACCCCCTGCACATGCACACAGTACACCCCCTGTGCCCCATTTTGGGCCTAGCAGGCCTTCCCGTAGCATCCTGGGACCAAAAATGGGGGGGAGGTCCGCACGCATGCATTGTGGAGCTGAGCTGGGGTGACGGTTCACGTGCCAGCAGAGGGGGCTCTGTGTGCCACCTGTGGCACGCATGCCAGAGGTTCGCCATCACGGGTCTAAGATTTCCTCTTGGTTTCCCATCCAACTAAAAATCACAACCAAGCTCTCTCCGGTGCAGGACAAAAGAAGTACTATATCAGTGGCACCAGAATGTACGGAAGCCAATATGCTTATATAGGGCTCCATCACTACAGGATAACACAAGTAGTAATAATGTATGTGGGTGACAAAAATGTAAAAGTTATGAAAAATGGGAATATATATTAATATGTATACAGGGCAAAAGGGAAGGGAGTATAAAATTAAATACACATTAATACACATTAATTGCAAAGTAAATTGTACTGCAATAACTAAGTAATTGTATTGCAGTATGGTATATCTTCACAATAATCATTTACAGGATTACAAGTAAATCAGCTTATTTGTATTTATTAAATTAGTGTTTCTTGTGGTCACAGAAAAGATGACTCAACTGAAATATCGAAATCTCTTTTTCAAAATTTAAAAATAAGGTTGTTTCACTTACAATGCATGGACACTGATAATTTCATTTTTAAAGTTTAAAATAAAACATATTTCCTGTCTGAAACAACTGTGGCCAATTTTACTACTTTACACAATTAGCAAAAATCATACCAGCATCTGATATTTGTAAAAGCAAATCAACCTTTGCAAATTTATCTGAAAAGAGGCAGACATTGTTTCGTGGCATGTATTGCATTCAAGTATGTGAATGTCAGGCTTTAGGGTCATGTAATGAGTTTATTCAAGCTCCTGCTTTAAAAGCTCTCAAAATGTCATCTTCTAGAGGCTTTTCGCACCTTTACCTGTTTGACTGCTATAGGTAAACTAACTAGAAATGAAGATGCCTTAAGGATTTCAACTCTTGTACTGCTTGCATCCATACTCTGCTGCCCAAGCCCAACTTGTGGACTGCCCTGTCTCGGTGCTCCTCCCAACCTGTAGGGATTGCAAGCCCCTATTGTTTTCCTATATCCAGACGGTTTTTGAGGCTCTCAAAAATTTCATGCCAGTATATTGGCCAAAGGTGATTCCTTGCTTCCAAGCAACAGAAAGCATAAGTGTGAGGGTCTTTCTTATCAATTCCTTGTTGTTCTTTGCTTCTCTAGCCTGTTACTTAAAACCCCCCTTTTCCCTCTCTGATTCATCACACAAGTAACAAATCCCCAGAGGATGGCAGCTGTTGTTTTGCTTGCATTACATTTTTTTTCTTCATCTAGCTCAAAAGGGTTGAATAAAACCACTACCAACAAAACCTACTGGGCTAGGCGAAGAAACCTTTTTAAGGACTTCAAAAGCTTGTATTTACGGATTGTTACATTTTGAGAACAGCTCTTCTTCACAAGCCATGACCCATTAGAATTCCCCAGAGGAAAATCCTCCAACACTGCATTTCCTCCCCCCTCCTGTCTTAGAAAGTAAATAGGAAGAGTCTGCAATAAGGAGAAGAAGAAGAAAGCTTGAGCACATTACAATTGTTCACAAGCTTGTCCTACTAAAATCACTAAGCCTTGACCTGGAAAAGAAACCACCTTTGCAATCCTGTATACCTGTATTCATCAGCAAGTACAACTAAAGAGCGCTTGCTCTCAAGTAAGTCGATTCAAAATGGTAATGTCAGCCTTTTTTCCCCTCTGCATTTGATGCACATGGCCCTGCAGAAAGATTCCCACAACCATCTTAGGGTTTTATTTACTGTGCCTGTTTCATCCTAGGCTTTCTGCCAAATAACAGTTTTCCTGCGATGGTTGCAATTTCCTACAATTAGGAATAAGATTAACCAATATCGCAGCAGGACTTCCTAGTTGCGACTACGAGGAAAGCAGGCCGTTTCTCATCCCCATAACGCCCTTCGGTTGAAAGCCGCTCTTCTTCCCAAGCTTCCTCTTTAATAGTCGCGCGTGGCGGAATAACAACACTTTCCACCTTTTTGCCTCGTGTCCCTCTTTGGACGCGGGCGAGCTTTCCCGCTTTCCCTTCGCAGACCCGACAGACGACGCGTTCAGATTGGCCAAAAGTCGCCGCGCTTAGAACGTTGCAGTATCCTTAGCTTTAAGATCTGGATCACGTGTCAAACTCGGAAAGTTCGGCAGCCCTCGTGCGCGCGTTCCGTGGCGCTCGTACATC